>NW_027249065.1:0-1200000 GCF_030848795.1 Temnothorax nylanderi | reverse complement strand
ATTCACCGTATATGTTTACGTATTATTACACGTATCATGCAAAGAGCAATAAAGCGTATCACACACGCCGCTTGTCTGTCGTACATTCTATATCCGATTTACCGGAGTATTATGCTTAACGTTGTTATTAACGAAAATGTTCGCAGTTTAATATCTCGCTGTCTTTCACGTGGGCGTACTAACAGAATTATGATAAGCAATTTGACGATAAAAAACTAAATACATACAATTATACATATTCACGGCTAAATTCACGGCAAATATGTTCTTTCTTTTTAATCAAGAATTTGCTTCTTTAATTTTTGATGTTATATGAGACAACACAAAATTTTAAAATGACAATGATTATAAATTCCATATGTAAAGAGGAAAAAACTGTAAAAATTACGCTTAAATTACGCTCGACGGCAAAGATGAATACTTGACAGATTAGTAAAGAATCGTAAAGAATTACGATTTTTAATTTTATTTATATAAGGAACGACCTTTAAAAAATGGTGGCGCGATGATAAACGTATAATATTCAATTGATATTAATTGTGTACACGAGCAAAAATGGCAAGCTTGTATTATATATATACAAATATGTTTGATTAACAATATAAATCAAACAATGATAAAAAAATTATATTCCTCTATAAATCCGTGCACAGTTAATATTTGCAAGATAAGGAACGTGTACATCATTTTTGTTCGAGACACGCGCAGTCTACGCTACGCTGTTAAATCAGTTAGAGATTGGTAATTTTTCTCGGCTTGAAGGTCCTGCCGACGATTTACAGATATCAGAAGTCAGCCAGTTTGGCGCAGGTGGTCCTTAACATAAATTCGCGGAGGCGCCGTCGCCGCCGCCGCCTCCGGCGGAAAGTGCCGAGAGCGAATAGCATAATTCCTAGCGAGCAAGACTGCATACGTACACGCGCGTGCGCTTATTTAAGCGGAGTTTAAGCGACGCGGTCGGCCCTTGCTCGCGGCTGCACCTGCTCGTAATTGTCCTGATATTTGCCGTGCTTCCCGCACACCGTGCGCCTCACCCCGTTCTCCGGCAGCTCCCGCCGCGACCCATCTGGAGCTTATTTATTAATCGGCTCTAAATTCAAGCGCGAAAGTGCATCCCGCCCGCCGGGAGGCGGTCGCACACGCACACACACACACGTATGCATGCACGCACGCACGCACGCACGCGAAAACACGAAACGTGAAAGTTAAGCGCTTAGGATAGAATCGCTACGCTGAACCGAATTCATCGATCGACGAAATAGCGATCGTGCGGTCTACTCGAAATGACTTTTTCATGGACGCAAATGCGTTCGTTCAAATTAAAAAAAAAAAAAAAGGATTTAGCCTGGCGCGAAATTAAACTGCCGAATGAGCGAAAGCTCATTATTGCCCGAACGGGTTTTCGTTAATTACGATATCGCGTCTCCCTGCGTTTCTACATACCGCTTTCGCGCAGTAAAATCGCGCATGATAAATTTCGGTCGGGTCAACATTCGCGCGATCCCGAGACCGCGGTCGTTAGAGTTTAGCCAGCAATTTTTAATCCTCGCCGAAAATCGGTTCGATACGCAGATAGCGCAGAGATCGTGCAACAGCCAAGATAAAGCGGGATGGTTTCGAGGCGAATCAATTTTGATTCGGGTACAGATTCGTATTGATAAGTTCGTACATGTACCAGCTCTCGTGAATGATGGCGATGGGAAGTAGGTCGCCGTCGCGAGTATCAATATCGTTCACTTGCAAAACGGTATTCAAGATACCCGTTTTTATTCGGGAGAATTATTTTCGGACGGGACGTACGTTCTGCATATGGTTATGCAAGGCTCCCTACACATCGCTTCAGAGGGTCTCGCAGGGTCTCTGACAAATTTCGAATCAATTCCTGCAAAAATTTGATAGCAGCTCGTCGTTTATCACGATATTTTACAGCTTACAATGTTAAAAAAATCTCTATTATCTTGCGGATCGCGGTGACTTGAGAGGAAATTTAATGGTAATGTCCTGCACGTATCCACACATGCGGGAAATGCTGTAGAAAATTTTAATAATAGTCCACGTAATTTAACCGAACAAGTTTTACAAAACATTTTTATTAAATATATTTAATTTTGCGTTTTATATATTTAATTGCAATATTAAGGCTTAATTATTATTAGTTGCAATGTTTTGTTGTTCTACTTGTGATATATACTAATATTGTAATTTGTAGATATGTATATACACAATGTACATGTACAGAGATTATATGTACCTAATATGTACACACAATACACAATGTATAGGTACATAATATGTACATAATATGTTCTGTAGCGTGATACACGCATGTAAGATAGAACAAATATTTAATAACACTCTAAATATCACAGATAAGTTTCATAAAATTTATAACTCAATATTTTATATTTAACTGTGAAAAATATTGAAGAAACATATTCTTCTTCGAAATGTTTCTATTTAACTCAAACACATGATGTTTTAGTGAAACATCAGCCTAATGTACGCTGTAAAAATGTTTAATGATAATAATACTCTACACGAATTCACAGACAGATCTTGTAAATAATTATTATAATAGTATGTTACATTTCGTGTTATGACGCACATAACTATTATTATTCAGACAAAATATTATTATTCAGAGATGTCGCTCTAATTATAATGCCCGGATAGCATCGCAATTTAGCGAAGCGTCAGGCCGTTTGGATATTTAATTAAATGTCTCCAGCGACGAGAATGTTATTAGAGCAGATTAAATTCCGAAAGAAGGAAGAGAAGAGAAAAAAAAGAATCATGGCAGTTTACGTTGGGTGCGCCGAGGCGCTTAAATATAACAGAAGAATTTACGTCGGGGACCGTATTCCCGCGGGCGAAGCCGTGTAAACGGCATTATCCTGTCCCCGGGGAAGGGTAGCTGCCGTCCCTTCATTCCGTAAGATTCGTTTGCTCGTTAGACCGAACCCTCGCCCTTCCCACGCCGAGAGCCTCTGGGCAATGATGACCGGAATCAAGGATCGAGTAAAACTCGTTACCGGGTATCTTGCGAGTTTGCGCTTCCTAATTCGTAGTTTGCTCCTGCGTTTGCTCAACAGATCATTCCGATAGATATTTTTGAACGTCCGGTAACGACGACTCCCTCTTTAAGGACACCAACTCGACTTTATCACAATCCCGACGACGAAATGTTTACTTGTTAAAGACAGTCTCTCCTCTTCGTGTATCGAAGGGAAAAAAATAGTATTGGGAAAATTATTACATACGAGTTAATGTGCTGATAAAAAACAGTTCTAGATATACATGCTTTTAATCGTACTTCGTGTATTAGTTTGCCTGACAGCCCTTTAAATCGAGCAAATTTGTTAAGCTTTATTTAGCCTCACGGTATACACATGTGGATTTCATGTAACAATAATAATATCGCATGTTTCATGTGTCTGACCATGTTTCTGTCCGCATGCAATCGCGATTTGCAAACTACGATGTACTTTTGCGTAACAATGGAGAACGAAGTTGCACGGGCTACGCGATCAATAAGCAATTACGTCCCGATCGCCAATGCCAATAATGTATCGGCCCCATTATTGCCGCTTTAAGAGTCGGACGCGAAACGCTGTCGCGACTAAGATCTATTATCCCTGTGTACGCGGTGTCACGTGTCCGGTGTTACGGCCACGAACAATCCCGTTCCAGCCCCCATTGTCTCTGGACGGCGCCGCGATCACGGTTCAAAGGATTCTAATCGAGTTCGTCCAGTGGATCCGCGCGCGATCCGTCATCGAGGGACTCGGGTTATCCCGCACGCACGAGCACTTTCGATAATCGCGGCGGGCGCAGGAACGCCACTATTTGCGCAAGAGAGCGCGGCCAGGCACCAATGTGGGATCATCCTAGTTGCGTGGATGGGCAACCGATTCCGCTAAATCGATTTCAGAGGCCAGGCCCGCCACGGCCTCCTATTTCGGAAAACCGTCCGGCCGAAAGATGCATCATGATTCCGATGAGTGGGCGATGCTGTTGAAGCGGATGATGCTCGACGCAAATCGATGGCAGTCCCGTGAATTCCTCTCTCTTTCTCGCTCTCTCTTTTTTATATAGAGCCTGCTGTTTCGAGAGCGAATAGGATGAACGAATTCAAAGCTTGGTAATCACTCTCATAAGCTCTTTGAACAGAAAACTATATTGGACACTACAATTTTTATTGTAGCTACATGCGCACGAAAATATATCATATTCCCTATATTTTTAAGCGAAGAGAGAAAACTGAATAAATCAGTTTATTATTCATTTACATTGTTCAAGATTGAATTTTTACTATATGTAGCTATTTTGCAAATATAAACAGCAATGAATTGTATGTACGAGCACAATTGTGATACTCGATTCAATCGCGTCCAACGTAGCAATCGATTCCTTCAAGGATGAGTGGATATTTACGAGCTCTATCCGCAATCGTAATCCCGTAAAGTACGCTTCTCTGTGTACATCACGTTAAGAGAGAGAGAGAGAGAGAGAGAGAGAGAGAGAGAGAGAGAGAGAGAGAGAGAGAGAGAGAGAGAGAGAGAGAGAGAGAGAAGGAGGAAAAGGGGGAAAAGGGAAGAGAGAGAGTCACGTTTGCTTGCATATCGAAAGGATTTCTCACAGAAGAAGGAGCAAGACCGGGATAATGCAGCTGCAAGGGAGAGTTGCGCTGCATGTCGACGAGTAGTTATGATACGATTGAATCAGACGTTGCGCCCCACAACAGAACGGCTTCCATAACCAAAGCGTCCTGCGTCAGGACGTAAATCCGTTTCGCAGAATTTCATCTCTGCGCTCGCAACGTGCATGCAAATATTTGGGCTTCCCGGAAGCGCGCGGATGTATAAAATTCGCTTCCGCTGTTGAAATTTTTACGGTTTTTCCGAATGCCCTCGCGACTCTCCTTTGATGCATTAGCGTCTACGGAAGGATAGCGAGAGCGGTGTAACTCCGAAGTCTCAAATTGGAATATGACGAAATGACATTGGCGCGACTTGGAACTCGCTGGATTTTCGGCGATCTTTGCACGTCTCGTTTAACGATGCGCCCGCGACGCGACGCGGATAAAATTATTTTCAAAATTAAATTCTGCAATCAGCTTGTAACTATAATTTCTCGGGGTGTCGTCAATTATTTCCCCGTCACGCGCGCGGACGACGCGTTATTTACGTCGAGATACGTGTTCCTACCCTATACCATAGGATTTTGTCATGGCACGTGAGTGCTCCAATCTTCCGTCGTCGTTCGATAACACGCCGATCATAAATTTCTATATACGCCAAAGGTACAGCTGAAGACACCTCTCGAGGATATCCCGATTCGTTCGTTCTCAGATACCGGGGTGAAAAAAGGGAGGAAGAAACGCTTCTCGTGATACTCACTGAGACATGTGTCTCGTATCAGGAGCATCGTATGAAAGCAGCATCTTGGCACTCAATTTCGATATTTTGCCGAGCTGAAAAACTCGTGATTACATGAACTTTAAAATAGCAAATCGCAATTTTTCCTAAAAACGCACGCCTGCTGATTTTCGATAATGATAAACCACGTGAGAAAAAGACGCGTATAATTCCTATCTTATTATCGTTCACCTAAAATCAAGTTTTTTAATCACTACTGGAAATAATTGCGTGTTGAACCGCTCAAATACTTTGTAATCATTGAATTTCTTGTAAATTTACAAGCCACAAAACAATACTAGATCTTATTAACAATTATAGCTTCTGTCGACAGCTACAATTTGATTATATAAGTTGTTTAATGCGATTTAACATGTTATTATCTTCATCTGCGCGTGCTTTGCCAAAGTTTGTTTCTGCTTGCTCTTGGTATTCCGGTATTCTTATCGGTCCGGCAATACGGCACTGTCGTAAGTTTCGAGAGATCCCTGCGCAGCTTTTCCGCAGGAAAGAAGCCGAAGGGGGGGTGAAATTGCGTTGTACTTTCGCGCCGTCAACCGTTCTTAATACCGCGATACAGAAAACTTCGGCGGTCCCTATCCGTTCTTTCTTGCCTCTTGTCCCGTCCCTTTTCCCGCTCTTCGGTTACGCCTATCGTCGAAGTGGGCAAGAGTCGGAGCTTTCAACTATGTGGAAATAATAAAAGGGACAAGAAAAAGGATACGAGGTCCTTCTACTTTCCGATACCGGAGGAAGAATCCAGCCGTCGTGAACACCACGGCTGTAACTTTCTCTCACCGTTATCGGTAAACAACATTTATTTCCTGCCCGTTGTTTCCTTTTTCTTCCTGCGGAAGGAAGAGCGCCTTTGTCCCGGAAATTTAATTACGCGCCACATCGGCGCGCACAAGCGTGTAACGATTTTTTTTCCCGCTCGTCCGTCTTTCTTTTTAATAATAAATCACGCGAAAATTTATACATAGTGAAGTTTCACAGCGCATACCCAATGAAAATTAAACGTCAAATCCGCTGCGTAAAATCAGCTGCAGATCAAGAGACTAGAGAAAGTTATCAATTTCAAGCATTCTTTACTGTTAGACGTGAGAGAATGCCTAAGAAAATTTAACAATTTTGCAGAGGATTCCGCACGTAACTCTTGGCACAACCATAATTTTCTCAAAGTTATAATAACTTTAAGTCAAAGTCTCATCGAGTCAAAGTACTCGTTTCTTCTCATGCGTGATATCTCATCGGTGTTACAAAGTAAATTTTTTAGTTAAATTAGTTAAAGAATGTTTAATTAAAGAATTTTAATTAAACTTTTTTCTCAGGACCCAAGATATTCGACTGTTGTACGATGACGCGAGTGTAAAATCAATATTTAAACATACGCATTTTATTTTCTCGTATAATGAGCCGTGTATTTTCCTACGATTAACTATTTTAACACCTGCGCTCGATACTCGTTACAGTTTCCTTCCCCGTCTGTCGAAAGATACGACGAAATGAATTCTCCAAACAGCATCGCTTCCGGCGATGGCCGGTCGTGTTCAGGCCGCAACAACGGCTGTCCGGATGCATCCTTTTCTCCTCCGCCGCGAACCAACGTGCTCAACGAGCGCGGTAGATTGTTCCGTCGGCGAAAACTTTTCAATTCCAGGCTCGTACGCTCGCTTGCCTGGTGGTATACGGGTAACGGGTGCGCCTCTCCCTTGTCGGCCGAGCCCTCGTCTCGCCGGCCCGCACGGAATCAATTATCCGCGACCGAAGCCGCATGTCGTAGCTCGAGGACACTCGAGGGAATCTGCCAGGAGTTACACGCGAGTGTCCCGACCATACGCGCGGAAGTGTCAGCGCCATCCAATTTGCGCATTGCGGCGGGCCCGTCTATCGGACGCATCGTGAGAATCGAATGCACCCGCGCGCGATACAACGAAGAAGGAGAGACGTGCCACCGACGGCTCGCGATCGCCGTGTGTGCGAACGCGTCACGACATCGGGCAGCACAATTAATAGCGCTGACACAAAAGGCATTCCCCGATTGATGGCGAACTAAAGTTTCCTTGCAGGCACACACCGTCGCGATAGATACGTTTCATTTTTATCGTCAAGTCAATTTGCAAAACTCAATTTGTAAGCGGTGCGTATATCGACATTTGACCGCAGATACGAGGATTAAAAAGATCGGCGATTGCGATTGCTCCGGCATCGAGATACGTGGCAAATAGAGAACTTCATAACAATTTCGTCGGCGATATAAATATTCGACGCGCGACGAAACGCTTTTCAGGCGATTTCTATCGACCGTCTTCGAAAAGGGACCGTAATTGGCAAAGAGAGTCGTTTCGCAATTGACTCGATGCAAATGTCGATCGAGTTTACATCGGTGTAAACCTTCCGGCAACGTGCGCCGATCCCCGAATGACATGGCCCGCGTGCAGGTAATTTTGATCACAACTTGTACGTGAACGAGGTCGCGCCATCGCGAGACCGAAGTGTCCACCTGGGGGATGGCGCGCTGGCGAGGGGAGATAGCGTGTAATAACCAGCCAAATCCACGTTCCTGTTAACGGCCCTGCACGCTGCACGGCCCGGTTCGCGGGTTCTGTCAACGGTCTATTCGGCCTATACAGGCAAATACAGCACACGGCCGGACAATACGCCGTTTAATACCGCAATTGCGACACTCGCGCGACACGACGCGCTTCGTGCCGGTTCTCGCGTTGCGAAGAATACGTAATGCATGTCTCAATATTTTGCAACAAGAAAGAATACGCATTCGCCGATCTAAAATTATAAACAGAGACGCTAAACCTATGTAGGAAAAAGAAATAATTTATTCGCCGAAAAAATATTATATATGTATAGATGTAAAAGGTATAAAAATATTATATCTCTCATGCCGCCAATCAATGAAAACACTTAAAGAAAACATATGTGAGTCTGGATCGCAGCTGTTCTCGCGTATTATTCAATAGAAACAGTACAGAATTATAAAATTATACAATGAACAAGCAGATCGATCTCCTCAGACTTTCTTCAGTGATAGAAGAAAACGCAAAGAATATCAGAACATCTTGCGAACTACGAACGCAAATAAAAATAACAAGAGATCGTAAAGAATATATATGTAATAAAAGAAGAGAAAAATATGAAGAAAGCTGAAAACAATCCTGCCAGTACAAGTCTTTCGAGTTTTGTCGTAAATATTTGTGCGTGCTTTTGTTTATAATGCTGCGGTACTTTTCCTGAGTTATATGCAATAACAACTGCGACCCGGGTTTTTCCATAAGCCTTTACAAAGCCTTTGTTTTCATTGAAATCATTTTCGATATCGATTCCTCTTTAATTAAAATATCGCAATTCTTTTACGCGCCGCGGATGAGGATGAGCTTTCATCCAATTCGGAATAAAACTCTGACTCTTTTATTTTAACGGACTTGTAATTTACGTTACATGTTTCGTGCTGGTGGTATCATATTGATCAATTTTACGCAAATATACGCGAATGTTACGAACGGCTAAACAATACGCGCGAATTTTGGAAAGAATTTGTATACATTTACGTGTACATCTTCTCGTTTGCACCCTTCGTTTTACAGCTTTGTTTCGCATTTTGCCGTGTTGAAACGAGAGTACTTGTAGATAATGGCAAATAGTGTATGAACAGGCAACATGCGCCTGCACTTGATTCCTAATTGCACTAACCGCGTGACATGCTTCTACGCGCTATATGCCCGATATGCGCAGCGCAATGCCGACATACCTTCTTCCAATTACGCAAATGTTACGACTCTCTGGCAAAAAGATAACACGCTGGCAATTAACATACAAATGATCGCCAAATTCATTCACGGGAATAACGAATGACCCGCGAGCTTTCAAAGCTCGTTACCTTTAAATTCGTAAACAACGGCTCATTAACGCGTACCATTTGCGCCGGCAATAACGTTTAATTAAATTTGACCCAATAATCAACTCGATACATCGGCAGTAACATTAATTACCGAAAATTCGAGGAACAACTCGCATTAAATATTCATTTTTAATAGTGTCGCTTTGTCGCTTCACTCAATTAGTTTGCGCTTTCGCGATTGATTAGAATTTTAAATATAAACAGACTCTGATTCAGCGAAAAACAATGAGATTACGCTGACGTATAGCGCGACTCTATCCAACGTGCGTACAAGGCCAGTTTCAAACGGCATTACAAGCGGAACAGTCGGCATTTCGTGTCAACGTTGTGTTTATTCATCCAGGTTAAACGCAACGAGTACACGTTTGAGGTGATTCCGAAGTCAGCTGCGGTAATGTTTTGGAAGAAGGATCGTTGCAGCGCGTGTATAGCGCGGCGTACGAGCGATACACTGTATTTTGCACGCAGCCTCATGTAATTATTAAACAGAAAGCTCGTGTCCGCCCTAAAAAAAAAGCATGTAAAAATTCGATATATTCGGATTTAACTGTTATCTCTTTTCCGCGATACTAATTAATCATCTTGATCTGTATACCATACGTTACTTCGTATCGTGGGAGACAGGCATAGAGTGTTCTGATAGTCCCTTTGAATTAAAAATTTTAGATAAAAAAATTTCTAGTTTATGTCAGTTTATTTCTTTAGAGCAGTCTTTTACCTGTCTTAATCCCCCATTTCGACTCATTCAAAATGTTAGTTACGCTTCAGATAGTATTCTCCCGATACCTGATACTACGCGCGCGTGTATAATTACCCGAGGCGTTCGTTAGCATACGGCGTGCGAGAACTGAAAACTGTAGCGAACCGCTGCATTTGTTCGAATTAGTTTCGGCCCCGTGGTGGGGCAATTAACTTAAACTATCGCTCGAAACACCATCGCAGACAGCCGCCGCATTGACCACAGCCCACGCTACTGTTCGCTATTATACGCAAGATGGAGCATGCAAATTTCTTAATCGTACGAAGTTTGTAGGATGTTATCCAAAAGATACCCTCAGTTATAGTCGCGACGCATCGCTTGAGATGAAAATAAAGACGGTGCCGTTATAACGCGACGGTGGCCAGCATTATCTACGAATCACATCGATATCCAAGTTTTTTTACGAACACGTTCTATGCTGTACAATGGATATTACATTACAATGTAATATCCAGCTGTGCATTATTTAAATACCACATATTTTGCCTGGCAATTATTTTATTAATGCTGCATAATGCGGTATGCATCGAGCTGCGAAAATTAAAAGATTATTGATGCAATTAATAATAAACGTACTACAATTATTCAGGGCTGATTCGATCAATATGCCGTCCGCGAAATGAATATAAATAATAATCCGAGCGATCTTTAATATTATAGTTGTTTAACGTTTCAATAAAATATAAAATGCGAAATATGTACAAAGAACAATAAATATGATGAAACATGGTGATAAATAATAGAGATAGATTCAAAATATATTTCGCATTAAACGCAAAATGTTGTGTCATTTAATAAAATTGACGTAGTCGAGCTCATTGCGGCGGTTATACCTTGCATTACGAACGGTCGCAGATGATAATTAAAGCTAATAATTCATTTCGTACCCTTGTATGGGAGCAAAGTGTTGTCTCCGTTGTGAGTAATGAGACGCCATTGAACGCTCAATTAAAACAAGCTATCGTCGTACGTAGCAGAAGCCAGCGTAACTACGTTACGATGACCGACAACCGCCGGCAGACAAGATGAAGGATGCATATTCCTTAATCGTTCATCGTCAAAGTTTGTTAAGATCGGTCGGCGTGATAGGCAGTTTGACACATCTCATTGTCAAAGCGCGTTGCCCGACGAGAACGCTTTTGTAACTTGGTGCTAATTAACCGTAACGCGCAACGGACTATGACGGGAGTTATTGAAAGGAAAACGCAGTTTTAACACGTGTCACCCATCGGGGACAAGTTGGTTGGACTTTGATCGAGCGCGGCTGCACGGTCGGACTAAACCAACTGAGGTAATTTCAAAAGCAAAATGTAAACCTGAGATTTTCTGGAAATCAAAGGAAAACGCGCTTTGAATTGCTGAGAATGTTGCTACTGAAGATTACGGCTTCGCAAAGTAAATCTTTATTAAGTGCAAAGACTTCTTGCGCTTACTTTTAACTGTCACCAGTTAAATATGATTTCTAATGTTATCTTTATAATAAGTAAATTGTTGGATACTTTTTTCTCATCTCAACTTACAAATCGTACATTAATTATTTTAAGAAAGATAAATATTTAAATGAGAGAGAGAGCGAGAGATAACACACAAGGCTTTTGTTTCTGAATAAGAGAGTATAGAAATAAACGAGAGGATGTTGATCTTATGACTTATCGTTTTCAATTTTAGTCCGAAATTCCGACAATACGAGGGACATTGTTTCAGCACGCAATGCAATTAAGTCAAATCCACGTTTATATAATAGATGTAGTGCTCTTGTGGGAGTTATTAATTTAATGCGACAATAGCTAATGAAACGTGTAAACTACTCGAGAATATAAATTTTGTTGCACGCTTTATTATGGAAATTCTGTGATATAGTATATTTAGCTAATGCATATTAATATTGAGACAATTGTTTACACAAAATACGAGCATTCCAGTTTATGCAAAGTGCAAGCATTAAATATTCGCAAACTAAACTAACCTGTAATTTGTGCATTAGAAAACTAAAAAATATTACAGGATAGCGCATATAAAACCGGCCTCAAGCAAAATATTGTTTTAAAGTTATATTACGTATGGACACTCTCTATATTCGACGCTGTCGCGCCGAATATGAATTCAGTATACCTCCACGTTACTGGAGACACTCTGCGTCTGTGTCGAGTTCCAGCGCGATATGCACGCGGAAATACGAAATAACTTTAAAACTGTATTTTGCGTTTGGGGCCGGTTTTACGTGCGCCATCCTGTATTTGCGTACTCGAAATAAAAATTAAATACGCAACGTTGTAAAAGCATTCCAGTGCAATGGCAATAAATGCATTTTCTTCTTCTTAGATATCTCTTTTATTTTCAGAGCGTTGTTCTTATTCAGGTATTATTGTCATAATATTATACTTATCATAATGTAACAATAGGTATTAAAATATTTAAAATTTAAAATTCTTTGTAACATGTAAATTTAGAATTATTCGTAACGTGAAAAGTAAGATATCTCTGGTATTAAACAGATTATATTTTAAAAAATTTATAATGTACCTATATAAATTTTACAAAAATAAAAAACAATACTTGAATTTCATGAAACTCGACAATTGGAATGTTTATTTTATATTTCAATTGTATATTAAGCAAATATGGTCTAAGCGAAACGAACGCGATAGTGTTATCAATTATTACGCGTTAATAATATCACGGTATATGTATTTTCAGGGTTTAATGCAAAAGCTGTAGAAACCGAAATTCACGCTTGCTTGATACGTCATTTTGTGCAACGTGGCGTATATCTAGTCGCATTGCTATTGTCGGAAAGTTCTCCCTCTCTTGCCGATTTGCTCAAAGTGCAACAGATAACAAACAGAGCACAAACTTAGTTTATAGAAGCCTGCTTAATGTACATAAACTTTGGCGGATATGTGATAAACTAATTATAAGTTTCGCCACCGCGAGTGTCCAAAATAATGCACGCGCGCACGGATTCGGACAGGATAATCTAATTGCGTTTCTCCTTTCGAGAGAAACTTTCCCTCTCTCGGATTTAAGTGCAGTTTCATTGTTACTTTCACCTATGTTGGAGCACGGTTAAATTTTTTACACAAAATACGAGCGGTTTTTTTTTGTTTTATCTTTTTACGCTTTGGAGAGAATCGCGGACGTGCCTCTGGTGCTGCGATGATGTAGAATACGATTCTCAGTTGCGCGAGCTCGAAACGCGTCCACGGCGTTCGCGAATTCATCAATGTCGCTGCTTCCGGTACATGTAGTGCGCGACGGTGACTCTTGTCGTCGAATCAGCCACCAGAAGCTAAATCTTTCGCGACACGAATGCGCTTCCGGTCGCTTTTAGGAGTGATAGTACCGCGTGCCGCGAGACAGCAGTTTTCCGAATCCCGGAAAATAAACGTGCAAGGCAGGGACCCTCCTCTACCTACCGCTTTTGTCCGTCGCGATTTATTTATCGGCGCGTAAAATCGACGTCGACGACACGGAGCCGTCTGATGGGCGCGGGTTTCTCGACGTCACTCGCAGGTGTACGTAATGGGAAGCAACAGCGGCGAGATGTTATTCTGCGGAAAATTATCGCAATGAGATCATGTCGGAGGTGGAAATTCCGTCGAGCTGCAGTTTAATCAACATGTAAACATTTAATTAACATTCCCGCGTGTTTATTGACCACATTTACATATCTTGTTATCCAAGTAGAATAATAAATATGGATAAACATGTACTTTTAAACGCGCCTTTTCGTTTTGCTCACGTATTTACATGTATCTTGCAGCAGCAGATTAGAAGAGAAGGAAGTTGAAGTTAGAAAACAGCTTACAGCTGTAATTCCTGTTTCTCGTGGCACGTAGTCGCGAATCTATGATTAATTGCATTCTCTCGAAATAAGCCGCGCGCCTGAAGAGTCAAGAAAGATTCCCTAGAATGTAGGATGTAGAAACAGCGAGGCATGCGAGACATCGCGTGAGTATAGCGGAAACCTAGAGAAAAAGCGTACGAAGGAGCGACCGGTAGAGCCGGCATAAATCCCGTTTACGAGAAAATGAGTAAGAGCGGGAGACAGAGAGGAAAGCATAAAGATTTATCGCGCATCCACGTCTCGAGTATATCCGTAGGATATAAAATCTCGCGTAATTACGGGCTCCGAGGGTGTCACGCGAGATGCAATAAAACGTGATTATCAATAGCGTTCGGTTGACGAGCGTGAAACGTGCAAACTGCGGTGCAGACGAGACGTTCAGTAAAATACGCTGCTGTCAATCAATATTTATCGACTTTGATCCCTGTAATGGATCGCCTGAATTATCCGTTTAGCAGTAAACTTATTATATCCTGCCACCGCGGCGTCTTTACCACGACATTATCCTGCACGCTACAGCCACAAATTCTCTTAATTAATTTTTTTTTAATGCACGTGGACCCGGTGTTTTTCACACGAGAGTATTTAGAATTTACGAGGGGCACACAGCAGTGGGAAAAGAAGAAAGACGGAAGCGAGCAACGATGTTTTCGTGTAACATCGTATGCGAATATTTATTCCTACCACTGATTTGTTGTTAAGAAGCTTACGTATTACGAAACTTTTTAACTTCTTCGCTATGGCATTCTCCTGGGAACGCCTCGAGGTTTCGATCAATATGAACGCAATGTTTCATGCTCGAATTTGAAGAGCTTATTCGACTTAAACACCTGTTCTTTTTTTTAGATGAAAATTATTACAAAGCTTTTCGTAAGCTCTCCGTAGCTTCCTATAATCTTAATTTTTTTTTAAATGTGGGTGCAAGAGGATTCAAAAATAAGCTTTTTATTTGAGAGACCTTTTTTTCCTTTTTTGTATCAGCGAAATAACAAGCGGTTTTAAAAAAACATTCTTCCGGCGGGTTTAATGAATAATTGGAAGGCTGATACGTTAACATTCGGTTCTTCGTGCCGAATCGTTCTCTGCTGTTACATGCGCTTACCACATCCCTTCGCCGCTGGCCGTGTTTAACCCTTCGTTCTGCTACGCGCCCACATCCCTCATCCCCTGCTGTTCGAAAAGCGCCGAACCGAGTTAGGGGCTGGGTCTTGTTTAAGCTACTCTCTGTTTTATCACTCCGCCCTGACATGAGTCGGCTGTCCATGTCGCGTATCTATCTCGCCTTTCGTCGAATTTCCCGACCCCGGCACGTCCGACGGAATTGAGTTTTCGCGCTGCCCAGCGTGAGTTCCTTGATTTTCCACTTTAAATCCGTAAAGGTCCGTTTGCATTGCGATCTTTGAACTGTGCTCTATATGAACAAGGGGGACAGTTCGTACACATTGTCCTCTTACAACGAAGAATGAACTTAAAACGGTCGCAGCGACTATGTAAAATGTACTATTTGTGACAGACAGATTTGTCAAAATTTACTCTCTAAATGGATCCGGAATCGATTCTCAGCGATATAACACCGATTTATTGACTTTATCAGTGCCGTCACACAGAATTACCCCATGACTTGCTCGAGACCCATAGTCACGTATATGCATCTGGCGTGGAAAATGTATCTGGCGCCGCGAACGCCCTTTTTAAATCGCGACGTCGGACATTTTTCGTGCTTTCGTGCCTCTCTATAGAATTTGTCTCGCCCAGGAATGAAAGCCAACCGAGTGTATTGAGTCGTTCGCTTGAGCTCTGATTTCTGTGGTCGCTCGGGACCAGAAAAAAGCGAGCGGAAAAAGAGAGAGAGAGACAGACAGAGAATGAGAACCATTGGATGTGCATGTGCATATACGTGTGCGTGTGCGCGCGTGTATCGTGCGCACACGGATTATATCCTGCGCACCGAAAAGCCTGCAACGCACCATGTCACTTCGCGGTATGTACACGCGTGCATGGCGACGGACGGGGCGCGATGACTGATTTTTGTTCCCGTGATCCTTTTTTGTAACCGCGCCGATGAATCGTCGAGATCAGAGCGCGAGAGAAAAAGAGCACAGAGGTGTCGCGCGTACGAGAGAATCATCGCATTCGTTCCGCGTTATCTCATTCGCGAGCGTTGGACCACGAATTTCATTTGTCAGGCAGAAATATTCTCCTTTTTCTGAACAACACGCGCACAGGGAGACGTAACGGTGTTACGCTCCCATTCCATATTTACCCTTTTTTTTCTCCTTACTTTTTTTATTTTTACGGGGGTCGTTATTAACTCTCGAAAGGCTCGCCGAAATGAAATGCGACCGCTACTCGTATCAAATATTCTAATGATATATCTAGGCTTACGTATACATTTAACGAACGCTTGAATAGTTGAAACGAAAAGACAACGAGGGATCCGTACATCCATTTTTACGATCGTCGAATCAATTTACGCCGACTACACAACTTAGTTTATTCACCACGCAATCAAAACAGGAACTGTTAAGGCAGTTTGAGTGAAATCGTTTGCATAACGGCCCGCACCAGTAACATTACGGATGCAGATGAGACAGCTAGCGTAGTTATATTAATGACTGAAGAAACTGAAATATAGATTGGAATCGGTACGCTCATTACGAATACTGATATATTACACATGAGAAAATTAGACCTTACTAGATCGTAACTATTAAGCGCAGAACTATGATTAACTCGTCGGGAGAAAGGACTGCATAACGCATATCGGACTCGAGAGCGAACTGCAAATAAATCGCGCGTCCTTTCAGTGCTTCGCGTTACATTCTCCTAAATATGCCCCTTTGGCGAATCGCCTTTGCGAATCGACGCTGCACAAAGAGCTCTAGGAAAGCCTAAAAAGAGACGATGGGAACCTTTGGCAATCGAGTCCGGAAAATCCCTCTCTTTAATGCTCGAACAATATGCAGACTATTTACCTTCGGAATACATCCGACAATGGAGAACCCGGGAGCAATATGGCTCGAAAAAACAGTCTATATAGTTTTCCTCTCTGTGGATCTATCTGTCCCCCCTTTTATCTGGCAAATGCGAATCGTATACGCCGGTCTTAAAGGATTTCGCGTGTCGTTACGCTGTCGTTCAGTAGAAATTCAACCTTGCAATTATTCTACTTTTCATATTCATGTATTACACACATACAGGAATATTGATCGTATATCTTCTTTCTATGTATCTTGTCTTCTCAAAAAGTAAGAGGAATGCTTTCAAAAAATAGTTTGGGTCTCTTAGAATAATGATAATTACGATGCAATCTTCTGAATAATAATAAATAATGTAAAATAGTTTAGGGTTTTTACGACTTTTTCTTATGGAGATAGAAATTAAGAAATAGAAATTAGCGATTCAAATAATTAAATAGCGCATAATAGAGTTACGTTAAGCTCCTGAATATCCGCTACGCCGCGCCGCGGCGTTTAATAAACAATTTAGAAAATGTAGAGGAAACAAAGTAGTTCTCTCAAGTTTTCAAGTCACATCTATCCCCTTAAAAACTACGTGAGAAAGAGTTTAAACGCGCGCACTTCATTCGCGCGATAGAAGCAATTTTTCCCGCGGTCCGATATCCGCGCGGGTGGCGCATTTGTTATTCAACAGTATGTATCGCGGAGGCAAGTTCCATTTCTGCGGCCCCCTTTTTCCGTGACACGTAACGGAAGGATAGCGAAAATGCCACGGTGTAAAATTCGACACGGCGCGAGTGTGCATCAGCCGTCGGGAGCGGCGGTTGTCGGGACCGATGATGGCCACAGGATGGATATTCCTCTCGCTCCACTGGGATCTGGAGGCGTCACTCGTCGCCAGATTTCCCGTGGCGGTCGTACTTCATCCGAAATTACCTGCGAGCCACGTCCGGCTGATTCGTCTGGAGCTCTCTCTGGTCAGTCTCCGACGCAACTGCACAACTAGGTTTAGGCGAGCATAAATTATTTAATATTTGTAAAGCTTTTCCTGAGTTCCGTAATAGAAAATATATTATATTAATCACTGACGTCTGTGCATGTTTTTTCATTTATTAAGTCAGTATCGTGATGGTTATTTGAAAAGCATGCTGCAAGGTAAAATTAAAATTGCGATTTAATTTAAATTTATCGATGCTTGTATATTGCGTATTTAATATTTAATATCTTAAAAGGGTAAAAATTCAACATGAAATTGTACTTTAAAAATGCGGTGATTTTTATGCCGTTTTTTTATATCGTTTGCAAGCGTCAGTAGAGAAAGTTGAAGGATGGAGGAGATAAGGCGGGATTATAAAAAATGCATTACGGCATCCACGTGGAATGAGAACGAATGCAATGGCGACGCGCGTCCTCCGTCTTTATTTCTCGCAGATTTTCCTTATCGCGCGCTTTCTTCTCTTTACAGCGTATCGGACGTATAACTGTGATTCATTATTACAGGTTTCCTAATGCAAATGCGCGAATAAATATTTATTACATCAGCGTACAAAGTTCTCGGGGTATTGAGATTACCCCGCGAAGGTATTCCGCGGGTATTATTATGCAACATCTGGCATCTCAAATTTAAATTTTACAAAACATTACAAGTGTCTCTCGGCTGTCGCGGAACTTTCCTGATGCCGGAAGGTGAGATGCACTATCCGTAAACATCATGTTTTATTATACCGCAACCCTTTATTGCGCGTTGTTGAATTTATAAGACGTGGGAGACACCCGGATCGACGACCGTTTCCGGCGTACACACTGCGACCGGGGTATTTCAGCCGTGGACTCGGCCCTCTTCTCCAGGGAGCAACAAAGGAAACGGCGAGGAAGAAAAGTTTATCGCGCTGTAAAGGAATGGGAGGAGAAAAAAGAGGAGGAAACGGGAAAGTAGTAGCGATCGAAACGATCTGTTTCTACGGAGAGCGCGGAATGGAACAGAAGCGGAAAAACGTGTGGCATGGATCGAATGCAGATGAATTGCTCGATTCCTCCCATCGAGTCGAAGAGCTTCATTTTCGTGATGCGGCGGTTCTCGTAATATTGAGATATTGGGAGAAAGGAAACGCTGCGCGAGACGAAGTTACGAATCCGTTGTACGTCTCTCGCAGTTGAAAGAAAAAAAACGGAGATGGATCGACACTATCTCTGCTACATTTCGAGAGTAATAATTCTCTTCGTTAAACAGTCCAAATGAATAACGTTGAAAGTACCGATCCGTCTTAAAAAAAAATCTCGAATATCTCAAAGATAAACGTATCATACCTGCCAACGTGATTTGTTAACTTTACGACGCACTTTCGATACTGAAAGCCAGATAAAGGAACCGATGACGTTACAAAGTGTTTTCGTGTGAGAACCTTCATCATAGCGATCAAGATTCATGTGAACATCTACGCAAGAAAAAGATAACAGCGCAGCAAGTGGACCAAGGGATATCGATAAATTTTAACAAGGCGCATTACGGAGAAACAGAGGCTGCATGCGAATCGCCGCTTTTTCTCGGTCAATCGGTTTTCGCGACACATCCTCTCACGACGCGTCGATATCGTGCGAAGGAGGAAAATGAGCTACGAGAGACGGAAGCGACCGACATCGCTTGTAGATATATATAGCGTATATCTGGCGCCGATGATGAGAAGCGAGAGAAGGAAAATAGGGAAGAGGAATCGCGACAACTTAATCAAGAAGAGAAACGAAAGGATCTCTCCACCTTTCTCTCCTCTCTTTCCACTGTACCTTACTCTTCGATTCTGACGTATTTTCCGGCGGAAAATAACGAATGATACGTGAGGCTCGGATAGAGCAACAAGACTAGATGGCAAAGAAGAAAAAGGTAGTAATAACGGTGACGAGAGAGGGAGACTTGAAAGAAATAAGCGTTGCTTGGATCTAAAACGAATCATAGCGCTCGTTATTCTGTTTCGCGATGCACTTCGTTATTATATCCGTTAGCTTCACTTATTTTCAATTGCTTAAAAAACTAACCGGTATATATTTTACCTTTGTTATGTAGTCATCGATTTCTTTTAAATATTTTTAGATAAAATTGCCATAACAATTGCTGAGAGAATATCTATAAATCCGAGCACATAAATATTCAGAGATGCAAATTAATGTCCTTAAATTAGCAATGAAAATTTTTATAAAAATGATCTCCATTATTTAACTTTCCTCCAACGATTTAGAAACTCAAAACTGAGCTTGCCCGTAATCGAAGTAATTGCGTAGCGGAGTTAAGCTCGGCAAAACAATTTTGTGTTCACACTGACTGTAATTGGAATTTAAAGAGGGTACCCTTTCTAAGTAAAGTCTCTCCTCTAGAGTCTCTTTACTTATGGAATTGGATCGTTGCTGTATAATGATCGAAGGCGTTGGACTCTCGTGCACTCATTAGTGGATTAGAATCGAGATAAAAGTCAGCCATCTACTTTTCCGAGGAAGAGAGAGAGAGAGACCAAAGATCAATACAAAATCTAGTATTACAGTATTTCCGCAACGCGTGCGCTAATTGTTTATAATTTCGTATTTCGCACCTGAAAATTGTATCACTCGAAAGTATCGATAAATCGATACGATAGAATATCACAGTTAAGTCACGTAGTTAAGTTTAAACCTAGAATATCGTTCATAGAATGTTCCACATTCAAACCCGCCATTCTATTGTTATCTCCCGCGTGTCATCATTACTCGTTGTAACATTTTTAATTTCGCTCGGGGAAACTTCTACCGCGAAAGTTCTTCGCGCACGTTTAAGGGAACGACCGGCATTGGTCTGGCGCGGTGTCGTTTTGCTTCCGCCATTTTTCTCGATCTTTTTCCCGCTGCAGTCTGCAAGATCCGCAGAAAAGTCTCAGGAGCGCCCTTAATACGTACGTTTCACGCTCCCGCAGCCGTCATAAATACGAACGAGTTTCCCCAACCGCTACGGCACGACCGGCCAGGATTTCTTCGAAACAAACTTCGGATCTAACCGTTCGTAATATCGAGTCGCGGCCAGCGCCGATGAAAAGCAGAGATTAAAATTTCACTCGTTTACCGTCGGACCGTTCTCGCGACGTTCCGATGATGAAGTGCTTACTTTGGCACGTGGCCGTTGTGAATTTCGTGTGTGGAATTTATGGCGCTTGTTGGCATTCGCGCGAGTATATCATACTAAGCATTTCCCGCTGGTATAGGACATTTCGAGCCGATTCATATAATATGACATTCACGCTCATAGATCACGATCATCTTGTAATATTGATTAATGTAGACGTCAGAATCGCATTGTACAAGTCATCCGGCGTTTATAAATTTATACACTAGTGATTTGATCTCTCTCCCACCTAAATAATATTCAATTTATTACCAATAAATGCAATTTATTAATTAAAATAATAACCTTTGTACGCTTTTACGAAATATAATTCATATACTCCTCCTAAATATTTCTGCACCCAACAATTTCTCAAGAGTTTTTGGAGGAAGATCTTACATTGCAATTGAAATTATATATTAATTATTGGAGCTTGCCCAGGCCGCAATTAGAGCTTTAGCTACGTAGACGGTTGTCACTGTACTTCCATCTAATTTCGAGGCGAAAGTAAAATGTACTGTCGGCGCATAGAGTCGTTTATATGGGAAAAGCCTAACGAGCAAAGTACTCGGGATTGGAAACGTTTACTTTACGGCGCGCGGCGTGCCGCCGTAAGTATGGTCCGATATCGAAAGTCCGCCGCATGCACTTCCCAGCAAAAGTTATACCTGCGATATACTCAGTCGGCGCAGTATACCCGGACTAATGACGTGACTGCGGACATTTGTATGTGTCAGCTGCAGCTTCCGCGGCGAAACTATCGGCCCCGTGCATTAATAATGCACCGGTGGCTTCCCGTCGACGGACATAAATTGGCCTGCGATCGTCGTAGGTACCTCGTCGAGCGATTCCTCTACATATTTCATCGTGACCCAAACAGAAATCGAGAGGCCCGTAAGTAGAATAGGGTGTCGATTCGTCAGGCCGGCCGTCTTTTTGCGCGCCGACCGATGTTTGGTGCACTGCCGGGCGAAGCGATTGACTCTCACCACTCACGCGTGTCCCCGACAAACGGCCGCCCTTTCTTATAACGCTATTTAATGTTTAAGTAATCAAAAACGGTATTTCGAGATAATAACAGGTTTCTGGACCAAAAAAAATTGTGGTTAATTTTTGTATACGCAATTTTATATACACTAGCTTAATTTTTTATTTTTTATTCTTATGTGTACTTTTTAAAATTAAAAAAATAATCGTCTTTATATAATCCTCAATTAAGCTAATTTATAAGCTTTAATAGAATTAAGGGATGATACTTTTTTAGCACTTTACAACGCTTTATAAAACTCACTTGATATTTATTAAAGGTAAAGTGTGGCTCTATACAAAAGCAGCCGACTCGTAATCAGCGAATCCCAGGTTCGATCTCGACAGTTATCTCATATATGCTTACTCCGCCTGTGTGACGAGTGAGTGAATAGGGGCGTCAACACTGTTAATCCCAAGCTCCAGACAAAGGAGAAGGATTTGTGGGCAAGATTAGCCTATCCACGGTAAAACAAAAATAAATGTTCACAGGACCAACAATAAGCTTCGAAAGAGATAAAGTTTGAAAAACAGGCTCAAACTAATCTTTCTAATTTAAGAGGAAAAAGAAGATTTATTAAATATTTGTCATTTGAGTAATTAAAAATTAAACTAGCTTAGGTTTTTAGTCTTTTTCGTTCATATCTGAATATTTTTGTAAAGATCAATAAAAATAAATACAATAATTAGAAGTTGTATAGTTACTTCTGCTCCAATTCATAATTGATAGTATCACAAATAGATTAATATTACGTTACGTTTTAATAATATGTCATGTCAACGTTATTGGATAATTTAATTTGTTCCGCTAATCATTTGCTTATATCGAAACTTCAATATTGATGATTAGTCAATTATTTGATCATGAATATAGTATTTCGCCATATTTGTTAGACAATTAAAAATACAGTTTATCACGATGTCTGTGATTGCGACTATAAATATTTCAGCCCCAGAATATCGATCTTACTTCTCGTTTTTGCAAGATTTATTATCTGAACAGCAATAAAGTGTCGGTGTCAATACCAAAACGTCGCTATACGTTTGAGTGCAGCGACATAATAACAGCGATAAAATAGCAGTTGTATAACACACAATTCAAAAGGGGGGGGGGGGGCGAAGTCAGGTGCAGCTGTATAGTAGCGGTCGGGCAGCTCCAGGAGTCCGGATGAAGGATCAGTGGCGGAGACAATGCCAAGGATGCGAACAAAAGGATGAATGCCAGGCTCGATTGCAGACCGGTGTTAGGGTGTTAGGGGTTGCTGACGCGTTGATGTGTCACGAGGCTCCCGCGAGAATCGTTAATACTATACGGGTGTGGGACTGCAACGGCAATTTGGATCCGACTACCAAGCTGGATAAAACGTATTTATCGCCGGTATAATCACGCGGGACACATTGAATCGATAATTAGGCATAATAGAAACAGAATCAATTTTATGAAACAGTTGGACGATGTGAATTAATATATTAATCCAAGCACTAAATTGAATATCTTTAGCTACCAAAGGTTCCGCCCGCCATAAATCCCGTAACGAACGTTCCTAACAGCTTTGATGTACGCGCCCCGTGAAAAAGCATTGTACGTTCCAGTAATACTTTCCACTTCCCGGTAACACTTTCGTATCGATATAACGCACGCTTGTGTAACTTATCTCGGTTTCATATTGCCGGTGCGATATCGCAAGTTCACGTACCAGATCCTGGCGCCAATTTTATCCCATTCTATTTCCCGATAAAGAGCACCGTCGTACGAGCCACGCTTTGATGTCAGAACGAGACGCTGTTTCCGGTACCACTGAGAAAATCGCACCATTAAAACCTTCTTGCTCGACGCTGTCCCCGTGCACGTTCGTAAATCATGACGACAGAGACATTAATTATTTCGCTGATTAAGCCCCAGGATATATTTCTGTTAAAATAGAGTTAGAATGTGAAGTTAATTAAGAAACATCCTATTATCTCCGCTAGTCCATTTGTTTCTTCTACATATTTCGCGTGTCTGAGTTTAAATGAACGTCTGTACAATTAAAATAAAAAGTATTTGCTTTTCTTATAGTATGTTTCAAGTAGGACTGACATTCAACAAAATCCAAAAATAATTCTAAAAATAATTCTGAAGAAAGTAGAAAATTCCATTTTAGAAAACAATTTCCAAAAATATTTTAAACGGTAAAAACTCGTTTAACTAATTGTATCGCTTGACAAGGAGATTACCTCGAAGTACAATACCCATTAATTAAAACGTAGCCGTTAATAATAGCCATTAATTAAACAAACATAACTTTTACGAGGGCATTTCCCGAACATTTAATCACCCTAATTCGTAAAGAATAATTTAAAATTGAAAAACTGATAAGGCTACGAGATTTATAGTGATTTATGATACTCGACAGTAGAGGCGAGCATTATTTTCGCGACATTTCACATGACTTCCATATCGAAAACTCGTTCGTCGCATGCTCAAAAACAATTCGCGCAGTCGTTCACTATCGCGGATACCGCTCAAGCAACCGTGCGAGTGGAAAATTGACTTCCATCGGATTAAGCGACGGCGAGAAGGACGCAGGGGCGTAGTTTTCCCGGGGATAGCCGGTCGGTCGGTTACCCAATCGAAACCCCGCGATGTTTCTGGGGTTGGCGTTTCGCTGGCGGAACGTCAGTGTCGGCCGTAAATCTGTCCGGTGACGGCGAACGACTTTACGAGCCGACGACGACGTCGTGAAAATGCGCTACTAGCGACGAAAAAAGGGGGCCGAGGATATTTCGCGTCTTACACCCGATAAAAATTCGCACATGCTCGCCCCTCGGACGAGGGTTGGGAGACGCGTCAACTCGCCGTTAGCCGGATGCGCGAGGTCGTTTACGCGTATCGCACGTCCCATATGGGGTGAGCTGGATGGATACGATCACGCGGGCGGATGGAACAAGGGTGACGTTTATGGAGCGGTATGTTTATAGATGATAACGCGTTTTCACTGCTCAGTATGTTTGGGGTAATTTACTTTCATATCTCTCACGTACCCGTGCGACAGTCAGGGCACAAAAGCGTATTTTTAGCAAATTTGAGTGTAACTTTCTATGATTTATAATGCGCCGCGTGAACCGTAACGAGGTCACAACGAGCGAGAAGATAATGTATTTGAGATTGCTGGACAGACGTAAAGTGTACCGAGACATCGCGTATAATTACAATCATGAAAAAATATCATTACGACTAGATTATATTCAAGAACATTCTATGATCGAACGCGGGTACATTTGGTATTAAAATACCCCTAACAGGTGCTGTATCTCGTGTTCACTTGCTCGCATTGGAAGAGAAACAGAAACGTATAACCGTTATGAACGAATGCGCTCCATATATCCTAGATAATCGTAAGTTAGCTGCGCCGAGGACGTGAAGGCGGGGCGGGTAAAGGCGATTCCGAGCTAGAAATTCCAGGATCCGGCTTAGCCGGTTGTTGTTTATCAGCCGTTGTGTCGCACGGACTCCCCTTAAGCCCGGTTAGACTCGTTTCCTACGGTGGGTTTCACAAACGCGGCCGTCCCTCGAGAACCAACCGCGAGAACGAAAGTCTGTCCGAGTATATCGTTGGTGTACCACGTCGTCTCCTTAATAATATTCCCTTATTTATCGAGTCCGTAAAATGGGCTCGCGCGAGAATTCCCGGCAAAATGTGTTGAATACGCAAGATCGAAGCCGGAAACGGAACGCAATTCATTAGCGGAAATATGAAAATAAATGCTCCCATATTGACGGGAATTAACGCCAAGTGTAAAGAAGGTATAAACGATCGAATCGATAGAACCTGTTTAGGTTTAAGGATTAAAATTGAAACTTTTGACGCGGCTTTTCCTCCGTGAGTAATAACCGAGAAAATTAACGTGGTGGCGCGTAAGACCCGATGTTAGCTCAGAGGATGAAAAAGTTACGTTACGTCTTGAGGATTAATCTTTCCTATGGTATCGTAGATTAAGAGGTTTATGGTAAGTACGGGATAAATGGGACGCGAACGAGCGAGTGAATCGATGCGAGCGCACGAGCCAAACGGTCGGCCCGAGACGCGCTCGTTATAATGAAGTCATTTGCGTGTTCCTCGAGGTGAATCCGGGAGGAATGGAGCCGCGCTGTGTGCTCGTAGGTTTGTCAGGACATCGTAAGGAGGGCGGAAGAACGTTAGAAACTCGGGGTTGGCTCGCTGCTGCGTCGCGCCGGTGGAACGACGACTAATTTCACCCGCCGCTTCTCGTATAACAAACAACCGACTAGCGTCGTTGTTCTCGTAGTTGAGAAAACTCACTTGCGCCCGCTCATGGAAAAGGAGGCAAAGTAAAGGTAATATGGGCGCGAAGGATCGGGGGGCAACTCTCGCATCACTCCGACACCTGCGACCCCCACGGGCGGTGCGGTTTCCGCAACGAGTTCCTGCCTCCCGATTAGATTCCCATGATCCGATTTGCAGAAGTAGAAGCACATTGTAGGAAGTGCCATAGAATAATTGAACGGGTTTTCCAAACCAAATGTATCCACTCTTAATAAAAAAAAATAAGCCGATTAGTATCGATGTCTTTAATTATTAATTAATCAATCAGAATAAATAGATCGTGCAATTTATCTTTCGTTTGTGGATTCTTTGACCAATATAAAGTTTTCCTTAGTGGAAGAATCAAAAGAGATTTATTAACTTATTTGTCAAGTCTTCATTTTTCAATACTAAATCTATTAAATTCAATATCAAACATAAAGTCTATTAAGAAGGCCATACATTTTCAAATTAATTTATAACTTATAACTTATATAATTATAATTTATAACATAACTTAATTTATAACTTAACTATTGATCTCCCTTAACGTTTTTCAAGGAAAGATCGATTCCCAATTAGTCCATGTTATAGCATATATAAATGCTGATACGATACATCTTACATTACACTTAATTCACTTGGGGGTAAGTAATTAGTGCAAGGGGATTTTCTCAGAAAGTCTCGAAGTTCCGTAAATTCGAGCGGTATATGTCGAGCGGTAACCGCTCTGAGTAGAGAACCGTACCGCTGAAGAACGTAATTCGCCGTAGTTCCAGCAATTCCCAAATACGCTGTCGGGAGGTCTTGTAGACCTTGGTTCCCTGACCGAAAGATCTCGATGCTACGATAATCCGATGTTACGGCACGATCTCGGGACCGCAGCAAAGGCGCCGTGATAGAAACGACTGTTTCGGGAGTTGCGGGAGCTCGGCGCGCAGACAGCAAACTTCATCGTTTAATAGTATTAAGTTGTAACGCCGCGTGGTAAGACACTGTGTCCCGCTTGGATTTAATTTCGAGACGAGAGCGCGACGAGAGAGGCGACGCGATACGTTGTGGTCGCTCAAAATCGGAAGTCATAGAAACGTCGAGTAAATCGACTCACGACAAAATTGCGCCGCTAATAGAAACTGCGAGAAAGCATTTTGCTCGAATAAAATTCCGTTTATTCGATTACATTGTTAATATCCGCTCATAAAATTTATAGCCTTCCGCAGATATTTTTTTCCAAGCTGTCGATACGCGCTTTCCCCCTCCTCTCGCTTCGCCGGCATAAGCTAATTGCTATTCTCGGCTGTGCAGCTCGCGGAAATAACATCTCCATAAATTAAAATACTTTGATATTTGCAAAATTTTTTGTACGCCAACGGCGAAAAAATTTTTTTCAATTTACACGCTCGCGAAATGATCGCACGAAATTTGAATGGGCTGCGTGTAGAAAATTTTGATGTTGGCACTTAACCGTGTACAATTTCGCGCTTCAATTATGTCTACCAACGCAATTCGTAGTCGCTCCGGGTCAGCTCGTGGTAGATGGAAATCCTTATTAAACGGCAAAGATAAGGGAAATCACGCCGCCGGTTAAATTTACATTCCGGACTTGTCTCGCTCGACCAGCATTTACATTTTACATGCGGAAGCGTTTGACATGCAATAACTCCAAAAAGACATCGCGACGGCGCGCGGCGGTTAAAGTCACCCTCGTAAAATAATTTCTCCTGGCGATACTAGTTCCGTCGGATATCCTTCATCCCTCCTAATCAGGTCGGACACTTTTCACACCGAGTAAAGCCGCGGTATAGTTATAAAGCGAGCTCCGCTTGATCATGATTGATTGAAACGTTGGAGTCGTTATCGCGACATCCGCAACATAGAACGTATGTGAGAGAAACCGGGCGTGTCTAGCACGCGAGGAAAAAAAAGCTGGATCAGCTCGTGTCAATCAGCATGATACTCATGTAAGTAATATCGTTTTTTCGTATCGCGAGACACGTTGCACGCACGCGAGATAGACGTGTATCCGCTTGGACGTCGTACGTCGTGCGCCGCACGTGTCAGCGTGCGGATTAAGAGCTCGGCTCCTATAAGATAACGCAGAGTTAATTCAGCTAATTGCATTGCGGGGAGAAGAAAAAAGCGCACGACCAAGTGCGGTTAGTGGATTAATATGGTATTAATCAGAGTAATTGCATATCACGTCGCGGCAGAATTACATGAAAGCGCCCCGCGATACGTGTTACATAACCGCGCCCCTTCGCAGGGGGCTACGATGATATATTTTCTTTTCGCGTGACGAATGTGGACGCTTCACCTTTTTACCCTAAACCCCTGCTGGGCGTGTTTTTGCCCTCTTCCCCTTTTTTCCTTCGCGTACCCTGCCCGCGACAAAGTCGACCCGTGGCACACTGGGCCATTACGAGATATCGATTTGCAACGGATATCGCGCTATTTATAGTGGCGGCGAGAATAAAGATTATAACGAAGTCGACGAGGTCACATCGGAATACCTGAGGATAATCGATCAGTTGGTTTTACGATATAAATGTCTCACCACACGTAATGGGCACGTAGTGGCGCATATTAAATATCAATAATATTTTATAATGCTTATATTTAACGATCATGTTTAAATAGAGATCAGAAAATGTGACAGATACCAGGCGACGTCATAGGAATCAATACGTCCGATTTGTATGTACATAGTTAACACATTAAGCGGCTTTGATGGCAATAACCGTCATGGTCGATAGACATGTCGCATCTTGCTTGAAATTCTGTTGGCTACATGTTACATTTCCATGATGACTGTAACCATTAAGATTATTACATATAATTACTTGTTAAATATTAATGTTCTCCCATAAAATGCAATTCTTCTTTGAATTCGTGAATAAAAAGAAACTTTTGCAAAATAATCTATAAAATACTTTTCAATTTGTAAAATTTGCCACTCCGGAATGTTCAATTAATAAAAACCAAAATGACATAACACAGGGCGACCGTGTAGTTTGGACATCGCGACCTAAATCGCACGTCTGCTTTAAGTTTCAGCATATTCGAAAAATTACAACGTCTCCCGACTCTCGAAACTCGACAAGCATATTTTATTCTCTAACTTCACCGCTTTAGCGCGGGATATAAAAACGCGAATTTATCGCGTGGGTCTGTGTGCTGGCAAAGTTGGCGGTGACCGTGTGAAAAATGAACACCGCGTATGTAGCGGTGGTCGTTATCGATTGTATTGAGTGCAAAAACGTAAACCAGCCACGAGGGACATTCTTTATCGATGTTCCTATCATGATGGAATTCTATAGTCCGAAAGTATTTACCGAATTTCACAACGTAATATCTCAGTCTGCCTCGTCTCGAAACGGAAATCGTGACTGGGGATAGTAAGAGGTACATAACTTTAATGGGAATCTTTCGAAGCTTGAAACGAAATCGCGTTCTTCTTACAAAGCAATAAACGGGCTGTAATAACGTGATTAATTTTTACGCAGGTATTCGTTTTATTGGCCTCATAACAGTCATAACATTCAATAACACGGAGCCAGTTCTGAATCTATCGATTGGTCTGACATCGAAATTTCAGCGAGCTATCTTATGAAATAGAATTACCAGCGAGATTTACGATTTGTGTTCAACTTTATTAATTGTCATGCGCGCGCGTCATTGTTATCGAAACGAGATAATTTGGCCGCATGCCGGCGACGTTCGTACGACGATAAAATTTCGAGAGTCGCGAGGCAGCCAATTGCGACAGTTATAATCTCGCGGAGACGATTACCATTACCGTGAAATTGCCAGACTAATGCAGTCGGTCAATGCAATTCGCCGGCTGGCTGGCGTAATACCTCCGTATTCTCGTTGCTAATTAGAGTTGAGACGGACACGGCTTTAACGAGTGATACAAGACACGGGGAGTTAATGCGCCGGCCTGCAAATGGAACCGTTAATTTCTGTCGCTGCCTGTCACGGCTGACACGCCGCGTTGTGCCTCGACGAATTACAGAGTCGTCCCGTTACCGGACAGCCGTGATAGCCACGATAGCACACGTTAAATATGGTAAAATGAGAAACGTATCTGTGTTACATCGTTTTTTCTTTTTAATCGCAAACGCGTCCAAAATTACGATGACGGTTAGGTTCGTGTGAAGGTAACTTCACGCAAGAATCGCGCGGACCTGGGGAAAAAACCCGGAAAACGCGAGGTCGACGCACTCGCGATACAGTTCTCGCGACAACACGATTTTATTGACTCATACTACGCGTCCGGTCGAAAGTGATTCATAATGGCTGATCATCCAACATTATTGACGACGGATTGCTAACACGAACGATAAATGAAATATTCATTGTATTCCCTAGTATAATACAGACATAAAAAAAGAGGGATTCAATAGAAAAGTTTACATTTTACACAAACCCTCTAAAATTTGACGGAACGTTATAATTACTTGACTAAACAATTTTAGCGCACTCAGCCGTTCTGCGGAGTTGCAGTCGTTGCGTGTTAAGCTACGATATTAATTAGATGCAAAGAGCGGTACTTCTAATAACAGTTTGCAAGTTGCTCAGAAAGCAGGCCAACAATTCGTAAAATAACGCGGCGAATTTCGTTCTTGTTGCCCCCGGGAAACGAACTGAGAGAAAAAGGAGGATGCGTAACACGATTAAAGTGTTTCCCGTCGGAAGGGTGTGGCGACGATCGGTCGGTTTCCGAGAAGTGGGTCAACTTTCTGCAGGAACGTGTGCCCCGCTGGATGATATCCATCTTGTCGACTGCTCGATCTGGGTGCTCGCTCGATCGAAGACTCAGAAGAGCTCACTTACGTGCTAGAAGAAAAACAACGCAGGACAGGGGTACAAGTGAAAAGCCGACCAGATGTCAAACGGAGGTGGGAAGGATGGCGCCGGGTTACTCGATCGTCGGAGAAAAACTACGGCCAGCCACGGCGAGATAAACAACAAGCAAGGGCAAATCCATCCTTATAAATCAGGGGGTAGTTGATGTTGTCCTCGGTGTCCCTTCTTTTTTGCGTGCCGAAGACCTCCGGCTCTTTTCCCCGTTTTTTCCCGACACTCCGTCCCACGTGCGGCATCTACAAAGCGGAATCTTTATCGCAGCTCCTTGCCTTCGCGCGTGAGCTATCGGGGTTCAGGAAGCTCGTAAAGATAGCGATCCTTTCGCGGGACGTGTGGCTTGAGAATCCCGATGATCGATATAGAACGAACGAGGACCCTCAGAAGTAATTTAGACTTCGGAAGGTTTATAACTTAAATTTAACTCTTGTACGTATAACCAATCGATTCACGCTCGAATTAAATTAAACGTAAACGGGTTTCAGGGTCGGCACGAGAAGCAAGATTTACGACACGGCACGGCACGGTCATGAGGGATCAAAGAAATCAACGAGAGTGTGCATTCTCATTCTCTAAATCTAGGGTCATTCCTCAACTGGTCGTATCACTACCGCGTGGATAATAAATATTTTATCGAAATAACCACATGCGAGATACGACCGCGAGGACGTACGCGCTTGGTCCGTGCGAGCACAATGCGTGACTATCCATATTTAATCGTTCCTCGAGGAATGGAACGAATGGCAATTCAATCAATTCAGCGAGTGACATGACGCAATTATTTACGTCGATAGCTTAATAGAAAGGTTTATGTTACAATTTTTACAAATCATATCTGATGTTCGTTAAGTTATCACGCTGTTTTTTTTCCAGAAAGACATTAATCCACTGAACATTTTTTTATTGACACAAAACAGTGGCGATAAAGCACTCCATATGACTGAGCTTATTGTATTTCTAATTAAATACCACTAAAAATAATAATTAATGGTATACACGCATATATCCGTTTCCAAATAGATGACGCTGTAGCAAGAAAATTAATAATCTACCTCGCCATGATATAAGCGTTCAACCGGCTCAATGCGCTTCTAAAGAGAAATAATAGAAGAAATAAAATGTAAGTTATACGAGGTTTACGACTCTATAAAAAAATCTTTATAGCAAAACGTACGATGACGCGCGATCGCGCGCAAGTCACGAGTTTCTCCTTAAGATTTATTATTTATTGCGAGCGCGGGTCCATTGTCGTAACACCTAAAATTGAAGTCGAGTCTTCGTTTCCTGCCGTTCTCTTCCGTTTCATAAAATAGACGGGATCCTTCGTTCCTTACGACCCTCGAACTCAAGGCGAAGGAGAAACGCCGCGAGCTATTCGATCTATCCCTCGTAAAGCCCTTTTATCCGCGGGCCTTTGGAGAAACGATTCAACGTTTAGCTCTTAAAACAGAGAGAACGATCGAGAGAACCAATTGGCTTCTGCTGTCTAATGATCGAGCCTCCGCTGTCGATTGTTCGTCGAACAGCGGAATTCGTTGCGTATCGATGGAGTTATACTCTTGTAAAAAAAAAAGAGGGCGAACATGATGAAAATGCTCGTAACGCGTAACGAAGAGGAGAAAGCGCGAGGTTACAGAGGACGGAGTGGCGAGCGCTCTCGATGAAGGGCGATGAACGCGATTCCGATCGACTCGTTTCGCCACGTCGATTAAAAGTTGCAAATTACGCTGGACGCCCAGTGATTTACGCGCAATAATTCCGGCGATCGCACCTTCCGAAAGGGATGATAACTAACTCGGCTAACACAAAGTGAGTTTATTAATCACGCTAATATTGTAATCGCTTCGAACGCGTCGACGTTTCCATTACGATCGCCGTCGATACCGTCGGGAAACGTAATAACTTGCGCATGACGTGCCGCGCGTGTTTAATTTAGAATAAATCCGCTATAAACGCAAAATTCGCCGGATCTGGCGTATCGATTACTGCGTCGTGCTTTCTCAAACGCGCAAACCTTTTATCGCGACATAAAAGTTGCATCGTTTGTTCGACTACGCAACGGAAGCGTCCATCAACGGCGTTGGCGGGTACGCGGGTATCATCGGACAAAGCGAAATTCGGATATGCATTTTGCAAACAAGCTGAATTATGCCCGGGCAGCGCGGGTCAAGATGCCGCGCGACCACAGGCGAAATCGAATTTTGCATATCTTAGCAACGGTATAACTAGCCGATCGTAGCTGGCGAATAGACAATGAACGTCGAATATCAGCGGACTGCATACCTTAATGAATTATATAAACCACTTGCACAGAGAGTGCTCTATAAACGCAGAACTTGCATATAATCGTCTATCATAAGGATCAGATGAGAGTTCGTCTTCAATAAATAAGATGGGATGCCATAATTCCTCTTAAATTTTAAACATTGAATTATTTGTCAATAAGCGTCTTAAAATTTTTTGTTAACTATTTCTGAGAGCGAGACGAATTCACCGTTATATTGTGCGATTTTGCACGTATATATCTTCGCGTGATTTAACCCTTTAATTTTTTCGCGGACGGCTGAAATGTTTTTACCACTTCGCGATCATTATGAGGAAAGGGGAGTCTGTGACCTGCAGAGCTAAAATGGCTACCGACGAGCAGCGATTCGTCGGGTAATTGCGTTTTCATCGTGGAACCGGTGGTTACAGCAAAAACCCGGTTAGAGACGCTCGAAACCAATCGCCGATGAAGGAGCGCTTTCTCCAGCTTAGCAATTAAACTTCCGGTGAATCTCGGCGTTCGACGCGTTATTAAATGTTTTCTCGTGCCGAAGCCCCACTATGATTACGCTGCAGCGACTACTTTCGGAAACTGCTGTCCGCGTAAGAACATCGACCGGGAAACAATTAGATCAGCGATTTCTACACTGATACACTTCACCCGCATCCGCAGATTTCCAGAGTATAATTGGCAAAACACAAATAATCGCTGTAAGCGAGAGCTTTTGTAAACTTCTGCCTGAAAGAGCAAATTATCTCTGCTCAATACTCGGTTTTATTCCCACACCAGTCAAATATAATTTCTTATCATAGATAATAATAAACGATAAAATTATACAGCCGTTACAAAATTGCATGAACATTACTCGATCAATTAAACTTATGAATACATAATCAGAGTAATTTTCCGCTTACGTCAATGCTCGCGTTAAACAACATGCGTTTTTTTTTAACGATCGGTTAAAAGCGTCAGGTTTTTTCCGCGCTATTTTTCCAGAAGTAATCAATGAGCACCTTTCAGCGCACTTTTTTACAGCCGAGAATAAAATTGAAGCGCGAGCTCTTTTCAATGCGTTTATTTTGATATTATATGGAAAAATGAAGGCTAAATATTTTTCAACGCGCTAACTGTGAAAATATCGGCGAGCACTGCATGGGAATCGTGCGCGATAATCCCGCGATTGCGGTATCCCGTGACTCAACGTAAAATTTTCAATCCCGTAGTGCGCGACGTCGATCAAGAGGATCTGGCATTTTGGGCGGGCTTCCAATCTACAGTCCATTTACCGCGGATGATAGTAATTCGGTAACTGGGGAATATACCGACGATTTACCCGAAGCGACACCGTAATCGCTCGCGGAATTACAAAAAAATCCTCTACACAGTGTCCCCGTCATCGCTCATAAAATATGCCTTGGTAGCCGATAAAAGTTTAACGCAGTCGCCATGCAATCTGCTTCTACCGTGTCCTATTACCGGATCAAACGGCCGGGCCGCAAGAAAAATACATACGCAGATAAGCGTGCTTGAAAGGATTAGATCTTCTCTAAACGCGGTATTATACCGATTTGTGTATTTATCTTATTATATATAAGCAAGCCCGTCTCCAACTTCCGTCTTTGCGTCTGACAAGTTTGGACACAGTCATAACTCGTATTGTGGTTTCCGGCTGCTCGAGAGACCGTATTTCTTTGACCGAGGTGCTTGACGGTTACAGTACAATTAAACAGATAGACATTTCCATAGAGCTTCCGCAATGTGAACTATTAGCGAGCCAAAGGGGTAACATCGTGAACTTCGCGGTCGCGTCGGACGTATACGTCCCGTCAACATCGCCAAAAAATCGAATAAACTCCTGTCCAAGTGGCTCAACAAATTTCAGTTTCGCAGGTCGAGAATTTCGTACTTACGTGACCGGGATGCACTATCGTGGCTTCCTCAAATCTCCCGACAACCGCCCCCGGGGCGCGCAAGTGGTTCCGATCGTGTCGCCCGCATTAATCTCAGTATCGGAAACGTTCCGTGGGGCATCGCATTATGTAAACGCGGAAGAAAAAAGCAAAAGAAGTACAAGGACTGATACTTCGCGCGCGCAAAATGCTAATATCAGCATAAATTATGCAGTTCATTAAATAATCGCGGCTATAAAGTAACGTCGAAGGAGGCTTTAACCCGCCTGCCTCTTATATCTACGTTATTGAACTTATTCGATTTATAATATGAATATTTAGTATTTGCGAAGCTCGTACGTGCCTCTAAAAATATTCCTTCTCACGTCGCGGAGTGCGTACTATCTCTGTGTAAAAATATTTCCAGAGAATGCACACGCAGAGAAACTACGTACGCTTGCGATATTTTAACGATTCTTGTCTGGTTGCGCTGGCAGCGTCATTTAAATGAAAGAAAAATCCATGCGGGAAACGCGAAACTTTTTAAAGAAACAAAGATACTACGGGTTACGTAGCGGCATCTTGTTTTCAGAGACTCCGGTGGGAGACCAGAGAGCGACGCACCCCTAGCAGAATAGTATTTACTCCGGGTAAACACACTGGCTCGTGTTTAATCATCCTCGCTTCTGCACGATAGCAACTGCTGCAGACAATACGCGTTGACGTCTGCACTTTGATTGTGATATTTGCTCAGGTTGTCGGGACAGAGGGAAGGCGGCTTCAAAGAGCAACGCAAAACTCCTTCAAACCGTCCATCTTGGGTCGATGATAATCGAAAGCTGGAGAGATGTCGGAGGCACTAGACCACGAGATAGGCAAATAAAGACAAGAAATACTTAGAAACATTAATTCGCGGCGCGAAGAGATGAGCCGTTATTGAGATAAAATGACTTCGTTAATGGATGTCTTCGTAATATTGCGGACCTCGAAGGGTAGGGCAGAACTTAAACGAATAACTCGGGTCGCGAATAAAACGAAGATCTTTGCGAAACTTCTGGTCGGAAGAGGGAAACTTTCGAGCTATCGAAAAAGAAAGAGAGAGAGGGGGGGAGGAAGGAAAAAAACAAAGAAAGCGAAGAACGTGAGGTACGAATCGATGAAGCCTTTAGGGACACCGCGAAGAGAGTAAGGTGAAGAAAAAGGTGACCAAGACTCGGAAGCCAGAGACGAGAAAAAGAAGCCGGTGAAGTTCGGTAGGCTCGGAAGAAACGGATTATGCAAATCTTCGACGACACGGTGCTAAAACCGAGAAGAGATGGCGGTGCTGATAAAAAGTTTGTCCTTTGGTGAAAGTAAGTACTAGTCGGGGATATCAGTAATTGGATTTAGCGGTCTCTTATATATTCTAACAAATCTCTCCCACACAGATCTCTTGAGGCGTTTTTAGACCGCGCTTGCAGATTACAGCGTTAGAACAAGGCAGAGTAAAAATTATTCTTATCATCGTTATTTCCAAAACTGTGCTCATAAATAATCAGTAGCGCTTGTTTACGCGGAAATACATTTTATTCGTTTTGCAAACATGAAAAATTTTGAACGCAATTCAATATTGTCGCTTGATAATAATAATTGACGTGAGACAATATTGGATCGCTTTGTGGTAACATGAAAGCAAGGAGGGAAGGGATAGCATAAAGCTTTCGAACAAATAAATACGTGTAAGGGATATAAGTCATCCATTATTAATCTCGCGTGTTGAACTTTACCCGTTATCTCGTAAATTCTCATACATCGAAGTTGCTACCACAGGCGTTCCTTTCTTTGCCCCGCAATTCTCTACTTTCGCCCATCTCCTCGTCTGCTTCTCCTCATCTTCTTCGCCAACGCTAGTTACAAGATGCGCGTCCGCAACTTTCATAACTTTGTCGGCGACCAAGAGTATCGTACTTGCGGGGACATAATTTATTTCTCTCTGCTTCTTGTTAAGATAAGAAGGGATCGATTAACTTTGTCAAAGCGGTCATAAGCAAGTCATCGAAAAAAGGGAGGTAACAAAAACGTAGATTAAGAGCGTACATTAATTGCTATTTTGAAAGTTTATTTCGTTATGATGAAGAATTAAAGTTTTTCAATTTTCTCCAAAGTTTTTCTTTCTCGATAAAAATTTCATATTAATAACTTTTAAATTATAAAAATACATAATGAAAACTTAATTATAAATTATAAAATTTAGTTATACTATTATTAATTATTTGGAGTTATTAATTAATAATCAATTACTAGAAGAATGGGGCACATTAAAAATAACACTGCGTTTTAGTTTATTTAAAGATTTTAAAGAATTTAAAGAAATACAGCTTTAGAGAAAAAATTTTCAAATCACAATTGTTTTAAAAGGTATTGCGTAAGGACTGATCAAATATAAAAAAAAAATCAGCAGGAGGATGTGTGAAGGATAACCGAAAGGATCAGAAGACTGAAATACATGGCGCTGAAGGTTCTTGTAGCTTCCGTAAAAGATCCTCGGGACAGAATACGTAATCGCAGCCTCTTATAAGTAGTGCAGCCTTGTTACCGGGGGATTTTTCCCCCTTGGAAATCCGTGGAGCGAGACTTGCGTGACACCAACGACGTGAGAAGGATCTAAAGGGTCTAAACGGAGCGCGTGATTCCGATATTCTCGCAGCTTTGCAAACGGAATCGATTTCTCATTTAGAAAGAACCATCTTTATGAGTCAACGCGCCGCAATAAATAATTTTTCATCGACATTTTCTGTTTAAATAAAAGACATATTCTATCGCCAAATAAGAATATTTTACTTTAAAGATTATAAAAGTTTATGATGTACAATAAAGGAAAATTTCTCTTATCTTGTAATAGCTTATATTGGGAATAATATACTTTTAACTTGACAATATAGTTATATCATGCTAGAATAAAATAAAAAATAGCGCGATTCGAACCGCCACATTTTTATATACTTTACAATGTCAAAACCGTTTAGCCTTAGAATCGTGAGGTTAAGGAATCCAGGTCCTTTCAAAGACCTCGGGGCAGACGACCTGCGTGACGCCAATGACGTGAGAGGGATTTAAAGAACGCGTATCCTTCCATTCACTGACTGCCTCGGTAAACGGATTTGAAATTCTGTTGCAGGACTTTCGATAGGAAAAATATTATGATCGCGCGACGAAACTTGATGTCGTTTTAAATGTCGTTGAGCGATTTCAACCTTTTCTATCTGCATGGTTATCGCGTATCATGTTACCCCGGCGTTTTCTCTAATATCGCTTTATGGTCGCGGAAAACGCTATAAATTTGTTAGAGATTTTTCTTAAGGAAAAAATACGGGTTGCATGCCGGGCAAGACCGAGCGAGGTTTGATTTCGCCACGCTAAATTTATTCGTCTCGCTCATCTGGATGAGCGGCGAGATGTGTATATCCCTCTATGAAATTGTGCGCCGCCGGTCCGCGACCTCGTTTGCACTTAACTACCAACTAGGATGTCGCATGATATTGCCATTTCCGCAGAAAGATAAATAATACAGATGCACTCGGGAGACGTTATTTCGACGGTAGTCAGGTTGCAAAGAGATTTTCTCTTCAAGAGAGGCTACATATTCTTACCACTGAAATATGAAAACTTGTCGGAGGGAAAAACAGGAGAAATATATCATTAACATCGTCAACGGTCTTAAAAGGATCTTCTTGTAATTGCGCGTCCGCTTTGCGATATAAGGATACCGGCCGGAGGCAGTAATAAGAATTTTCATAGATTTAATAAGCGTATGAAGCACGATAAAAACGCGTTATATATTCGAGCACGCATGAAGTAAATTTTGCCACTCGGAAAGATCGGGCGATCTTGACTTAAAGTTACAACAACGTCAATTATAAAGTCTACCCTCGTCACTCGCGGGAATTAAAGTTGTGACGCTTATTAAGAGGCCGCTTGTTAACGGCGTATGGATAATGAATATTTACTCATCAGCGCGACCTTCCGCGTTAAGAATATTCAAGCAGAATAAAAGCTGCTGCATTTTAAGCAGCAAAGGAGTAAAAGAAGTGTGTCCCCTGATGGAGACATAAATCACAATTTATCACATATTATACATTTCCAAGAAATATCCTCAGATATATTTAAACTGAAAGTGATTTAAATTAATTTCCGATTCCTTCATGAATAAAACAGGCAATCTAATTTTTGTAAAAAATTTTATAAAAATTAAATTTAATATAATTACAAAACGCCATAGTACGTGGACTGAATATTCGAAAATCGCGTGGCCAGAATATTAACAAAAAAATTAAAATAAGAGGAAGGACCAGCGAGCCAAATGAATATTGTACATATTTGCGGAAAAAAATATGTTGCAATGGAAGTTTTAGGAACGAAATATTTGCTGCCGTGAAAATCAGCTGAAGCGTTTATTACGGATGTTCCTCCGCGTCCAGTTTTACGCCAGAATTTTTACGCGCGGAAGTGTGTTTCGCTCCGAGCGACGGGACGCACGAAAACAGTATGCATGCGCGATTAGCATTTCTGAACTGCCTTCACTGCCGCTGCTTCATATTCAACTTGCCGGGGCCGCAGCCAATCAGCACGTGCTCTCGGTGTGTGAATGAAAGATTCAGCGCGTCGGCAAGCGTTTCAACACTTGTCTTGTGTATAATCCACAGTGGGCGCAAATGATATTCAGTTTTCACAGCCCTCCGGGGATCAAAAAGCTAAACTAGTTTTGCATCTAATTTTCTCCGCGAATCTGTGTCCCGAATTAAATCTAAATTAAACGAGTCGACGAAATGGCAATCGAAATGAAATTTACCGCGATTTCAGGAGCGCCAGGTAAGTCAAGGGCGAGAGAAACAAGCGTGTGCCGGGAGTTTGCCAGTATTTAATTCTAGCCGCGATAAATCAACATGCTATGCGTCCGCAGTATGCAGATAATTACAATTTACATTTCGGCAGGGCTTTGACGCAAATACGTATTTATTCTGGATAAATAAAGACCACTGAATTCACGCATAAGCGATCACATATCCGACTACACTTGAAAGATTCCCGTTCGACACGCAATTATTACCTGCTGCATAAACGAACAAAGTGATTATATTTGCCTCGATATTGTACACCACTATATAGGCGTAACAATGCTGTAACGCAGCGCAGCTAATCATCAAAAAGGCATTAACTTGTTTATTCAGCGAGACTCGATAATCGACACGTAAAATCGTCCACAGAGAGCTAGATAATTATTATATAGAATCGCACGATTGGTTGTGAATAATAGTTGCAGCTTTTAATTATGCAGTTAAGGATAGTTATGACACGCGAGCCGACATCTGTGTACTCTTGTTTTATGGAATCGAGAGTAATTAAGAACGAGAAGAAAAAAGAAGATTGCCCAGATGAGGTGGGAGAGGGGGAGGGGGTAAGGGGTAAAAACCTAACCCGGCATAATCGAGTTGCCGGGCAGGAAGACGAAAGCGAACGGGCGAATAGGAAATCCTACCGGTTGGATAAAATACCGGGCCGGCAATCGGCGCGCGCGAACGCGTTTGCAACGTCTCGCAAAACACCCGCCCGGTCGGCGTTCCCGGCACTCGGCCAGGAGAATGTAATTACCGATTTAATTAATTGGACTTACCGGCGACGTAGAACAAAGTGGCTCGCACTAACCCTCCCTCTCCCCCTCGCGCGGCTCGTTCGGTAGCCACGCCAAGTTACCCCGGAGTGGACACTGTTTGGCGATGATAACAATGGAAGTGTATCAATTATGAGCGCCAGCATTGTTGCCCGAGCGTATATACGCTCGCTCTCGCCGCTTTCGCAAGTAATTCTATTGTATCATCGGAACCGACAGAGAAGATCCGTTCGCTTCAGCCGTTTATATAACTCTCCCCCTCCCCCAACCGCGCGATAACGATTAATCGCGGCAACGCACTGCCAACTCTCGCACGGTCTCTCAATTCAAACGCAACTTTAGAGCACGCTTTTGTACATTTGCCACGGTGCTTCTACGGTAAATAATTATTTAAAGTTTCTCTCTCTCTCTCTCTCTTGTACCGTTTTCGTCTAAACTCGAAATTGCATCGGCATCGTGTAAGAAAGTTGCGAGTAAGCATTTCACTTCGTAAATTTATGAATTATAGATAGAGTTGACGCTGTCAGTTTTGCATTTTGGGGCATGCTCGGTGAATATATTGAAAGAGACCAACACCTGCGTTAAAAGGGGAATATATGCTCCAAAAACAAGAATATTGAACAATTTTTGTGATACAAGTAACTTACCATAACAGACTATGTTTATATTAGCATATATTTTTTCGTTTTAGCAACACATGAAAACGCGTACGTAAAAGTCTTCGCGCAACGTTCCAGTTTTATTCTCGTTCCATCCACACTGTGGCCGCCGCGCGGTTCGCGATCTCAATAATAAATATCATCAATAAATATCACTTAAAAATCTATATACCCAGGTATCTCGTTAAAAAAAAATTCTTTTTGGTGGTGGCAAAAAAGTTCCATCGTTTTCTGTATTTTTTCCATCAGGACTATCAGGAGAAAAATACCGGCTCATTTTTCACGCCTGGCACGCACGAAACCAAGTACCGACAGCGAGCAGGGTGGCTCTCGGATAATATTGACATACGAAGGGTTGGATGAAGTAAAGAGAGACAGAGAGAGAGAGAGAGAGAGAGAGAGAAGGAGAGAAGGAGGGAAGAGGATGAGAGACAGAATGGCAGACAGAGAGGAAAGGGGATGGGGGCGAACGAGCTGCGCGAACGTGTCTCATGCATGTATTTCACACGGGGGTGTTTACATCGGGCATCGTTGCTTCATCGTCCCTCCCATGGCTGTGAATTAATGTTGATGTACACGAAACGCGAAGGACGCGAGCGTATACGTTTCATTAATAAAAACTATCACGCCGGAGATTAATTATTATGGAAATTCACTTTTAATTAGTTTTACGACCGCGCGAATGCGTCGCCGCCTGTGTAATTTTTCTCTCACCTGATACGCACCGTAAATGGCGAATCCGTCGATTCGCAAGGGACATTATTAACAACTGAATAACAACAGTTACAGACCGATCGATCACTTGGCTTCGACTGCATCTGATCAAATCGGTTCGACGTTGGAGTCGTCATATTATTTCAACGACATAAAAGTGTCATCATAAGTGTCACGAGTAGTGCTAATTTTATTTGATAATTAACATAAATCAGAATATTATTGCAAATAGCAGATAATTAAATGCAATTTCGATCGAATAATCGGGCATTATTAACGGTCAATCCCCGACAATGGGTGTTCCGTGTTCGCATAAATTCCACATTAATTTAATGGCTCCGAAGCATTATCGCGCGCATCCTAGACCGTCGCTGCTCGAGGGTGATCCTTCGAGTGGTAACGGAGTAATACCGGTAATTACAGTTCAAACATGCAATCGGCTTATAAGGACGTCGATCAAACAGAATCGCGTTTGATCATCGTCGATTGTACCCCTCCTTTCTTCCCTACCCCCCGTCTTTATCCAACCTGTTATTAAATTGTTAGGAGCGACACTCGTACTCCGATATCCATCGACCGAGTATCTCCGAATTCTCTGAGGACTCGATAACGAAAGGGTTAGACAATGGGGAAGACAAAGGCGTTTCCTTGTCCGTAACAGTGGCATAGACCGATAGCCCTTTGCCACTGTCTGAAGAGAGGGATCTTCCTCCTCAGGTTTTCGGATAATATTGACACTGGGCAGAGGCTCCGTCGTAGACGGACGAACGACGTATAATTCACGACCAGGGTTGGCTGTTTACGTGCGCGCTGGTGCTAACGACGTTCTCACCCCGGGTTTTAACAAGTCAACGAATAATTCAGCGCTTTAATTACGACGTATGCCCCGAGGGTAGCTCAATATTGCAAGCGGCGCGGCGTGCCTGTCGGTAATGCTTCTTCGTCGGTTAGGCGGGCGTAAACACGTGTACACGTACACACGTGCATATACATAGATAGATTCGTATTTGGCGAGAGTCCCGTGTCAAGAACATTCGTTCCAACTTTTCCCATCCTTTAACGCCGCCTTCTCTACTCCGCTCGCTTTATCAAAGCCGACCGACTCGAATTGACTCAAGGATCGCGAGAAATATCGTTTCCCAGATCGAAAGTGCACTGTTTCCACCCCGACGATATGTTCCGGAAAACACAACAAGCCCGGCATTTTCTTCGCGAGACAAGACAAGTATCTCAAAATGTTCACAAGCTCGATATCAAACGACTTAACAATGTTCCCTCATAATTTCAATATCTCGGTCCGACTGTTTCCTTCTGCGAAGAAATATTGCAAGGGCGACAGGCAATGATTATCCTTATATTTACCGCGTAAATAGCCTTGATGCACGGCCAAAAGTCAGGGAATCATAACTTCTCTACTGTATAAAGGGAAATTTCGACGGCACGTCATAATTCTCGAGTCTCTCGAGCCGGAAGTGTTCCTAAATTCGGCATTTGGCCGTCTACCTAATGTACCTCGGCGCAGTCATTATTTACAGACGGTGCCTTCATAAGCACGAGAGCTTCGAACCTTGCACATCCTGCGAATCGTTATTCAAAGTCGACGAGATTTCCGGTCTGCGTGTAATACCATGCAAATGATAATATTTTCTGCTGAAAAAGTCTGCGATAGCAATCTATGAAGTTATTCTAAATCTTTTCCATTTCTTTTCTATAATATTTTTCGAAAAAATCATCCTTATTTTCTCTCAATACAACTAAAATATTTTTTTTCTTATTATTGATCCTCACAAAACGTAATCCTTTAAACCTAATGAACATCCGGCAGGAAATTTGAACGCGACGCGAAGATAGGAGAGAAGATTATTCTTGTTATCGATATTCTTGACGCTAGAATTACGCAGTCGATATAGTTCTATTCTGTAAATCTACACTGGTCGCCCGCCACTCTTTTTGCCGACCGTCCAATTATTCTCGATAGGGTGGATAAAATGCACAATCGCCGACGTTGTTCATTCAGAACGATCTCGCTATAGCGTTATATCGCATCTTAACGATGGACACGATGGAAGGAATGTTCAAAGAGAATACAGATCGATTTCAGATACTTTGGCAGCAGCCGAAGAAAATTCTAAGAAAACTCCGGAAAGAATAAGATAACTAAACGAAAAAAACGTGCCGGAAATCAGGAATAGAGATCAAATACATTATCGTTACCTCGATATTCTACGACTCTACGTGATAATGAAAAAAAATAAAATCTCTGCGCTCTGCGATCTTTCAGTTTTCTTTCAATTATTAGATCTGTCAATTTTTAAATAAAGTAAAGATATCTTTCTAATATAATGTTATTAGCTAAGTCCATATGAAATGTCATATTCTGAAAGCCTGTTTATGAAACTTTCTTATTAAGTAAATGTCTTCTATGGTAATCAGATATTATTTGTCATGTTACATGATTACATTAAGATAAAGTGGTTATTCAACAAGAGAATAACTCAAATGTTCATAATTTTCTAAATTAAAAATGTGTATTACCCAAATTGAATTTTATATAATATAAATAAAAACTAAAATAAACATATCATGAGAGAAGTATGATATTATCTGATAATGGTTAGTCCTTCTTCATCCCTAAATAGCTTATTCCGAAATATGGTACATATAGCTTGTACCATTTTTTCATTTTTTTTATTGCGCCTGAAATTTAATTGGGAGCTGTCTACATATTTTCCGCCATTCAATTATTCTCGATCGATCGAACACGTCTACATCGTCGCTCCCCCAAAACTACCTCGCCGCGGCGTGCCGCGTCACTCTCCCGTGGCATAAAGTCCTCCAGGAAGTCCTGATTTGAATCTACACGGCCTGTAAAGTTCATTAGATTTAAATATTTATGAGGTGGGCGCGCGCGGGCCGCACAGGGGGCACACGGGCCCCGGGTCAATTTGGTGGCGTAGAGAGAAAACGACTTCGATTCTTTATTCCCGCGGGGAACGCGATGCGGCGGCGGTGCGCGGTGGCTGCATCTTTCTCGAGCGAAAAGTTTTCCAACCACGGATTGCGAGAGGGGGAGACGACCACCCCCGAAGACAAATGGCGAATTTAATTGGCCGGACCGTTCCACGAATTGGAAGTCTTGCCAAGCGTCGCGCAAAACAACCGGCGTCGGCCGGATTGATTGCATAATGCGTGCGGCCGATTTTACTTTCAGATCACGTATTGTTTATTCCCCGTTCCGCGCGTCCCGCAACGCCCGATATTCGTTTTCCTTTCTCGTTATGCGGCTTAGCAATGATAAGCGAGCTCCTCGCTTATCGATAATACAGTGATCGAATTTCGTAGTCGGCGTCGATCGATACTTCACTTCGTCCGTCGCGATGCAGCGGAACAACTTTAATCGAAATACCGTCATAATTTTTCCAGCTTGGTGAATTATTGGCGATGCCAGTTGACGGATCGGGAATTACGAGGAAAAGACGATACGAAAAATCCCGGAAGCGCGGGAATTCGCCTCAAAGCGACGATCCCCCAATGATACGAATCGTGTTTACGACCAATCTGAAAATGAGACTATAAACGGTGGGTGGATATGAAATTGCAACAAAAGGAACCGGATCGGCCGTATGGATACTTATGAGCGGGCTGGATATAAATTTGTCTCTACTCAGGGTTAAAACACGGCTTCCTATACGTGCCGGATCCCACGAAACCCGTGGATTCCAACGCCCGTGCCGGAAGCTCCCGCACGGATTCCCGCGGGATTCGATCGCCAGCGGGAGCGCGGTTTGATGGACGGGGCGATAAAACTTTGGCAGCGGCGTAAATCAACCGAGATCGGGCTCGGAGAATACCAGCAGCTCGGAGAGCCTAATGCGGACCTTTACTGGGTTAGGACGACGTAGTGGTCAAACCCCGGCGAGATCTTCGCTTGCCCCCCTCCCCCTGCCCCTCCCCCTCCCGCCCCTCCTCGGCCGAGATCTCTTCGCGTGAAAACTCGGACCCGGAACCATAGATCTCTTAGGCTTCTCGCCCGGGGGACTCGCGTTCCAATTTCACGGGGTCGTCGGTCGCCGGCCAAATAAAAGCTTTCGGAGTTCCTTTGCTTTGCCGCTTTTAACGCAAGCGGAGAAATCGATTGAGAGATGAAACTTACCGGCACGGAACTTCGGGAAAATATAATGAGGTGTTGCGTTACCACCAGGGCATATCTTAAGACGATACACCATTATAAAGTATCATTATCGGCGCTTGTAATCATTAGTCGTAGCAAACTTATCATAAATCACTCTTCTGAAGTTTTCATCCCTCAGCTTTTTTTATATTCTCGTAATAATGATAGCGCGAGGTATATTTTATAAATCATTCACAAATTGTCATGTAATCAATAATATGTTAATGATCTATTCATGTTCCAAGTCAAGACGAAGTCAGCGGACGAATCATTAGAAATCGACGATACCGACTCGTAATTATCAGAGATATTAGAACTTCAAAAATTATTAATACGTACGCATATGATACCCAATAAATTTTGAGTCGCTAGACACAGAGCTCAAACTGTGTCTTTTTTCTTCATTTAGATTCCTGAACTGAATCGCGATTACAAATATAACACATATTTAACGAATATTTAATTCTCAATAAACTGTACTTTTCGAATTCTTTAACAGAAACGTGAAAATAGCTACGGATTTAAGTGACTACCTTTCCGTTCGCTTCTCATAAAGTTCGCTCAAGCGGGAAGAAATCATCATCGAAACAAGGTTGAAATAAGGCGATAACTTTGACGATCACCACTCGACACGCTTTCGCATAAATATCGATGCAGAAACTAGATAGTTGTTGAATTGTTCGGTACTTTTTGTCTCTAGTCAATATATACAATGTTAGATAACTATAGATAATTACGAAAGACAAGAAAAGAGTTAGAAAACGAAAGCGGAAATCGATCTCGCTGTTAAACTATTAATGTAACAACAAAATGTAAAATATATTTTATAAAATCGTACAAAGATCTATGAATTTAATTACAATGTTTATCAAAATACCTGCTCGCACGGAAAAATTAATACAATCTGCGAAAATTATGTTCAATATATAGATTCACTTAATTATAATACACTTTTCCTCTAACTATTTGATTAAACTTTAATAATTTAGCAAAGATTATAAAGTCTGCCGAACATTCTTTAAAGATTCCTTAAACTAGCAAGCAAAGTGATCGCAGATTTTTAATCACTTAGGTAACAAATGATCGTCCGCGCTATTCCATGGTTAGATAGGAAAAAAAAGGAAAAGAGGAAACCAAGCGAATCGAGAATAGACACGAAGAATGCGCGTCATGGTGGGAAACACCATCGGTAAAATTGGCGGTAGCTCCCGCGTAACGAAAAGACGCGCCAACAGCGACGTGTGGGAAGGGAGAGGTACGGATCCCGGATAAGAGGAGGAAAAGAATAACGACCACGTGCCTTTATACGGACGTGTACCGACTGTCGCCCCTTGCCAATAAAACCCGCCAGGATTTCGAGGCAGAGCGGAATGAAATCCAGCATTCCTACGGAAACGCTCCACGACCGTCTTTTCCGGGACCGCATAGACGGCGGCGGCACAGCGACTGAAATAATCGCGTCCGCCAGGACGAGGGGAGGGATGGAATTTCCATCCTAGAGAACGGCTAATGGTTTTAAGGCGGCCGGCAATCAGCACGGTCTGCACGATGGCGGCTAAACAGCGGTTTCTGCAGCAGTACCTCCTCCGTCTCCTCTTATGCGCCTTTTAAACGCATGCTTCAGCGTTCCCGCCGCGTGTTCGCAATGGAATAGTCGCATGCCGATGAAATTTTACGAAGCACTTAAAAAAAAAAGAAAAAAGAAGAGAAGACAAAAGCTCGTAAGTACTCTGAGCGCGAGAGCGCGAGAGATGAAAGTTAAAATTGAACACAATCGCGGACGAGTGGGAAATGAGACGCCCGCGTGCAAATACGAGCGAGAAAAAAGAGAATCGCCGTATGCATCGCACGGCCGCGTGATGTTTGTTGGGCCAGGGCGAATTTATGGCGCCGACCGGTAAGTCGGGATTTAGGAAGAAAAATGCTGCCGAGACGCGTATGATTGCGCGGGCTCGCGTTTAATCACGCGCGCGCACAACGGAGCGCGTACGGACGAATTTTTCTTCCCAAAGCGGATTAGTCGCAGATACGAGCCCGTGGCAATTATCGCACCGACCGGCGATGTAGTGGCTTATTATTGTGTAATGCGTAAACTTCGTGGCCCGTAAATTACTCGAGAAAAGAGTCGTAACTCTTGCGCGGCGACCGAAAGTCTTGACAAATCTGTAAGAATTTCTGCCAACTGCGATAAAAATGCGATATAACTTAGCGCGTAATTCTCCGCGCCGTTAAAAAGGATATTAGTAAAGTTTTGTTCAAATTTCAAAATAAAAATTGAAGAATGGGTAGTAATAATAGCCGGCTTTATGCGTAGGCGCATCTTCGCTGTTAACCGACGTATTCAGAACGTATTCATTTATCAAACTTTGAATCATTCTTCGTGGGGAAACGCCTGACAAGGCGATGGGGTCGAATTTGTTCATAAATTCGTAAGTACTTATGATTTGTCAGGCGTTCTTCCCTGTTTAACGCGCGACTCGCTTCGAACTTGCAGCGCTTCAGAAGCGAGGACGAACAAATTGTTCGGAGCTCAAGGCGAAGCGCTACGTCTTTGGAATGCAAATTCCGCGTTTCGAGATACGGCAAGGGCTTTCATAATTTAAGCCGATTCTTAATTCGTAAGAGGTCGTTGAGACAACAGACTGGTAAACTTCGAACTTCCGCCTTATTCCGCGAGCTGGCATCGAAAAGAGGCGAACAAGGTGGTTGGAGTAACGAAAGAAGAGAAATAGAGTCCTCGTTATCGCTTATGATAAATGCGCTCTTCTGATAAAACTGCTACTTTAATGTTGCATTAAATAAGCAATGATAAATATAATCATAAAAAAGAGTAGATAAAAGTGTCTGTCACGATAACACTAATGCACAATTTTTTGCTGACATATACTTAGTTATACGATCATCTATACAAACGTCCATCATCTCCTCTTCCTCGTATCGTCCCCTTTTTTCGTACATCAATGACATTTTATTATTATTTTTCCAAGAGAGAGAAACAAGTATAATCATTTACCCACACCATATGTCTCTATTCGCAAAATGTCGTCTGATTCTCGAAACCCTAAGATCTACCATCTCTCGGGGCAAAGGAGAGAACTGCACCGCAATCGAAAGTGCAAAAACTCATAATTTTCTCAAATGCATTCGCGAGTGGGCGTTGCGAGTGTGCCGAGTGTTTGTCGTTACTTTCGCTTGCAAGAAACGACCTAGACTCTAAGAGGCACGCAATTATCCTAGCTTCCCTCTAATATACCCGGTAGCGACTGGAAGAAGATGCAATAACGCAAAATTTCTTCGTGGATATGCCAATAATAATTGTTATCATTGAAGAGAACAGCGCATTCTCTCGAAGGCGGAAACCCTCTTCTTTCCTCTTGCTTGCAGCGTCGTCGGTCCTGAGAACGACAGGGCATGACAATGGAAGACGAAACGAAGGTGACGAATGTCGGAGAAACGACGCGCTTCCGTGCCAGTTGTTTTACGAGGGTGTATCCGGCGTCTATTTATCGTACTTTTTATCCCCACTTCTGTCCCACTCGTTCTCTCACCCTCTTCTACCGTCCTTCCGTCCCTCGCCCCGACGGCTGTTCATCCCGGACTTCTTTAGCGGTTTTACTCGTGCCCCTTACTGCTGTTCCTGCCACGGATGAAGAATAAATGATGTTGTACGGCATGACGTCCCGACGCCGTCGTCGACGCCGTCGTTTTTCACGAGATATCCCCGCGCCGGAGCGTCCTTCGTTTCCGATTAACTCGTCGTTATTTTTGGCGTCCACCCTCCCGTACCCTATTTATTATGCTTGCTATGTACATCATATAGTACTATCGCGTGTCATTATTTCCGGTTATAATCGCAAATGTTAAATATTAAATATATGTATACTTCTCGCGTGTGTAAAAGTTGACCTATGTATAATGTACATGTGTATAGGGCTAAACGTTTTCAAGCCAACTTGATTTATGCTTGTTTACGCTTCGTATCGATTATGCTCACCACACTCAGCTGATCTGTGTATGTTAACGATAATATATGGACGAATTACTAAACATTAAAAATAGCACTTTGATTAATATTGGCAATACATGACGGCGCTTATAATAGCGCTTTGGTCGACAACGTGTTATAGCGAACTAACACTTATCTAGAACTCGAGTGACCTAAATTAAAAATTCATTGTTAGAATTCACGTTTTAAATAAAGCCGTGATACACTAGGATGCAATTATATCGCATAATATACATAGTTATAATATATTATAGAAATTATTATTATTATATCTTCTTGCAATGCAATCTTTATATTATCTATAAATGTAAAATAAAAAATTAAATTTAATTGTTACGAGATGAACGATTTTTCTTATTCTCTTTTTCTCCGTAAAATAAGAACCGTGAAATGCTAGGTGATCATAAATCCTTGTACGACCATTTCGTCAACACAAATGCAACCGGCTTTGTACTCTCGGCACTCGTTAGCGAACTTCTTGCTGATTATTCAGAATTCCTCGCCACGTGCTAGCTTTCTTTCCCGTCTTTCCTCCTGACCCTCGAAGGCGTTAACAAGTAGGCGGCTTTGTGGCGGACAATGCGTTGCACGATGGCGCATTCTTAACGACAGTCCCTGCAATTCGTGACCATTCGCGGCCACGGCAAAAACGCGGTCGCTGATCTTCACTGGCAGCACGAAAAACCAGCGATTTTATTTTTTATTGCTTTCTCGAAAAAAATGAAACATTCGCGAAGTACATTGCATCATTCCTTTTTATAAAACAGCGTGTTATTTATACGGAGTAATTTAAAAAAGGTTGAAAGATTTTCAGGCATCAGGTATTTGCAAAAATAGACAACAGGAAATGTCTGTTTAATCAAGATAAGATAAAATGTATTTTTATTTCAAACTGGGTTTTCATATTTCCGTCTTCCACAATAGATATTATAAATATCTTTCGTCTCAAAATAAAATTGGAGATTTTCGTAGGATTACGTAAATAAAGATCTCGAGATAAATCAATCTTTGACCTTATTTTTCGTTTTACGCCTGTCAGAATTATCTACTCATTTTTATGAACGCTACGTAATTATAAATTCTTTTGACTTACCTTTAGAGCAATTCATACATTTGCCAGTACGTACAATTACCGAATTGTTTGCCTTCTATCGCATTCCGTAAATAACGTGGATAGCATAACATGTCAAAAACCCAATTCCGTTAAACGCGCAAAACAAGCTTCATGCACCGCTAATTTTTGCAACAGAATGCACATACTTTTTTATATTGCTCGATGCTGCAACGCGATTCTGCCTTGAAAAATTCAGGGCATCAGCGAGATATGACAGAAAACGGGCGCAAAAAAGAAATGCGAGTAGAGAAAATTCAAAAGCTGCGAAATGCAAAATTGCCGGCGATGCATATCGCATGAGTTGCGACGCCGTCATTATTATCATTACGCCTACTGTCGCGATTATTGTATGTTCACTGAATAATGAGGCTCTCTCCTATTTTCCATGGATTTTTATTCCGTTTGAAACGCACAGTGGATATACCAAACTAATCATGCGTTTGAAATAAATAAATGGTCGGGAAAAATGAAGCGTCCGCGAAGTATTGAAAATTAATCTTACAGATACGATTATACGTCGACGTTGTAATGATCGAAGGAACAGAAAGAAGAAAAAAAACTAATGGCACGGAGCTGATAGGGCGCATAAATGGCCGTTCTATTATCACAACGGGACGCTAATGCTTAAATCGATAACGCCGGCGAAGATGTCAAGTCAAAAAATTTCCCTTATCGCATTTATGAGACATTCTCGCGTCGATGTGTAACTCGCTCTGTAATTATCCTCTCGCTACCATGCAATTGTAAAGGATGCTACGCCGGAACGACCCGAATTGCACGAAGAGTTATACCGTAACGAACATCTCGATCGATTCGGAGATCTCGTTTGTTTCCTAAATTTCGACGCGGCGCCATATCGTCGAGAAAATCGTGCGGAAATAATTACCAGACCGCTGGTAATGCTACAGCTTCGAAGATGGAGAGGAGGCAGTAGACGAGGAAAGCTTGCGGCTTGACTAATAATGCCTCCCCTACCTCGGCTTCGCTCCGAGCCCCTTCTCGTTCCACCCTTTGGTACAGTCACTATCTGGCTGTGCATTAAACAAATATTACGTTTCCCTAATCGGGAAACTGGGTGTACTAAAAGCCCGCAGAAGTTTCTACCAAATCGAAATCGTGTACAATCTAGATTTACGAGTATCGTAAGAGGGTATTGGGAACCGTATATAGATATAACAGATTTTAGATTACTTTTCATTGGACTCGAGACGGAGCGAGTACTACAAGAGTTTACAGACTGTTACATCTGAGAATTGTACCACGAATGAAAATTTTCTCAAATGTAAATGTAAGAGTCCAGAGAGAAGGTAAAAGAATCTCGCAATAAGCTTAATCCTAGAATGTAGACGTTATTAAGGTAGTCCTTTCGCAGCACCTAGTCAAGTAACAGTCCGTCATGAGGTAATTGAAAACAAACATATTGCAACATCCCAATAATTATAATAATATAAAATATGATTTTACACGCACGATTTAATCGTATTTAATTATTTACTAATTAAAAAAATATCACAATAGTAGTGCGGTTGGACTCGATTTAGGTTAGACTAACACGATTAAATCGTGCGTGTAAAATCATATTTTATATTATTATAATTATTGGGATGTTGCAATATGTTTGTTTTCAATTACCTCATGACGGACTGTTACTTGACTAGGTGCTGCGAAAGGACTACCTTAAATAGCATTATATCCATGTAAATATTACATATAGCAAAAAGTAAATTAATTCCATGAATTTCTTAACTGAATTCTAACTTTAATTAAGGTCGGAAGATTAATTGACATACGGAAGAGAAGAATGAAGGAAAAACGTTTTAAAAAGTTTGGCATATTCAATATGATGTATATGAAATTCACGTACGACAACATTCCAGAGTTTAAAAAACAGAATGCATCACGCAGAGAGAATCACCGTAATAGTGGCGGAAGAAAATCGGGTGGGGAATGACGAAACGGAGACCATCAAAGAATTATGAACACTACGACGAGTTAGCACGGAGCTCGACGGGAAATAAGTGTTTTACGAGAGAACTATAGAGTTGTGTGCATCGCAATTGGCCGCACGAGTATAACGTTGCCACGTCGGGTGTTTATCTTTACTGCCGTTTCACGAGAACGTTTCACGTGATATCTGCGATAAGGAAACACTCGCCGTATGTTGACAATAATCTCTAGACTATTAGAGAATTCTAATGCACTCGATTCAACTCTCGGTCGCAGTTGCATGAATGGAAGGAGAATACTTTCGAAATCTCGAAACCGTTTTTCGAAGCTCGTCGCTCGTTTGTGCGTATTATTTGATCGCTAATAACGATGTTCTGCGAGATAATTGGCACAAATAAATAAATTCGACCGTAATAAACCGTGCGCGAAATATGTGATATCGAGTTATCACATATTAACTCCGATAAATACCTACTGTAATCGAATATTAAATATGTGTTATACTACTGCAATAAATATTATGTCAATAAACACTTCTTCGTGTGATATCATTTTGTTCGAGGGATGAAATAACGAATTAATATATTTAAAATATATTTCGCCGCTGGCACGTGCTTTTAATTAATTTTACTCCATAATAACTTGAGATAAAGTTTGCTTAATCCATCACGTCGTAAGTACATTATCGGATGCATTAATATTAATGGTCGTCCCCGAGCGTTCGTGTCAATGAGAGTGACGTAGGAAGACACTACAGAATTCGCCTTATTGAGTAAACGTTACTAATTTAGCTCAGTCGTGCGCATCGCTTGTTTCATTTCTAGTTGATCGCGTTACGTTTAATATGCGTATTGAACACTCTATGCAGCGCGAGTGCTGTCATTGCCCTCAAGGGACGCGAGCGGATATGAAAGTGACGTGAAAGCGGAAAATTCGATTAGTATTACAGAAACGAGTAAAATTACGACAATCGCTGGCGGCAATAATAGATCCTTAAAACGCCGCTGATCGCGTTTCGCGTCCGTCCGTTTATTTCCGGTAATTAAGAGCTACTACTTCCTCTTAAACCGGGATAATTGGCGCAACTGTAATGTACTCTGTTATTTCGCGGATAAATTTTTGTACATGCGATATAAATATCGCGAAAAATTTAAATGCAAAAAAATCATATTTATTCATACACGCATCCTCATTCGGACATATATCCACTGTACGCTTTATTACCGTTGCACAAAAACAGTGCATAAAAATTCATAGAAATTATGTGGATACTTTTGCATACAGAAAAAATAACGGTATTTCGGTATGAAATTAATTCGGACGAAATATATCATGTTGCATGATATATTTTTCTAGAGATTTGCTGCAATGTGTCAATCGATATTCCTACATCGTCGATATTACCGAATGGAAGGTGATCGGCACTTCCTCGAGCTCTTCTAGCGCGGCGGAAATAGGTTCGAATAGGAACAATCATTAGGCATGAGTGAATTTCAACGATTGCAATAGCGATCGAAACCGGTCGCGGTCCGGCGGGCATTATGACGACAATTAAAACATTAGGCTCCGTCGTAAACGACATTGGTGCTTAGCACGGAAGAAAGTACCGTGAGTTAGGTGCTCTCTATAAAAGTACGTAGTCACTCAGTTTTGGCATCTAGTTGTTCGCTGGCTGCACCCGCCAAGATAACGCCGACATGGTTACGTGGGTAAGTTTCTCGCAGTTCCCTCGGAACGTTTCTCTTTAGTCGGTGAAGTAGCTGCGGGGCCAAGTGAATGAAGTGCGCAAAGTTTGTAATCGTTTCTAAAGTACTGCGTACATAATACACAGCGTCGAATACAGACTCATCGACGAGTAATTCACCTTTAAAGATAAAGATCTGCCTCCCTCGCACGCTCGCCCCTTTCATCACTTTGATTAATACGCGCATTACTCAGCTTTTAATATCACGATGGATAGTGGCCACTACGTGATACAAAGCTCCAAATTTATCGTTGACATCCGTTTGGATTTCAGTCCGAATGTATCCGGCGCGAGTTTGCGGACAGTTGTGACGTACAAATGTCACAGATAAAAGTCATTAGGACGTCCGTCATCGATTGCGAGCAATGAAACATTTGCGGTTAATTGACGTGCGCCTGGAAAATTTCGCGTTTCGGAAGCTCAAACGCGTCCCTCTGTATCGTGTTAATTCGGCTAAAAACGTGGCCGGAAGTTTGTAATAGAGAAAGACGGGGCAGACCGCCCCCCACGTGCAAAACACGTCTCGCCGTTTCTGATCCTCATCGCGGACGGCGCCGCCCGCGTTCAGTTGACGTCGGGCGTCGTCGTCGTCGTCGTCGTCGTCGTCGTCGTCGTCGTCAGCATCCGGAATCTTTTATATAAATTGCTTTGTCGCTGATTAAATCCCGAGTTATTAAGCGCCGGAACATTTGCATTTCAAGAAGAATATATCAGCGCTTCGCACGGACGCCACCGCCAGCTTGCTGCTACTACGGAACGAGGAAATTAGCGGCGGCGGAGGCGACGGTGTCGCGACGCCATGGAATGAGATATTGCGGAAGGAGAAACGATGGAAAGGGAAACCGAGATTCCGACTTTCTGAAGTTCCCTCGGCAGGACTCTTTCTATTCCAATTGGATATAGCGTTTAATTATCCCCGCATCGAAAGCATTGAGTAATCGTTCTGAAAGCTTCTTCATATCGTTCAACGTCGGTCTCGTTTGCAATTGACATACATTTGGCGATATTATCCGTTCTAAAGTTTACATTAGACTTGAGAGAATAGAATTCACTGGGTATTTCTGAATTTATAATTGCATTTGGGTCGGTTGAATCTATAATTGCGTTTGTTGGTCGCAGACTTCCTATATTTTAATAATTTCTTATTTTCGAAGCTTTGCATCACGTATTTAATTTTATAGTATAAAATCTGAAAATAGAATTCGCTGTAAATAAAATTCACCCCGTGTTAAAATAACATAGTACAATTTCCGAGCGCAAAATAGATTAAGAAAATATACATTCGCACGGTAACCTAATTTTCATTTCTATAGATCAGTAATGATAGCTAAGAACAAAACGGTTTATATAAGTAAGAAACCCCGGTTTGGAAAACCGCTCAATTAAATAAAGCCGGAGAAAATAAAGCGCGAAATCGCATCATAGATTCAATCTACTTTCGTCAATTTCGGCCGAGTATAAGTTCAATCCCGCGGGTAAATCGCAAAAGCGGATTTCTAAGAATGTAATTTGATATCGTCTTCGGCTGATTCCCAATTCCTACGCGCGTCAATCCTACTGGAAATTCGAATAAATCACCGGCGAGATTATATTCGAGCGTGATTAATTGATTTCTTGCGGCAAACATACCGCCAGCTGACCACGCTGATTTTCCTAACGGCTCGAGATGTGATTTCGGTTCTCGTTAGTCGAACGATCTCTCTCCCTTTCTTCCTGCAGGGAATCCGCGGCAAGAAGACCGAAGCGCGATAAAACGACTCCCCGACGATTTACTGGATATTATCTCCGGCTCTTCCGCTCGAGCGTGCACGCGTACACGTGTGTGCGACAAAACTGACTCTGTCTGATACGACACGCTTTATATCTATTGGAAGTTAAACGCCCATTATTCGGGTCGTTTCTTTAGAAGAACTATCTCTCTATTTAGAATGCGATTAGGTAATGGACAATAGGCTTACAATCTGAATCGTCATAATTCAGGTATAAGAACAAATTATAATAGAATTATAAAAGTAAATAATTATATCCAAGATGTCATATTCTCACGTGCTATAATTATTACAAATAATCAAAATTCAGCGCTAATGATAAGTTGCTACTAGATTAACAATCCAAAAGACATCGCCGTTCCACGAACAGGTTCCATTTACCGAGATCGTCTGTCATCCTAGGCGTGGTTTCCGGTCGTCGGTCTGTTGCTGGCGGCAGCGACCGGCCAGGAACCTAAAACACGAGATGAGATTCGACCGCAGGTGTCGCCGGCCAAGCAAGAACTGGTCGGCTCCATCAACCTGCCGGGACAATTGCAGCCGCCGCGGCCGTTCGTGCTCGAGAAGCTGCCGGGCATTATTGCGCCGGCCGAAAGAAATCAGAAGAAACGACAGCTAGCCGATCTCGGGCTAACCTTCCCGCAGCCATTGTTACCGTTAAATGGCCAAACTCCACTCCCGCTTCTCGAAACGACTTTTGGCGTGGGTCTCGGTGCCAGCATCGTTCCACGAATCACTCCGCAACCCAAGCAGATCATAACGCGGATAACCGAGACATCGCCACCAATTGGTCACGTCACCTTCGTGACTCCACCGGTCGTTGAATCGCAACGCAGAATTCACGATTTCGACAGGGCGTTTCACCATAAATCCCATTCCTTCCACCATGGACATCATCACGGACATCATCACGGTCATCATCATGACCACCATTCACATCATGACCACCATGCCAAGCACGGCCATCATCATGGACATAAGCATCACCATGGTCATGAGCATAAGCACCACCATGATCATCACGAGGAACATAAACATCACGAAGATCATAAACACCATCATGATGAGCATCATCACCAAGGGCACCATCATGATCATGGACAAAAGCACCATGAGGAACATAAGCATCATCATGGTCACGAACACAAACATGGACATCACCACAAACACGGCCACAAGCATGGTCACGAGCATAAACATCATGGAGAGCATAAGCACCATCATGGGCATCATCACCATTCGAAGCATGAACACCACGAGGAACATAAGCACCAGTCTGAGCATCACCATCATCACAAGCATCATCATCATAATGAGCATCATCATCACCATGACCATCATCACGTTAACGAGCATCATCATCATCATAGTCATAAGGAAACTGAGAAACATCATCATCACCATGGACACGAGCATAAAGAGCACCACAAGCATGGGCATAAAGAGGAACATAAGCATCATCACGGACACGAGCACAAGCACGACCATCACGAAGAGCATCATCACGGCCACCATGAAGACCATCACCACAAACACGGACATGACCATAAACATGGCCATCATGAAGATCATAAGCATCATCATCACGAAGACCATCATCACAAGCATCATCACGATCAAAAGCATGACCATCATGAAGAGCATCACCATGGCCATCACGAGCATCACAAGCATCACCATCACGAAGATCATCACCACAAGCACGGCCATGAACATAAACACGGTCACAAGGAAGACCATCACCATGGCCATCACGAAGATCATCATCATGGTCACCATGAAGACCATAAGCATCATCATCATGAGTCCCATAAGCATGGTCACCACCATAAAGAAGATCATAAGCACGGCCACGACCATAAGCATCATCATGATCATCATGGGCATCATCATCACCATGAGGATCATGATCATCACGAGGGACACGACCATAAACATCATCACAAGCATCACGAAGGTCATAAGCATCACGAAGACCACCACCATAAGCATGGACATGACCATCATCATAAGCACCACGAGGACCATCATCACCATATGTTTGAAAACCACGGTCACGGGCATTTCAAAAGCTTCGGCCACCACTTCGAATCCCCGCCCCTTCATGAAGAATACATACTCTCGGAAGGAAGCGCAGCGATTTCAGTGACACCGCCCATAAAAGACGTTCTAAAGATCACGAAATCACCGGATGTGAGGAGGCTCACAAAGACTGTGTGAATTTAATGCATGAATTATAACGCGAATACACGACAGGGTTGCTTAGAAGCACAAAACGTATAAAAGAAGTTACAATATACGTCAACAAAAATTAAGAAAAAAATATCTAGTGGAGCAATTCATGAAAGCATATTGAAATAAATTACATAATGTTTGATTTCCTTTTAGATCACTTTTTTAACGAGTTTTTATTCATATTCCATATATTCATTAATTTAAAAATAACTGTAAAATTTTATTAATTAAAACAAATTTAACTTGAGAGAGAGAGAGAGAGAGAGAGAGAGAGAGAGAGAGAGAGAGAGAGAGAGAGAGAAAAGAAATACTTAAAAATAGGTCATATTTAATCATATTTAACGATACATTAAATTTATAACTCTTTAAGTGCTCCACCTTGGCTTTTTTAATTTATTATACGACGAAATACGGTACTCATTTATTTTCAAGCTAAACGTACGTCGCATTAATTTTGTGTTAGCATTTTACCTAAATTCGATATTTTAAGAAATGTAATTTGTACTGCTTTTAAACTAAATATTGCACATAATCGACGAAAGTCACGTTTTACATTAAAACTCTGTATTCTTTAACCCTGTCGTAGGAAACCATCCAACTGAATACCGTTCTACGTTACTCGCTTTGTATTTTCTCGGCGATGGCGTCGTTCGAGAAAACGATTACGGCTCGATCGTGGCGCAGGCTCGCAGGTATCCCATTAAGCGTTGTTTCTCGTTAGTCAGACATTACTCGAGCGTTGTTGACACCTTTGAAATATAAAGTTTTCACCACTTTACGATCCTTTCATTTTTCCACCGCCCTGGCCTCTTGGTATAAAGCCGACGTAAACGACGGCTCGTTTTTCCACGGAAGAGAGACAATATTTAAGGTTTATGGCAAAGAGCGTATTTTTATGCTGCTGTGCAAGAAATTTTATCCGCGAGGATATAAACAAATAATGGGGGAAAGGATAGATTAAAGTACGGACATGTTAATTGCGCCGAGATGACGGTATCAGCGCGTTAATATTGGGAAAGTTCGACCGTACTTCAGCAGAAAACTTCACGCAAATATATAAATCTAATTTAAAAGACGATCCAAAAGTTAACTTCCAATGTAATTCCTTAGGTACCGAGGGTCGTGGTCGTAATTCTTCGACTTAAGAATAATTTACAGACGGTACTAATTTCTCCCGGCAAGCTGCAATTCATGAAAGCAATTTCTTAGAAGCGAGGGTTAGGACGTGTGTGTACATTGAGAAATCCTTCGATACACCGAAAGCGATGCATCTATCTCGCGTGCTGGATAATGGATCGATTATTCAGGGAGAATCGATTTGGCTTTAGGCATGAGCACGCGTAATCCGTTAATGCCCTCGAGGATCTTCCACGACGTTGTAACTCATTCGGCGACAACTTGTCAACGTTGGACGTTATAAACTCGACTTTCAATTTACTATATTGATCGGAACTTTTCGAGGGTTTGCAGTAGAATCGCGGAACGATACAGATCGAACAATGGTAACTCTGGATAAGCGTCATTTCTGGAAGATCCGAAAGAAAAAAAAACACTTTAGAAATCTTCGGGGAGCATCTCTCCGTCGGAGAATCTTTCCGCACGATAAGAAAATCGAGGCAGACGAGAGATCTATGGGCGGGGATGAGAGGCAGAAAGGAGATGGGACGATAAATCCCGTTTGTGGATTGAATTGACGCCTCTATATCGTTCACGGCGCGTTTCGCTATAAAGGTGTTGCCATGCTTTAAGATTAAAAGGACAGATATGTCCGTCTCCGATAGCGCGATAAATTCCAGAGAAAAAGATCTGATTAATTCGAGAAATATTTAATCAAGTCTCGGTTGGTATAACACGGACATAAAAAATTAATAAGAAAATATTTTTATAAATTATATTGTTAGCAAAAAATGTTTTCTGAAATAAGAACATATGAAAGGATGAGCGATATTGCGGACATACATCACTTTGAAAAAGGCAACAAAGTGAAAGTCGTCCCGCAGACGTTGGTCCATCTGCAGTAAATCGTCTTTTAGCGTGATAAGTGAATCAAAGGGCAAAAAGGTTCAAGGCTAAGAGAAGCAGGAAGGACAGACCGACACGGTAAGAGAACAAAAGGAAATAAATTGTATTTGCGAATCGAATTATCAGTCCCATCTTCCTCCGTCGCTCTGCGTACCTTCAAATCGAAATGTTACACCTTTGATTCTAGCTTCATGACTGCACAAAAATACGATGATAATCAGAAGTTATACAATTCGACATTTTTTTTACTTCGGAATAGATCCTTCGCGAGAGTTTTGAATTGAAATTTTACATTTTAAACAGCGCAGTAAATTGCTTAGGAGTTACTTTGAAGTTTCAAGCGAGCGGCCAATGAAACATTTCGGAATGCTCGTCCATCAGGAAATTGTCTCTTTGTTGAACGTGGGAATCACAGGGGAAAGACAAAGAGAGGTGCGAGAGACAAAATGAGGATACGCGAGACGAGTGAGCGGGCGAAGATAAATCCTGTTTGCGGATTGAATGGCTTGCCTCGACGTCCCCATCGTGTTCAACTTTGACCTAGAGCAACTTCCGTCTTTCCACAACCGCAAACTTGTTACCGTAATGTGCCTGTAAGTCGGTCTCACTGGTAGTTCTCGGTAGTTAATTAATTAATACAATTAAGCGGCGATGGTACCCGATATAAAGTTGTTTTCGAATAGCGCGCAAAATATGTCGCCAGAACGGGGATAACAATAGGTATTCCAAGAAAGTGTCGCTGCAAAAGGCGATAAGGACAACGCCGGAGTAATTGCGAGTTGTCCCTCCATTAGCGAATTATCCCGTCGTCGCGCAAGGAAAACAACGAAGGAACTGAATGCAACAATGCGATAGGAAAGCGAAAGACTACGTGTTTTCGCGAGTCGGAACGTTGGTCACATCGTTGCCGATGCAATTGTTCCGCAGTCGCGCTGGCTGCGAGATAAGGAAACTAACGACAATGACCATCCAATCAAGGAAAAGTGCAAACGCATCTGTATAAAGTATGCTCCTAGATAATAGACGAGTAAGTGCTATTGTTTATTCTCGGCGCGATAATCGAAACTAAGAGCTTTCTTTAAAAATTGCGCAGAGCGCACCGATCAACCTGTTTAAGGGTGATATCCGTAAGTTGATTGTAAACGTTAATTTTCTAATGCTAAGCAAACTATATAACTCCACTCCCCTCCTTCTCCCTCGATAAACCTGTTAATATAATGCAACTACGGTTTAGCGATACAACGCGTAAGTAAGTAATAAAATTATACGAAACTCCGTGGTTAGTTTGCAGTACCGAGATCGTGCTCGATTTACACCTGCACGCAAGCTGAAAATTACTTCCACTATACGCAAGCTGTGCAGATCGCAAAGTTCCACCGAGATTTCCGACTTTCTATTATTTCGTTCGTCTTTCTTATCACAGTACATAAAAAGATATCACAGTACATAATCGTTTAATAAATTTCTTTAATTTAATTTGCTGCTGTTACCTTAAATTATCGAGATTTGCAATTTATTTGATTCGACTGTTAATCAGCGGAACTCTTTCTATAAACTATAGGGAACTCTTAATCTCTTCGAAATGAAGTAGAAACTCAGATCAGAACTACGGAACTTTAATGTTGGGGTGCTAACTTCACACGTCCCAGATTCATACCTTATGGGGATACAATATTAAAATATAAGAGCAGGTTACTTTGATGAGCTGAAAATAATCATAAAATTTCGATTGTCATTATTCTGAAACATCAAACGTCCTTCACCCGGGGATGAAGAGATATCACGGGGAAAGACAATGGCAACTGCCTGACGTTAATTTAAAGTGCGCTACGAGTGCGCAAAGTGAGGATACGTACAGCTTGTATCTGCACACCGATAATAAAATTGTCCGATCTGCCATGGAGCTAAGCCACGCACTCAGCCGCTGTCGAACAGACTGGCGCACGATATTTAAATCAAGTCGGACACTCGCGCGTAGCTAACACTCGCATATTCCGAAAACGATCGAACTATTACTCGTGCGGGGAGAAGAGCGCGCGGAAGGGGGGCCCCGGTGCGGTACGCGAATGCTCGTTTGGTTATCTAATTCTGCTGGAAGTTAGGCACCTATCGCGCCGCATGCAAAGTGCATTTGAGAGGGTACAGTGCGGTTAGTTACAAACGTACGGCAGATCCATCGCTGATTCGAGGCAGATTTGTTGAGGTAACAATGCACGCGTACAATCGCACGGACAACGCGCGCCTCCCCGTTGTTGATGCACGCAGCGTGCACCGGAAATTCCTTTACGTCAAACTATGCCGTTGTCTGCTGACTTGCGATTAGAGTGAATTCCGGAAATGCAAAGAATATTTCGCGTCTGGGCACGATGGGAGAGTCTGTCAATTTAATATCTTACGCTAGATACGTCAATACATGTCTCTTGCAATTAGATAACTGTTGCTTTATTGATAATCTCCACAGCGCGAAGAAAGGTGAGAAAGATTTTTATTAACGCGATCGCGTATTTCTCTCGTCCGATTAAATTAACGATTTCGCAGATATTTAATGAGATTTCATATTAACGAGATTTAAAATAACTTAGGTATGTTTGAAATAGTCTGAGATGAAAACTAGATTAAAGTTCATTTCTAGCCGTTACCGAATGCATAAATTACCGAGGAAAGATATTTGAGTACCTGCATTCGTAACGTGGGAATGAGAAATGCGTGTTCTCCGGAAAGAGAACGAGAGAATTGCATTATTGTTTAATGCATATGCAACTCCAATTTAAATATCGGAAAGCATCAGAACGTGTGAATCATACGCATTAATAAAAATGTAAGTATAGTAATGCCCGAACGTATGCAAAGTACGTAAAGTATACAGAGATTTGTTGTTACATAAATAAATATAAACAACGCATAAAAAGTCATAGTACAATATTCTAAGCAGGGACCCGGACCGGACCGGAACCGAAACCGAAAACCGCATATCGTAACCCGTGTTTTTGTCGGACCAGAACCGTAAACCGTATGGAAATTTTATAAAGTCTATAATAAAACCGGTACCGTTAAAAGTCATTATATCTTCAAAAAAATTAAGACCAGAATATGAAAACATTGAAAATAACGAAGAAATGACATCTACGTCGAAATAACATCATTTATTGAAATATATTATTAATTATTAAACATATTTTATACAATCCGTATAAATTAAAATAAAAAATAAAAACATGTGTATGTAATGTAAAATAAAAACATATGTATCAAGAATTAAGATTTACAACTTATAAGTATATATATATCCACCATACGCAGTATGCATATGTAAACAATTTAATTTAATAAAAATTTCAAGAAAATTTTAATGAACCGGAACCGGAAAAAAATTGTAATTTGCGCAATACCGGTATTTTTGTTAGCTAGAAAAACGAAATCGAAACCGAAACCTTTATTAAGTATCTTAATGGACCGAAACCGGAACCGAACCGATATCTTCATCCGGTCCGGGTCCTTGATTTAAAGTGCGCTACGAGTGCGCAAAGTGAGGACACGTGCAGCCTGTATCTGTACACCGGTAATAAAATTGTCCGATCTGCCATGGAGTTAAGCCACGCACTCAGTCGCTGTCGAACAGACTGGCGCACGATATTTAAATCAAGTCAAAGAGGAATAGTGCGTATATATTAATGGAATCATAATTGGGTCTTAGAATACCGGGAGCGACCGGGAGAGTAATACGCGATTTACGGTGGCGCGTATTACGCTATTCAGCGAAAACGTAGTACAGTAATGATTATGAAGGTATTTTCGTACTATTAAAGTACGTTTCCGTTAACTCCTCATACATATTCAACGAATGGAGAACGTGCCTAAGAGGCGAGATATATCCGGCATTAATTTCGGCTTATGTATAATACCAAAACTTCTGCATTTGCGAAAATATGAAGTCGCAAACGTTTTCACTCGGCGATTAAAATAGAAATAATAGCAAATTTCTCAGAGGGCTTTACGCGGCAAACTTTATATGTAAATATAAATTGTGCTCCGCGTTCCCCTACAGTTTTGAATTAATTTAGTTACATATCCAATTTCAGTGAAACGATGTCGATTTTATCTCGCAATTATCGTTATCGTTTTTCCGCGATGATGACTGGTTACCGATGGCGTATCTCGCGTACATAAATACGCGAATCACGAGTTCCGTATTGACAGTTCGACATTTAGCGGTTAAATGTATACTGCGTAAAATGATCGATTGAAAGCAAGTAAAAGTTAAAAGAGGAAGAAAAACGCGGAAGAGAAAATGGAAGCTCGGGAAATGCAAACGGAAAATTTGCGTTAATGGCCGTCTCGAAAAGTGTTTCAAGCCGGGGAATGATCGCATCGTCGCCTCGAGACGCTCCGCCGTCTAGTACGACAGAGGTGAGTCGCCGGACAAAGAGAACACAATTTTAATTAAAGGATTAATTATACGCGGTACCTGAAATTACACACGTGGAATTATATGCGCGCTTTGCCCAAGTACATTTTATGGATAGTCTCGCGCACTCCTCGAACGGTATAGCGCGAGTGTCTCGAGGATGCGTGCGTAGCCCACATGAAACAAAAGGCTTTACCGGCATTTGGTCACACTATCCTACATGGGCGATCCAATGGACAAAAGGACTCGGTCTCTCTATGCACACAGGAAGTCTCATTGTATCTGTTTAGCCGACCAGAGTACACGTGCATTTGCAGATGGCTTACCAGCTCGCGAGCCGCCTACTGCTAAATTTATCCCTTTCAACACGAAATTATTCCTTGGCAAACGTCCTTCACCGGGAGATGAAGAGATATCACGGGGAAAGACAATGGCAACTGCCTGACGTTAATTTAAAGTAAGGACCCGGACCGGAACCGGAACCGAAACCGAAAATACCGTAACCGGTATTTTTGTCGGACCGGAACCGTAAACAATTTAATTTAATAAAAATTTCAAGAACCGGAACCGGAAAAAAACTGTAATTTGCGCAATACCGGTACTTTTGTTGGCTAGAAAACCGAAATCGAAACCGAAACCTTTATTAAGTATTTTAATGGACCGAAACCTGAACCGAACCGATATTTTCGTCCGGTCCGGGTCCCTGCCCCGATCTATTCAAAATTTAATTAAACCTGACTTTTCGTAATTTGCAATCATAAGGTAATAATTGTCAGATTTGCAATGATAATTTTAATCATGGACTTGTAACATGCAATCATAAACTTGCAATCAATGCACGAGATAAAATTGGCCTACACGTCGTGATAGGTGCATAAGTTGTACGACAAAGGCGAGTAAAAGTCTTACAATATATAAGTAATCTACTCACTTTTTAAATTCTACCCTAGAGAATAAATCGTTACGGCTGAAACAAGTAACTACGCCGATTTCGTCGCCATCAACGAATACCAACACGACTCTGGCCGCCGGCCAAATTCCGCGGGCACTTTTATGAATTACTAACAATTTTCTACATGTCGTCAGATTTTCCACACTGATCATATTTCCAAGCTCAAAACGCGTATTTCCAATAGCTGTTAACTTGAAAATTTTTTACATTATTAATACAGCGAAGCTGTGTCTTGAAAAAATAGAAAAAAAATATTCAATTTAACGCGAACAGAACTGTGTGAGTACGTATTCATAAGTTTCAATAATAATTGTTAATGAGGATGGAGTTTATGTTTCAGTAACATTAATTATGTTGGGCTGCTTATTCGGGAGTACTTTCAGCCGGCTGCTTTTTTAATACGCTTTTATTTTAACGAGCGAAGTATTTTATTCATTGACGCAAGCTCTGCTAATGAGGAACGGTAATCAACAAAAGCAATGGGCATTAATATTTCTGTCAGTCTTACGATGTTAAGTAAATTTCAAAATAAAAACTGCGAGTTTTTAATTCACAAAAGATGAGTAATTAGTTACAAACTAAAAATCTACGCTCAACACAACCATCAGAAATTTTCTACAAAAATTCACCGTCAAATTTTCAGAAATTTGTCTGCAATTTCAATAAAATGGTTCGCGAGATACGCAACGAAAATATTATTTATGCCCGAGTTCTCTGGTGTCGAGATACCGCGGGCTATCCATCAGATCGCAAATATTCTCGCTGGGAAAATGGCCGGCATCGCAATCACGAAAGCTCCGCCAGAGCACGAAGACGGCGGGGGCTCGTTCCAACGTGGAAAGTTATCGGTATCTATCTCGACGCGCGAAATCCTCGAAGTTCGCAATGTCTGCCCGTGAAATGGGTTAATAAATCGTCCGGCGTGATACATTTAAGCCGCAGCGCGGCGGCTGAAGAAATTGTTGCAACGCGAAGGATCCAGGGATCGAGGAGCATGGATCTCTGGCAAGAGCGGAGGAAGAGGCCACCGCGGACGCCATCGCGGGATTTAAATTCGTCCGACGGGTTTATCAGCATGCATTGGCCGGCGCGCACTTGGTCCGGCGCGAATGCTATTCCTATCCTTCGTTTTCGTTTCCTTCGCAGGCACTGGAGATGCGAGAGATAAAGCCGCGGCGAGAAGAATCGGCAGGGGCCCGGAGGAATCTCGCGAATATGGGAAGTGGATGAATTGCGAGCGCTGCAGGCGAAAGGGAGAGAAGGGAGCGATCATAACTCACGACACGTCGAATCTGACAAATGGATCTATCGTCTTGCGTGGTGATACCACCATATCATTATGCAGTTATGACGCAAAAGCTGATATCGTATCTGACAATGAGTCGATTTGATTAAGGAGGATCCAATGCGGATTATCTAGAACTTACTTCTTCACGGATTCTTAAAATTGCATTCACGAAAGAAGAATTTCTACATCGGCGGAAAATCGAAGATTGCGCGCGTACATTCCTTTTACAACTGCACTAATCTGCCGACGAATATTATCTTCCCTCAACGAATATTATCCTGTCCCATGAATTTTCCTTCAAGACCGTATCTCGAAATTTAAGCGGAGGAAATAGCCGTATCTGTGCGGTGCAGTTTACAGATGATAACGAGAAGAATGTAAAAGGTCGAGGGAAACAGCATTTAACAATTAGGAACAATTTCTGCTTACCCGTAGAACTTGTTCGCTAGCGGCGTCGTTGACTATCTGGGTCAAAGTTGGAACAACAGGAAAGGTGAAGAGCAACTTCACGAAAGTAAAGAACGAGCATTTCCTTTCGGCCATTAACGAATTCGTATCGTCAAGAAAAAAAACAGAAGATTCTTGTTGTTGAGCGCACGGATCATTGTAGCAAACAGTAGGATGTTTTTCGCATGAAGCGCATTTGCATGTAAGTCTGTAGTGACTCTCGAAGTAGTGACTAACTTTGAAGAAAACACGCACTGCTCGAGGCACCCTCGAGCTAGACATGTTTCATTAATTACGTCTACATCGTTTTTCGTTGATTAAAGTTTCAAATATTTCTTGATGCATGAAGAGATCCTGTCGACTTTTCAAACATGTTTTTATTTCTTCCTTCTGTAGATACACTAAAATTTACTCCGAATCATCCTTCCTTCTACACGCAGCTTCTCAACTTCATTGTTTTCAAATAATCAAACGGAAAATTTGATCGGCGATAAGTGGAGACTGGTGTTGCAGCGCAACGGCAGAAGTGAAATTTCTCGCAGCGTAAAGAAAATCTATAAATCGTCGCGCCGGTCTATTTTTCTTTCCCGTCGTGTTAAGTGACTGGAAAGAATCCAGTCGGCTGCCATGTGAAATGTCGGCACCCTCCGGCTAGCTAACACTCCCCAAAAGCTAAAGGGAATCTATATAACGTCGTTCGGGACCGACCCGCGATTTATCGATAATTGATTGCATGTTACACCCGTAAATTGCATTGTAATGTTACCTGACGTAAATCCTATGGATTATAGGCTTTCAATTTAGTCTGACAAATTGCCAAGATAGAATTCTTAATTTGAGTTAGCAAAAAGATAAATGTACAATGTGACATAAGCATGAATTAAATTTTGATTAGAGCTCATTACTTATCTCTACTGCATATTCAACGTTGAACGTAGCGCAAATTATTGCTTTAAGTGGATCACTCAAAAATGTAGGGCCACTTGAATTAATAAAGAAATCATTCGCGGCAATAAACGTAACGAGGCTTGCGCTTTTATTAACCTGATTGTGCGACGGTTTGCAATAAATACCGAAAGAGAACTCGCGGTGCCATTTATTACGATTTCCAAGATGCATCTATCTTCGCGCCGAAGATGGTTACGACAGCGCCAGGCCGTTAATCGGCGCTGAAGAGGCCGCGTCTAACAATCAGACCATCGGGAGCATTCCACGAGGCATTTATCGATAATCGATCGTAGTAGACTCCCGAATCGCAGACGGTTCCATTCTCGTCCCGGTTCTCCTTTGCCCTCAATCCCCCATCTACCACCGACCGCCCTGCTTCCTGGAGCAGGTAAAGGTGCATTCACAAGCGTACGCGCGCGGCAGGAGCACTTAAGCCGTTAGACTCAAGAAGGATCTTGTTTCGGGCTCCACGGAGCTGTCACGAGCACGTTGCGGGGCAGGCATCGACTTGTGTACACGGGCACGGGAGTTATACACAAGGGAGCTTCGTGTGTAGGGCCGGGCCACGCGTGTATATGGAAATGCGTCGTTAGACAGGTGCTTGAGAACCGCACCGCATGCCACTAGGTAATTTCTCATAGGTGCGACACGTCGACTCTGCAGCGACGCAATCTGCCACCTGCAATGGTCCGCTTGCCCCGTCTCTGCGGAGGTTTGCATCGTACGCAAGGAAATAAACGCCGCTGCGCCCTTTTGCCTTCCGTCACGCGGCGGCTCCTACAGATAGATGAATCGCGCCCGAATAAACGACTTTTCCAACGGATATCCCAAGACCCCCGTTGATAAAACGGTGAAACAAAATCACCGTGGGATGAAAGCAAATGGTACAATAATTTATGAAAACTTGGTAGGAGAAAATTTTCCACAAGAAATCTTCATTCTTCATAAATCAGCTGAGCGACAATCGGAACCTTATATTAATTTCGGCTCTTAATTTATTGCAATATTCGAGAGCGAATATAAATCTACATGATCGATCTACGTAATCCTTTTGACGAATTACTTTTCTTACTCCACACTGTCGCGGCTCCAAAAGAATATCAATCTTTATTTTTGTCTCGTTAAAAGGCCAAAATAAGAAAGAATACCGTGAAATATTTCGTTGCGATACAACTCGCTGTATCGTCAATTATCGTGCTGCCACATTACCACGAATATCCATTAAAAAATATCTTACTATTACGTCACATACGAGATCAACGACGCGAGACGAGGCGGGCCGAGTCTCTCCTCTTTCCGACATCGCAAAGCTGTCCGTTTTAAGTACGCGATTCGGAAACCGTTCGGTCTACATTCACACACGAAACATTTTCATCCCGGACTCGCGACTTTTATGCCTATCACGACCGATGAATAATTCACGCGCGGAGCGACATGAAAAATCGTCGGCGCCTTGTATTCTCAGTTACAACCGTTCCGTCGCTCCCTCCCGGAATTCATCGAATACTCTCTTCTAGCCGCGCACAGCGGGTCAATCGATATTCGGTCGATGAGACTAATGGTAGGTATCGCGTAACGCCCGGCCGATGTCGTTATTACGTCGAGATCGCCACTTTGGGCGTGGACGCAATTTGAAGAGATAGCCCCGGTTGTAGCCGTATATTATGAATGAGCCGTGAAAATATCTGCGTCGAAGTCCGATTCATCATCGGGTATTTTAGTGACGGCGTGGCAAGCGGTGCCTTTTTCCATTCCCGTGCATGTACGTGCGTGAAAATACGCGGAGTTCCACGCGAAAATTGAATAATTTTCAATATCGTTGATCAATGTAAAAATAAAAAAATAGCAGATTCTGTCGTTACAAATTGTTACGGTTCATCGATAGCGTGATCAAAGAGACAGAAAATTCACCATCGAATCGAATAAATTCGCTAATACGTTTACGCTTTTTACGATAAATTGCACGATTTCGTGCCCCAACTGGCGATCGATGCAAAGCGTCTTTTGTGTATTGGTGCCTCCCGGTCTATCGCAATAAATTCTAATTACAATCGAATACTCGAAGATACGCCGGTAGTACCATGCGAATCGTTGCACAATACCATACAGATGGTGCAATATATGCCCGGCTTTATTCATATTTCTCACGCTATTTCTCCCAATAATCGAGTGTCGCCTGCTATCGCGAGCAGTTATTCCAGCATAATGGACGACAGCTTATAATGGTACCTACCTTATATATTAATCGTACGTTGGAAAGTATTATTTACTTGCTATAATTATTAATACATATTATAATTATTGCTTGCTATAACTGCATGAAAAGCCAAGGCGCAACATTTGTCAAAAGAGAGATTTTAAGATAAATGAACTTTATGTAACTTTTTTAAATGCCTAACCAAGTTAATAAAATTTATGATGTTTAAATAATGCGATACGTTTTGAAAAATTACTTTTGAAAGACAAAGAAGATTTATCGACGAAAGAAAGAAGACAGCTTGTACCATTATTCTACTCATAGATTTTGATGTAAGAAGCTTTGAAGCCAGAAAGCCAGTTCATTTTTCCGCATTCACCAGGTACCACACCGAGCATCTCAATTAATATCCGTTACTTATATAGATTCAATATTTCGATTACTTTCTTATATTTTATTAGGATTTCCAAATAAAATTATGATCGGTCTCGTAAACTCTTTATCCAAAGTGAATAAATAGCAATTCAACATCGGCAAAAAATGAATAGAAATTCAAAACGACTCTTTGATGAAAGAAGTCAAATTCCGTAATACCGATTGCTGTTGCAGAATTTATCACTCGTGTCCCTTTGCATGCAAGCTCCTCGCTTACCATGACCCAATATTCGTACATTCGTCGTCGCTTTTATTCTCTACGCCAAAATTGAATTCGATCCGATAACGCCCACCGCTCTGTATATAGTCTCACACGAAACGCAGCGTCGATCGAAAGCCAGCTAGAGATACCTCGTACCAGGCGGAATTTCTTGCCGGTTGTATTATATTTTCTCCGTCTTTTATCTATACTTCTCACGCTATTTCTTCCCAATAATCGAGTGTCGCCGCGGTTATTCTGGATCGAGGCCGGTTTTGACTTTGTGCGTCGAATATCACGTTTGCCGGCTGACGTTAAATTGAATCGGATTACGAGAAAAAAAAGAGGATAGAAATTATAAGACAATTCCTGCATTGTAAATCTAGCAATAAAAGTCTGCTACGCTATTAAAGTGATGAGCGGAAGGGTATGTTTCCGTTACAATTGAGTCTGACGAGCAAATCTTTCCAAATCAACAGAATAAATCACTTTTACTTCGCCAGTCAAATAATAAACAACAATGGAAATATTAATCGACTCTACTGGCCATTATAATCGCCAAGACAATACGACCACGATTTGGTTCGATTATCGTCTCACAAGACGCTCTTTTAACCAATATAAATTGATTAAAAGAGCGTGTTGACGATAATCGAACTAAATCGTGGTCGTATTGTCTTGGCGATTATAATGGCCAGTATATAAAGTCGATTAATATTTCCATTGTTGTTTTCCAAATTAAGTTTGTTAAATCAAGTATAAGTTTTCATTCTGCGCATTTTATCAATTTTACAAAAAATGTTTATTAATAAAATTGCAATTATTTAATACAATAAAAAATGAATAGCAATATAGGGAAGATATTGTTATAGAATATGAATATGAATGGTTTTCTAATGTCTCAGGGGCAAGCAAGCATATTCTTTAAATGTACGTCCGTTTTGTATTTTTGTTTTTTCACTTTTTGAAATATTAGATAATCATCGAAAGGCGAGACAAGTAACAATTTCAACGAGAGAACGTCAAAAAGCCGTAGGCGACCATTCCATCTGATTATCGTTATCATAATTGCAACGACCGCAATTGCGATGGACTCGGGCGGAAAAGAGGGCAGTGTGAGATTGTGATGACGGCGCCTGTTCAATGTGACGTGCACATAGAACGCATACGACTTCGATTAGCCGACGGGCAAGCCTGAATAACGTTAACCTGATTTATGGCCAGAGCCGAAGGCTTTTCGAAATTTGCATTGGGCCAATGAGAGACGAACGAATATGCCGACGATTATAGAGCCAGATCAGAGAAAGAAAAGAGAGAGAGAGAGATGGAGGAGCTGGAGAAGCGTGGCGAGAATCATGGTTATGAGAACGGGTTGTGGTAGGAAGCGGAGATCGAGAGCGTAGCGAAGAGGCGATCAAAAAAGAAGATTAGGCCAAGCTAACGAAAGGATAACTCGATAGAGGTGGCGGGATGGCTCGGACCGAATAAAGTCCCGGCGAGCCAGCCTCCATCTTCCTATCGCTCAGGTAGATCCGTTTATCATCGTAATACACGCGAAATTAGATCCGTCCTCTGTAAACTCTTCGGTTCGTTTTACGGATTTTCGGCCGGTCATCCGCATAATCTCGATTGGAATCTAAAAAAGTTCTTCATTCTCTCTGAGATTCGTGTAGCACTACTATAATGGTCTAAAATGTGTGATTTCTTTCTACTGTTCCACAAAAAGTTAATAAAATATTGAATCATATTTTGTTGCCTTGACGCGTTGCCCGCGTCAAAGTATTTAGCAGTCTTCCATTTTGTCGCACCTCCATGAAGCTATCTAAATATAACAATAATTCTGTCCAGTCTTCCCCAGGGAAAAAGAGAGACAAATATGCGAAATTATTTCTCGGCATATTTTCCTTCCCTCCTACAATGCAAAAATTTCCCTTGCTCCGTTATTATCTATGCTACAAAAGCTCGCGCAGCGGTGTAAAGTAATTTACGAAATTGTAGTCCACGCAGTTCCCCCACGGAGACATTAATGAGCAGAATCCTCCTACTTCTCTACCTATGTTGCTCTGTTCTTTTTCGCGGACATTTTATTCTCAAGGCCAATCATTTTGCCACTAACGCAGATATCGCAGTACGAAATAGCATAGGCATGCGGAAGAAAAATTCAAAAGGGAGAGTATCGAAATCTTGTAACCACGGCAGTGTTTTGTAACTACGAGACAGAAACCCAGCGTATCTTGAACTTGGAAAAACTTGGCGGGTCCTTGTTTCACATCGTTCAAAAAGACAACACGCTGAGACGAAGTAAGATACGAATGCGAAACGTCGAAGAAGATATTTTCCGTGAAAGACGTGTGCGCATTTCGTTGAAATAAAAGCTACAAAAACTGCGCGCATCCTGTATCCCAGGGAAGTAACAGGACCATTGGCGAGACAGTATATCGCGATGCGTCGGAAGTCGAAGGAAGATACGATATAAAGTTGCCGCATGATACATAACAATGACGCGAGGACCTGACAACTTTCCTTGCAGAGAACTTCCCCGAGCAATAATTCCCGACGCGCTGTCCGAGGGGAAACTTAGAATGAATTCGCATAGACTATATAGAGCGACAAATACATTCGCGATGTCAGCATCGCGCGCTCCCGCTAGAGTGAAGTAAAATAAAAACGTGTTGTAACTTACGGATGCACAGATGCACTCTGCGCTCTCCTGCGTTTAATTAGACCCCCATCCCGCCGCTCGGGACCGCGGGTAAAAGTTCTCGTTTGGCAGCGACGGGTCGATATAAAATTGCGAGGTTACAGACCCATCTTCGGGAGTGCCGGTAATTCCGCCAAGGAAAGAAGACCAGCTGAAACCCGGACGTAAAGGGCGACCGCACAGTGGCTTCTTTTTTTTTCACTACTTTACGCGAACGAGTAAGTCTCTACGCTGTAAAACTTGCATGCGTATATACGATAGAAGTTTGACGCGTTTGCTCAGAAGGGAAGAAATTTAATTTCAGCCAATCCCAAGTAATCTGCAAGAAAATTCACTAATTCGCTTCGCAAAAATTCAATGAATAAATAAAGCGTTACTCTCCGCCGAAGGATAATATAAATCTCCGAAATAAAATTGAAACGCACGGAATAGCTACTTTAAACACACGCGGCATTATCTGTTTTGGCAAACCGTATACACAATCCTCGCAAAATCCGCTGCTCTATTACGCGAAAGTGCAATGATAATAAATAAAGCGTTACCCTGTCGCTAAGAAAATAATAGTATCGTAAATATCGTAAATATCTGAAGTGAAACTTCGTCAACACCGGGTAGCGCGAGTTTAAGCACGCGCGAAGCTACTCTGTGCTTCGGTAAACCATGTATACAATCTTTGTGACATATGTGTTGTCGGAGCGCACGTATGCACCCTCGCGCGAGAGTTCAGCAAAGATAGCGGAAAAAGAAGGTGGCGCGTGCTCAGCCTAAGATCGCGCGGTGTCGAAGAGAGTAGCGACACTTTGAAAGGTACCAGCGACATCGGAGATGCGCGTCGCGGGTACAGCGCGGCGCGGATCGGCGCGATGCGGCGCGGCGCGGCGCGGCGCGGCGCGACGAGGCAGCCTCCGTGTAACGGAAGAAGATAGCAGAGAGACGCGGAGGCGCCTGCGCTCTCGAGTGTGCCGGAGTTCCTGCGTGCGTTTCCATCAGTCGGGTCTTCAACTCCGGACCGCGAGCAACGGCACGATCCGCGCCGTCGTCCGCGTCGCGACGCACCCACCCGACGGAACCACCCCATCGGTATATCGGTCGTGATTGCGCCGATCTATCCCACCGCACGTCGCAGAAGAGAGCGAAATAGGATCACGTACGAAATTTCGAGGGCATGCCGGATTTTGCCGGAGCATGTCCTAACATCCCGTTTCCACATCCGTATACGCCCGTAAACAGGATCTCGTAATCTCGCTCTCGTAAGGACAAAAACTTATATCGAAAAGCTTGGGAAAAGTTTTGCGCGGGCAATCGCGAGGAAAGTCGCGTGGAGGATCTTATATCGGGAAGCACTTCTGTGACTTTTTACGACCGGAACAGATGCGCCCTGCATCCGCGCGCGGACTTTTATGAGACGTGAACCGTCCCGCGGAACGACGACCGGAATTTTTGTACAAGAGTGGAGAGAAACGCCCGCGATAAGATCTCGCGGAGAAGCGTCGCGTTTATTTAAATAACACCCTTCGTTGCAGTTGCGCGTAAGAAAAAGATTTTAATACAAAATATTGAAATATTTGCATGTGAGTTGCGAAGAAAAATTGTGATGCGATTACTCCGCAGAAGAAAGATAGTTTCGGGAGATAATTCATTTGCTGTACAAATAGATTACAGCGATGAGTGATTTCGCATAAGTTCGCATATCAGCCTAAAATATCATTCGCAGTTTCACGGTGCCCCCATTCGTGTTTGACAGAAAAGTCTGCTTGCGTAACTCGCGCGGAGAATAAGTAGGACTTCTCTTTACGGACGCAAAGTTTCGCCGAAAGCAATTCCAGCAACTTCACGGTGATTCGATACGTTTTTGAAAGAAACGCTCGAAATGTCTACCGAGAAACGCAGCTGTCAGATGCATCTCCATCGATTCGCGTGTTCGTTTTGCGGAAAAAGTCTGCCGCTATCAGCGATAGCTGTACATCTTACCGGTCGCTAAATTAACTTGTCACTTTTCCACGTCACGCTAAAATATGGACGTTCGCGCGCGTCTTCGAATATTAAACTCACGGCGTCGACGAAGTTCCCTCGCATCAATTAGCGCCGTCGAACGTGCCTGGTTGTAAAAAAAATATACTCGAACGGCAAATAAAAAAAAATCGAATCACCGCGATGACCTGCATTCGATATGAGAAATGAAATTTTGTTGAGTTTCTCTGTGTGACATCAGTTTTTCATTAAAAGCTCGAATAGACACGTAGTTTCGACAAACAATAACAGATGCTAGATAAATATATCCGTTATACAAAAAAAATCTAGAATTATTCCAAACTTTTCACCGTGTTATCTGCCGTATTTTTTCTATATAATAAAAAACGTTACTAAATTAATTAACAAGCATATGTATGATTGATGTAGGCAACGCTTGTTTTAATTAAATTCTCGCACCGATCATTATCTCTCAAACTTCGAAATGTGTTCACCGAGCGAATAGATATTTCAAAATCCTTCAAAACGAACGGAGGAGATACTGAAATTCGTCGTATTAAAGGGCACATAGTACACAAACGTGTGCCGCAGCTGTTGAAAAGACACGATCGTTAATGCCGTTAGCATTAATTAATCATCGGCATGCAGATAAATACCGTGTATCACGGCGGTAATCAGGCGTGAGCGGGCGGCCGCGTCTGCCGATAATTATGAACAAGCTAACTCATTAGTCGCAATCGACGTTAACGGCCTCGTTGTTGCGAGCCATCGTCCCCGCTCCGGTTTTGTCCGGTCTTCTATAAGCTGTCGAATTACTAACCGCACTCGTGTTAAGAAGATTACGCGCCCGGCGTGACGGACGCAATGAGATTACGTGTCAAAAAAAAAGCACGGTTGGAAATGATTACGGGGAATTATCATCGTGACGTTTGATGTTACGATAACTCGAAATGTTGCGATGGTAATACCTACGGGAACAACAGTGACGAACGGATTATAGTCATCAATTATATCGTGCACCGACTTGATCGCCTTTCCGTAATCCGACGCGATGCTAACCAATCTGGTCTCTATTAATTTTGACGAGAGTAAGACATTAATGGAGGAGATAATCATATTATTGCTACAGGGAGACCGAAAATTCTACTCGCTTCGCTCGGGAACTCCGAGTAGCATTAATTTCTCCCGGATACAAAGCAGCATAGTCGCAATTCAAAAGCCAATTGTTAATGGGAATATTAATTTTTAATTACGTCCTTTTGACCCACTATCGATTTATTCGGGCTATTGCGCAACGCACTGGCAAACAAATTTTAAAATGCAATTTGATCAAGTTGATAATTTCCGAAAATAACATAAGATATTTACGCGTATTTTAAAACTTTGCGATAATTTTAATTCAACTATCAATTCGCGTGAACTGCCAATTCGCCGATCTGAAATAATCTTCGTTGAAGATTCCTCCACGCGATAATTCTTCACAAGCCGGGCTACGAGTTAGAAAAATCTACCTCTTACAGGTCAGCGGAAGTTAGAAAATATCCGGACCGAATAGCACGGCGATCCATTTCCGACTGACAACGAAGCCGTTGGCCCCACCATGAGATGCATCCGCCCCATTTCAAGTGCGTAATTAATCGCGGAACTTAATCGAGTGCCGAATTAATCGCAACGGATTTACGGGTCGCGTTGTGTGACAGTGACATTCGCCGCGCGGTTATGAAACACCGATGCAAGTGATTTAGTAACAACGAAGAGGAAAAAAGGACTGCTTCTCGAAAGAGAAAAAGAGAAAACCGTGCGTCACGAGGATACCGGAAGATGGATCGCGTATCAGAAAACATGCCGGAACACTGATCCCCGACCGCGGGAATAAAGAAAGACACGAGGAAAGGTTTTCGCGCTCGGGTAACACGACATCTTCGTCTCACCGCTCTAATTAATCTTTATAAGGACGTAACGAGCGGACCGCCTGTGGGATCCTTAGTACAACACCCCCGGCAAGGTACCAATCCTGTGAAACTCTCAGCTGTATAAGGTGGCACGAGTTGTGAGTATAGCGCGATTTAGACAAGACGGTGAAAGACGTGAGAAGATTCGACATTCGAAATGCCGCCTTAATTAACAGAACTTCGACTAACTGGAATTCAATTTCCTTAAATACACCCGTTGCGGGATAGCTCGATCAAAGCGCGTCGAGCACGAGCCCAAGGTTGGTGCCGACGTAAATTAAAGACCATCGACATCGATAACCTCGCTTAAGTGGTTTCAACCAGCGGCACTTTACATTGGCGAGGATCGCGGAAAGTGGGCGACGTGTCTTCGATTACCGATCGGCTTTACATCTCTCGAGCGCCGGCGAAGAAGTCGATAAGGGCGCTACTCGGTAAGGGGGCCTTCAATCCTTAAGGGCGGATAGAAAGACGACGCAAGGAACGGGGGAAACCTCTGAAAGCCTGTCTCCCTGATCAAACTATCGAAGCAAATCCCCGAGGCAACTCGATGCTTCGAAAAGTCATCTTTGCCTTCGAAGAATTTGCAGCGGGTGAGGTCGAAGTGAGAAAAGCATAAGAAGTACATTTTACGAGCGATTAAGAATAGTTTGATCGAAGAGGAGCTCGTCGAGTAATTGATTTCTCGATCGACCAGGTGAATGCCGGCGAAGAATCAACCTGGAAACAGTCGAGCGAACGGCAGCATTGACAAACGGCGCGTTTCAACGGGACGGAAGATTAATTTCGAAAGTGGACGAAAGAATTTCGAACTACGGCAGGAGTTGGATGAATCGGTTAAAACGCGGTGCTGTGCTCAAGGACCGACGACCGCATTAAAGACTCGGCTTTGCAGCGCGGAGATATTAAATGGTGGGACGAGTGGCACGCAGTTGGACAAAGAGAGCATTCCACTCGGGGAACAAGAAAGACGAAAGGAATAAGAAACGCGGAGCGGCTGCATCGGACGGAGTGTATGGCGATGAGATCGGAGGGTTAATCTGAAAGGTTGGGGATAGAACGAAGGCAGGGAGGGCCCCGAAGTAGCTATCGCGACAGCGGAAAAAGTGGACCTTCGAGCCCGCTGAATGTGAGAAATTGGGGTGGGCTCGAGGATGTGTGAAGACGAATGCGCCGAAGATAAGAAGCGCCGGTTGAAGAGGAAGGCAAGCAGTGATCCTTAAACTCTGTTATCCTAGCAAGAGAAAAGAAGTGTCTCCACGTGTGGGGGGGTGATAAAATCGAGTGCGTGGTTCCGGCCGATCTTATCAATGAAAAACATTGCCGGATCTCTCCCGAATCCCGGAGAACTCACTATTAAGATCTTACAGAATAGTCTCCGAGTTTGAGAGAAAAGTTTCGAGAAATAAAGATAAATCTCTACCCTTGACGAAGGATGCGTTTTAAAATTATCATCGATTAAGAATATGGTCACGCTGAATAACCCTTTCGGGAAAGTTAACTAGACGCGCAACTCGAAGCGAAGGATCCACGATCCTATTACATCCTGGCCATCCTGCAACCCGGTTGAAGGAAGTGCTGCGGGTGAGCCGGTGGGTTAATGGTGATGGCATGAGGACATTAGTAAAGACGCGTTGCGGGTCCAGCGAGGAGGAGGATGAGGATGGTGGTGGGCGTGATGGTCCTTGGTCAGCTACTGACGAGGATCTTGCTCGCGGCCCACGCAGGAGATCGCCTCGCGGCAGCTCGAAGAATTCTAAGGGACGTGCCACTGATAGATGGGTAAGTTAAGTTTCGTATAAACTAAGATATCTCTCAATAAATCAAAGATATCTAATGCAAGTTATTGTATTAGAAAAAAACAACAACAAAGCAATTAAAGCATAAATATTATATAACTTTTCATTTAAATGTTTCGGGGTTTTTAAAATTAATTTCATTTAGAAAATATATGATTACTTAAACGAGATAATTGACATCATTTGTTACAAAAAAATTGAGTTGCAGTGAGCATCTAGTAAATTTTTTTCATAATTTGTATTATCGTTTTAATTTATCTGTAATTGCGAACTTGTGAACAGTAGACTTGTGAATTGTGTATATTTTTTGCCCGCAGCCATTTCCGCTTCGCAATATTTCATAAAGCAGTTACAAGCGGAAAATATATGCGCCAAACTAGCTAGTATAATTTGCGTTCGCGAGGAAAATAGAGAAGAGAACTCGCACGAAAATCTGCGGGCCGCAGCTCAGGATGTCAGAAAGATGTTTCAATTAGCATTATTAATATCAGTCTTGAAACAATGCATGTTCGTTAATGACGTGTACGAATTCAAGGTATCAAAGCGTTTTGTTGTGCTCGGCAAAAATCTTTGACGTCGGGTTCAAAAACGAAATAACCGAATTCTGTTTCCAAATGAAACAAAAGTCCTCGTGAAAACTTTCGCGATGCAATTCGCGAAAGCCGGTAGTAGAATGCCGTCTCGCCTGTTCTCGCACATCTCGCTCCCCTTTGTCACGTTGACGAGCGGCAGCGAAAAACGCTGCGTCGAAAATTCAACGAATAACTTGAATCCCATCGTATATATAATCGTTAGCCCTAGTACCGCGAGACACGAATTTACAGCCGGCGAGAACAATGTCGTCGTAACGATGCGCATGGTCGACTTTGTATGGCCGGGCGTGACTCTAATTACACCGGGAATTAAACTTCAAAGGAACGTCCGTCGTGTCCGATTTGCTACGATGCGTTACATCCGTTCGTGCTTTCACTACCGACAATTCTATTAAGCAAGCATTCTATTAGCCCATCTTATTAGTAGAACGCCACGTCATATCCAGTCATATTCAGCGAAAATAAAATGAGTTTAGATATCTGACATAATAATCAATATAATCATTACACGTTTACGAGATGATATTAAAAGTTAAAAGTTATAAAATATTAACGCCAAAATAATCCAGTTTGTTTTGTAAATAAATTATTTTGTAATAATTTATTTAAATCATTCTATGAAACTATAAAGCAATTAATATTCTAGAGACCAACAAGCTAAAAAGAGAAATGCGTAATAAATAAAAAATAAGATCAGATTCGAAATGCAATGGGAATTAAAAATAACTGAACAATACTACGTAAATAAGATTCGCCTATCAGGGTCAATACCCAGGATCGCTTCCTTATTCGAAACAAAAAAAACCAATTGAATCGTATACTCAGCCTGAGAAAGAGAGTCGCGCATTTTCGCTGAGATAATGAGAAAGTTTTGCGAGCGCGGAAAAGAAAAGACGTTAATGGAAAGGAGCGAATAAAAAAGAAACTCGAGAGAATGGGGCGGAAGGTGCACCGGCAGGGGACGCAAGGAAGATAGAATTTACTCGAGAGAGAGAGAGAGAGAGAGAGAGAGAGAGAGAGAGAGAGAGAGAGAGAGAGAGAGAGAGAGGGAGAGGGAGAGGGAGAGAGAGACAGAGAAGGTGGACCATGGATGTTGGTCCTCGGGTTTCTCGGGTTACCCCGGAGGATAGATACGAATTTCCGGTGCTCCTGCTTCCTACAAACTCGTGTATCTCTTCCATTTTCTTCCGTGTTCGCACGCGCGCGTATCTGTGTACCTAAGTACATACACTCGCGTCTGCTCGCGGTAAAGAGTATCTGTATCGATGTATCTAATGTCCAACATCTTTTGCTACTTTGTGTAAGAATAATTTCGTAGTCAACACGGTATCAAATTTACGTATCATCATATTGTGGCGTTATGACGTTGCTTTCGATTTAAATATTTTAGCATTAGCATTTCATAAATGTATTTACATAAAGACAAGAATATGGAAAAGAATATCTGAAAAAAAATGTGGAAACTATATTACAGCAATATTGTGTCGAAAAGTCAACCTAAATAAGCCCTAAGTAATAACCAGTAATAACTTTTCAAGCTGCAAAACGTTGTGAAAACCCGAACTCTGATTCCGCTCTTTGGTCGCCAATTCCACGAGCAAACTTCGAGAAACTCTCGAAAGTAGCTCTGATAAAGGACATCGAGGAAGAGGAGGCGCACTAGCGATTTCCTCGATGTCGGCGAGCCAAAGGTAGCTCGTTACCGATAACGAGTGAAAGCCTCGTCGGACGTATAGTACGCCGAATAATAGTCCGCCCTTCTTGCTCCGGCTCGAGAAAGAAATGCCTCGTGTGGCCCGCGGGCCACGTGTCGTTGGTTGGTAAAACCGGGGGGAAATCGTACGCGGAATTTCCAAGCGAGAGAGCTGCCGAGCTTGCATCTCATGCAAATAAACGACCCCAGATGCGATAAGCAAATTCGGCCGATTGTACTTAAACTGCGCGATTATCTCGATTCGATTAAACGGGTTAACGTTTAAAAATCCCCGCAAATGGACGCAGAATACGGGATGCGGGATGCGGGATGCAGGATGCAACAGCGGTAACGTGCCGTACGAGGACTGCGAGGCAAGTCGGTTTCGCATCCATTCCCCGTTCTACATTACAAATTCGCGTCGGTTTCCGTGGAGCTTAAACTCTCAAGTGCCTAATGCATATTTTATGCACTCTCGATATGTGAGTCATAATATTCGAATAATTCTCATAACAGATTGCCGAAGGGAAAATAATTCTCTCTTTCATTTTAAAGTCCTATTACATCCATATTATATGAGATCTTTATTTCTTATTTGACTGGCGCGGTTGAGGGTTTACCGTTAATTATTCCAAGCGAAACATAATAAGAGAGTATAAAATAGAGAATATATAAAACAGAGAGAGAGAATATAAAATATAGAGGAAAAGCGCGGTTAAAAATTACAAGAATGGCGCTGCAATTATCTCTACTGTTTATTATCTCCAAGAACCAAAAACATGGTTCTTAATTCCGCTGGCGCCGTCAAATATATTCGGCCTGTAATTGAAACAGCTTAATGTGGCGTCATCGTATAATTAAGCCGCGGCGACGAGTTTCCCGCATTGGAAGGAGGATTCCGCGACAGGAGATCTCGGAAATACCGTTGCCGTAAACCTGATAACCGCGATGGACCAGCAACCGTAATTACCTCGTTACATCGCCGCTGTTTATAGCTTTCGTCGCCGCGCGGAAATATTTAATTAACCACCTTCCTAATTTTCCGGCCGGACCGAATCGTGTCGCACTGAGAGAAATTAGTGACAACAAACATTTTGATTTGCTGCGGGTAGCAACCTTTTGTTGCAATAGCAAAAAGTTCGCTACCCGCAGCAAATCAAAATGTTTGTTGTCACTATAATGACAAATATTTGCTAATACAGCAAATCCTTTTTCTCAGTGCGGTGGGATTACGAGTTAAAAGATGAAGGTACGGTTGAACGAGGAATCCCAACATTGCCATTACACGCCGAAAGATTTCTGAGTGTTGTTAACGCGAAAAAGAATTGTGAGAATCAGTCCCATGTTAGCAGCATCCTGGCTCTTTAGCTCGACCGAAACATTCTCGAGGGTCTTTCGGGAGTGCCACGACAATGTCCCGAGTGATACTAATTATTTGCAACTAGATTCTCCATGTTCTCTCCTTGCTGTGACAAACAATTGTTCGCGCGATAGACGATATCGCGTTTTCTCACATATGCGGAAAATTTCGTGCCGAAATGTGATCTATTTAATGAAAATGTTATCCCCTTCTTGTCGAGTAATACGCTCGCAAAAGTGGGACGCGCGTTTATACTATAATTAGAAGCATATGCTCGCGGTAGCAGAATTGAGGTAATGTCGTCGAAATAATGAAAACGAGAGCCATTTCCACTGGTATATAACCACCGAGGAAAATTTCACAATATCAAGTGAAATGCTTTTATATTAAATTTATTCCTAAATTTTTATTCAGCAGAATAAAACGCGGTAATACGTACGGTAATACGGTGAATAAATCAGAGAAAGAAATATCAAGACACTAAAAGAGTTCTTTCTAAACATTTTCAATAAAACACAACACTCGAGCGCTTTGTAATCGACGTAGCGAGGAACTGAATACGCCGCTTCTACGAGAATGATTTTTACGGCCCGCCAGCCGGCCGGCTATCAATCGAGCACAAATCCCGTAGCGAATGTAGGACCGTCCCATTGCGTTATAATATGATCTCACGGTGGCCTACTCTATACAATTCTTCCTTACAAATGAATTCAGTCGACGGTACCAATAATTCGTCTCCATTCTTCTTCCCTTGAATTACTTGGTACAATGGCGGATTTAAAACGAGGATACGAAAGAAAAGGGAACTTCGATCGTTATCGGACAGAGGCTGAGCCTCCTTTCCATCCGCGTTCGGTCGCTCGTTCGTGCACTGTTAACGAACGGCTGCCTGACGAAAGGACTCTCATCCGAGTTCCGCAAGTCCGATGACTTCGCGGCTCGTTAATAAAATCAATTATAACCAAAGGAGGCAAAAAATTAGCGAGATCGTTTGAGGATGTCCGCGGGAATTTTAGATTAACGAACCTGACATCGAACTTTTGTGTCTTCTAGGCTACTATTGCACACTAGTTTAAACTCAATGTTTTTTTTCCAAAATAAGATCTAAATTCGTTCATATACTTTTGCGTTAACATTTCATCGTAAAAACACACAAAAAAACATTGCAAGAACTCACGTTACCAAGAAAACGAAAAATCTTCATAAAACCAGTACGGAAGCTTCCTGGATCACCTAACTTTCACAAGTGGCTCTGTTTGCCTTTCTTTATACACACGTGCTGGCGCCGATAGCGCTTTTAGCGACAGGACCGAGAAATTGAAGGAGACGAAACTAGACGCGAGGACGAATTTTGGGCCCCCCACCTTACCAATTTGTTTACAAAATTTAATATTTTTATTAAAAAAATAGTTTACCTCTACAATAATTTTATGATTATAAATTGAAATAATTTATCTTACTAAAAGTATTGTGTTAATCTTAATATGTATTTTCGGACTCTAATCTTAAGCCGGAGAAAGGATAACATAAGAGAAAAGATATATCCTATCTTCTTAAGCTCTCTTTCGAGGGATGTATCGTTAACTCTTCCCGTTCCATGGCTCCTGTTTTCGATTCCTTTCTTATCTCGATGCAGGTATAGCCGCTCAAAAAAGAAAACACCCTTATTTCCCCACCCCAGTCCACATTCACGAAAGTGGAACAGGCTCGATGGCTCGATTGTATTCGATGAAATCGCTTGCAATCGGACGACGAGAGAGATTCGAAGTAAATTGGAAATGTCCCGCGGCTCTTCTGATTTTTATTTTCGTATACAAAAGTCGTATCAACCAGGTAGATGAAAGCAAGCGAAGGACGAAGACTCTGCTATATACAAAATAGTTCGTTATAGCAATGATTTTCGAATTTTCTAAAGATTTCGATCGCATTGTTCGAGATACAATAATCAGATATCGCGCGACTACTACGGCCGCGTTTCGATAACGAATTTTTACGACAATTGAGATCGTGATCACTCTCTGTTGAATGTCGGGAAAAAAGTTACGATCTCACGCATTTGACGATTTTACATTCACACCATATATGAGAAATAATATTTTTCTTGGTATGACATTTTCTTGAGAACAATCAATCAGAAATTCGCGTATCGATAAAAATAATGTCGTAAAATTAAAAAAACCGTGTTAGCGAGGAATACTTTATGCTACAGCGCGTGCGAGAAAATTTCAGATAATATAACAATTCCGGCGTATTCAATTCCTCGCTACGTCGATTACAAAGCGATACAATAGCGGAGATGTCACCGCGGGCTCAATCAAATAATTGGGAAAAAAATGTACGAGAGGGGAGATATATCGTGCGCAGCGCCAAATGGAAAAAAATGCGCATTAATCAAAATCAGTCGACGTGATAATTAATTAAGTTTCTTCCGAGAGATGTTTCCAAGCCGCAAATTTCGCACGGGACGGAAGACAGATGGCGGCGTTCATACCGAAGGTACCTCGAAATTCGGACAAAAACACGCTAGGTACTAATCCGGGATCTCATTCAGCCAGGATACTGAGTGGTAGACGGATTAACGGAGTAATTTGCAGCGCATAGGAAGTGCCGAGAGAGTAAACGATAAACTGTCCGGAAGACGGATAAAGGGAGGAGAAAATAGTTACGGAGAACGGTTACGAAGTAGCAGGCAAGAAGCGAATTAATCTAACCATATGTTGGTATATGTACAGGAACTTAAAGAATCAAAGAACTTAATTTGTGCGAATCCTAATTCTAATTCTGTGACCACTGTCAGATGGAAAATCAAATCGGAGTAGATATAAATACAAAAAAAGAAGGGTGTAAGTAAATATTCGTGTATCTAGAAAAGGAACGAATATACAGACGAGTGAATTTGTAAATGCGCGAGACAAAGGGATGGATGCTCCGGCAAATCTACGATCGTCAACGGCGAATGCGGTGAGACTAATTTTCGGTACCACACGCTCGTCGGGGTCCACGATATATGTGTATGCGCCGAGAACTGACAGACACCAACTTCCGGTGGAGTTAATGTAGCAGCAACGCGTAACTCGATTTCACGGAGTTGCTCGAACGCGTTCGGCGCGGCGATCCCGGGGACCTCCCGGGGACAGGATCCTATTCCCTGAAATCGGATCTGGATCTTGGATCCCGAAACGTGACTGAAAACTCTCGGATGAAGTCCGAGAATCGGGCGAACCGGTGGGACACGCGCGCATGACGAAAATCAGGCGACGCAAACTTTTGCGGAACAACTGTCGCGAAATTTCATTGATTCCGCTCCCGTTCACGGTTCGAATGGTAAATTGGGAAAATTTGCTTACCCCGCTTCGTTAGTACAGCCAAAGTTCGCATCCTGCGCAAAACGTCATCGACGGAGCTTAATTTTCGTAATATTCCGACTTGTATCATTTGATCGAAAATTGTGAAGGCTAGGGAAGGGGACGGAATATATGAAAAAGCGTGAAATAAAATAAATGGCAAGAATTTGAAGAAAAAAGATGATTTACCGATTAACTGATTGTTTTTGTCTTCGATTATTAATCTGAGTCTGTAGAAACTTCAAACGTGTATAATAATAAAATTGTCCGAAACATCAGGCAATATGCTCAAAATTTTTTAATCTTCTACACCACAATGTAGCCTGTTCCTCGCGAGTTTCATGAATATATGAATACATGAAACAGGCCGTAACGTTTGCGTACGCTGAAGTTAATAAAAAAGTTAATAACGTAATAGAGATGTAGCACGCAAATAGCGCGGGGTCGCGAAATAAATTGTCACCGTTACGGGGAGTATCAACCCTTAAAACGTTGCAAGTTAGTTTCATGAGAGTAACTTTAAAGAGGTACTAACAAAGTTTACTGGTAAGCCCGCGGTTAGCATGATGAATCAGAGAGCTCATGGATCAAACCGGAATGGTCGAGAGCATCGAAAAAGACATTGCAAAATAATCGTCGAACAAGTTAAAATATTAAGAAAGAGATATTTGCATGCATGATTTTGTACAATTTCTCTTTTTATTCGTATTAATCAATCTTTATGAAGCCTTTCGATATGGAATATAGCCGTTGCGGCGGGAAAAATGTTGCTAACGTTGCTTAACACATTTGCAGCGTCGTCTCGCTGACATTTATTGATAGCGCAACCGTGAAATATATTCCGCAAAGCCAACAACGCCAGCGCTGACGCTTAAGTCATGGGAAAAAATCAGTCGACGAAGAATAATTCCGGTGTTATAGTGAAGCTCGGGAAATGCGAACGGAAGATTGAGCGGTAACAGCGTAGTCTATAAACTGATCTATTCAAAATTCAATTAAATTCAATCATAAGATAATGATTATTGCGACGATGATTAATGGCAGTTTATAATTATCGCGTCAATATTACCGCATCAGAGGCAAGTGCCTGCCGTTTTCTAGTCGCTACTATTTAAATCTGAGCTCTCGAATAGCGGGGGTTTTAAACGGCACAATTAATAATTGCAAAGGTACCCCATGCTTTTAAACTTCGTCCCTTCGTGATCACCTCATACATATTCAGGCGAGGCAATGCGTGTTTAAGAACCGAGATAACTCCGGTGTCGATTTCGCGAAACTACCGACGAATTTTCGCCGTTTGTCGAAGCGACATAGGGGAGGGTTACCGGCGGATCGCCGGTTAAGAGATGGTAGGTGGTGTGAGCCGGTGGTTAATTGGCAAAGCGCGATAAGGTGGCTGGTCCCGTATATGCATATGAATGGCGAGTATATTCCGTTTGCCTGCCGCAGTTACGTTACCCGGCATGCAAATAAGTCTTCCGATCGTGCGCACCGACGCAGTTCGGATCTATTGCCTCTGCTGAACGAGCAGCGAGTTTAGCGGTCGTTTCCAAGGGGGTTACTCGAATGGTCGTTCTTTCCGCTTAAAGTTTTCATTAAAAATAATCCGCTAAAGATCAACGCCCGTCCGTTTTACAGCCGCTTCTGCGGATGCACGCGATTTATAACCGGTTTTTCGCGCACGAGATATGTTTATGTTGACAAATCGTCGTACCGCTCGCTCTTTTTGGGAGCATCAATCGCAGAGAGATTGAACACTGAAAAAAATATTTAGATCCAAGAAAATATTTATTTAGATAGTGCCAATGACTTATTTACTTAATATAATACACATTTATTTAGAATAAGATATTTTTACTTAATTTAAGTAAAGACATCTAATTCTAAATAAATATGTGATTATATATTAAGTAAATAAGTAATTGGCACTATCTAAATAAATATTTTATTGGATCTAAATATTTCCGGTATCTACGCCAATTAATACAGGGTGGGACGCGGGATGCATTGGCGCTTAGTAAAACATATCATGCGATATATAAAAGATAATTTGTCACTTACAGGTACGATGCGCAACAGCGGAGTTATAACTGCATCGTAGCTACGTTGATCTGTAAAATAAAAAAATATCCAAGTTATTACGCAAGCGTTTAAAGTAATTATTATTTTAACAAGGATATTATTGTTATGCACATTTTGAATTCTTTTATTCATTTTTGAATAGATATTTATTAAAGTAATTATGTAACTACTATAAAAAGTTATTTTTAATTATAGGAACGATATCAAATTTTATAAATTAAAAATTTATTTCTCATATAAACATGAGAATCAGATTAATTTTGATACTTAAAAAATTCTATAAAATATAATATCAAAGATATTTCACAAAAATAAATGATTAATTCCATGCAAGAGGGTATATCAAATGTTAAATAAAATAAAATATTACTCACCCCAGAGTTGCTCCGCCGTTGCCCGATGCCCTTCCCGGGCCTGCTCCTCCTCTCAGAATCCTTTGAATCCCATCCTCTATATAATCAGGTTCCTCTCTTCAGATTTACACTTGCACAATACTCACTGGCGAGCACACGGTTAAATCACGATCGCATTCGAATTAATTACCGGCGTACCATGATCGCCGATGCTTTGCACGGCACTCCTGAAACCTGAAATCAATTAAGTTATAAGATGCGATGAACGTGAATTGTCGCGACTTGACTTTTTGCGAATTCAAACATTAAAAATACGACCGTCGGCTCAACAGGCTTTAAAAATCCGTTAAAAAAATTCCTCGTTATTCCCTCTCGTACACTCTACCGGCAGGAATGCCTGGACATAATACATAAACATATATGTCATATCATATCAAAATGTCCAGGCATTCCTGCCGGTCAGTGTACATTCGCGCTTTTTCACGCCGATGCTCGCACAGTGTCGGCTCGCAGAAGTGAGGTTAATGGTCGCGCGACACTTTGCACGGCACCACCGATTGATCACACGCACACTTTTATGTCAAGACGGAAAAGCAACTCGGAGGAACTACCCTACGTAGACATTACCTTACTATTATCGTCCGCGTCTCCCACACTCGCGATGTCTCGCGAATTCGCACGGTATGCAGTCGGCGTTGATCGGCGACATCGGCGTCGTGAATCCGCAGGAGATGGCGGAGAGGGCGGGAGAGACGAGGAGCGTTCGGAAATCGCGCGGCCAACTTCATGCCGGCGCGTCGCGGCGACGCGGACGCTACATCTGACGACGTTACCGCTGACTCCAATTCAAAAAATTACCGACGGATAAACGATACACGCACTTCGGAGCGACGGACTTATCACGACAAAAGGGACGCGCGAATACGAATTGCGAATAAATCGCGCCGTGCGATATCCGGAAATGCGAAATGCGATCGTCGCTACGTCGCGAAGGATCTCGCCCGGCGAACGAACCTCGATCGTTCGAGCACACAGCACACATACCTCGCGCAATGCGCGATTTCAGAGATCACTGGCACGCCGCGAGTTCGTGCCGCGCAAGATAACGAATCTGAGAGAACACGGGTCTACGTACGTCTCTAATTATGACCGTTACTCACCAAGTAAACGCGTCGCGACGTTTACGCAGCCCGGAGCTCCGGAGCGATCCGTCTCACCCGTCTCACCTCACCGCCGGCCGGACGAAAATGGCGGCGGCACTTCACTCCCGATACCGCGCGATACTACGCGAGCCAACTTCACACCTGATCAAAACGCGACGGACCGTTTAAAAATATAAAATCGACGCGCGGCACTGCAAACACGCGCGATACATTTCGTATTCCGTAAATCCCGTCGAACATATGCGATATTAATGGACACTCGATATATCACTGGCTTCCTGCTTTAAATCGCGTTATTCGGAAATTCGATAAAATCCGCACTTCACGATCCGAAAATCACAGAGTCCACAGAGAGCGAAATGTACAAAGCTCGATACTAGATACGTCTTGTATTGCCACTTGATCGTTAACGAGGATAACTGTCGGCCTTAAACTGTCGCCACGAGACGATAATATTATTTGCACTTCTCAATCGGCGTCGTTTCGATATCGATCATCGATGCTCCTTCAACAATGAACAAGTCGAGCGCGCGATGATACACCTGCGTATCTTCGGTGAACAATGGCCGCGTTCAGGAAACACAACTGTTGAGTGAGCGCTCATTATGATTGGTTCTTACACTTAGATCCGGAGAAGAACCAAAGGTAAGAACCAATCATATTAAAGAATCACTGACCGCTCACTCAACAGTTGTATTTCCTGAATGCGGCCAATGATACCGGAGTGGGGAGCGGACCGCGGCGCCTCGATAACACGAGTGGTGAGAGTGGGGGTAGGGTGATTAGGCACGCGGCGCGAGTTGTTTACGCAGGAGCTTGCGACCGTTAACTGCCGTACGTTTAAACGTGCCTGCCGGCCGGCCGCGGCTCGGGGCAAATATTTTTCAAGTACGCGATTGATAAAAACAGATGATCACGTGTCACAAACGCGCGGTACGCGGCAAGCCGACGTCGCGATTGTACGTATCTTCTCGTGCTAAGCGGATATGTTTCAATCTCGTATCGAGTGCCACTGAGTGAACGATTGCTGTAACAATTAGCGCGCGTAATCAACGGGTGTCTCTTCTACGATACTCTACGCCGCGACGTCCGAGCTTCCTTCATCCATTCACGAGAGAGTATGAAATATCGATTGATCGGGTAACCAGCGATACATGTATGTATATTATATATCGCACCTTTTAGCTGCGAGCGTAACGTTACACGTGCGAGCATTGAGAGTATTGAGACGTTACAAAAGCAAGTAAAATAAATTGAGTGAATAAAGTATCTCGCGCTGTGTTAATTTATGATATTATTTTATGTTTATTAATGCGAAAATATTAATATGGAAATCAGAAGAGCACGCTGTAATTGTGCAATTACGAATCGTTTAAATGAGATTTATTCGAATATTGTCATTAAATACTACGATGCATTTTATCGGTATTTTTTTAAATTAAAAAATTATATTAAGATCTTTTATAAATATTATGTTTCTTGTATTGTCAAAGAATAATCTTTAAAAATTTTTTCAAGTTCTTAATTATGCGACAAATATATATATGTAATATTCTAATATTAAATATCAAAAAATTCCACTTTCTAATAAAATATAAAATATACTTATTTCGAAAGAAAATTTAATATTCGGCACGTCAAAACGAATTAAATTCATATCTCATCTCAACAAGAATGCAAATGCATTCTTGTTTCCATGAAGCATTCTCTGTAACTTCGCGGAAAATAAGTTTGACACAGCTACCGAGTCCACCTCAAGTTGGACATCAGATAACGCTGTTATAAAGGCCAAACTTTGGCTATCTAGAGTTTCTTTGGTGATATTGTAGAACGAAATTACAGGACATCGAATTTTCTCGTTTGAAGTATGATTAACACCGGGAGCAATTAAGTTTAAGCTGTGAGCTCGAACAAGAGATGAGAAATGAAATAAATGCGTCTTGCATAAGTTGCAAAATTTTTTGCAAGATAGTCTGAAATATTCTGTCAATGTCCAAGTTTTTAGCCGTTCTCTTCACAAAGAATCGCGTCGCGACGCTTTGTCTTTTTGGGAAAACTACGAGCGCGTCCGTGTGAAACAATTTTATCGGAGAAGTGTTTGATAGGAGTTTTCGCGCGCGAAATATATTCCGTGTCACACACGCGTAAAGAATGTGTATTCCGCCGGAATAAGTTTATCCAACTGTTTTACAGCGGCATGTCATGTTTAGCTTAAGAAGTTTAAAGGGTGGAAAAGTCACGGGCGACGTGTATGCGCATATATCGATCGATATCGTTTCTTTGCAGGCACAACGACCTACCCTGGAACATACGGAAGTTCCTGAAGAACCAGCTGAGGGAGTTCAGGTTTGATGACCTAAGTGGTATTCATCCCTGGTCACGGAGCGCTTGGAGCCACACAGATCTCAAGAGATTGAGGCAGGGCATGGTTGCAGCGCAGGTGAGTTTAATAATAACGGTAGCAACAAGAGTTCGTCAAAGTTATTGTTGCGGCTGCAGTTCGCTCGATCTATCGCGTGACTGATTGAACGTGCGGAAAATTTTTCGTTGAATAACGCGCAGCTTCGTTAACGATTAATTGCTGTCGATATTTACCTACATAGAGCTCGAATGGCTCAATTTTTAAAAGTAAAATCTAATAATTCGTTGAATGACCTGACTTTTACAGAGATACTTCACGAAAATGAATAAGAATACCCCCCGTAAAACTCTTAAGAAGATTATTGGAAAGCTGCTTATCAAACGTGATTTCTTGAATAATATTAACTACTTGATCAGGTTTTCATTGCTTTAATTATATACGTATTAGGCTCATGAGTGTTTTTATTGTTTTTTAAGATTGTGATTTTATATTAGGGATTTTGAATAAAACGTATAAAAAATAGATTATGATTATTTATTGCTCGTTAGGGAAAATGCACATCGTGCTGCCACGGGAGATAATCAAATGAAAAAAGATAACGTTGTTGCGGATTAATCTAAATTTCTCTCTCGGTTTTCGAAAACAGACTGGCAATTAGTCGAGCTTAACATGCGATTTTCGCCAACTTCGTCGCAGCTCGCGAGTGAAAATTAAATCCACGCGAATGAGGGAATCGCATGTCACCTTGAAGCCACAGTACCGCCAAATTGCAATTAAATGTTCGCACGTAGAACTCGACCTGCAGAGTCATCGACAATTATAACTAATTTAAAGTCGCGTTAATCCAGTCTGATTTAAATTCAAGCGGTTACCGACTCACAGAATCGCATGCAGTTACTCGTTCACCAATATTGTTACGAAATGTTCGGCGTATCCTAAAGCCTGTTTTGTTCGTGGCAAGCAGGAATTATTAATTTATAGCGTGCCGTGTACGTAACTCAGCTATAAATCAAACAGCAGCGGTGCCGCGCCTAATAGCAATTAATCGATTTTACGAAGATTTCACGCCTACGTTAAACATGAATGCGATGACGCTCGCGACATCGGAGCGTCCCAACGCGCTGTGTGAATTTCGTGATTTCTATCACAACATTAAATATTCAAAATTTCGCGTTACGTGACGTTTCCTCGCAGAGAGGAATACATGCCGCACAAAATGTACGTGTCATAGAAAAGAAAAAAGGCTGTATATCGAGCGTATTACAGTAATAGAAAAATTAATTATCATCCGTGTTACATCGTGCGGAACAACCTCGTGAACGAAATTTGCCGACTAACGCGGACACCCGAAATTATCCAGCAGATCCGATCTTCCGTGAACCGTGAATTTAACGAATATAAATTTGATCTTTCCGATCGCGCAGTTAAAGCTTTCACGCGCGACGCTTCCGCCGGGCGATCGTTAATAACGGGGATTAATCTAAAATCGCAATTAAGATCTGACCGTAAAAAATCGCCTCTCGGTTCAATTAACGGCGGAAACGGCTCTTTAACGACCCGAGGAAAATCGAGGCGAACTTGGGCAATTAATTTCCTTCGGTTGCCCGCCGTGCTTCACGTGCCGCCGAAAATTTACCACGACACGATCGGTTTCCTCTCCCCTCTACCCCGAAATACCTTCGATTAATCCCGCGAAAATCCCTTTCCGAGTGGCTCGGTATCGTATCGAATAAACTTCGGCATAGCGCGCGAAACTTTGCACGAAGTCGGAATATCTACCGAGCATTGACTCCCAAACCACATCCGGGGTAGCCTAAAGTGTTCGTTAGAAATAAGAGAGCTAAAGTAGGAAAACAGCAAAAGTAACAAAAGTAAAATTTTGATATACTCTGATAACACGTATTTAAAGGCAATTTTTCCAGAAGAAAAATAAAAATATGCAACTAGTCAAAAAAAAAGAAAGATTTACGTATCGATTAGAATTAAATATATTGCTCAAAAATTAAAATACGCTGTAAATAACACGAATACTCGAGACCGTTCCGGTTGGTGCTATGTACATTCCTTTATATGAAGATTTTCTTCAACTTCAAATGTTCTCATTATCAAAAATTACTCCCCTTTGTGCGTCGTAAGCTTATTGCATTTAAAGTAACTCTCAAAGGAGAGCAAAGGCTGCGTGGAGAATTTATTTACGGTACTTGAAGCGCTCGCACAGAACGTGCCTCTGAAGACGCAAAGTGCATAGTCGAGAGTTAACGTAGAAGGGAAAGATAAAGACGCGTATATACAGTCGCGGTGTGCACGCAAAGTAGTCCGGCGAAAAGTTTCGGGACGCGTGCAGATAAAGATATTCCTCGAAAACGTGTTTGAACGTTGAATTTGACGTGCTGCGCATGTAGGTCGTCATACATAGCCCGTGGTCCATTCAAACGAGAATCTCGGCTCGTGTTAAATAAGTGATTGTGACTCACAATCAGTAATAGCGTGGTATACCGGTCATAGACTCTATACGATACAGCGCGCGAATCCATTTAAGAGCCCGATATCGAACGGCCTGGTCGGCGAGAACGAAGCGTGGCCCGTATACGCGCGCGTTCCACACTATACATTCTTAAATGCATTGAATCTCGGATTAAATCGGAAGGAGGATTACGGGAGGATTTCGGTCTCGCGAATGCCGATATTCATTTTCGAGGTGCCGCGTGTGCGTCCCTCCCCCCCGCCTCCCCGCCTCCCCGCCTCCTCCCTTTTCCGGTAAATCCACGTTTTTTCAAACGGGGATCCGAGGCACACGCGCGTGCGGAAATCGTTAAAACGCATTACGAATTAACGGGACTGTTACTCGCGCTGGAGATAAGTAAATAATACATCGCCGGAGATTACACCGACGTGAAACTTTTAGTTACAATGGAACCTGTAACCGCGACGGGATGCAGAAATCGAGCGTTCCCGACGTCGCGTCGAATGAAAGCGTAATGTCGAAGATCGCCCGATGTATTCCTACGTCGCCTCGGAGGTGGGAAGGAAATTTCTCAAGAGACCTTTGAAAATACCATCGTTCTCGTTAGCAAAGACAGTCTCGGGGTGATCCCAGCTATTAAGCGTCCCATTTCCAGACCCATTTATGGTGAGCGAGATACGGTGGGTCGCGATAAAGGGGTTGCCGCGATTCGAAAAGTCGTGGGGGCGCAACGTGGAATAAGGCATCTTTGAAAAGGATCGAGGGTCTTAGTCGTTCACCTTAATGTTAAGGTATCCGCTTACCTTTTAGTACACGAGACGGGGGGAGAAGCCAAATGAGCATCCACCGAGCTAACGAGAAGACGTGTAAATGCGCGCCATTTACTGTTGCAAGGTAATGAAATCATTAACGTTATTAAATGGAATATTAATTCGACGCATAATGAGTGGAGATGCTAGTAAAACGCATCATGTTTATCATGCGCGCGCCAACATACCGCCGTGCGTTACGAGCAATTTTTCATAATTAATGCCAATCTGCGATCGCGAGGTTTGCGAGTAATAACGAGGAAAAATTACGAGGATGATAGCTCAGCGCAACAATGCCCGGATAATTACGCGAGAACTTTTTCATAGATATCATATTTTTATGCAAAACAATTAATAACGCAATTAAAATTGGAATGCGGGGTAACGCGAGAATTTTGTAATTATACTATATAGGAGGCACGTAACGTGAGATATCGCATAGAACGTCATTAATAATAATAGAAGCATGCGCGATCGCATTTGTGCTGTCCAATCACATTTATACTTTGACTTTCGTTCAATTTGATTAATAACTGAAATTTTATTAACGATATAATTTAAAAAATTTTTTGGATTATCCAATATACCAATCTTACATTGAAACTTACAATATTAAAAAGCGGAACCTCTGCGGCGATCGTAGAGTCTGCATCTCGGATTATGTTCCGACCTCGACAGATCCCTTAAGATATCCAGCCTGCCAACATCAGGACGAAAGGGATAACCACTCGGTTATGTCCATTGGGACGAAGGCGCGTACACATTCATGTAACATGTACATAACGCGTACACCGAGTGTATACGGCAGCCAAACCGAGGCTGCCGCCTCGATCTATCACTGTCCTGGTTAATTCAGACGAGCTGGCAGTAGCCACAACGGAAGGTTACTCGCCATTGATCGCGTGCCGTCGACTTGCATAGAATCTTACATGGCATCGTGGCGTGGACGAGATTTTTCATCCTTTCGTACGATCGCTTTTTCGATCAAACGCGCGACAGAGTACAGAGATTAATTTTGCTATTACAACATTAAAATTTCACTATTAGATAATACTCGAGATTTGTTAATTCTTGTATGCAGCATTTTTCCAACATTTTTCAAGAAAGGTCTTATTTATTTGGAAAGACCATTTCTCTTGTATAAAAAAAAAAAGAATCAAAACATCTCACTACATCTCCTCACGCATATAGTCGGCATAGTACACTGACGCACCGCAGAATGCGAAGAATACGTGTGACAAATACTTTCGTTTGAACCCCCGGGCTGTCTATCTCGAGAAACCTTCGGCACTTCCGGTACATCACAAAACGCAAAAGTGCATTCCAACTTGAGATGAGACGAGGCTCTCCGATTTATCGCGTCGGTGGATTCTCGGTGGGAATTTGCGTTACACTTTCGGTGACTTCGTTGCGAGAGAAGCAATTCGTACGAACGGGAGGAAATTTAAATCTCGCATGGTTGTTTCGGAATTTTAGGTACGAGGAGAGAGACCGATGGAAGATGGAACGCCAACGGCGAAACACAAATTCCATTTTCTCTTTTTTTTTTCATATAACTGCGACCAAATTAAATTTCCATTATTGTCACGATCTCTCCTTATATATTTTCACATCCAATAACTGAACGAACGGCAATAAAAATGCAATTGTGTCATGCGTATCGATTGGATATTTGAACACGAAAAATTTTAATAGCCAATTTTTGCTTCAAATTTCTTTAGTACTATTATCTTATGTCATGTCCAAAAAGCACGAGTAATAGTGATTGTTCGAGCGAACAGCTTAAGCGCCAATCGCCCGCATATTAAAACCATTATTATTAAAGTGCAAACGTTTTGTCATTTAATCTATCTCGAATCCCCACAGATGGTCAATCGTTAACTCCTTACAAGTATCATTTCATATTTATCAAAATACTTTAGTACAGTTAGTATTATAATATTATTAATTGATGTATTTTGTAATAAAGGCTAACATGCACTTTGAATTATTTATATATGAATTATATGATAAAAGTTTCGTATTATTTCTAATATTATTTTAAACCAGAAATTCTTAAAGATTTGGAAAGCTTGTAGCTTTAAAAGTCAGAAAATTTTTAGACATTTTGAAATTTTTTAGAATTTTAAAACATATTAGACATGTGTGAGAAATTGTACTGTTTTATAGTTTGTTTTTTAAAGATGATAAAAATATGCAATAATATCAGATTTGAATAAAGTTATGGTTTATATAATTTAATCACAACAGTAATTAATCACATTTATAGTAAATGATATTTTTTACTCAGATGTTGATATAATTTTTACCGTTTATCGAAGTTTTTAGTATTCAAAACTTCCAAATTTCGAAAATTTTTAACAATTTCGACATATTTGATATAAAAACCATTAAATTGCTCAAAAAGCTTTCGAGATTTTTTAGCATTCATAGAGTTTTAAATGGTACGTAATTAAAGTTCTACAATAATCATTTAAAAACTTATGGAATAAGAATGATATACAATTATGTTATAATACTTTAAGAAATGGAAGTAAGCGACACCACCCTTACAGAAATTTATTACTGTAAGTGATTATTTGGCTAGTGATTAATTACTTATTTTGAGTATTAAAAACTGTGCTGTTAATATTTAAAATAAGTAATTAATCTGCACTAGCCAAATAATCACTTACAGTATTAAATTTCTGTAACGGCATAACACGACACGTTTAAAATTTATACGACGCCCAGATGTGAGAATTAAAGTAACGCGATGAAAAAGAAAGCAATTTTTTAAATCGATTTTCATGCGCGGTCCTTCGCGAAGTGGTCTGGCCGGAGTAAGTTAAAACGGCCGTCTTAATAGCCAACTCGCATCATATACAGCCACAAAATTGCTAAAACGTACATAAGAGAGACGGCCCTTACAGTTCGCCTTTAAGTGGAATCGCAGACGCGACATATGTTCTATACACCGAGAGGAGAGTATTTTTACGAACGTCTGACCTAAAACTCGCCGTGACTACTGCTCGTTCTTGTGCGAGGCTGAACTGGAGGTGCGGAAGGAAAACGTATACATACGTACACACGCGCGCACATGTACCGAGACACGTTCTGCCGAGAACGTCTGACCTAAAATGCTGCGGTAACCGCTTCCTTACAGTGTCCAAAGAATGGAAGATGAAAGGTGATTGTGCGCTAATACAGATGTCAGTAATATTCCGCTTAATATCCCTGCATTTTCTCCGATGCAAGATTAGCTCTGTTCTTATAGTCTTGTAAAATCACGTTTCTTCCACCGTGACGTTTGAAATTAAGATTTCGCGTTTAAAATTGAGATTGCTGATAACGCGACTGCGAATACGGAACGGAACAGTGTCCGTTTGTGTATCTTCTCCGTATGAACATATCTTCTGTCCCATATAAAAGAGTAAGAAAATTATAATATCAGCCATTAATATCAGTTAATATTTTGTCCATTACTAAACAACTCCAAGGATAATGCTGAAATAGACACCATTGAGAATTCCAAGTCTTTTCTTTTTCGATTAAAGCGCCGCAAGTAGTTATTTAGCTATATGTATATGAAGGCAATTAGAAGTTGGAGTTAGAAGCTCCCGTCTTGCTCCCGTTTCCGTTTGGCGCACCGACATTAAACTGAGCGAGCGTAGGCTGAACTTTCCGCTGTCGTTGAATTATTTACTCGTCGCAATTAGCCGCCTCGCGGAAGAATGTCGCGGAAGTATTCGAAACACAGACGTCTCGAATGTAATTACGACCGCTGGCATCGCGCGCGATTAAAGCCCGTCACTATTAGCGGGCGTTGCGACTCGCGAGAGTATAATTTCTGTCGGCGGCAGACATCGAAGCGGGGCCTGGGGCCGGGGGATGAGCACGAAGAAAAACCGGAAGAGCTCTCGCGCCTTCTCGTGTACGTTGATTTACGGCACCGCGACGGTAACCTCACGCTTCGGACATAAATTTCGTCCGCGTTGTTAAATAAAACTTCCCGCCGACGACGCGCGATGCGCGCACTTGTGCATAATGCGGAAAATTCGCGGCAAAGTAAGACACCTCGGCCTCGGTTCCGACCGGGCGCAAGAACTTAATGTTTCTCATTTCCAAGTTCCGACGGTGTCGTCTGACGGGACATCAGCCAGCGGTCTCTTGATAAGAATTTATTAACTTCGCTTAATCGCGTTTTCTCGTTTTCTTCGAGAAAAATATGTGTACGGACATGTAGTGAAGCACGAAAGGCAAGGAAAGAAATCTAATCACCGGGTTGTTTAACTACAAATGATAAACGTCTAAAATATGCGCATAAATTCCCTAATGTCAAACGGATGTCGTAACGAGTAGGAGAAACTAATTGTATCGCCGTACACGACGATCTCGCGTGACGGGAGAAAACAGAAATCGCGATCTTTGCATCGCGTGCCTTTTTAAAATCGCATTATTATTTTTGCAACGCCAAGTACATATCGTGCATGGAGCGTAACCTTAAGAGACAGCACATTCAGAGAATTCAAATTATACCAAACCGAGCCGTTACATTCTTGTTTTAAACATTGCATTGCAGAGGGACTCTTAAAGTTTTCGTTATTTATGATCGTCGTCGATATCAGGCTATAATTTAAAATGCAAATAACCCCCGCGTTTGTAGACTGTACGTAATACGCATTTAATTATTCCTAGCGTTATCAGATGTTGGATTAAAGCGGAGCATTATATGTGTCAGAAAATATCTCGTATAATTAGAATACGAATGCGATTAATGCTATCGTGTTTTAAACGCGAGTAAGCCCACGAGCCAATATTGAATAAAGATAATCCTTTGCAATAAATCGCGACATTTTTATCGATTTTAGCTTTAGCATAAGAACAGCCTACTTTACATTGCAGTATCGTTATAAAATATATCCATTAACATAATAAATTCCATAAAGTTCGTCGATGCAAAATTTCCATGTTTTTGAAATAATGAAATAATAATCAATTTTGAATTTGTATACTCGTTGTATATAAATTAGAATAAAATATTAGTGTATTATACGATTTTCGCGTATTAAATATTAAAAAATTAGGAGCGCCACTCAACGTGTTTACGGATTAAGCAATAAATTGATAAGTGCGATTTAACTCACGTATTTCGCCATTTTACTGTTGCAGTTCTGGTCCGCGTACGTGCCCTGCTCGTCGCAGCATCTCGACTCGGTGCAGCTGGCCCTGGAACAGATTGATCTCATTCGACGATTGGTTAACAAGCATTCGGACAGTATGGTCCTCGTTACTACAGCGGAAGGTTCGTACTTTTATCCACTCATTTACGAGCTCGCGAATGCGACGGTAAAATTAATAATACATAAGACATCAGGAATGTTAAATGCACCGCGAGAATGAAGATTCGCCTCGCGATACATTTGGCGTACGGCCAGTTAGATTCGACCTCAGCTTCGCTCGATACTTTGAACACTTTCAATTGAGTTCGCTCGGGGTCGGCACTTCACCGCTCACAAAAATATGTGGGCGACGGTCCGCGGGAGAACTTTCGAGAGCCATCAATTTAAAATACCCGCTATTTTTCAGTCGACAGAAAATTTATCCACCTCGAATTACAACGAATATTCCACTTAACCCTTTAATGCCGGCCATATTACTTGATAATCCGAGTTTCGCCCGGAGATTAATGTGTTACGCGGCGCTGGATCAATCTTGCATAATTGCTCGCTATATCAATCTACTCCCCTACCTCCCCTACCGACCCGGCTAATGTTTAAAGTTACAGAGACAAAGTCCACGGTATAACTTCCCCTCGTCCGTGCAAACAGATTTTTAGATCCATCCTATGAAATTTTTTTCCCCGGCCGTTATCCGCATTCTGCACCGACCCTTTCCTGTAATCTCCGTGTCTCGCATGTTTCGCATGTTGATGGATATTCGCGAAAATAAAAACATAACTGGAAAATGTCGTCCTCGGAAATGTGTCGTCTGCAGCACGTGTGTGCCGCGTTCCCGGCGTCTGGAGCCAGCGAATCGCTACAGCATTAAATTTTCATTGTCGAATCGTGTTATCTATTTCCCGCTTCGACATGTTCGAGATCCCGTGACACTTGGAGGCAAGCGAGAAATCGTCATTTTCCATTCCGCGCTTCGTTCTCACATCCTCCCATCATCTTCGCTACAGATTCCTTCTCTCAAAAATTTAGAATGCACTTTAGACTGCGAGGAAGAAGCGCTATCCGGGAAAACGAGCAATCGCTTTTCCAACGTAAGAAGCATCTTTCGACCTCGTCGAATCCATTTCAGGATGATCCGTCGAACAGTTGAGTTTTCCAGGTGATGTTACACTAAAGAATTGGAAAAAAACGAGAGTGTAATAAGATCGATCCGGGAGAAACGTTTCTCTCGCATCAGTTCTCCTCTATTTTTAAAAGCGAAATTCCCACACAGAGGATGAGAGTCTCTCACGCAGCACTGAACAAATTTATTGATTCCATAAAAAATCTGATGATGATCCAATACACTCGTATTGGTAAAAATGTAACATAGTATTTTGACGCTTTTCGAAAATTTCATTTATACGATGAAATTTGTATGCCACTTTGTTCCATATTCGTTACTGCCGCATCGCAACAACAAATCGTTATAACGTTTTTCATTTGTTTTTTAAAAGACCTTTTTTTTAGAAAGGATTTGAATTTTTGATAATAATATTGGCTTCTCTTTTGCAAAAAGATTAAACAAATGTTAGTTCACTGAGATTTCAATAAAAATCAAAGAGATATACAGAAAAAAATTAAAAGATTAGGATGTGGTTCAGACACATTTTTATTTTAGAGATTTCAAACATACCGTGAATGAGATTTCAAACATACCATTGAATCAGTGAAGGAAAGAACAGAAAAAGTCCAATACAACATGATAAATCTGCGACATCATAAAAAAGAACAAGAAAAAGAACATTATTCCTGGTAAATAGCATTGCTTTATCGATTATCATGTGCATTTCTAAGAAAAGAAGGATTCGCGTTACAGAGAGAGTTGGATATTACGGGAAATAGTCATTACGCTTCTGTTTCTCCGCAAGCATTATATGAATAGAAATTACAGCCCCTGGGCAATGAAATGAATATTTCAACCAGACACGAACTTAAGCGATATTGACGTATCGCATTATATTAAATTTTTACGATATTTATTCAACGAAATCTCTGATAAAGTTATTCGAAGAAGTTTAAAGCGAAGGAGATTGAAGCGCATTTTGCTAAATATAGATTCGGGATTATCCGGTATATAGAAAATTCCATACAGATTCCTGAACTCTAATGGAATATGTCGAGTTTCTTTTTCGTTTTTTAATAAATAACATAAAATTCCTTCCATAGCTTTTCGCCACTACGGTTGCTATTGTTTCTCTCTTAACGTTCCGTTGCTTTCGATACTATTCCTCTATCCTTTTCCCTCTCTCTCTTTGTTATTTTTAATGCGTCTTATTTTGCGAGGATGTGTACACGTCAGACGAATTCCTAGAAAATTTCCTATATTTGGGGAGCAAATATTTGCTCCTGGATTTCGCCGTCCCGCTGTCACAATGCGCGCTGTCTAAGCGTAACGCAAATCCGATGGGAAGATGATAGAACACGAGGAAGATGCGCCGGATGGTAAATTCCGACTGGATTGGAAAAATGTCGGTCCGGCGCTGCCGACCGACGTGCTTCGTTCGATAACCCCGAATGTCGACGACTGCACGTCGCCGCGCCGCGCCGCGCCGCGCCGTATCCATATGTAAATGAACATAAAATACGCATATGTACGTTCATACATACGGACAGCTGATTGTACCGAAACCGACAGCTCGTCCACGTATTCTTCGCGTCGCGAATTTTTTCGCTGCTGATTAAAAAAGGCCAAGGTATCTCAGAGAAAGAGAATACAGACGCTCGCCGTAATTCTGCGACGTTGTTCTGCATTTTCGTGCGATATTTTCGAGTGTCGAATCTACCTCGAGGAATGACGTTTCTGGAGGAAAACAATTTTGCACGTACCGCCTATATGACTTCGTGTATCTGTCTCGACGGAAAAAGAAGGTCGCGTTTAATTTTCGGAGCTGCATTTGCGTCTCCGCAAAGAGAGAATCACGTACTTCACCGTACGCGCGCAATCTATTCTCGATTCATATTTTTCGAGGCATTACCTCCGCTTTACTGGCAGTGCGTTATGCGAGTGTTGATAGAAAGATAAACGATCGTATGTCACCGTAAAGCAAACCGCGTGCCCGTCTTTTTAAAAATATGCAAATTTCATGCACGTTACACACACGCGGTAGCGCGTTATCTCTCCCGGCTGGAAAAGGGGGTCGCGCGAGGAGAGTTCGCGAGCGAGAAAGTACAAAATATAGCACTTTGGGGAAGCAATCTGCCAGATGGAAGAAAGGGCGCCGCTAGAACGCGGAAGATGAGAAATTCCACGAGGAATGGAAGAATGTTCCTGAAACCATGGAGCCCCGCCGTAGCTCCTCCGATAATGTCGAAACGCTGGTCTTGGTATATACGTGCGCGGGCACGTACATACATTCGCATGCACTTCGTGCAGAATATATACGTGCATATGTACGTGCAGGGACACCCGAACCGATACACTCGCAGGTTCAAATGTATCAGCGTTACGTGCGGGCGGGTGCAAAAGTATAAATCGCGGGACGCACTAAATCAGGGGACCATCGACAGCACGCGTTTTATTCGCGTCACTCCTTTTTCGTCCGTTCGTCCATTAGAGAAGCCGTAATACAACGTAATCGCCGGCCGCGTCAACGGGAAAAATTAAAGCCGCGACAAATGACGTTTTCGCTATGACGCACGCGATTTATTTCAGGAAATGCGAAAATGCGGTCGGAAGAAGTGCATCGTTAAGCTTTTTGCCGTTTACAAGTCGGGGTTAGGAAAGGGACTCGTTGAGGGTCGAAAAGAGTCGGCGCTAAAGCGATCTTGAATAGACACGTCAGAAGTTTTCGTATTGAAAGATGGCTTCCGCGATCTGTCTTCCTAAAACAGGATTATACATTTAAAAAGTATGCAAATTGTAGTACAGGCACTCTCCTACTTACGAACTTTCGTTTCACAAACTTTCGCGAGTACGAACAAAATTATAATTCGTCAATGCCAGCGCTGTGAGTCGCTTGCATGAAAAAAAGATGTAGAACAATTTAATCTTGAAAGAATAATTCGTGCTTTTGTAATTTACGCAAATATATTTTGTATGTTCTTTTTTAAATTTTAAATAGAATAATAATTTTAAGCTTTACAAACGACTTTAACCTAAAACTGGCGTGTCCTGAAATCGTAAAATTGAATTTATTTCCGAAAACTATTTGTCCTATGCAAAAGCTCTGTCTGCATGAGCTCTTCAATTATCGATCGTTCGGCCGGCACGCGAGAGCGTAAGCACGTTGAACGTATTAAAAATATACACCGGTATACATCGTAACGATGCAACACAGGTCGTTATTATGTATTCCGGTTACTGCTTTTGTGATATTACCTCGCTGCGGAACGATATTTTTAGAAGCGCGATAATCCGCCGTCGGCGTCAAGTGTATTACTTCCACCTAGCTGCCGTGAATTCTTTGTAATTGGATGATAAATTACACCGCGCACTTTTTTCCCCTTTTATCGGACTCGTCCGTAAGCCACCATAAGCCGACATCGAAGTATCGCAGGCGGCCAGTAAGAATTCACATGGGGGAGAAAAAAGCGTTATAAATATATATTCGCGCGTATCTATGCAATTTTACGCAAACGTATTGACAGCGAGACACTTCGCGGACCCCCAACGCGTATCCAATAGGGTATTTTAATCAAATCCGCAAAACGCAGACCGCGAAATTGAATTTCCCGATACCGCCGACCAGATCTCGCGCCGCGCCGTCGAATTCGATTAAGCGATTAAATGTCGCAGATCGAATTCGCGGAACGCTGACAAAACGCCCGATTACCGACTGATTAAGAGCTCCGGCACCGTAAGCCGAGCTTTTCTTCGATCGGCTTGGATTTCGGGCTTTGGGCGTCGTACACCCGTCACCGGGTTAATTAACTTTTATTTACACTGTGTAATTAACGATCGTCGCGATGAGACATTCCCGATAATCACGGGCAATTTGAAAGATTTAATTAATCCGACGATCGGAGACATCGGATAAGCTCGCTTAATTATGATCCACGTGCATCGCACATTGTGCACGTAATTGAATTTTACACTCGCATCGTTCACGCTCGAATTGCGTAAAATAAAAGGGGAACATGGAAGTCGCGAAAAGATATTACGTTTAACTAAAGAATTTTTCTCCGATGGCACTTTCGTCCCGGACACAATTCCGGAACGTAGGTACATACATACGTCCATCGGGAGCGCGCGTTTCGGCGCGACTTCGTCGTTGTTTTCCGATGTTGTGCAAAGAGAATTTGCAAACTTCGCAGATCCACTTACCATCGGTATTACTTATCGAAAGCACGGCCGGAACTTTGTAACGATGTTCCAGCCGTTATTAGATTCACATGTCATTCGCGTTACGTGCAAAAGCTCGCAAGAATAAGATTATTCCGCCGAGAAAAGTTAATGGACGATGCACGATTTTAGACGAGACGTAAAAGAACTTCTTTCCGCTCTTTCGTAATGCTAAACGGTCGCGAGGGTTAAAAGTGCATCGTATGCGGGGTTTATCTGCCTGAGACACACGTCCGAAACATCCACCTCCGAGTTATCAGGATCACGTAATACAAATCTATCGTCCTGTCAGAGCAACGGTCCGTAATGATGACGAGACTCAGTTCCAGATTCTTGCTATTACTAATGCATAACGGCAACAGGAGAGAAGGGATAGCGCGAAGTAAGTTATAATACATGATTTCAGGTATCGAGCGGGCGCACAAAGAGGCTAGATTAGCGAGCTTAATAGGGGTCGAGGGAGGCCACGCTGTTGGAGCGAGTCTGGCGGTCCTGAGGATGCTGTACGAACTGGGCGCCAGGTATCTCACCCTCACGCACACGTGCAACACGCCTTGGTGAGTGTGCCAGCGCAGAAATAAGAGTGTCGGCGATTAGGTTCTAAAACGATGCGCAATGGAGAAGCGAAAGCAAAACGCGTTACACAAACGACCGGCGTCGGCGGCGTCCCGTTACACTCGTATCGCGCAAGCTACAATTTCGTTAGACTTCCTTATAGAGTTATATGTACATAAACTCAAGCTCCAAGTCAAACTCAAACCCGTTTTGTTCAAATCAAAGCGCCAAAAGCACTAAAAGCGATCTGATTAAGGCGAAAGATTGCTCGCTACCGCGCATGGCAACTTTCCAATGCTAAAACCGATCTATCGAAGCTCAAATATATTCCATTTTTCACAAATATCTTTGTAAGAATTCATCGTTAGAGCGTTACAAGATATCAGGAGCATATATCTAGCGAACGAAAAAGAGTCGTCGATGAAAATGGAACTTGCGCGCAGCGCAAAGTTTTCCCCGCTCCATCGCGGTTGGGATAAAAACTGAAATAAAAACGTATCACCCGATCTGCGTTGATGCGTAAATAGCGATTACAGTGTGGAATTTTATCGTCCGGCTAGGGAAAATGGGCCTTAAAGCCGCGCAATAACGCCGGTCATTGCGGCAGATGCAATCGCCGGTGCCTTTGCAGACAGGACCTTTCATCCGCGTTGCCCAGAGCAAAGCACATGGCCGACGGTAGTAATTTCGAGCCGTACAGTTTCATTCATTTCCCGTGCATTAAAAGCTATCGCTTTGAACGCGAGCAGTAAAACGTTTAACGTAAACGGATTAAAGTTCCTATATAATAGTTCGCGCGCGGACCGTAAGAGATCAACGGCATAACGTTACCGCGCTGTGCGTTTGGGCAGTAATCCGCAAAATTCACAGCATAGTTTTACGGTATTACCGTGGCCTTTCAAAGCCACGGCCGCATAGAAAAAAAAAACGGTAATTGCAGTGTCGAAGGATCAGTTATACAGGTTGTTCGATTTTGTAGAGTAAGCTCTTTATACTCCAAAAAATATTTCGGCTATTTCGTAAAGTTTTAATTTTTATAAAATCAACTTGTAAGCGATCAAACAATATGACACTTAAATCAATCTCATTGTAGAAAAAAATTTCGAAATCCTTATTTCTCAGAAAACACGAGAACCTGCGATAGCATAATTCATTCACATAAATATTCAATTATTATTTCGTTCTATTGCTTCTATATTAATGGCCAAAACTTTATCCAGCATTTAAATGTGTGTCTACATAAAAAATGATAGATGTAGTAAAAAGGAAGATAAATGTTCAATATTTTAGGAGAAAAAAGTAACTTCGACCCTTCTAAAAATTTAATTATACAATATTATCCCAGTCCTCGGTAAAGTTTAAGTCTTTTCCCGCACGTCGAACTGTTTCGTTTCGCGGATAGGGAGAATAATGTCGAGCGGGGATGTGGGATTACGTGAAGATCGTGCGGCCCAGCTGGTGCCGCGGCAAACAGTGTCGAAATATTGCCGTGCGACAAACAATGGACGCATTCGCGAGCGGCAGTGAACTTTTACGAGACGTCTCTCTACAGCTGCAAGACGAACGCGACAGAAAGCTTTTCGAACAAACTGATGTATCGCGGGAGTATCGCGCATTTCGACGCGCCATTCTCTTACAAAGTGGAATGAGCTCCGATCGATCTGTCTCTCCCGGTTTCGGCTTCCGATTTTATAGTGTCGCGTTCTGTTTTACGACGTCGCGATGAAGAATCGCTGCTCTATTATAGATAAATTTGATCGCATTATCGCGTTTATGGCTGGAATGGATTTATATTTTTCTTCCGAACTCTCTTTTCGCCACCTCATAAAGTTTCTCAATAAAGATTTTTTATCAAAACCGATGCAACACAAATTTCCGGTTAATTAGTGCGATGGCAATATTTTGAAATTTTTATGTGACGTTCCCTGCAATTTAATACTGTTATTTACTGATTACATCCAGATTAAATTCACGCGTTTTCGTCTCACTCAATTAGGTAACATGTTCATTACACACTCGTTATGTTCGAAATTACCTGAGGGGTAATTTAAACAAGAGGTACGGTTACGTAAAATATCACGTTTTAAAAGTTTCCTCAGCATTTTCGTATAACTAAGAATAAAAGAGAATTTTAGGCTATTTCGAGTAATACCTTCTTTATTACGCGATGTAATAAGAGACACGCAAGACGGCAATCAACGTGCTCAGCTTATTTCACGAGTATATTTAACCCGGTCTAAGGATACCTCCACGTTAATGAAAATACACGCAAAGCGCCGCGTCGATAAAAATCATCAAACAATAGGAGCGTTGCCAGGCATTGCCAGGCGCGATTTATTTCCGCGGCGATCCGGTATGCGATGACTGCAGTTATATTTCACGCGTCCCTGCTTTGTTCATCCGTTGCTTTGCAATTAAATCTCGCGTGTAACATGGTAAATCCCGCGCGGATTAATATATATTGTAACAATATTATACGCGTCCGTCGAACACCCGGTATTTTACGATAGATAGGGCGATTACGACGCACGGTCGAACAAAAATGCGGCGGACCCGTTGTTGCTGTCGCGCCTCTCCAGGCGCGCGACCATAAATCCGCGAAATCGCGTTTGCGCGCGCGACAGGTGCCCGATCGTTGAGTCCCGCGCGATTAAGTTCGATACGGCGGGAATGTCCACCGACGGAACCGTGTACAGCTTCGATTGGCCACTCGAAGCGAACGAGAGGGAAAGCCGCGAGATTTAATGGCGCGTGTCCGTCGCCGTCGCCGTCGTCGTTCGCAATTAAATCCGGCGATGCGGCTAGAACTTGTGGAGCCGATCTCGATAGTCGAGTCGAGGATAGTAACGCGACGGCCGATTATGGCTCGGTTATCGATTATCGCTACCATTATTGCCACCGCATCATTGCTCTATTCGCGACGGCTTAAGAGGATACGGCGCTAATGCGCACGATTGTCAGCGTGGTATTACCTCGAGTCCTCGAGCTGACGCCTAAAGCACGTCGTACATCTCGCATAATCCCATCTACATAAGATATTTAACTTCCCTTCGCCTCCCCGACGACGGTTGTTATCGCGATTAGTTGTGTGCCCCGGGAGAATTGGAATGGCGGTTATGTGATATGTGGACTAAAAGACATGTATACCGAGGAAAATGACTTCTAGAGAAAGCATTAGAGAAACTTATTTCTCCACGTTGACACGGAAACCGGTCGCTTTCTTTCGCATAAAAGCCATCCAATTCAACGGGACGTAATTTACTTGCGCGTTACGTGACAAGGTCCAATTATCAATATATCACGCTGCAGGAAAATACACTGTCGATCTCATCGATGATCCAAAAAGAGATGTTTATAATTATGTACTTCAAAATAGAACCGCAAAAATTGCGGATTAATATAGTCTATGTCAATTTTTATATCTAATAAAGCCGAAAGACGATGAAGTTTTTATAAAACTATGAATTACTCTCTTACAATTAGTCTATTCAGTTTTAAAATATCCGAAGATAGATAGCGTGTAAAATTTTTATCTAGTAGCCCGCGATCTGTCTACATGAAAATTTCTCTATTGTCTTTTCTATAAAATTGGGAAGTTGAAGGTATCGGTAATGAGAACTAAATTTAGGTTTACTTCGCAAAAGCATATATCGGTTCCAATAAACACCACTGTATAATGTAAACTCAATGAAGTCGCGTACCAGAATATTCCCGAGATCATTTGAAATAGAAATGAGTTAGTTGCGGTATGATTGCGAACTAGCCATTGTAGCTCGCCTCGAGCTACTGTCCTGTGACTAATTCTATTGCCGTATTATCGTTAGCATTACGGGGGCGTGGAAATCTATGATTAGAGGAAATTCTATCGCAATAACATTCACGATTGTAGCTACTGAGTTACTGACCTGTTGGTTCGTTAGGGCAGACTGCAGCACGGCGGACGAACCCGGTCAAGTGCCTCAAATCGGTGGTCTCTCGAATTTCGGCAAGGTGAGTAAGAAAAACATGTGCAAGCTCATATGTTAGCTACTTCAATATACATTGCGGTGCAAATTCTCATATTTGCAGTGAAAATCAATATCGAACAAGAATATATTGCGTGAAAGATAATAATGTACTGTTATTCATATGATAATATTCGTAATATTCCATTCCTTCTGAATTCTTCGCGAAGTTGTGAGATTTTACGGAAACCGCAAATGCATATTCCGATTATGGCATCGAGCACAATTTCACTATACGTTCCTCTATAAATCTATCACATTCTATAAAATTATTTTCGCAAAAATGTCATGCATCTCCCTTCGTCATACACGCGATGTAAAAAAAGATTGCAACCAGTGCTATCAATCCCGCTTGCTATTATTTATGACGCAGCCATACGTAAAATGGAATTGGAAAAAAAACAACATAGGTGTTCGCATATTGAAATGCAATACGATTTGATTGCGTTTCTTTTCGAAACAAATCTCTCGAAATTTTCCGGATTAACAGCTGTAAAGTTCGATTATGGTGTCAAACAGAATTAAAACGCACTTTCTGTCCGCTCTCTGCTCGTTGCGACAGAATGACCGATTTTGACCGCGTCAGCCATATTCAACTGAGAGTTTAATCGTAAATCTGGTGTGCTCCGCGCCGCTTGTATCGACGTGTCGTCCATAAATATACGGATTTCAATGAGAATTTAAACGAAAAATGGTTTCACCAAAGTGGAACCGAAATGTTTTTGGTTCAATCGGAGATCCATCGGGAACTGTGATATCGGATTTATTGCTGCGGCGATTTCGCGGGAGATCTGTGCGTATGCACAAGAAAAGCTCACGTTATAACGCAGTAATAGCATCGAATCTTATAACCATTTCCTCGTTGCACCGCATATCTCGGTCGCAAGAATAATAAAGTTAATGTTAATGCGATGTGTGTTGGTGTCGTATTTTATACTCCGGATATCACTGTTCACTAATGGAACATTAGACAGAAACCGTCAGTAGTTTGACATTGTACTCTTAATGGAATCATTATATATTCCTATTACATATTCCATATAATGAGCAAGTGATTATTCAATGTAACTGTCTTCAACGTTTCGACACTTTAAAAGTGTTTGTAAAACAAGCACTAAATTTCGGAAAACTCGATTTCGAGCAATCTACCCGATCGAGCTGATCCTCTGAAAACTACTAAAATGGATGGAGCATGTTTCGAAGTTCTACGGCACCATTGTTCGCTTACATGACGAAGGACGGTTAGTCCAACGGATTAGTGGTCGTTTCCAAATTTACTTCAACTCCCTGATACGCCGGCTCTGTCCATTACTGTTAGAGTAGCTACTTAACTTTTAATATGTAAATTTCATCGCCGAGAACTTTAAGAGCATTATATCCTTCTCTTCATAAAGGCTGAGGGATATTTTGCGAAAGATATATATTTTGAATAACTCGAGTTTATTAAAACGCTTTACAAGATACACCGGAGAAAATATTTTACGAGAATTCTGCATTTTCACAAGCAGCGAAATGCGCTCTCTCTCGAGAAAATCGTACGGTGATTAAAACAGTGGTGACTTTGACGACTAATTGCGCGAGTGGTAATATAATATCCGGTGTTAGTTTGAGGGTTAACTTCGCGCTACCAGTCCATTCGTAAACGATGACGCCATTCCTAGGCAATCACTTAAGAGCAATGCCGCCTCTCACCTTTCAAGGATATATCTTCCGCTTGTCAAACTTTAAGTTTCTCGCGAAAGTGTCACGTAGAAGGGTCGTTGCGAAACTTCACGCTAGGGAATAGTCTGAGCAACAGGGATGTCACTCGACAGTCTTCATCGATTTGGATGAGCTTAGGAAACAGCAACAATAAACTTTCCTCAGCCATTTCCAAGTTACGAAATTGCCGTAATTGATCCAGTTCCATTTGTGTCATTAACGTTGTTTCCGAGTGGCTCATTGAATTTATTTCGATTAGCGAACTGAATTCACTGGTAAATTGGCATTATAGGCTCTCTCTCGCGAACGAGCGAAGAAAGCGCGCTATAAGTTTCTCGAATCGTTTTTATATTTTTATATCCGTAATTAATTCAATATCCATTTAACTCGCTCGAAGTACTTTCACGCTGCTTTCCAATTAATCGATTTCTACGTAGTCTTAATCACCGTAGATGTTCCGTAACAGAAATTTTGATTGTGTTTGCGACAGTGGTATGGTTAAGTCCTTGCCGATCAAGGAGGAATTGAATTTGCACCACGGTGATGCTTCGAGCTGTTAGTTGCACGCTCAAACAAAGCTCTAAGAACTTTATCGCCGTGAGTGCGGGGAACTACCCACGATCTTGTTCCATTATCGATAGGGCTACGTTAGGAACAATGTTTAATGAAATCGTAACGTTTGTGCGAGATCTTTCTTTCATTTCTGATCAACTTGAAAAGCTTTGCGCATATATTTCATATATAAATTTATTGTCGAGCTTTGTATTCAAACAGTACGCTCTTTCATATTTTCTACGAAGCAGAATTAACTGCTCTAATTGTTTAAAATTAAACTTACTGCTTAATTCACGCCTACGGCATGCGTCTACGGCATGTCTACGGAGATAAAATACGCGTCACTCGTTGCAAACAGCGGCGAAGGAATTTTCTCAAGTTCTTCCCGCGAGAAGATGCACTTGCTATCTCATTCATATTTTATGTGTAAAGTAAGGCCAGTCTTTCCCATTGCGCGTTTATCCGTCCGTACTGACGGATATCATCCGCGGCGTCGTTCTTCAATGCGCGGCAAATGGTCAGGAGCAGGAAATAGAAAGCAGGAGAGAAAGAGAGACGGAGAGAAAGTCGCAGACGATCCCAAGGGCATTTTTCGACGGCCGAAGACGCATGCGAATGACTTTAGGGATGTGGTACAAGTGTAAACCAACCGCGGACGTAGAAATTGCTCAAATATTCAGTGGAAATGGCGCGACGGTGCACCGACCCTTATCCTTTTGGGACAAAGAGAGATTTATTGTGTCTTCATCGCGTCTAACTCGATACAAACGCGCGTCAAGACGTAAGTAAAATCTCGCTTAAGATCTGCATGATGATTTTCGTTTTATAATGGCTGAAAACTGTGAACTAGAAGATAGATCTATTAAATCTAAAGTAGATAGGGATAAAGAGATTACTGTGCGAGTGTGACATACCAAAAGGTATACCAAGATATATATATATATTTTTCCATTTGCCTTTTAGATTTGCAACACGCTATGCAGCATAGATTGCATTTAGTCCAAATTGTCGGAAACGAAAACAAACGGGATTGCTAACCGTGACAGATGTTGCAAATACGTAACGCACATACTCTTTGGTTGACTCCTTTGCAATGAGCATTTCGTGTCACGTTCTCATGGTACTTTAACGGTATTCTGTAGATTCGCATCTTATTCCACGTGCGGAACGTAAGGTGGAAAATCCCGGATTCTGGTAGGCGGTACCGCGGACGTGCACGATTAAAAATTCATAGAAAATCTTCGAGTCGGTACGATTTTACGGAATCTTGGATTTACCCGAACTTCCGGAAAAAGTTCAATTGCATTAGTTCGATTGTATCGCTATGAGAATCGGTTTCGTGCGCAAAACTTCCTTGATCGCTCAGAGACCATTTCGATATACAAATAAATTATTTAAAAAATATTATCTGTTATTTTTTTACGAGTCGAAATACCGTGAACTTCTGCAGGTATCATAATATTGCAAAATTGAATAGTTTCCTGGAATCTCTTACAAATACCACAAAATTACCATGACATTGTTTGGGCACTCAAGTGAATTATAACGCCCCATTAAAAGGGTTAAAGTAGAATTGCGTGTAACTTTTTTCTCGCGGTTTGCGGCTCGAGTTTACAATTATTAATGCGAGTGAAAGGAAACGTTAACCGTGACGAATCCCCCTTTGTTCCTAAAAAGCCCGCCACTTCTAACGGCCAAAGCCACTTTCGTCCCGCCATTCGGGAAAATACCAACGACGTGCTTCCCAGACGTTCGTCGAGAGCCGCAGCGTATTTTCGCGGCGCAGAGGAATAGGGGGAGGGGGGGGGGCACGCAACTGCAACTGAAACGGAGCACTTCCGTCGACGTGCGGAATTTACATCGCTCGCATATTCGTAGGCGAGTTAACGCGACTCGTCGTTGTCGTTGTCGTCATCGTCATCGTCGTTGTCGGTGGTTCTCGCTTTCGCCAGTAAAACAAGACGAGTACGACGCGTTTTAACGGCGGTGGCGATAACGTAGAACGGAGTAGAACCGTGCGCCACACTGTAGTAGAACACATTTCGATAGCGAATTTTTTTCAGGAAAAAAACGAGAAATGCGAAACTTTGATTGCTCCGTGACTAATGCAAAATACATTGATATTTGTTGATGCAATATTATAGACGTCAACGAAAAGGCTTCGCTATAGAATAAGGTTTTTAATTAAAACAAGGAAAATTAATTAGAAGAAACCTCCACTTTCGCTAAGGAAAATGTATAAAATTGTAGATATATTTTTAGAAAAAAGGTTATATTAAATTTTTGCGCGAACTTTCATAAAATTTCATTTAACTACGACTTTTTGGATTACTTATTTTGCAACTAAAAAGGAAGATCACGGCTGTGGCCAGCGCTGTTCGGACGAGTTTTTGCTGAGTTGTATTCGTGGCATTCTTGAAGAAAATATGCAAACGGCCGTCACGACGTCTCCTTTATTTTCGAGATATTTGCAATTCAAAGTTTGCAATTAACTTTCGCATCGACTTATAAGCAAATATGAACTATATACATTCTTATCATTGTCAAATATCTTCTTAAACAATGATGATGATGTGATAAGGATTACTTGAAGTGACCTGGAGATACATATACCTATATATAATTTTGTAACGCTTCAAATCCAATAATATCTCTAAACTATTTTGTAGCATCACCAACAAACAATATAACGTCGTAACTCACGTTTCGCGTCCAATATCGACGCGACATCAACGAGATGGAGGAATTTCGAGACGAAAATTCTTGCTCGCGCCAATACACGATTCTCTGCTTAGCGAGCTGACTTCGATTCTCCAAGTATCGACTGCAATTGACCGGACAGATTCGTGCGCCATTCGAGCGATTCGGCCTGCTTCTGACACGTTAGCTATTTACGTTCGCAAACTCTCTTGTTTCACCTCGTCCCTCGTCCACGCCACACTTGAGCCTCCTCTACTTCAACCCTCCATCGTTTTAGGCCCTTCTCGTTTCCCTTGAGGGTAACAGTTTTTGAAATACTGCGAAATTTCACGGATGAACTTCATGAATCCTTATTGCCGAATCTACTGCGAGGCACAGAAAAGCCAAATCGCGAAATGGGAGCTCCAAAATGAAACGAACACAGTGCGTTAAGAAAATCAAATTACAATCTTCGCATTCTCTTCAGTGTGAACTAGATCTTGATTTTTGTCAACGTTGTATTGGTCCCTGGATGAATATTTTTTTTGTATGGACGCGTATGGTGGTGCAAACATTTTATTTTGCAGATTTAACGACACGCACGTGCATTTCGTTGCGTTCCCAATTCAATGGGCCACGGACTTTCCACCGTTTTTCATTCGCAACATGTACGCGTGCGAAAAGCCAGAGTTGAAATTCCTGTTATTGACAGGTCGAATTTTTAATATCGTGCTCTCATACTTCGTGAATTCCAAACTGCAAAAATAATTGCATTAGCTCGATTTTCTACACGCACTCAGTCTTTCTAATAGATTTTTGGATATAACGCCGAAATAGTTTTAGCGAAAGAAATATTGTCAAAACAATTCATTTTAAGCCATTTGAGAGCGGACACTTCTCTAAAACTATTAGCGAAGGTATGCAACGCAATATCAAATTTAAATAAAGGCTATAGATTTTTATTGCGAAAGGCCAAAATTTGTAATGCCTGATATTTTCTATAACATATTTCTCATTCCACGGAATTGCTCCGCATCTCTCCACATGATCTAATCCGTAAGTTTATCTTATTCTCGTTTCCTTGTTTCTCGCGGTTCTGTACTCTGCTCTCTTTCTTTCTCTCTTTCATCTTTTTCTTACACCATCACTTCTTACGAGCGGTGACACCACGAGTGTAGCGAGACCGGCGGAAGCCATTTCCGTGGCACAGCCATAATTTACGTAACTGCATAATTCTTCTTGTTTCCACTTATGCAATAGGAACAACGGCTGCGCCGTGCTCGTAAAGATAAAAAATTGTCACCAAGCTCCCGAGATTGCTGGGCGTCCGCGGTAGTATTTCACTTTTACGGAGTCTCTCTTCACACGGCTAACCGGTGATTCTCCCGCGTCCCATCTTCTTCACCTTTCCCCTTTACCTTTCATTCTCCATTCGCGTCTCCGCCTTGTGTCCCCTTTCACGATATCGGACCGGCTTTAACGCGACGCCGATTAAGATCTAAAGAGCCCTCTCGGCGTGTTTCCATTTCCTCCGAAGGAGATCTCGGCGAGCACCCTCATCGAGAGACGTTCTCCTTCAACATGATCCACGCGCATACACCGAGCTTAAATCAGACAACCACTTCTGCCGGGTGTTTGCCCTCGCAGCATCAGCAGTGAAATCATGTAACATGGTAATCGCGTTGCACGGCATGTATCTATTGTGCTGGGGGAAACGGCGATGCCGAGCTACCTTCAGGGACGATTCGCACAATAATCGTACGCGCCGCGCATTTCACGGGCCGGGTCCCAGTAGACAATCGGCGGAATAAAGGATTCCGATCGAGCCGGTAAACTGCGTTCCGATAATGACTCTGCCGATCGCAGTTATCTTATTTTTGAAATTGCAGCTCCGCCGCGTAGAATGGGGCTGGTCGTTCCGATGCTTGTAGAACGGAGAAAGGAGGAAGTTTAATAGGAACTCGCGGAATGAGCGTTGGGACCGCAGCCAAATAGCGAGGTCTCGATTATATTGATGGCGAGCATAAACAGGAAAAAAGTTCCGTACCATCTTATTATCTTCAGCAACTAGATAGATGACAAAATTATTTTTCTAATTAGTTCAAAAAAATCGACGAAAGTTTTTATCGTATTTTATCTCAACGTAAATAGCGTTTGACAGTTTAATATTTCAAACTGAATCCAAATTTTCTCTCGCGTCAGAATTTAAACATCAACGACGCATGCCTCGGGATTAATCAATCGATCTTTAAAACTTGGACGGATCGTTGAAACATACACATCTGCGACAGTTTATTTATGTACGAAAGTTCACGCGGTGTCAGCCCGTCGTCGCAAACGATCCAGATTGGGTTCGTTCCGGGACATCGATAACCGGCATTAAACCTTATATCGATTCGAGTGTGTTGAAACATCTGGTCCAGCAAACGTTCAAAACTTCCATGCACTGGATGTAGACGGTCTCTGTCAAGGGGCGAACTCGACACCGATACGATTCGGTGCCCAGGATGGTCGAGGGCCCCTCTCCAACTCAGCAACATTCGACGCAATCAATTCGGTTGGTTGGCTGGCTTAACTGTTCCGATATTCCGTCATCTGGGACAGTGTCGAGTCGACGTGTCTGTTTGGAACAATCAAACTGGCGCGATTTAATCTACTGAATTTGTCGATGAAACTGCCGTCGTCGTGTTCGACGGTGTAAATGATGTTTCCTTCGCATACCGAACCGTCTCACCGCTTGATCCTCGAAATCACATAAACGTTTTCATTTATCATCGACGAAAATCGAATGTCCTCCTCTTCAAATCATTCTTTTCTCATGTCCCTGCTCATAACTAGCGTGGGATGCCCATGTTATTTCCAGTGACAATTTTTTGACTACAATCCATTATTATAAATAAATAATGCAGAAAAATTTCTTCTACGTCTTCCTACGTCTTAACAGCATATATTAAATTACATCCGACAGGTATTCGCGAAGCATTCGCGAATATTTAGGGCTTTTTGAATATTCAGGTACTTGAGAATTCGTCGACCTCTTTCCCAGTTTCTTCCGCAGTGCTCTTTCCGCTTCTTGACGATGAAAAAGGGATCGACCTAGCTGCACGCTGGCTAACTGTGCCTCCGTTGAACCGAAAGTCGGGACATTATAAATCTTCACGTACCGTGAACCAGCCGACACGCTACTAAAACCGTGAGAAGTGATGCGCATTATCTGCAAGACTACGACAGATTTTGCCGGTCCTCCTATTGCCTCTCTTTCTCTTCCTCCCGCACGACCCATTTACGTCGCGTCTGTCTTATCTATCGTATCGACACGATTTCGAGTAAATAAGCTGACGTTCTGCGCGCCAGTAGAAAAGGAATCGGGCGTTTCCCGCTTCGAGTCACGGATTACAGAAAGCACGGAGGATCCACTCGACCGTAAAAAAGCTCGCGATCAAGATGGATGGATGAAGTAGAATGTTTCCCAGGGAGTTTCCATTTGGAAATCTAGCGGAATAATTCAAATGTAACTTTTTATGACGCGAAGAACAGTCATTTCGCAACGATATAAAGCGCACGAACGGTACGGCATATTTATAGGAAACTTTCTTTATATCCCAGAGAAGAAAATATGTATAAAGAGCATTCCTCGGAACGATCATAATTTTAATCATTTTTCTTCATACATATGATTAACGTACAATTTACTCACACAAGTTGATCTGATATATATCTAATATATATCTTCCATTCGTTTTAGTCATTTAATCGACAATTTTTTATATTTGCTTAAAAAATATATAAAACGCACAATAAATACTAATTTTGGTATGTCCGTTTTTATACGTAATGTTCGTCGAATAAATTTCGACACGTGTATCTTTTACCCTCGCGCGTAACAATCCAGAAAGAATATACTCCTTTTCCGCCCCGTTGCCGCCCATATTGCAAGACCCGTCTCGCGGTAGGAGCTTTATATATGATCCCTCGCTTTTCTTTTATGCCTCGGACCGGTATCCGCATCATTTCTCACCTACACCTGAGCAATAAACAGGTTTTCAAGCACTCGCTGAAAATTCCCGGCGATACTTCAGAACTGGAGTCTAAAAAAGAAAGCCGTCGAATCTCCTTACTTCAACGCCATAAAAGAACATAGGCACTCTTCCTTTTAAAGAACGTCCCTCCGATCTCTTTGATGTATACATTAAACTTTTTCAATATTACTTTCAAATCGCTACTTAACTCTCGCGTTATGGACAGAAGCCCTTATTATATAACACGCCCTTATTACTAGTTACCGTCGCTCCTTCTCTCTTTTGTGCATTTATCCTTTGTGCAATGTCTTAATTGTCTTAAAATGAAATTCCTTTATTATATAATAACTGTATCCTTAATACTCGATTCAAATATATTTTCATATCACAAATAAACCTGTGCTCGTTCCTTCTTTTTCTTGTTCGTGTATACGTGTAAAATATATTAAGAGACATATCGTACTATAATATGGAAGTCTTGCTCGTCTAGTGAGCAATGAAGCAGCCGTGTGTATGGAAAACCGCTGAGAAAAGTAACAGGATCCGATACCTAGACCGTTTCATCCCGCTCTCTTCCAGTCCATTCCCCTCGACCAGGACTGGGGATCGTTCTAGTGGGAAAACTTTCGTAAAAGGAAAACGCGGCTACCACGACTCACGTTGCAATAGTATGAGGAAATACGTAAGCAAGTGTCAAGCCGTTAAGGAAAAGAAAGTAGAAGGGTTGTGCCTTTATACGAGAAAAGGGAGACGTTGAACATATACGCAAGTATCTTCGGACATTTAATAGAGCGTTGCAATTTACAAAATCCTTTTCTGTAATTATTATCCGGAATGATCTCTCCGAGGAAACACTCGTCTCGCTACGGAAAAGCGTCATCAGATTCAACGTCGCGTAAAATGGATTTCCTTGAATAAGTACAGCGAGCCAGCAGAGACAATATTTCATTTGCAGCAGTTTATTTAATTATTTTCTAGCATATTCGATTAATATCCTCGCGTATCTCTACGACCTTTTCGAATAGCGCATTCTCGCGCGTATTCCTTCACACGTTTTTACTTTCAACAGCGATGCCCTCGACAGAATGATTATATTATTTACGACTGCGAGCGGTGAAGGAAAGCGTTTCAAATATGCGTCAAAAGGATGTAGAGAAATGAAACTTTAAAACTAAATAAGATGTTAAACATGAAACCGTGCGCCTTTATTGATTAGAGCATTTTCACGGCTTGCATTTTATGATGAAGAAATGCCGAAAATTGAAAACTACGCAAATGCTCAATCAAGCAAAAAACGAGGCCAATATCGCTGACGTGTTGAATTGCATCTCACTTTACGCGCTCATAGTATGGAAAATTAACTGGCGAAGCATGAAAAATCCGACGACGAGTCTGATCAAATCGAAACGACTCCGTTATAAAGCCCTTCCCGACCCCGTTGCATATGATTGCATAGTCGTATTTGTCGTATTTTATTTATACGTAAATGGATCCGTCGCAAAAACGATTTAAAATATGTCCTAATTTCCAAAAAAAAATTTTTATTTCTTCTTTATTGGCTGGGAATTGGAAATCGTGTATAAAACAAAGATCTCTCGTTGTAAAATGACGGTAGAAAAAAGCCAATAAATACTGAGGTTATTGGAAACTGGGAGAAATATCGAATTGAAAGCGAAATTAAATAATCCGCTTCAACTTGTTTTAAATTACATTAATTTCCTATCTTTTCAGCCGAATGTTTTATTCTATTTAAATTTCACATAATCGGATAAACTTAATACCGCGACTTCTTGGTAATATCTCAGAGAGTGATCAGCATTCACAGTGCTTTTTAGTTTTCGGGTTGTATCGTATCAAAAGTGAAGCGATTTAATCAGCCATCCACAACAGCGATATCGAAAGAAAATAGAGGATAAGTATCGCGCTTCCATGATACGCCACGTACACGGGCGGAAGATAGCTTCGCTCGGTGGGCTACGTATCGCGGAGGTATCTCTTTCCCTGTTACAATATATCCCGAAGCTACGTTTTCCAACCTTCTACGTGACCCTTTGTATCGACGCGACGTGTGTGGATCTTGACGTGCACTTACACGCGCCCACGTTCGAGAGCGATCCGTCGAATCCGATTCGCATCTCGCGTGCATGCGCACGCCAAAAGTGGCCGATATCTACGGATCGTTGCTACACCGGCGCTAAAAGCACACTCAGTCACACCCCGATGCTCTCGCTTAATTGCTTCGGCAAAGCCCTTACCTACCGAAAGCGCGGACTAAAATCACGGGAAAGGAGCAGCCCATAGGAGGATCACACGGGCCTGCATCAAAAGTAGGACACGCGCAACTCTTTTTCGTGTGTCACTCACTCTCGACGCCCCGAATGCTCTTGAGCGCTTTTTTTAATATTGTGCGAAATAATGTTAAATAATACACGACGTCTCCTTATGTTACGCACTTGAGTATTACATTGAGTGGATACATGAGATTCCACTTCGATGTAGGTTGCTGTTAAGATGCAACTTTACTTCTTCGATGATTAATCACTTTGCGGAGTCCCGATGGAATCGAATGGGATTGTAATAAACAAGATAAAAACTTCAGCAAAAGAAGAAGGAAAAGAAGAAAAAAGAGGAAGAGAGAAACAGAAAAAGAGAGAGAAAGAGGAGAGAAAGTGAGCAAACTGCAGATGAGTGATTTATTATGCCGCACTATCCCAGACTTCCGAGGACAATAGGTTAATATTTCGCGAAAAAAGAATAAGAATCGAGAGAAATGGGTTATACGTGTGAGGAATAGTCGATATTTCTTTCGCGAGATCATTTCTCAGAGGCTTCGACATAAGGGCATTAATCGCCCCGTCGAGGTACTTGTCTCGCATCGTGCCCCCCCGCCCCCCCCCCCCGGTGTCCCCGCGCCGGACGGGCATTAACTACTTACCACGGTCGACTTCGCGACGTTATCAATATTGCAGCTTCCCATTCCCTTAATTTCATAAAGTTCGCGCGCTTTAGCGTGTACGCGGGCTATATCGGGGGCTCTTTAAAACTGCATTATCGTTTCCTCTCGGCCCGCTCCGATCTTAATTCCCGGGATCCGCGGACTATCTCGTAGGCGCCGCTGAACTTTCGAACACCGGCCCTTTATTAACTTTCTCGCTTTTTACCCCCTTGTCCCTTATCCCCCGACCGCGCGCGCATTCGGTTCTTAACCATCGACAAACTTTAGTGAGCTGTTATCAAAATCGATTTTCACTCTCGCGCTCGGGATATACAGATAAGACTTAATCCGTTTTAACGTAGCAATAACGTGAACGTTGGTACTCTCAATGTAGCTGCAATGCTGTATTGAAATATTATCGGAAGTCTTGGAAATGACGTTATTAGTTTTCTTCAAATCAAGAATAAGATGATTTATTGTAGACTTGAGAAATATATAGATAACAAGAATATTATATTACTCAGTTTCACCCGCATTTTCACAACTACATTCACTATTGCACAATAATACGACAGTGCAACTCGCGATTATTCCGTGAAACGGAAACTATATGAAACTTGCGGCCAATATGGCGGCCCGTACATGTCGACTTATGCAGAACGTCGCGGATCAAAATTTCGCGAATTGAATTCGAAGAAAAGCTGCGACAGCTCTCGTGGCAGTTTCTGAATTAATTCGTCGCAACCGAACGCCAGAAGAGCGACACGGATGTCCAGCGAAGTAGCAATATGGCAGTACAGCTGGCCGATAAGTTTCCGTTATGGGTTGACCGGCCGCCCTTTTGAGGCCAGCTGCGTGCTTGTTGTAGGAGTTGGCGTCTAAATAGTCGCCAGGATGCCGACAGTTTCGCAAACTGAAGTTGGACGATAACGGCGGTCGTGGGCGACGGCAAAGCGCGGATGTCGCAGAGGGTAAATTTCAACCTTTGAGAAAGAACACGGGATGACCAGCCGTCCCGTCCCGCCGTCGTCGTCGCCAACTTGAATCAATCAAAGTGTCTCGCGTTCTCGCCGCATATATCCAGAAGGTCCGCGTGTTTTCCATTCCACTTGCTCTCGGCTCCGATTCGCTGGGTCACTCATCGGAAAAACTTTCGGCATTCCGAATCGCGCAATTTCCTATGCAACCAAAGCGAAACGTCATTCACTGATCCTCTGTCTCCGCGAAACGAGCGAGGAGACCAAATCTTGTCTGGGATTTAGGCAGTACGTTTCGATCGAGCGAAAAATGCATTTCCGGAAAGCGACGTTAGAATTGCAAGGGATTGAAACCAGTATAATTTCGGAGAATACAATTTTGAATGCCGCCACGTATTCGCGAAGGGAACCTTGTAAAATTGACAACGCGCGTCTCAATAATATCGATAAACAAAATGTTTGATAAATAAGTCAACATTATTTTACAGAATTTTTATATAATTCATTGTATATGTTTTATTTATTATTAGGAAAATTATTGTAGATAACACAAATCGAATAATAGCTATTGTGGAATTTTTTCTTGTTAGAATTATAGCTTCCAAAAGTTTTAAAATTTCATTATTATAAAAGATTTATATATAGGCAAAAGTACTAAATGTATCGAAACTGCCTAATTTCTATTATTTATTAAAATTCGGTTGGAATTTTTATCTTAAAAGTTTCAATAAAAGAGATTTATTTGAAATCCTTTATTATAAAAATAAAAATCTTATATTTTATATGAGAGAAACTAAATAAAGTTTTATGTTATACAGTCATTCTAATAGTATGCAACAATAAAAAATATTAATATAATAATATTAATAAAAATTCTGTAAAAAAAACTTTATTGAGAATAAAAAATTTTAAAATTATTCCGCTGAATAAAGATTAAAATTTCAAATTTAATTTTATTTACTGTAATTTTGATAAAGTGCATTATTTATTCATATAAAAATTTCCTTTGTGAAGGAATATTTATTCAAACTGGAAAATATATCTCTTTCTGTCTCTATCTAGTATTATTAAAAGACCGAAAAATGTCTCTATTATACGCATGACGTTTATAACGCCAGTTCGTAAAATAAAATTCCAATGAAATTGGGAATTGGGATGGTAATAATCGATAATATTCCATGTAAAATATTCTATCACCATTTCTATTAAATAATATAATACATTGAGGAAATCGATTTTGATTTGTCAAGAATAATGAATACCAAAACTGTACGATTGCGGTGAATTAGCTTCGTCTCGGAGTCAAAAATCGCGACTAGGAAAAAGATTAGACGCATGGGTGAAAAGAGAATAAATAAAGGGGTCCCCGACCCCTTCCTCGGTTTTCGCTCCGAAAAATACCTGAGGGAGCAATGAATGGAAGAACGTATCTATGATACGAGTGGATACCTTTCAAAAGGACTCATGGGAGAATGAAGCTTATTCGTCATCCTGTCGGCCGATAGGTCGTACCAGCCCCACCACCATTGCGCCACCTTAACACACCCCGAAGATCCTCGAGGGTGGATTCTTCCAATAACCAAAAAAATATATATATATATCGTCCATCCTCCGAAAGATATAAATTCACTATGAATGTGCTGGTAATGAGTTCATAGATTAGAGTAATAATGTATCCCATAAAAGAGACCCCTACTAATCTTCATCAATCAAATATTCATGTACAAATGTATTTTGCCTATGATTACTCGCTATTTCATCTCACGACGTCTTATAAATGGCTTGTAAATATATTCGTCCGCGAGAATAAAAAGATACTCTTTACTACAAAATCGATACAATAAAATTTATAAAATAATGCATCTCCTTGATCAAAGTACCTATAAGTAGAAACAGAACTCTAAATAATCAATCGCGATTGTTTCTTCTTTCATTAATCCGCTATTTTTATTAAAATTTACCGTTTCCAGGCAAAGGGAAGGTAACTATAGCGAAAAGTCGGAATAGGTCGCGAATACGCGGAATGCCGCTTCAGAAAATAAATTGCTTGAATAATGGAAAAGAATCGCTTGAGCCAGGCTTACGCATCTCTCTGATCTCTTTCTCCCCTTTTCATCAAGGCTGCTAGCCAACAAAACCAACAAAACACTATCCTATCGCGTGTCACTCGCACGTGACCAATCTCAATTGCACTCTTCTCTTTCCATGATTTTATGCAACATGATTTTTCTCGAGTTCCCTCTGACTTTATTGTAGTCTTATTAAAAATGCATATAGTTTTTTCGAAACATAAGTTCGTTATAAGAAAATCTGAAGAAGTACATAGTAATAAAAAAAAGCAAAGGTTTATCACATGCAAGAATTTGATTAATAAATTTTTTATATTTAAATCTACATGTTTCCCAACATTATAATTCTCCATTTAACGCGTCGCTCAATCTGTTACAAGATTTACACACACGTGAGAGTTTTCTCTATTTATCCGTCACCTCGAGAATCCTCTCGTGCAGCTTCCCTTGTGCCTGAAGCATCCACAATGAAAACGAGACGGAAGTCACGCTAAGAATCCGTCACGACTTGAGAGAAAAAAAAGCCGAGGCACAACTATGGCAAAGCCGTGGGGAATAAGAAAGCTGAGAAGGAATCCTAAGACGTTCAGTTTATCACGTTGCCAGTTTAACAAAGCATTCTCGTTTAACGGAGATAACGTTCACCGCGCAGGAAAGAAATCGGAATTCGTGCGACAACTTGGCTCCTAACAAGGATGACTCTTCCGTGCCAAAGAATTCAGAGGGTTTCAATTTTCATCGTTAGTTTTACGAGACTGTAGATATTATTGTTAACAATACGCATATGCATTTAAAAAAACATGGTTTTTGACCTTATCTCTTATCAAGCGTTAATATTTCATGTATAATAATTTTACTATAATTATGCGTTTTCTAATTTTAACATAAAATCGCCCCAAATACTGTAAGATCTTAATTTTTTTTTTCTATAATAAAGATAGTAAAAATTTTATTTCACCGAAGCTGTTTTGTTAGCTTTATCAAATAGTTGTATAAAATATCACGTTATGTTCTGCGAGTAATACGAGTTGCAAGCTATGCATAAATTAGATACGATTGTTATCTCTTATGCATATTGATCGGCGAATGCAGCCATAAGAAATCCGACTTTTCGATTTATTTTATGGGCCACTGCCCCTCGCATTGGCATTCTTCTCGAGAAGGTTGCAGCTCCAGAAAGAATTCGTTCTGAAGCTCAATCCGACTCGCGCAATAAGTGTCACTGACCTAACGTGCACGTACTATAAACCAGTCCTTCTGTTCCACTACTAACACGAAATTTAATTCGAAAAGCAACTCGACAGATACGTATAACAAACTCTCAGTTCGTTCTACTTTAATCTTAAGGAAACAGCAACAATAAACAAGAAGTACTCTCTTTCTCTCTCTTCCGAATGGCTCGTCCAAACAATTTATCAGGATCATAATTATAAATTTGCGAAAAAAATAATTTATAAGAGGAGTTGTGTAATAATATGTACATTATATTACCCTCGAACGAATCCCGGTGAATCTCTGCGAGTCCATGTAATCCGGATTAGTCGGTTTATCGCAAGAATATTCGAGAGTTGCATCGGAATGTTTTTCGGCGTTAACGCGAAGTCCGAGATTCTCCAAAGTATTTTAATCCGCGGTGCCTCGATGCCATTATCGTGAGAGCGGGCATCCGCGAGTATCGAAACTATTTAACGTTGCACTGTGAAACTTTGCAGAGTGTCGTGCTGGAGATGAATCGACTTGGGATGATGGTGGACCTCTCTCATGTCTCGGTGCCCACGATGCTGGCCGCCATGACGACGTCGAGGGCACCGGTGATTTTCAGTCACAGCAGCGCTCACGCTCTTTGCAATTCCTCGCGAAATGTGCCTGACCACGCGTTGCGACTTTTGGTAAGCTCGTCGACGACGAAGCAGTGAAAGATAACGAGCACGTGTTACGCATTAATTCAAAGCATATATTACGCGATGACCTAGCTCCGAATAATTTGCCTCGTAATTATACACTGTTAAATATTAAAGGATCAAATTTAAACCAAATACCTTGAATTATATAACATTTTATTACCTTGAATTACCATGTGTGTGTTAAAATTTATCATTTTAACATAAAACAGTATTATTTTAACTCCTTTAGTATATATAGTTAAATTAACATTGTTTTAGTTAAATTAACGAGAAACAATGGCGATCTACAGAAATGGTTAAAAGTGACTTAAATTGAGTATAATTTAGCACTACGAATTTAACAGTGTATAAGCACTAAATTTTCAAATAGATAAATAATTTCTTTTATATTTTATCTAATTCAGCCATTACGCTAATTGTAAGAGGAATATGAATACTTTATTTACAGGCGCAGACCGGTGGTATAGTTATGGTATCCTTCTACCCCCATTTTATCAGCTGTGGCGAAAAATCGACGCTCGAAGATGTGGCAGGTGAGCTGTGATAACTATTGTTTCATTTTGATTATTAATAGATTTGTGATCGCGAAACCTGTACCCATAAAAAGGGATGTTACACCATCGGTTTGTTTGCCCCTCGCAATGTATTAAATAAAATTTCATGAAATCCAATCAGCTGTAAATGTTTGTGTGGACTTGAAGCTCGATATTTCTCTACCGAAATATGTGATTATTTTTTAAACAACACGTATGCACACGTAATACAATTCAATATTTGATAAAATCAGCTATTTCCCGCATTTATATTTCCGTATTTTTTCCGGAATATGTAGGAAACAAATATGGCATTAATAAAAATGGCAAATGTTTTGCGCAAATGTCTTTTTCAATGATATAGCATTGCTCCGACGTGCTTTCATTTTTTGTACCTTTAAGCACGATAATCGTTATTCTTCTCTGTTCCAAGATAACTAATTGAGAGGGAAACAAAAATCGTGTGCAATTAGTCCATTCTTTTTTCGACTGACGTACCGCAACTGAGCGGCTTTTAACGTCGCCGTTGACGTTGCAAAGAGAATATTCGAAGCGTTTCTCTGCTGAAGCGACCAAATGAGTTTTCACGTTAGGTGCCAATTCCCACGGGTTGCTATCATATTTGCATTATTACAGAGCGGCTCGAAGTTCCGAAAACATTAACATTTCATACCGCGCCGGTAATATAAACAGCTATGTATATTCTTGATACAATTAGATATATACGAATCATGGGAATAGGATTTAATCTAGAATGTAGTTTCGAAAAACACTATGTGAAATTAAATTGAAATAAAAAATATTTCTCGTTTGAAATGCGAACTAATTATTAATTATTAAATATTAATTAAAGAAAGAAAAATGATTAATATAGACAGCCTGGAAAAAATAAAATTTTGTTGCAAGGTGATATAACTTTCCAATAGTATTAGTACGGTATAGTGTGCTGCATTTTATAAAGTTAACTGTATACCCTTCCGCAGCGAGCGAGATCGATCGCGAAACCGAAGCCATCATGTATAGGGCGAAACCGTAATCTAAAGTTCACACTTTTTGCGGCCAAACCGCGGTTCAAAGTGCATCCTGCGAAGACCGAGTGTTTCTACAGGCAAACGTGATAAAAAAGCGAAACGTTCGTGACATGGGAGCAACCAATTCCATTTGCGGTATTGTCAAACTATGTAAATTTTTGTAGACACGAAAATGAATTCTGATCCATAAAGCGAATCGTTATCGTTCACTTTCTTCTCTGTAGAAGCGGTAGAATAATTAAAAATTATCTGTAATTCATAATCCCCATGTAGATAATAAACGCGAGATAATAAATTCTTTAATTTTGTCCATTTTTCGTCCGCTAATCTCCGGAATCTCGCGTGCAAAAACAGTCTCGACTCGGAACCGCAGAAAATTTGTAGCTTTCCTAGAATCGTGATAATCTCCATGTCGCCATTACCCAGTGTTTCCACGTGCTTTCTACAAAAATAAGCGGATACGGTGTACAGTAATGTTGTCTTGCGGTATAGAATTTTGGCTCGATACGACGATTGTAAATTTTACGGTATCGCGCGCGACAATGGAAAATCAGTCATTGCAGCACGTGCATCTCGGATAATGCGTCGCGACCGTGTAACAAAAGAAAGAACAAGTAATAATTGCTGGTCCAGATGGCCGCGCATCGGACGTAGCGTAATCGGACGTAGCCGGGTGCCTGAATAATCGCTTCCTTCCGCAGGCAGCATCTCTAATTGTTTTACATCGATGGCTACCGAGCCGCGGAGAAAATTATGTCCGCCGAGGGAGAGCGGGAAGAAAATTATTTGAAACGGGAATTGTGAAACGGGAAATGCGTTAAATAGCGGGCGCGCAATGATAATTTCAGTATTATAACGCGTTTCTCTCTCTCTCTCTCTCTCTTTGCCCGTGGCCATTGGCGCCAGTATTACGCCGATGATTGATTCGAGCGCGCTTTCGCCACACATTCGCCCTTTTCCCTCGCCCTATCCCACTGCCCTTTCCAACAAAGCTGATCCCATGGTGACCACCGCGTCACGCGCGCAACAATCGCCCCGAGTTAATAATAACAGCGCGAGTCGCGCTATCGCAGCTCGCAATTCCCCGCATTACGTTTGCCGAATAACTCCTTCTTTGTTTACCGCGCGTGAACGCAATTTTCTCCATTTGAGCTCTGTCGATGAAACCGCGACCGAAAAGCATATCCGTCTTCGCCGACGTACACGTATGTCACAGATGTTGCGGAAATTATTTTCGATCCGCGTGCTGTTTAAACCCTTTGCACTCCGGCGTTCAACATCGCATTCGCATTCGAGCCTCTAAATTACATTCAACAGGCTTCACACATACGCGTCGTATTCTCTTTTGATCCATTGGCAAAACAATCATAAATTTTAAATTACAATAGGATTGATTTTCTTCGTGCTGGAATATGCGCCGGGTTCGTCGCACAACACAACTCGCTGGAATACGTTCCGTTATATAGCGACTCGTCGTTTACGCAACGCTGTTTCTTCATTCCCACTTTGTAGGACTTTGTATATTCTGCGCGTGTTTCGCGTACGGAGCATTAAAATGCACTACATCCCGAGAGACATTTGCACGTTATTCTACCCAAACAAACGTCAACCGCGCTGTTTACGTCGTACATGCAAATCGAAAGATCTCGCAGCAACCTGCTAATGGCACAACCGTCACGACTCACGAGATGCAATGCAAATGCAACCTCCTCCGTTTATGGCAACATGCAGCAGTCATGCGACAAAGTCACTCGCGTCCCTTAACGGAAACACTTTACTCTCTACGCAAATAGTTTTCATCTTTTGTTTTTTCATTTCCTTTCGCAATCAATACTCCGCTGCGATACGAATAATTATCTACCTTCGATAAATACAGGAAGAATTTTTCTCAAATTATATTACCTACGTGTAAAATCTCGTTAAAAGCAGAATTTCCGATCAGCGGGGCCGCCCGCTCATCTCCTTACTCACCATAACGTGATTTTCTAGCCGCGCTTGACAACGACGTGCCCCGTTGAATCGTGATCAATTTTGAAAGACCGCACCGAGCCGGCCGACATATAATTTACGATATAATGGAGATAACGCGGGAGCAACACGGCGCAAATATGAAAATCGAAATTTGTGACGTTTCTGATATGTTGTTCCGCATCGCGCGGCAACTCGAGCCCGAACAAAATTGCGGTGCAATGAGGCGCGCCATTATTCTACAGTCTGATCGGCTATGAATTATGTCATTTAGCCGATCGATTATGCATGTCGTGTCTGCGTGATTGACGTGCCGTTATCCATTATGTACACTAAGCTTTGTAAATGCATTAAAATTCATTAGACAGGCACTTTTCTTGTTGATTTTTGGACGCCAATAATACGTCGCGAAGGAGAAAATAGCTAACGACGATCGGTAATCGATGGCTAACGCGTATTATATTCCACAAAGTTAAAGAGTGAAGTTAAAGAGAGAAAAAATCGAGAGTTACGTTTTCACGTGAAAATGTTCGACGATGTTGTTTACAGAGATCAATCTAAAGTTAATTGCATCGGTATCGATCAACTGCGGTTGTTTAAATTAAAAATATACAAAATAAATACAGAAGTAATATTTTAATTAATTCATTTAATATAAAATAATCCGCTTGCATCACTCAAAATACCTATCACTTAAAATGTTAAAATATATTAAATATAAATATTATCCCCTGTAATAATTCACGATGCAACAAGCGATTGAATTTATTCAATTAGCCGAAGATTGAAATTCGTTCATATAATTCTGATAAGTACGTGAAATTGTCTTTTGGATTTTGCATTGCTGCGGAGTGTAAATTATATATCGTGATGTATCACGTTACCGAGGTGTAAATTATATCCGTGCGCGCGTGCGTAACCATTTCCGAGTTAACAATAACATCCGTCTGACGGATATGCAAATTTTCATTGTTTATGCGCACGTTCATGATCTCATTGTACCTGTCCAAATTATTATTCGATTTTATCCATCTTCGGCGGGGGAGGAGACACACTTCGAAGCTTGCCTATTCACGGGAGAATTGCATTTACAGATACGATTGCCGGCAATAAATAGAACGTAATCCGTCTGCCTTAATTCCGGTTATCTCGACTGGAAGATTAATACGCTTCCGCGAACCTTTTCCTTTTGGTTTTTTGCGATTCGCGCGACCGCGCTAATTGCAAATGAATTTACCGTCCCTTTCGATTTTATAAATCAAATAATAAATAGGAAGACGAGTCCGCGCAGCATTAACCGATTACTTCTAAGTTATTCAATTCGCGAGCGCAATATTCTCTTCTATTAAAAGTAGGAATTAATTATGCGCATCGTGCAGTATTGTGTTAGCAATTATGACTAACTAGGCAGTCGCAGGGGACGCAAACGCGACTGCAGTGGACGTACGACGTTATACGTCAAATGTGTGTGCAAAAAAAAAAGATAAATATGCGTTGTGCTGGCGGACAACAATGGAAACGGAGGAAATAATACATAATATAAGTGTAGGTAATTTTCTTTGCGGCTCTCTCGGAGAGTAGTAACTCACGGTGTTATTAGTCGCAGTTGAAAAATCGTCCGCACTGCATTCACGGGCAGTCCGAGCTTGCTAGGCCAGCCCGCGGTTAGGGTGGCGAATGTAATTTTCCTCGTTATATGGCAAATGAGCTATACGGGTTCCGTATATATATCGTGGTACGCTAAGCGCAGCGGTCATTACTACGATTACGTAATACATGCAATTTTCGTGATATGTTACAGCACACATCAATCACGTGCGGAAGATAGCCGGGGTGGATCACGTCGGCATCGGGGCTGGATACGACGGGATCAATTTGTAAGTGTGACGTATTCGCAATAGCGTGAATGTAATTGTATGTCAAACGCGGCAGATATACGCAGAAGGAAATATCTCGTCGAATGCCATAATTAGTTACAGATGGAATGGCACACGATCGATTAAAAGGATCGGCGGTATAAATCCGGTTGTTTCGACAATAAAAAGTACTTTAATTTCAAGCAGCGGTTGCATTCGTTCGCATTAACGATACGACTTTCCTGCCGAGCGAAAACAATGCAAATTCGTAAGCGCGTACCAGTTCCGCCGAGCTGATTGCGAACTAGCACATGCAAGCGTAGAGAAGTTTTCGGTTACCGTTGTATGTAGTACAGGGTATAGATCAATACGTACAGAGCTACCGATCACTTGCGGTGCTCAGAGACAGTTGAAGTCCCTTCCCAAAATTTATGAGAGGAGATTACTGGTTCGATTTCGGATGACCATCAAAACGCTCGGTTCGATACATCTCGCTTATAACCCAAGAGTAGGATTGAAACGGAAGGTAAATAATATACGATGGGAATACGTTTAGTTGCGAGGCGACTTCATGAATATCATTTGAAGCCTATCGATTCTCCACAAGGGAATCTATCGTACGGATGCATTTTTAAAGAACCCCATACATAAAATTGGTCTCACGAAATACCGAATGATATTCCACTGTTTGTTAAAGAACAACCAATATTATTTCGTTCTGTTATTCGCGCCTTTGTTATGCTTTTCATGCGGTTTCTTCAGCACGGAAACGACGCGCGGAGCTCTTCTTTGCCCGCGATAACTCGATATATAGAATCTGCTAAGTAGACGTGGGAATCGGCGAGAGGGTATAAACACATGAACACATCGACCAACCCTTTTTGTTAAAAACGTCGACCCTTTGTGGCGCGTTACTAAAATTGCGGCCCCCAGCATTAAGCTTAGTGAAAAAATTGACAGAGCATGAAAAAGAGAAAGAGAAGGAGGGAGAAAGAGAATGAAAGAGAGTAGGTAGAAGGAGAGACAGAGAGAAACAGCTCTAACCGCGAGTAAATTGAAAGTAAGGGGATAACTAAAAAGTTGTTGAGTTTCCGAGATCCGCATGAAAAACACAGATGGCCGCGTCTGGTGTATATGATACAGGATTGAAAAACAGTATGGATGCATTGAAGCGTGATTTGCAGACCAAACGATAAAGAAGAAAAACGACGCGCGTAAAAGATACGCCGCTGATCGAACCGTCGCGATATACGGTTTTTCTGTATTTTCATCGGGCGACAATATCGAATACAAATGCAGGGAATCGGGAAAATAAACATGTAGCCAGATATTATATACGTCGGTACTGCGAATTATTAATGTTTATAAACATTTTCTTTTTTCTTTAGGAAAATGGTAAATTTAAGTTTAAAAGCTAAATAGTCAAATTTGGGGTGCTAATTTCCGATAAGGTAGATAACATATGTAAAAGATAAGGAAGAATCTATGTGTTCTGGTCTCGAATACAACTATCAAACACGTGCTTTCATTTATTTTTCACAAGTAAATAAATGTAGTCAAACTCAGAGAAAAACCACGAAACGAACAACAAAAATTAATAAATGAACATACCGATCATTAATTTATTGATAGATTGGAAATCATATTAAATATACAGAATTGTTTTATACATTATTTCTAGTTTTTTCGTAGAAGTAATTACCGCGGCTCCAAAATGAAAATAGGAGTATATATATCTCGATATCGAATTTAAAATCAACAAAACATATAAATTTCACATATAAATAACTGCATTTCCAATAGTATAGGTATTGATGGAGTTTTACCACATGAGAATATTTATAAACAAAACAATGTGGAAGATGAATTATGATCGTAATTAATCACACTCGACTAACAAGAATATTGAAGACTAAAATCTACTAAACTTTATTAATTTTTATTAAGTTTACTAAGTTTTATTGAATTTGTAGTGGGAGAGAAGCGCACAAAAATTTTCAATATTTCCAATACTTTTAAATCTTCAATTGATATTGTACTACCATTTAAAACTTATCAACCTCAAACGCAAAACAATCCACGCGTTCCATATTGTTTCATTTAAATTCAATTTTTATTTGCGGTAAGAGCGTTGGACAGATAAAAATTTTATTAAAGTGGTTTTTTCACATCCAATCATCGTAAATTAAAATTGATAACGCAAACATTGTATCAGGCACAATGCGCGACGCTGCGTCAGTCATTTATTTTATTACATCATCCGCGTAAAGATTGTTCTCTCGTCCCCATTCTTAAAGATTTCGCAGCTTCTTCACGAAGTAAAGTCTGAGATTTCTGAATGCGACGATTTCGAGAAGAACGACGCGAATGACAAGGATGCACTTTAGTGGCGTTATACGAATGAAAAAGATGTCGCACTGGAATGAAAACAATTCTCGTTTCCTCCGCATCCAGTTTCCAGCTTCTCGCGTAACGAAAGAAAGGTGTTTTAATATCTGCCACGGACATTCAAGGTTTAAAGTTACGCCACTCGTGTTAGAAAAAAATTTGAAACAGCTACCAAACTTTCAACATATTTACGCTCGGTTGGAGAGCGCCGCTTAAAACAGCAAGGATGTCACAGAAACTCGAGAAGAAGGAGAAAAGCACCAGTCTGTTATTCACATACATACACTATTGTCTTTCTTTCAAGCCTTTCGCAACGAGCGTATATTGGAACTGAAAACTAACAATATTGATGGTATATAATATCTTCTTTCGCGAGCATGCGAAAAGTAATCGATCAAATTTTTTAGGCAGGAGAGACGCATTTTATCCGCCGCGGGGACTTTTATACGAATTCGCGGCGAATTCGCGGCAAATAAATTCGATAACGTGCTTTCATTGCTGACAAAAACCGTTCTCTCGCAAGTATATTTAATTTCGGAGATAAAACGATGTTATTTCCGTGTCAGAGGGATCACGTACGGCGAATCGTACGGTGAAGCGTTTCAGCTAACATTCGTGGTCGAAATTTCAACGTATTAATCGCAATAGCCGAATATCAGTAGAAATGGATTACTATAAAACATTTTTCTGGAAAATCCATTTGCCGTCATATCGTACCAGAATTTGCATAAATTTTCCTAATTTTTAATAAACATTTTCTCATGTGCGACTGCAATGATATAAAAAATTCGATATTTGCATTTCTCGAAGCCGGAGTAAAATCTTCAAAATCGACAAGTTCTAAAAATCTTCGGGAATATATCCATGGACGTGAAAAAAATAAATAAATCTTTCGAAAAGTCTTGTCAACCTATAATTATAAACTCATCAAGAGTAGTCGCAGTAGCGATCAACAGTAGCAATAAACAATTCAAAGAGGAGGCACGTTTGCAAATTTGCACATCAGCTATTTACCAAATTAATCAGCAATTTGTCCCGCGGAAAGGAAATTACGCGGTCCTCGAATTTCATGCAGAAACCGTGCCGACAACTGCATTAGAAACAGTCATGCCTGAATCCACGACAGAAACGCCGCGTTCTTAATTGCACGTTAAATTAACTCACCGGTTGACAGCGCGTGGTTAAAATTTCAACGAGCTAATCGGGGGAACCGTTCCGCAGGGAAACCCTCGATTCGTGGATAACGCCGGCTAGTGGCTCATTGCCTCCACGTAGGAAATTGGTCCGAAATACATGAAAGCCGAAAGCACGACGCTATTTATTCTTCGGCGATCAATGCGTTTATTGCTACGCCCGTTGCATTTCCACTTCGTCAGCCGTTTCAGTTCGTGAATTTTACCATGTCCACGTTGCGACACGGCTACAAATAACTCCATTGAAGCAAATAACGAAATAATATATAATACCCGGTCGACAAACTCACGCTGTGTTGCCTGAAAATCGAATCGACTATAATCTGCGACTATTATGATATGCGAATTCTAAAAACAATATCAGTTTTTCATAAACTTCATTCATCAATAGCCTTTATTTTTATTCGACCAAGCAAAACAAGTTAGAAAAAACATTCTTCAAATTATCAATATTATTATAATAATATGGTAATATATATTAAATATATTATCGCAACATTATAATAATTTCAAATCCAGCAAAGGCTCTTTTATTGCAAAAGTTCTGAGCATTCCAGCCAAAGTGCAGTCATATGTCTTCCATTTAATATCTAGAAAAAATACTGGCATTGGAAAATTTCAGCCAGTTAATCGTAGAAAGTATCCGTCTCATCGGCTATACAAACCGGTAGCTCTCATATGAAAGCGAGAAGCGACGGGAATATTCGTACGAGATGGGTCGGAAAAAGCGTTGGAGGATGTGTTTAATTATTTCTAAAAGTGGAAAGAGAGAGAGTGGGTCACGCGCGGAAATAGACGACGAGACGCGCAGGAAGTACGGGGGCGAGGAGGTTAAAACTGGCAGGACGTGGGGGCTGCTGATAGTCCTGCCGGCCCCAATAAGCTTTTACGCCAGATTAAAATTCATATCGGCGCCTTCAACGGCCGGTTACAGCATCCAAGTACAGTATCCAAGAGCCAAGAGTAGCCGCTTATATGGACGATCAAAGAGTTAGCGCATCGCGCATATCGTTAGAATAAAGATGATGTGTCAAATCTAAAGTTCTAAAGCGAAGAGAGAGTATATATAGAGACTTGAGAGAAGGTTTCTTTCAAATTACAAATTAATTTCTTTTCTAAATTGAGAAACTAACTGCTTTTTTCACAAATTAGATGCAAATAGATGATAAATTTGATTATCTGTTTAATTTCGATCGGCCTTCATTTTGATGGAATTTCAATGCAATGTTCAATTAATATAAAAAATTAAAAATGCATAGAAACATTTGTCGCTAAAGAATAGTTTACTTGGAAGTCACAGAGAATTGCAGATATAAAATTGTGCAGCATCCTATGCCTGCGATAGCAAAAGGTAAATGTTACGTCCAAAGTCTTATCGTCCTTTAACATCCAAGTCACGATCGCGAAAAAGGACGAAGCGATCGTCGATGGACACTTCCTGCCTCGGGTTTTCTCGGGGGAACCGAGAATCCGCGTGTCGTTCCTTTCGCGGAACGATCCACCGAGCTTCGTGCTTTTCATCCCCGTCCATAAATCACTGTCACTAGGTTTGAGCGAAACGTATTTTCCCGCGGAAACGGCATTTTTGAATTCGATTCGGTCGCACCGACGGGCAAATAGACGAGATACGAGCAAGACGGGCAAAAAGTAAAAAAGCGAGCCTCGCGCCCGAGAAAGGCGAATCGATGCCCGCTAACCGCGTTGTCGTTGTTCGATGGCGTACTTTTACGCGCTCCGCGTTGCGCGGACATACATTTTTACTACGGATTTAGCCCGCATAAATTCGCCGCCAGGTATCTCGCCGCGCGCGGCGAGAAGTATTCGCGCGGCGGAGAGAAGCGGTCGCGCGCTCTTTCGGTCTCAATCGACAAAGAGACGGCGGACAGGATTGGAAATTTCGCGAATTGGAACAACGTTTGTGACCATGCTGGTCAGTCAACAGCTCTCTACAGCGGATCCTCGGACCGTCACGTTTTGGACCGGCTAACATCCACGAGTCACGACGAACGGTCGTGACATTTGCGATAGGTCAATATTTTCATCAGTGCACAATCGCCCGAAGCACAACTATTTATTTGTAACTGTCGTTACACAACAAATTCCACGTATACCGTTCATTCTCTATATGTACAGTGTACATATGAGTAATTTATGACTGTACATAATCTTACTTTCTTAATCATCATTAGTGCCAGACTAGAGTCAAGCTCAACAGGGTCTTCTTTCCCCGCTAATTTTTCCAAGCCCGTTCCCTTGGCAGTGGTTTCGCTTAGTTTTCATCATCTTGATAGTCGAAATTTTATTGTATATATATATATATATATATATATATGTATATATATATGTATATCTATATGTATATAAAATTCTACCCGTTAGTAAACAACAGTGTAAAAATATAGCGCGATCCAGTTACATTGAATATTGTACCCTTTGGGGATGCAGTGTCTATTTGTTTTCCCGATCATGGACGAAAGAAATCAAAGTGCTGGGCAAAAAGTTTTGCACTTTTAATAACTTTTAAATAAAACATTTTTTATCTGTGCTTCACGAAGCTCTAGGGAATCTGTAAGTAAACTTTATTAACTGTGCTAAAAAGTACAGCTTAAAATGAGTTCATATATCATGTCGAATATATGCATAAACTGAATATTCGTAGATTTTTTGAAAATTACTTTTTATTTCGAAGGAATTTATGCTCCAGAAAATAAATAAAATAATAATTGCTATTTTTAGATAAATATTATCGAAATCGTATCTCGCGCCTACAATTATTTCCAAAAAGCCATCAACATCCTAAATCAAAATCGAATATTATTATTGGCGATCATAAGCGCATTGTTCTCGGATCGCGTGCGATCATCTCGCGTTTACAGTCAGTGCATGATGATGGACATACTCGATTTGGAAATTTCCGAAATTGGAATAACGACCCTCTGGATGCGGTCGGCCGATGCGTACAATATACAGTTGCATAACTGCCAGTTTCAGCCGGGGACACGACGCGCCATGAATAAGTCTCTAACCGCTCTTGTTGGCCCGACATTGTCAGCCGAGCAGCTTTCGACAGCTCATCCCCCTGCTTTCCGACCCCCGCACTGTTGTTGGGTCTTCTACGAGCTCTCGTTATAACGCCCGTAATGAGAACGTCGAAATTCAGTCTAACCCCTTTTATCGGCCCGTCCTCGCTCGCCGTCAGTAACGCTAGGCGATTCAATGTATTATATCTTCGTGGCACGAGAGAGGTATCGATTGCGCTCGTTCGCATAACGATTCCGGAAATAAATTAACGGAACTGTAGACGAAGGACGACAGTCGGTGCTACCCGAACATTACTGCTTCAGTAAATATATAAACGCAGACGAGCGATACTCTCGAATCGCCGCAAATTCGAGGTTCGAGGAGATATGATCTTGTCTTTGCTAAGAATGAAATTTAAATTGATGACCCTCTGATGCAATTGTAATTCAGACAATTCGCAAAATGATCTCGACAATCTTTAATGCCATGCTTTTCGGATGTACAAGGCGCCCCGAGAAAGATAGAAAATCGGACATTTTTGAGCTTCGAGATAATAGCTCTCTTTGTTAAAATAAAAACCCGTAACTTCCTTTTCTGTGATTTTAAAAAATATTTTTCCGCAGAGTATATTATTCTCAATCTCCGCGATAGCGTTAAATCGGGTCAAGTGAATTTTGGTCTCGTAGCGCATTTTCGCCCTCGGCTTATAAGCGAGGATCGCATAAGGTAGGAAGGCGGACCCGCTTTCTCGGCGTGCCTCTCTCAGCACAGTAAAGTAAGTTCGCCGCAGTCACCCGGCGTACTGGTAATTAAAGTAATGAAGGATAACCCGCCCGAAGTAACTCGTGTAATTTATCCGTGACTGCTTCCCGACTAGCTCATTATTGTACTTTGTGACCTTCCTCCGCACGAATTTACCTCTGCCCTTTCCGCCTGACGCGCGGAACGTACGTCCAATTTTTACAGCTGCGATAGTCTGCAAATAATTGTTTTGTACGAAATTAGTTTATATACGGTCGAAGGAGAGCGGGAGCATAACGCAACGGTTGAAAGCATTACTCTCGTATCGGGGAAACGCGAAGAGACAACCCGGCCGCGTTTCGCAAAATAATTCAAACTAAACATTTGTTCACGGGAGAGAAATATGTCCGAGATAATACGGGGAAGAATTTGAATAAATAATATTTAATCAATAATAAACACAAGTGGTTTGGTTTAGCATTATTATTTCCAGCGCCTTTCATGAAAGAGCTTACTGCAGGTGGCGCTTACTCCTCTCTCGACAAAGAGACACTCTCTCCGGAGAATAGCGTAATAAAAGCTGCATCATTAATCTCGCGCACGCACATATTAATTTACTTTTTCAATTCGCGCCGCTTGCATGCATAATAGACGAGAGCTTTTTATAATGTGATCGCGTTAAGGTCGTACCTATACACACTGAATAATTCAAGCGGACGGAAATATAATTCACCAAGTCGCGGTGCAATAGATAGAAGAATCGCACGTGTCGTAAAATTACCGCGGTAATACGCGCAGTCCTTTTATAGGTGGACCCATAAAAGTTTCAAGCAGTTTTCTAATTTAAACCCCCGATGCTTTCTGCTTCATTAAAGCCCTATCTTATCGAGCGGAAATATTCATGTAAATTGTGGCCTTGGTGCGCACCGTACGTTCACAAGCTGGCGCTCCACGGGACGGACATTATTTCCATATCGACTTTTATGGCGCGCACGGCGACGAAAATTTATCGCAGCGCGAGGGCGCAGTGTTTTAAAACAATATTTTCGCGGGGATGAAGAGAGACGAAATCATTTTCGTCCCTGTTCGCGGCTCCATCGGATGCGACACTAAGTGTTGACAAGTTGCCAGCTGTCATTTCACCACAGTAACAAAATTTCGTTTTCTATTACTTTTTCATATTCTTTTTCAAGAAAAAGAATGAATTTTTTTATCAAACTAGTTTGATTAATTGATTAGATTGAAAAGAATGTAATGCTATTTTCAAACATTAAAGTAGACGTATCAAAAGTTTGTCTGTAAAATTCATAGACTCAATAAAAATATTAAAAAAATTTTTATTTCTTCCAACTTAATGTTAGCAACGTGAATCCCGATAAAATATTATAATTACACATTTTGTTTTATAATTACATCTCCGAATATATCTTTAACGTCCTGGAGCTTCGAAATTTTCACGCCTTAAAAGAAGACGCAGCTCGATTTTTATGACATTTCTATTCTAATCGATCATTTCGCGGTCTCATCTGCGAGTCTCAATAAAGTTTCATCATAAATTCTTTGCTTCAGGACACCAACGGGTCTGGAGGACGTCAGCAAGTACCCGGAGCTCTTCGCGGAATTGCTAGCGCGTGGATGGTCAGAGAAAGACATCCAGAAGTTGGCTGGTCTGAATCTTATACGGGTGTTCAAGGCGGTGGAGCAGGTAAATTATTCTCTAGTCGAAGAGGGAAAAAGAGAAGAGAGGATCATATCTCTCTCACGTTCTACTTCTCGCATCGCTTGATGAAAAGAGTGGACGCGTGTCGAAAGTGGAAAAGTTGCATCGATAAAAGGAGGACAGAACAGAGAGAAAGAGAGAGAGAGAGAACATAGGAGAGTGCTCGTTTCTACCATGAAATAACCGATGGCCTGGTTCGGGTTAGCCGAGTCGACCAATATCGGATTTAATAAAGCACACAAATCATGCATCCGGCCTGCGCGCTGCATCGTCGGACGAGAGAGAAGCCGCTCGGGCGGACCGTGATTTTTGTTCCCTTGGAGTGCTGCCAGTCGTAAAACCAGCTGGCACCATCCGCCAACCCATCCGATGGGCCCCTTTCTCTCTTTCTCTCTTTATCTTATTCACGCTTATGACGTACAGCCACGACTACATGTGACGTGTGTATTAAAGCTCTGAAGTATCGTTCAGCATCGCTCAACACTGACGTTTCATAATATGAGTACACTTCGCGAAAGATAAGCTCGGACGTTCGAGAGGGAGAATCGTTGCATCTGGAACCCTCTTTCGCTCGTCAACGTTAATTAAAACTCAACGCGGCGCTGTTACGTATGAAGTTACGAGAGCCGCAATTGTTCTCCGCTTAACAAAAAGGAGAAGTAATTAGCAATAACTTTTTATTGTCTAGTTTTCTATCGAAATAATGATGAAGGAGAATATCGACACAAACGTTGCCGAGCCTTAAAGTTGCGGTGTCTAAAGGATTAAAAACGATTAAATAAAACGATAAACTTCTTTGTTCATTCATTTGTAACATTGTGTCGATATTTGTTAATGGGAAGCGTATCGTTAAAAATTCAACTCATTATCCCCCAAAATGCTTAATTGAAATTGAATTAAACTTGCTCTAATTTAATTCGGCTTCTACACTTTGGCCACTCGATTAATGTCTCGTATATTTCAATGTTAAATGCCCAGTTTCGCGAAGTGCAGTCGAATGCAGATCGTCCTACTAGAATTCCGGCGCACCTGAAAATGTTTCAGTCCTGATATTACCCGGTGGTACACGCCCCGACAGGAATGATGTGAGAAATTATGTGCGCCGGATGTTCCGGATGTTTGAGGACGCTCAGGATGGCCGTTGTTGAAATTACTGTGATAATTTAATTGCGGTGCGGTGTGGTCAACGGAAACGCGGGTTATTCGTCCAAAGCAGGAGTCGTTTATTATATTTAGAGAAGAATGTGTGTTATACCTGTATATATCTGTATATACATATATTCGAATCGTAATGTAATAAACGCGCCACGGTGAATTACGCGTAAAAGCGTAAATTTTGCATTCGCGTGGCAATTCTCGAGCGTCGGTTTCCGTAAGAACAAAGACATAGCGACCGCGCGCGATCGCACACTGGCTAACGGATAGCCGGGGAATTAAAATTATCCTCTGAATTCTTCGATGATTTATTATCGCGTCGCGAAAAAATACGTCGCGCTCGCGACTTTGAGGGACGCGCGAGAAAACTGCGGGACGTTAACCCGCGCGGCACAATGGAAGCCTAATGGACGCGTATTACACGTAAGTCTCTCGCCGCGCCGCGCCGTTTTAAATTATTCCAATCTAACTCGGCGGATGCAATTTTCCAGATCCGGTCGCGGAGAATATTATTTGATTATCGGAATATGAAAATTGTAATTTGTAGCGCGAGTCACGTGGAATTTCCGCGCTTATGAATCCAGTTTCTTCCGGTTGGGAGACGGCAACTTGCCATTAATTCTCGATGTGCAAATTCGCGAAGAAGTCGTATCTTCTTACCTGAGACGCGCACGCGCACACACACACACACACACACATACACATACGCATTTGCGCCTTCGCTCTTCTCATCGCGATGAAGTCGAGGAGGTTGGGCGAAGGGCAAATCCTTTGAGCAATTCCAACCCATCTCATCGCCGTTTTCCACCGTCCCACCGTCGTTGGTGGTGGACCGGGTTACACAGCAGGCGAGAAACGTCGTAATTGCTGAAATAATGGTCGTGCCTACGGTACGGCGCGGCGAACAAAACGGTGGCGATTACGTTACCTTGAAATTCAATTTCGCTATTGTTCCTCGCACGGAGAGGAACGGAATTCGAAGGAACTTTGATACTGTTTCGTAAGACCACGGTACTCCCCCCCGGCAAACGCTCGCCGTAAGGAGTACGTCGTCTGGAAACAGTCGTGCAAATTCCTGGGGCGTAATGCAATCAGTGTCGTGTACACTCGCATTATGTATATCACCGTGCCACTTCGAAACGTGGTAATGTGTCGGGCTTCTTTTTTTCTTTTCTTTACTCCCCTCTTTGTTCTTTAAGATAAATTGTAATAACTGTGATCTGCATATTTCTCTTTGAGAGGGATTTATTTTAAAAATAATGCGAAAGAGGTTTACACCGTATGCATGCTGTTTTCCTCTCCTTTATAAACATGTACATTTGCGTATAGCGAAGGCTTTACCTCTGCCGTTGTTGCTTATAAAAGCAGACTTAGAAACAGAAACAGAGGAATAGAAACAATGTGATAATAGAAATAACATGAATAAATTTATAATAATGCCCTTTCTAAAATAATTTATTCAATTTAAAAAAAAAAGTAATAATATTTTTCAGAAATTGCGAGTATTGTTTTCATTAGATTGATTTGCGGAAAGCGGAATTGAGTTTCGGTCTTTTTTCTTAAGACTATTTCCTTTTATCAAATTCCTTTCATTAGCGAAACCACTGATGAACAATCATCAAAGTGCGCACACGCAATATTGCAATTAGCATCGCGCATACCGTGCCATTATTGGCTTGCTGCGTATCGATGTTTACCACTGTAAAACCTTGCTGAAAACGTGCAATCCAAATTCTGTCCTCATTTCATCCGCATTTTATCTCGTCGAAACAATTTTACGTATCGTAAATATCGGAGTACGTAAAATATGTCTCGACAAGTATGATTTACTATAATCCGCCAAAGTGTCTATTTTCAAGAAATACGAAACTGTGATCAATATATGAGTATAAATATGTATATTTGTGATACACAAATTTTTGATGTTTCACAAGTATAAAACTCAAGTATTAAAAGTTACAAGTATTAAACTCAAATGTCACAGTTCAAAAATAATTTCCATTTTATGATATTTAATTTCTAAAATAAAAATTTACAGCTTTCAGCTTTATACAGTTCTCTCTCCAAATTGAGAAAAATATGAACAGTAACAAGACAGTCTGCGCATTTATGAGAAAAATCCTTCAACATCCATTAATTTTTAATCTCTCAGTCACTTTTCTTCGAGCGCCTAATATTACGAAGGAAAAAAATATCAGTTTTAAAGTAGAGCATATGGAGAAATTGGCTAAGAGAAGGCTATTACACCTGTGAGACGTCCATATTGCTGGCATTTATACCGCAACGTTACGCGCCCGAGGCATGAAAGCGACAATAAAGGAGGATTTGATTAGACTGTCGACGTTCTCCTATATCGCCCTCTCATTTCCTTTTCTGCGTTGTCTCATAGCCGGAGATGCGCGCCGCTATATCGCTCTCTGTATTCCTTAATTGGAAATTCAGCGGGGCGGCAAAATGAAGCTTTACATACATAGGGTTTACGTCGTGGAGTGTTGAACAAAAATGAATATAAATGTCTAACGTAACACGTGATATGTGCATTTTTCTAAATTACTTCTCATGTTTATATTAAAATACATAAAAGAGTGAAAGAGAGAGAAATAAAAACATTGAGCTAGTTACAATTTTCGTTTTATGTTAAATGGTATCGAAAAATTATCTTTGTTTTTTTAAGTAGGACTATATTTCTTATTTCTATTGATATAAGAGAAAAAGTTCAAAGCTTTACAATGGTTCTTTTATCTACAGAAATTATTGTAGGAAAATTTCTCTTATTACACTTTTTTGACAATAGTCATATGCTCTTCTATCTCCTTCGCACAATATTGGTTTCTCGCTGCGTATGTAATGACCGAAAAATTACAGTTGCGTTTACGCGGCGTAAATATTTGTGATAGAACGCCGTCTTTCTGGGACGCTCGTTTAATTGAAAAACTGCGGGGTGGATTTCGGGCGAGAGTGAAATTTACGCCACCGCCATCCTAATATGTATTCCGCCGGGATCGACCCCGAATAGAGAACGTCGTTTTCTTACTTTATGAAAGCGAAATAAATTTTACAAAGCGTAGAAAAAACGTGGCCGGCATTTCCAAGTCAATAAAAGCTTTTTACATACCGACGCTGTATCGATAAATTATTTCCGTACAAATCAGGAAAACTCTCTTCCTCTCTCCACGCTATAAAAAATATTTTATACTTTTCGAAGCGTCGGGAAAAGCGCAGGAAGGATCTCAAATCTAATGACATTTTTTTATATCTCTCCTCTATATGAAACATTCATTTCTTTCATTTCTCTTCAAAAAATATTGCAGATGCAACGTACTTTCAATCTGTTTAATGAAGGAACATCTAGTCAAGCCTATTAACCAGCAGAGTATAACGGAATTCTTTATATCTTTATAATTAGTCGAGAAAGAAGTAAAAGGATGGAAAATATCACAGCAAATAACGAAAAATCATTCGAAAGGCATGAAGTTTCTTTTTTTAATTCTCTTATCATCGATCTTATTTTGTTGTTAGCACCCGTAAATTGCTATCGATATAGCAAACTACAAATGCGTTAATCTCTTCTCGAGATAGCGACTTTCGATTCACGACGTTGTACATTGCGGCGATTTTTCGTCATCACGCGGAAAAGGGCGGCATGTCGCGAGCATCGCTGACGCGTTCGTCAGCCGTCGAAAGCTTCGTTTTCGGGTAAAGGCCCGTGGAAGGTTAATGGGCTTCACCGAAAATTGATGGGCGCCGTGCAGCCCGTGTGAAATACGTACACCGCGCCGATCTTTTTTCCCTGCGCGCGCGCGCGCGCGCGCTCAGCTTTGCCTTTCATGGACGCGCTCGTTCCGGGAGGCGCGCGGGCCTTCGACCTTTTTATTTCACCTCCTACAACGGCAATCGCCAGGCGCGATTTTTCCTGAGAACATTCGCGAGACGCGCGCGGTCTTCCATCTTTACCGCGCCCCTCCGCCACGCGGGTTTCAGAAGCTCGACGCGGCGTCAAAATTCATCGGCTTTTTTCACGAGCCACCGGAATGCACTGAAGAAAAATGGGGCGAGCCGGCTTTCAAGCGCGCCGCGACGAGCGCGCTTTGCAAACGTATCGATCTGCTCACTGTGATACGAGCAATTTAATCTTCTTACGTGCATCTAACCGTTTCAAAAGCTATTTGTATTTTCAAATCTAGGAGTACTGTTAGCGTCGTCCACTTGCGATTCATATGGACGTATATAGGTACGCGGATTAACAATGAGTGATCGACGGCTATAGACTATGATTGGTAGTATTGTTCCACGAACGCCAGACGCTTCGATGCAGGTCGACGACCATGGTAACGCGTATCAAAGGGCTAAACGTATAAATCAGCGTAAGCCACGCTTTAGCAGTCAATAAATCACATTTACTACATCGTAGCATTCTCTATGTGTGTGCAGATTCGCGACAACCTGGCCGCGCAAGGTATGGAGCCGCTGGAGGAGGAGATCCCACAGGAGGATATAATCGGTCGCGATTACTGCCGTTACAACATAAAGCGTTTGATGGCGCCTTAAGCTGTCGGAATCCTCTCGGCGAACGCCGCGAAACGTAACTCGCAAGCGGTCAAGTGATCGAAACGGAGAGATAAGTACAGAGGGAGAAAGAGAGGGAGACTGAGAGAGAGAGAGAGAGAGAGAGAGAGAGAGAGAGAGAGAGAGAGAGAGAGAAAGAGAAATAGCAGGACAGAGAGAAGCGAGAGCAAAAGTTCACTGCCCCAGCGGGAGTAAAACTCACCCTTTATAACTTTACTCCTAAGTTCGCGACCCCTCGCATCTCCTAGAGACGACACGGTATCCGCTGCACATACAGATATGCACACACGCTCTCTCTCTCTCTCTCTCTCTCTCTCCCTCTTTTTCTCTCTATCTTATCGTTTTCGATCCTTCTCGACGTTACTCACGATTCTCATCTTTGTACGTAAGTAGGTAGATAAACTCGATTTCCGCCAGGGATGCCGCAACCGTGAAATGCGAGTGTTCGCAAAGAATATCGAGACGGTCAGTGGAAACGTCAGTACCGACTAAAGGCATGATGCCGTGAATAAAAATTGCAGTTAGATTGACCAGACATGTCGCTAAGTTCTCTCTAGAGATAAAGTAACATCTCTCTCTAACTTGCAAGTTTTACTTCCGTCTTTTAGCTTCTATCGCTCGATCTGCTTCATGCGTGTAAAATTTTCTGCGTTATAATTATCACGCATCTGTTGTATACAATATGTATAATCTATGTTGTATATTATACATGATCTTCTCTTATTACATATTAATTATTGTTACTATCGTTGGAGCAATATTCAGAACAATAATTCTCATTATAATTAATAAATATAATTAATAAATATTTTAACAACGCCAACTCGACGTCTCTCGAAGAAAAATTAGAACAGGATTGATTAATTATGCCTAATTGCTTCTTTATAGACTTTTATAGATTAGAATGTCATTAAAAAAAAAACTAATTTTAATTTAATCGACTTGCCTCACATTTGAAAAGATCGTCATATTTATTAACCGTGTCGCAGTCTAATCGATAATGAGCAATAATAATGGTGCACCGTGTATTAATAAAGCGATGGCCCATTAATTTGAAACTACCACGAGTAGTGCTATTGTAGTGCTATTGATTACTCGAACGAGCTATTGGTGAGCCATTGTACAATTTAATTACTTACCCTAGAAGCAAAATCAAATGTACGCTGTATGATGAAATGCATGCAGAATTACGCTAAGTGCGCTCGATAACACCAACGTGCAAGCTTTATATAGTAATTCAAATTAGTGTTCTTGTCCATCGTAATTTATTCGCTCATTTGAATCATTCAATTTATTTGCCTGTTTACTTCAAAGAACAACACTCCGTACAGCCGGGATCAAACATTTGGATAAATTTTAACAAATAAGAGAGTACGATTTTGTAAAATGATTGAAAACCACCGGTATCCGATTACAGTGTTGCGGTACTGATACATACACTCGTCATGCGATAGTGAAATGAGAAAGCGTGCCTCGCGTGCTTTCGTCGGTAAAAGAGCCAAATTGGCTGCAAGTCAAGCTGTTAATGCGGCTGGGAAATGACTAAAAGCGAAGGGCCGAAATATCCGAAACTAGCACGACGATGGGAACGAGGCGGAAACATGCACTTTATCACTGCGATACGAAGACCAACGCGTTTGTATAAAACGTTTAACAATTTAGCCACACGGGCATACTCGATGTTAAAATTTGTACTCAGCGATTTCCTCGTCGAAGCCGGAACCAAAAAACTGTCCTAGTCAATAATTATGCTATGTATACATCACGACCGATTACTTACGACGAAACTGTCGATTATTCAAGTACGAGTGAACGATCGTTGAGAATGTAAAATCGTGAACGAAAGAGAGACGCGTGCTTTTGCGTGTGTGTGCGTGCATTGTCTGTGCGTGTGTGTGAACTTGTACATATGGTACCTGAAGTCGAAAAACATATTATTCCTCCAACACGTCAAGCCGGCCATGTTGGATCGGAGAATCAGGTCACCGAGTGTCCTCGATCCTTTTTAATCTAGACGCAAAGCGCACACGAAGTCGCGTCGATGGGTGGCTAAAAATTTAAAATCGTGTCTCGATTGTAACTCTCGCGGTATTTCTTTTTTTTTTCTTTTTCAAACCTGACCTTTTTCAACCTCGCCGACTGCGATTCCAGATGGTAGGCTTGACCAATCGTGATCATCGGGGAGCTACGAATGGGGCTAATCGCGACGCAACTCTCTAACGACGTCGACTAAGTCGAGTACGTTGCTCGATAAAATGTAAGCCTTTCCTACGATTTTACACGATCGAAGTTGACGTTGTATACACGTACATATACGTCGGCGCGTGTCGCGAATTGAATGATGAATTTTTTAAATTCTATACCGTAATTATACCGCACCGTCGTATGCGATTCCGATGAGTCGCAAGATATTTTCATCTCGTGCGGCTCTGCTTTCGCATAAACTGTTTTGCACCTAAATTTTATCACAGCGGAGAGAGAGCTCGATGATTACATCGGGGCCTCGAATAAACGCATCGATTTCCCTTGTGCCACGACGATATGGTCGTTAATTCTCCATTGCGTGGCAAATTCTATTTCAACGCGAATCGTTTAAAAAAAAATAGAGACAAAATGTGTCGGAAACAATATTTGCAAGTTACGTTTTTTATTCGAAATAAATAACAGAAATTTAATTATGTTTTTACCGGGCAATATTACGCTTTACGAACGGTACGTGAAATATGTAAAATTTCAGATTTCATTTATTTCTATTGATGAAGGTAACACAATACAATCGAGAGTTAATCGAGTCGATCCCTTGCGCAGAACGTTCGACTAATTTAACGATCATTTTCATGCGAACAGAACGGGATCGACGAAACGCGAGTCTCGTAACTAATATCCTATAAGGTTTCGAAAGTTACTGGTATCTAAATAAATCCACGGCAAATCGGACGCCGTCGTTGCAAAAGCGACCGAGTCCTCATTTATTTCGGTCCTTCCCCACATCTCTCGGTAAGTATCATAGCATTAATAATTTGCAGTCTAACTTGTACTGACGATCTGCGGGTTACGATATTTTGCGAAAATTACGAATTCCAACCAAAAGTGTAAGAATATTAAAATAAATCATATTGAAAGATAAAGATTAATTATGTAAACATCAAATTTGATGATAATCAATTAACATTCAGTAAAAAAAACGTATCTTCTTAAATCTCATATATTTCACAAAGACATAAAATCAATAATGTTAATATTATATCAATAATTTGTCATTTGTGATTCTAATGTCTCAAACAAATTTAATTTTCTTTGGCCATAATCTTATAAAGGGAACTAATTTATGTTCTTCCGTAGGAAACAAAAAAAATCGACGATTACCGAGCGAATTCACGTGTGAATGCGTGGTCATCGAGCGAGAACGGTAAGAAAATTGAAAAAAAAAGAGAGCGGGAGCGTCATATGCCCATATAGATGAGCGGACGACTTTTCAAGGATAATTAATTTCCCGGTCATTCCCAAGAACCCTAACGAGCTCGTTAAAAAGTTTCGACACGTTTAGACCCGGATTCGGCCATGGAAAAACCATTTAAGCTTCTTTTCACCGTCGGACTGCGGAGCTGAATGGACGACCGGTTTCTTCGCGCACCCCACGGCCACGTCTCGGAAGCAACTACTTTTTTCCCCCGTTTTCCAATGTCTACCTCGCGCCGTTACGACCCACCCTCTCTTGCACCCTATCTCAATCCCTCGTCTCGCCATCCGCTTCTTCGTCGTTTCACCTCGCATCCGTTCCCATCACCTCGGCAGCAGTTTTCAGCCTTTTCTTGCCGTCGTTTGGCTGACATTCCGCCGCAGAAACATGGAGAAGACACGAACGGGGATAGAGGGAAAGATAAAAAGGAGAAGGAAACTAGCCGTGAGTAAAGGAACGTTGCGGAAGGTGACGGAAACGAAGGGGCCACCACCGAGAGAGAGTCTCCGGCGAAGGTGGCGAGTACCAACCTCTGAGAGGAGCCCACTCTTTGTTTCGCCTCCCGGCGAGATATCGGCTAAGTTTACTTGGTGGAAACTCGACCTATAAATTTCATCCCTTAATACGGGAACGTATAATATGAAACCGTCGAGTTATACCTCGCGGCCGTTTTAAGAAACGCCTGACGGCGTTATTCACTCGGCCCGCTCGCGTTTCCCTGGACGGAATTTGTTGGATTTGCAAAAAGTTCGCGAACGATATTCCTGAGTGCTCCGCAAAGTGAGCACGAGGCGCGGAGTAAAAAGAGGTCTTGAAGTTAAGAAAATTCTATAGCCGCATCCCTCGTGTACAGAGAGTGCGAGGCAGAAAGGGAGGAAGGGAAAAGAAAGCACGTGATGCATTATTTTACTTACACACGCTCGAGCTATCACTCTTAACCAGAAATAAGCTTAGGATGGCATATTCGCATTAAAGATTTGTTCCACATACAATATACAATGAATTGTTTAACTGATGAAAAAAATAATTGTATTAAAAGACCATTATTCGAAAACCCGCGTAATTATGCATGATTGCTAATAATTCGGATAAAATAAATATGAACTTTTATTATTCAAATAATACAAAAATAATTTTGGATAAGGTAACGAATAATTATTATATTTAAATATAAATGATTCAGATAGAAACAAAATTATCCGAATAATTATTCAGACAAACAATAGCCGCGCTGGCTAAGTTATTGAAATTATTCTAATCCTGCTTCATACGAAAATATCTCTTAAAGTATCTGTGTTAAAAAAATTTGCAAATTATAAATTTCACATGTATGATTCTAATTTATATCTAATTAATAAAAATGCAAACTTAATAATGGAATTATTATGTAGACACGATTCGTTACACAATAGTTTCACTGGTTAACCAATGCGCTCTGTTTGAAACAGTTAAGCGCACGGAAAGCGCCTAAGGTGAACTAAGATTAGCTAGTCTCTCTCCTTAGGTGGATCAAGTATATCTCTCCGAAATTTCGGACTTGGAGCGATACAAATATGAGTCCTGAATCTCTACATTGCCTCGAGGTGGCATCGTGAGATACCGGCAAACCTGTTCACTCTGTAGAGCGCGGCGATGGAATTAATGCCGCATTTGTATGAAATTTGGCCAACACTGGCTCGGAATTCGGCTTATACGATCAAGGAATCGTACCTTGTCGCGGTGGAAGCAGGTTTACGATTCGGTCAATCGTAAACCTTGATTGCTCGGTCCTGCTGAGAACCTTCGTCCCGCAATGTACATAACCGCCGTTGGTTATCGCGGAGGAGTAAAGATATAGAGACCAACTCGTTGGTCATTGAAGCCGACTCGTCCTCGTGAATATTATATATATCGTAACGTGATCAGTACAAGTATCCTCGACTTTATCTCGGCCTATCGTAACATTCATAGTCATCTTACGAAAGCAAATACGCATCCCATCCGTCAAGAACTAAAAACGAAAGATAGATCGATGTATAATTTAACTGCGCTCATGCTAGCTATAGAAATTTTTTATACCGAGGTAATATATCTAAATTAAATCATTAAAAAAGGAAGAAATGCCAGATTTCAAGAATTACGAGACGAATTTTATGAATAGCTTTAGGTAATTTAATTTTTTCCAACATGACAAATTTCCGATATTAAATAAGTGTAACCAAATTAAATTTCCATATATTAAAAGCCGATTCGAAATTTGAGAGGAAATAAGCTCGTGAGGCTCGACGAGTTTTATAAAATATGCTGTATATAACCTGTTTAATTATTCAACGCGATCTTTGCTATTCAAAAGATGAGACATCACGTATGGTCATGTATTCGTATACGTCGCTGCTTTATTTCCTCGATAACTCCGCTTTGTAAAACTTCATACATAAAGGAAAAACAGAAACTTCTCCGTAAGTCTATATAATTTCATACATAATTTATGCTGTGTATTCCATAAATAACCACGCGTACACTTCCGTTGTAGACATTTATATGCGATATTTGCGTTCTTTGAGCATCAGCAGAATGCATCATGGGAAATGTTTTTAACGGACCAGTAGCCAAATACAATTCCGTTTATTTACCACTAAAAAAAACGTTTATCTTCGGTAACATTTGGAAAAAATAAATTCAGTCTAGAGATATATCTTCCGCGACACGATTGACACTTTGATATATATGTGGGAAGCGTCAATTTTTCACGGTATACGAAGATAGATGCACGCGGAACACATCTCGATCCCTTCGACATCGAGGAAATGGCCTACCTAAAATTTTTGGGTAAAATTTTCTTACAATGAAGTAAGTATAGGTCCATACAATATCTTATGAAGGCTGATCGCACCGTATATAAAGATATGTTATTATTCAAATACAAGCTGCAACAATCTTGATATTTCTCGAAAGAGCTATTCTAGAGACGGTTTATCTTCTAAATTTTTTAACTTTTCCTAATGAGAATAATCTTAATTTTTCAATGTAAAAATTCAGTGTATCTCGCATTCCGCATACCACCTTGTTTGTAATATCTTCGTGAAAAAGTGGTAATACTGCTTAGAATAACCACAGCAACGCGATAATATCCGCGCGTATCATCCTTTCGAAGGCACATTTCTTTGAGCAAATAAAGAAAAAAGAAGAAGAAAGAGAGGGTAAGAGAGACGTGAAAATGGAGTTTTCTCTCGTTTCTCAGCTCACGTTCTCGGGCTTTGCGCGTCGCTCACTTTGGAAAATAGCTTCCGTTTACTTATTCTTCTCTTTTCCGCTTTATCGACTATACGTCTACCGCGATCTCCTTAATAAGACAAACCTATCGATGGATTGGTGACTTGACAAAATCATCGTTCCTAGATTTAAAAATTTATCGCGAATTTGGAGTTAGTCCTTTCTTAGTAAAAATATCGAAAAAATGTATTATTTGTCGTAAATATTTAGCGCTACATATTTTAATAACTAAGCCTTAATTAAAATCCTGTTGAGAATGTAAACTTTATTCGAAATTAACAAAAAATTTTTGAAGAAATAAACTTTAAATTAACAGCAAGTCTACATCTGAAAGAAGCTTAGCTCTACAAAAATTTCTTTTCTCAATCATGGTTTGAAAGCTATTGGTAGCCTGACATTTTCACCGGAGGAAATTCTAGATTAATTCTCTAAGTCAGAGAATCAAAATTAAAGTTGGAAGACTTTAATTACCCAGAATACGCTATAAATGCAAAGTGCAACGAACCATCTCGCAGCTCATAATTACGTTGCATCCGCTAAGCAAAAGGTACTGACCGAAAACATTTTCGAAGTATCGGAATAAATTTCGAGCGGCGAGAGAAAAGCCCGGGGTCGAGAGAGCGCAAGCCACAAGTATTTCCTCGCTCCGCCGGATAGCCATATTTTTTCTCCTTATTTCCGCATCCCCAAACGTGGCCGCTGTTTTTTCACGCCACAACGCTACACTTTATGAACTCTGCGCCCGACACGTTCGTCCGTCCATCTGTCCGTTCATCCATCCAGCAAGAACACGCGTTTCCCGCGGCAACGAAATTGAATGTCCGCGGTTTATGACGCACGGAATTGCGTATCGTTAACTGACGACGTAAAAGGTGGGTATATGTACATGGGCACATCGCTAGTTTTTTTACGATCCGTGCTAATGCTCCTCGCAGAACATCTACGAGGGCCTGAATGAGCTTCGAATGAGATCCGTCGAGAACAACGCAGAAAATGCTGGGCAATTATGCGCTCAACGCGAGAAAGATTTTTATGTCTTTTTAATTCTACAAATGTAACGCGGAATATTATGTATAAAATGTACAAATATGTCTGGTTATTTATAACAGCTACAATTTAAGGAAACAATTTAAAAAAGTTTAAATTACATATCTTTCACTAAAATTTTAATTTAATAAATGTAATAGCATTACTAGATATACATATAATTACACGATATAATTTATCAGGAAGAATCGACTCATATAACGCCTCTTATCCGGAAGATAGTTATTTTGTACTCAGGCACACAACGTGTAGAATATATCATCTCCGGACACTGTCACAACTAAGGCCATCGTGCCAGGAAGTACATTATGTACCTACTATACAGCCAGCTTAATAACAATGCGAAGCACTTGGTTCTTTGCTCGGTACTTTAGTGCAATTTGATATTTACGGAGCAATATTTCAACTTTACACTCCGCCTAACACGCTGATTTATTGCGACCATGGCGAGAAAAACGAGAGAGAGATGAGTTTTCTTCTCTCTTTTGTTTCCACTTCCGCTTTATATACCAGCAAGATTTTCCTACGTTTCGAGTGTGAGGAACGTGGTAAAAATCGATATTTCTTTCTTAATAGGAAGGTAAAGTCTGATTCTACGTGCGTTGTGGTTTGTGGTTAGACGGTGATTTATGGACGTGATATTTGGCAAAAATTTTATCCGAGCTACGTATACGAATTTAATCCTCGCATTTTCACGTTACCTGTCATTTCGTTCGTATCAATGGCAGCTTTCGAAAAAACAGAATATTTCGTGCAAAAATCGCTTCGAAACATTTCCATGTAATAGCGAAATATCACAAAGCTAAATATCTGAATAAACCGATTCCGCACACTTACCCTCCATAAGCTACCAAGTGAGCAAAAAAAAACAGTAATTCGCCTGAGGATCGAAAAATAGAAAATATCATTAAATCAGTATTCCGTACAGGGATTACGCTCTTATTCGTGACGTTCAGTTCAATCGATGCCAACGTTTATAACATCGTTATCGTCGCAATTATTACTACACGGCGATATTAAGCTCGTTACTGCTCGAGTTGATTAAAAGCTTCGAGCCAAATTGCGTAACAAAATTCGTTTCAAATTTCCGAATGTAATCGCGATAACGGCGATATCGAATTCATCAATTTTTTCTTCTTTTCAACGAACCGCCGAGCGAACGCAAGAGATGATATCGTCTATGGACGCATCCGCAATCTACGTAAACGGGAGCGGAGATTTCACGGTCCGATATATATCCCACGTCAAAATATGCAAATTCCCATTGCGCAAAACCACGGCATCGCAGTGTCCAAGATGCAATTTCGAAATAACGCCGGATATGCATTCTTTGCGCGCGAGCCAGAAAAAAGATTTCACGTTTCGCTAATCGGACGATCCTTACGCGGTGCAAATGTTTTTTAAGTAATTCCAAAAATTTGATAAATTTTTATATTTAATTCTCATGCAGGAAACTCAGGAAAGGACGGTGAACGTCAACAGGTCTATTTTTCATCGAAAAATATTGGTTTTATTTGACTATCAGACTCTTCCGTACACATATATGAATCAACCTTTGTAATGGCGTTAATTTGTACAAAACGATGATTTCTCTGCAGTACAAGAATACCACGCGTTGATAAAATTCAAACGAATCAGTGAACGGTCAACGAGGAGATCCCGCAACGACGCCCTTCAAACAGACAATACTGAATATAGACTTTGACATACAACGACCGTTTTTTTTTTCCCTTCGAGGCGTAACAGTAATATATCTATAATTACTTTCTTACATCGCAACAATCATACGAGGGAGGTACATTCCAAGCGTGAGGCCGTAGAACAACCGACCGATGTCCTTAATCAATAAAAAAAACATGCGTCAACGTAACGAGAGTCGCGATAACAAAATGTACGTATAAAAAAGGTAACACGGTGAGGTAACGAGATAAATCGGGGATAACAATCCCGCCGTTTGGGAGAGAATCGGGAGAAAAACAGAGGGGAGAACTTCACTATTCGCATAAGAAATTCTCGAAAAAGGTCGGAAGATTCCCTTCTCGCGGTGCATTCAGTGAATCAATCGCGGTATAGAAAACGCCTAACGTAAATTCTTAAAGGAGAAAATTTCAGATTCGCCAGCCAATTATTTCCTATTGCCTCGAAGAACAGTAAAAGAGAAAAGGAGATAAGAGAAGGCGGAAAGAAAGCTCGACTACGAGGGGGGTTTCGATCGGAGGAACAAGATAGATGGAACGGCTCGATCCACGTGACTTTCTTATTCCTCGCCTCCTTGGCCGCTTAGTTGCTGCTGGGTTGTTCCCGCTTCAGCGAGCCGTGTTCCTCCAGCATCGCCTGAAGTCCATCGGGGACTCGACCGGCGTCCAATTCCTGAGTCCACTGACGATACTGTAGAAAAATAACAAACAGTGGTGTGTAAAGTACGTTTATCCCGTCTCTCGGTCCTGTCTTGTTCGTACTAAACCGTCGTGCGCTGGAGATCTTCAGTGGAATCAGAAGGATTTGGGAACAGCCTCGTGGATACACAGGAATGCCGGACTTGTCGGGATTTTTCAACCGCTCCTCTTACTCGCGACACTCGGCAGCTTAATCGATATAAGAACCTCGAAGCATCGATGTCAGATATTCTCAAAGCACCTTGTTAACGAGTATTCCGTAAGAAGACAAGATAAATAAAAGCCAATTAGTATTTAATAAACAAATAATTTTTTATTTTAAGCTTCTTAGCAAGACCTTTGTCCTTTATTATTCCATTGTCCTGCCGTTAAATTTCATTCAGATTTATTTCTGTGGAGCGTAATCGAACAACAAAGTGAATGCTAATTTTTATATAAAACCACGGAAATTATTTGTGCGAAATATTTCCTACTATAGAGACCCATAAGAATAAAAATTTACGACAAACGACCGCGTGAAGTACTCAAATAATTCTAACAAATACGAGTGCTTTTCTGCGAAAACAAAGCAATGAAGATGCGAATAATACTCCTAGTCGCATTGCTAAAGAGCGAACCTTTGTATTCCGCCAGAACTTTACACTTTTGCGAGTAACTTAGTTTGCACTTCGAGGGAAGGTTTAAGGAAGACGATAAGGAAGACGATGAGAAAGGCGATGGAAAAGAAAAAGTTACGAGGTTCTCCAGCTTCCGAAGAATTTGCTTTGCTTTACGTTCGAGATACAACTAATTCAGGCAACTTTAAGACATATTTTCTTCTAAAAAAAAAAAGAAGAAATCTTCCTTCGATATTATAAGCTTTATTTCTATTTTATTCGATTAATATTAAAGAACATAATCAAAAATTAAGATATGCATAAATCTTTAGATATGTTTGATTTCTTATAAACAATAATTTGTATAAATATATAGAACGCTTCAGACACTGTTACAGTGTCATTCCTTATAAATTGTAAATATTGCTTTTGTAATAAAAATTATATGGTAATAATTTTCAAACTATTGAAACTGATGAACTTTTCGCGAATTAAATATCAGAATAAATATTGGAACACATTATCCATCGTTTAACTTAAAGTGCATTTTACTTCGATAAAATATCGACATTTATATTTAAGTGAGAAAGTCAGTTACTAAAAGAGAAATATCGAAATGTGAAAGTGAAAAATTTTCCTCGATACTTTCGTTAAGAAAGAATTGGATTCAAGTTTTACGAAGAACAGCATATCTTCACTTTCCGCTAATTATTATAGAATACCTTAACAAATTAAGTCGCAATTTTATAAGCCGCAATGCATTCACGAGTCTTTTTATTCGGCACGCAACTTATTCGTCATAATACGTTGGTTTATTCTTAAAGAAGAAAATCCTAGAGTCTTTTCTACTCTCCATTTTCATTTGTTCGTTCGTTTATGGAAGGGTTAAGAATATGACTTACCATCTCGAGCTCTTTCCGCAGAGCAAGCACCGCCTTTTCTCGGTCGGCCACGAGCTCCTCCAGGTACTGATACCTCAGCTTCTTGCGAGCACGGCACTCCCTCGCACTCTGCCGGCTTCGTTCTATAACAGAATAGCAAACGAAGAGGGTGAGAGAACGCGGATCCATATCAATACGAGGAGAATCAATGCATGCAAAGCGTGGCTCAATCCTCGGGACGAAAGTTTCGGCCCCGAATTCGCGCCGAGCATAAATTTCCCTGGTTTTCGGCGTCAGGTTGTGACGTAACGGCAAACCAAGTGACAGATATATATATCACGAGCTCTACAAGAATTCACGATTTAATAATGTCGCCGAACGCGCAAGACGCATGGTAATGCCGCGGCATATGCGACCGAAAAGCGGAAACTTTTACGAAGACGGACGGTGTGTTACGGTAAGCTATGATTTTGTTCGAACGTAGGGAGGAAAATAAACGTGTCGCATGTCGCATGTCGGAGCGAAATCGAAGCTCGATGAAATGCGAAGCCGATTTAAATAACGACGTCGTTGCAATCTGAAATCTGTAATATTCAAATCCTCGAATCCTACGGTTTTAGAATTTTATCCGATCGTTGGTTTCTGTGCGTTATATATTCCAAAATTTTCTGCGAGCATTGCGATTCTTGAATTCCGAAAGTCTTCCCGAGATTCTTGCATTCTAAGGCCTGTATTTTATTTCTTTATAGTCACGTTTCTCTGCTGAAGAACTCACAATCAGCCGAAACTAGTCGTCGAGCGACGCGATGTGATTTAATAAATGGACACCCCAAGAATCGACTTAATTTAATTTAAACACTCGTTACGTCATATTTATATTCAACTATCAAAAAGAGAGTAATAGTATAATAAGTTAACTTACATACCTATACTTACTTACATAACTATATTTTCAGTTTAATAAGATAGATTTAATTCTTCAAAAAAAATGTTAATTTAATGCGCTACAATAGCTTGACCATCGAAATTTATTCGAGATACAGGAACAGAATATTCGGTACACGTTTATTTCATTTGTTTCATAACGCGTTAATTGTAAAATAATTTGTAGCGACGCATCGGTTATTATGCCCGTTTTTGAACATAACGGCCAGCGCTGTTTGTTTCCGAAAGGTCGCGCGCGGGTATTAGAACTCGGTCAGGCATACAGCGGCGCGAGCCGCGTGCCGACGCATTATCTCTCGAGATGTAAGCGCGCCAAGTAGTCCAAACACGATCGTTTCCCACCTACCGATTATCGGATCATGTAATTATATTAAATCTTGCGTTTACCGACCCGTAGACATATCGAGGCGGTTACTTAGCGAAGCGATTCGCTCATTCGAAGCGAAACTCGATACGGATGTAATTTCACTAAAGCTTACCCGAATTGAAAACGCGGAAAACACGAATTGCCGGATTTACTAATACTCGAGTAATGAAAGAATGCGATGTATTAATTGATTTTTTAACTTTACGTTGTGCGTTTTGTGGGACTTACGCGTTCGAAATGAATGGCGTATGCGATTACTAAATCTCTCGCGATTGCGGTGTGGAGAAGATAGATTTTGCCCATCCTTTCGCGTTATTCTTTCATCGAAATACAATAAATCGCGCGTCGCGTACAATTAATGTCGGGAATGCCGGACAAAGTATCGCGCGACCGTTATATTTTGACGGCTACTGTGCGCACGATTGTAATTAATCGTGTTTTCGCGGGTGTTGTATTGTGTAAATGCAATGAAAAGGGTCTGAGAGGAGGAGGAGGCCTAGGAAAGGTATCGGGTGACGGCAGAGCGACCACAAGGTAATTAATCTGTTATTTATTTATTTATTTGGGTTAAGTGATTAAAATAAGAATTAGAAGAAAGACCCTCAGTCGTGAATACTTGTACTTTAAAAAAATATCTTTCAAAGAAATATATAATTTCGAAATATCTATTTTAAAGCCAAAGAATTCAGTATGCGCAATATTTTTTTAAAATAGCAATTATTTTGAAGGCTGCTATAATTTGGATTTTATATTTATATTTTGCAGATCAATGCAGGCGCAACGTAATTACGACAAGTCTGCCGCTATCGGTGAGTGACAATTAAAGCTTTCAATTTGAAATAATGGATCTATGAAAATTGTATCGTAAAATATTTCTATATGTATATAAAAGGATAAGAATACACTGTTCAGAATAATAAAAATGATAATTCAGATAATCTCATAGGTTCATTGTTTGAAGATTGGATAGGCTAGAATAAATTAAGATAAATAAATATTTAATTCTGGAATATGTATAATTACTCGATTTATTGCGCAGGAGGATGCACATGTACGAATTTATAAAAGAGAGTTCGATATGTTAATGCGTTACTTATTGGCACATTTTAATCTTTTATTACATGACTGAATATTAATTAAGAGATATACTAATTGTTTGATATTTATACAGCAAATTCATAAATATTTGCCAAACATTTTAGAGAGGCAAAATTTTCGGGAAATATAATTGAAAACATAATGAAAATATAATATATTAATGTTAATTTAGGTGATGTATTTTAGTATCAAAATAAATATTGAATAAATTTTGAATTTATTGCTTTCGTAAATAGTAAAAAATAAGGAAAATGAGAAGGTAGTAAAATAAAACTAAACAAGTAAAGATATTTTTGGAATATAAAATTCTTATCTGAATTTCTTCATGGTGCTTGTATATCATGAACAATAATGAATAGAAGATATTTATGTATTATTTTTGCGACATGATAAATAAAAATAGATATCCGTAGAATATGGTAGCAAAAAAACTGTATTTAGTTGTAGGGATGTTATTTTATTTTTCTTCTCATCTTTTCCACAGATATATCTTTACTGAAATTTGAGGTCTGCACGTTTGGCCTCTGTGTTATTTCTTTTCAGATAATATGTTATATTGACGTAAGAAAGCAGTACTCGGGGATTCTTTCAATATATATCTCAAATAAATATATAAAAGAAGTGTACACGAAATACATTACAGTCCAACAGCATCCAATTAAATTGTTAAATAAAAATGCACATTAATAATTATTAGCGATACTTATTTAATATACATATAACACACCAATTTTATCCTAATCTATCCTAGCCTATACATCTATTTATTGTTAACTTGACTTTATATCACTTTGGGTGCTTACGAAGAGGCGCTCGGGGTTAGGTTTTGGTATAATAGTGCACGTAACATATGCTATACCAAAATCTAACCCCGAGCTAACCCCGAGCGCTTCTTCGTAAGCACCCTCTATATCAATTAAAGCAGCATGAAATAATGAAATGATATGAGGTACATTTATACTTACGTCGCGTATGTGATATTGCGCGAAATGTCTCGTAAAAACTGTATATTGTTTTAATGATATCAAGCTATATTTGAATAATCGTGTCGCCTCAGCTATGTACACAGTCTCAGTTGATTTCTAATCAAAATAAGATTAATCGCGTCTTTATTATGAATATCTTTCCTCTTTCTCTCTGATACGTTTTTAAGACTAAAAATACGGACTAAAATCCTCACATTCAAGCACAAGATTCCAAGATTTGTAGCTTTGATTTGTAGATTCAAATTGATTTTTCGATTGCGAGAGAACTGTTACAGACTTTAAAGTTTCCACGCGTTATCAGATTGTTAAATAGTTTCACAAATGGCAAATGTCTTTCGCGAGAATCATTGCGCGTTTAGGTATAATAAACGTCTTTTACGATCGAGGTCCGCGAACGCGCTATCGTTCACGGCTCGCCAGACCCGCTTTTTACGCGGCAATAAACGTCACTCGTTTCATTGCGGACCTTTAAGGGTGACCAAGCCGCCGGCGAATTTTTGCAGTCCGTAGAGCATCGATCGGCCCAGCGCCGTAAATTTTATCGGAAAGAGATTCGTCGATGTCGATTGGAGCTGACGCGCGATCGGTGTCGCGCTTGGAAGATCGATACCGGCGCATCGCGGAAATTAAGCGTTCTCGCACAGTCAATTTGTGGCTCCATTTAGGATCTCATTGCAACGGCCGACATCTGGACCGAATCTAGGCGAAACTCGGACGGATTTAAATAAAAGCCGCTTCCGTACGGAGTAAAATGGAGAGTTCGTTCGTTCGCGTGGCCAAGAACGATCCGAAAAAGACTCACGCGCAATTTCCGCCGATATGCAGGTCGTCGCGAATCCGCAGGACATCTTTCTAACGACAGACAGGAGACAAGCTGAAGAAAATACGTTGTTTTAATCCTTTAATGGAGCGCGACCGCTAAATCGACCGTTGCACGGAAGATCCAACAAAAACAGCGACTAGACGGCGATAGAAAATTCAAGTTTTCAGAGTGATACTTTTTCAGGTTAATAACTTTTTAACGGAAATATAAATTCACATAGAACTTTGAAAATTAATGTTTTATAAGGAATTAATATTTGCGAAATTACACACAGAAAAATATATACTACCTACAAGTTAATATTACTTGCTTCAAGTATTTGATAAGTTCATATATGAGCAAATCTACCATAAAGTCGTCATAAGTATCACATTTACTCAAAACATATTCTAGATCTTAGCAAGTTTAGTACTTGAAACAAGAATATTAAATTAATACTTTTCTTGGCTGTAGAACATTCTGTGTGTAGATAAAATTGGAAGTTTCAGTTTTAAATAATCAAGGTAGAATATTTTGCAACACATTGCTGTTCTGTAAATTTTAAATATGATTTAATTTTCAATCCATACATTAAAACTTAATGCAAGTAATAATTAGCCGCAAAGTTTTAGCTACTGATTGAGAATTATTTGTACCTGGGAAAATATCAGATGGATTTGAATGGCATGCGTTCCGGAAAGGAGGCCGCATCGCGATCGGAAAGAACCGGGGGCCGGGGGCGACGACGAAACAAAAGGGAGAACGAAATAGCGCGCGTTAGGCGATTATAAAGTTTCCCCGTTCCCGAATGAGAAGACCACGCGCGTTCCAGAAATAACCCCGCGAAATTACTCGGTGCTGGTCCATGCAACAGCCATCAGCGCGGCGGGTTAGCTTCTCACCCAACCGCTCCTTCTATCTTGTGCCTTTCTCTTCCCGCTTTTGTTACCCCGAGGAACTCCGCGGCGGCGAAATGGCGGAATTGCAAAATAGCCGAACGATAACCATATACGGTGAAAGCGTGGCTGGTAATCCTCGTTCGCCGCGGTATCGAGAAACCGCTGCGGGGGTGGCCTAGATATAAATATTTATTCGCGAAAGAGATAAACGCGTTCTTAACGGCGATTCGCACCGTTTCGTACAACCTTTTCGGCGTGAACGAACGAACGCGAAACGAAAGTTTCGCGCAATCAGTGGATACGCGAGTCCCTCCTCGCGGGAAAGACGCGCTGTTGCTGCGACTATCGAACGTTTTAATCGAGAGACGCGACGGACGTCGACATGAGTACGGACGTAAAGCCAGAGAGCGCAGGGAATGGCCGATATCTGCCACATCCGTTTCATTGTCTCGTAGAATGTGCGCTATCTTTCTATTTTACGCGCGTTTTCGCACCTTGGATTAAAGAGACGTTGACGAGTTGAGATAAAGTCAAGCTAGTGACCGATATCCACTCGTGTCCACGTTACTATTCCCTTGATCGCCGTCCTTATTACTTTTAACGCGTACTTTTGCCTCTCTGATTTACGTAAAGCATTCTTTTCCTGACGAACTAACAATTCAAAAATATATAATAGCGCATTCTTATAAAATAATAATTTCCAGTTGCAATCAAGCAGCATTTAATCGATATGTTCGCTGTATAGTTTATTATATTGCCTATACAGCCTATCAAAGTATCGAACAATAGAGGTGGGCAAAATGTAATCGAATCGATAATTGATTGTTGTATTTTAAATAATCAATGACTTATAATTTACAATAAAATATTAATCAATATTCGATTATTATTGACAAATAAATCATAAAAATAATCATTGATCGCAGTTAAATTATCAGTCATTTATCGTGGAATAATTATATTTTTATTACAATTAAATAACATATGTTATATATACTACCGAAGAGATTATAATAAAGACAATAACTTCGTTTCATTTTATGATTATTAGATAGTAATTAATGAGTAATGATGACAGACCGTCGATGCAATTTATATTTATGCATTATTTAATAATAGATTTCAATGATAATTACTTAATTACTGATTCCAAATTATTTCACTAATCCAATTGCGAAAACAATCAATTGCATTGTCGCACAGTTTCATCGTACAAGTGCGAATCGTAACAAAACAATTTTAATTCTAATCGCAACGAGGACAAACAATTTACCACCGATAAAATCGTATTGTTACAAGCGTAACGGCAGCGAAGCGAAATGTTGAAGCAGATGTCTAGGATGTCAACAAGTATCCTTCATGTAGCTACTTACCGAGCTTAGCTTTCATGTCCGCCTTCTCCGCCGCCTTCCTTCCAGGCTTGCGTCCCCTCTTGCCCCCCTCTTTCCGATCACCGCGAGATCCCTCCTGCAAATGAAAAGACATGATGGTTAATCGCGGGAAAATTCGTCATCTGATGGGGTAAATATTAATGAGCTACGAGCGAATCGTCGCACGCTTTCTCCTCTCTGACACGAACGAGATATCGGGCGTCAAAATACGGAAATTAGCTACTCGTTAAAACCAATCCATTTTGCAGCCGCGGCTTTGCCGCACCGATTGGCTTTTGCCGACAGCATGGAGAGACTGGTGAATAATCATACCGTGGATGTATTTGCGCGATGGTGACAAATCTTACGCGAGGAGCCGAGATGGCATTAAAAATTGACGCGTTACAAAACGCGCGGCTGGATTATTACGCGGCCTACCGAAACGAAAGCGTGCGCGCGCGTCATGAATAATTCGCCGCGGGGTAATTTACGATTCAATCGGGCCGCGGTCTCACGTACGCGCGCACACGCGGCCACCATAATACCGCTTGATCCGCGCCGGAGTTTCGCCCCGATTAATATCTTGAGCGAGACACGGCGGTGTCGTTTTCAATGGAAACAAAAGCTCATTGTGTCGCCGAGGAGAGGGATCGAGCCTGGGGGAAGGTGCGCTCCGGTGAAAAGCTCGGGGGATGAAATCGTCTCCTCCGCCACGAAGATCTCCTCCCCCTGATCGTAAACGCGAAATGAGCAATCTCTCGCAGAGTCCACAATATATCCCTTTTTTCTCACGGCCACAAAAGTGCAATGAGCGTTATTCAATTTCTCGCGAACACGCAACCGAACGATGCCTAATAAACGTCCGCTTTGCCGGCGACACAGTTAACTCAGCTTTGAGTTTTATAGTCCTCGTAACCCAGTCCGTCAGATGAAATCGAGCGAAAGACGAGACGTGAACGAGACAGCCGCGCGTTTATTTTCAAGATTTAGACACGAGAAAAATCGAGATACTCTAAGGAACGTCATTTTATTATTGCCTACATATATTTCAAGACTTTATTTATTCTTTTCACTGCTTATCTCTTGTGAAATTTGGAATTGACCTTTATTAGAAAACTTATTCTTAATATAATATTTAAACGTATTCTTTGCATGCGGGAAATTGGATATGAAATAACATATCCTTAATTGCAAGATGTGTTATTTACAAAGAGATTAAGAATTAATTAATTTGCAAGCCGCGTTCTTTGATGGTATATATGGATTCTCTACAAACTTGACGCTTCGTATACGTATCATACGAGTCACCGTATCGCGAGGTCGTTCCTACCCATTTCCGTTGTCCCAAGAATATTATTTATGCAAAGTGTACGTTTGTCGCGCGTACAAACCGCCCCGACGGTCAAACAAACGAGTGACGCGCATACATTTTCGCGAAATGCATTTTCGCACGGTTCTCATTTCGTCCCGTGGCGAAAAACGGGCGACCGCGCGCGAAAACGATTTCAACGCAGAATAATTACCTGGAGGAACAATTTCGCAGCCTTGGGAGCACGGGGAACGATACGCGGACCGCGACACGCGCCAGATAGAACGCGCTCACCATCTTCGTCGACGAGCCATTAAAATTTACACGCCCCTCGGGCGCGGTTGTTGCATACCGCGGCCTTTAGGTATGCATACGCGCTCAGGAGTGACAAAATACAAATTCCGCCCCCTTTTAGGACCGCTGTTTACCGTTACGACCTGTCCGTGCCGCTCAATCTTATCTGGTATTAAATCTCCCCGAATACCGTATCTTTCCCCCTCGAGTACTTCCGGGTTTTTTTAACCGGCTCTAACCAACCTCTTGTTAGCCACCAAGCCCTTCCTTTCTCCGATCCACAACCCCTTTTTCCCTACGTGTATTTTGTGAGATAATTGGAATTGATTTCCACATACAAAAAAATATAGAAACGTCGAATCATAACTTCGAAATCTCGTACAGAGAATTACGCAACGGTCTGTAAATCGAGAACGTACCGTACGCAAATAGAGGATTGTTCACGGCCGCATTTTACGGTTCGTAGTATTGCACTGACGAGACAGACGATATGGATGTAAACATCTCGTTAACAAGAGTAATATCTTTCATAATATTCCAGGAATATTGAGTTATCTGTCAGCAATATATTTTTTTTGAAACAGCTTTGTTTACATTAAAAATCTATGTGCTAATTAAATAATAAAACTGAGATTCCCTCAGAATTTCGAACTAAAAAGTTTTTATAATTTAACTTTAAAATGTAGATAGATTATTTTTCAATTAATTTTAAATAAACCTGACTTTTAAACAAAAATTTAATAAATTTAATAATCGTAAATGAATGTTAGAAAAAATTATAAATATTGGCTTTTAAAAAATTTTTAACTTTTAATAAAAGGCGATCTGTTCCGAAACACTTCATATTTGACACAGAATTATGTAAGTTCAAATTGCTTTGCTCTTTTTGAACATTTCAAAGTATAGAATTTTTTAAAGTTACAAGGTATGAGAGAACGCACGTTACATTAATTGCAAATTGCGACTAGGCAGAAATAATTAAAACATTACGAAGCACTACATTACGCGAGAGCAAGTTCAAAATTAGTATGATAAACCAACGAATGTTTCTACCGCGTGAAATCGTATCTCCGTCATAGAACGCAGAAGATCCGCGGCTGCAAACCCTTTTGGAATCTGCCAGACATTTACTAACATTGACATTTCCGTCTACTTCCTTGTCCTCACCGTGCCGCAGACTCGCATATTCCAACCACAAATGCGCCTGCGAGCGCACAGACTCTAATTCCGAATTCCGACTCCTTCTCCTGCATACGACAGCCCATTGACGACGACTTGCTCGATCTATCCGATCAACGAAGAAACAATCCGTCCGTTTCAGGACTCGATAATCGTCATTTACGATGCTCGATCGTCGCGGAGAGTAAGGGTATATCCAGACAAATTTGCATAGGTGCATAAGCATATGCGTAAGAAAATGGATTGGTCTATTTTTTATGCACATGTATATGGACCAATCAATTTTCTTATGCTTATATTTATACGCTATGCAAGTTTGTCTGGATAGACCCTAAGTACGAACGCGTGCATAATGCAACAGCACAAACACGATATCAAATAGAATATTATGCCGGAAAATTTTCATAAATTATATCCGACATTATCAACTCGCCTTTTATTACGTCTCTCTGCATCCCAATTATATAATTAATATAGAATGTATTTTCATGTCGGACATGAAGAGTTTGAAAACGAAAAATGAATGGAGTATTAAATATAAATTAATATTCAAGACTCTGTGAAATTTAACTCGCATCCTCATCAAAATGGAGTAATGTCGTTCCCTGTTTTAAAATAGCAGAGATGCAATCCAGAATTGGTTTATTGAAGATAAAGCAATTTTATAGAATTATCGGAATTAAAGTGTTATTGTGTAATATACATACATGCGTTCTTTAATTGACAGTCTGGGTGAAATTTGCATTTAATTATTGAACATCGCGTTTGATTGATGTAGTGTCATGTAATAACAATATGTAGTAAATCTCGCATACTTCTTTTTCCGTTCACGTGCAAACGAGGGAGCCTAATAGCACCGAACTATCATTTTCATAACGATTTTAACGGTCGTCACAACTATCGGAGGTGAAATGTAAGATCCCGTCGTCGCGCGAATGTAAAATTTTATGATATTTTTCTCTGACATTTCTCGTCGTTATCAGCGAAAACATGCGAGGCAATGTTTCTCGTTTAAAAAGTAATTTCAGTTATCTGAAACTCGATTACTGGATGTCGTTACAGAAAATTGAACATGGTCCTACCAGCAGAACGCAAGTTTCCGTAAAGGCAATACTCGTTTTAATTTTTCTAATTTGCATTTGCATGAAAAAAAAATCTGTTAGCGCATTATCGACGCGTTCTCCGATTTTTTACGGTCCAAAAATATTAAAAAGCTAAGCTCCTACATGCACATAAAATTTTTCTCGCCTCACAATCAGAAGTGTATTATGTAAAAATGCAGTATCTGCCAATAGATTCCAACTTCCTTAATAGATAATCTCAAGAATATATATAACGAAATATGACATTTTTAAGGCAATACTCTCTTATATCGTAATGACAAAAGATAGAGGTAATCGCCTACTTTATAATTTTACACTGCAAGCTCTACTGCATACAACGCTTTCACGCCACTTCCAGACGTATAGCGTACGCTTTTTTCTACGGAAGCTAACCCGTCTAGAAAAAACGTATTTGCCCTAAAAGCAGCGATGTAAAATGTCATTATCTTTTATGGATACATTTTCTGCACTCATATCGGTCACATGCGCCAACGTGTATAAAAAATAGATTTTTTTATTACTTAAAAGGACTAAAACGAATTACTAAAAGCAAGCACCGTAAAAAATGGTGGAGTCCAACGGTTTGGACTTAAGGCTCCCCGCGTGTACCGTTTTAACATTAATCAAGCCGAGGTACGCTTCAATGAGAACCTTTAACGTCGTCTCGCCACGGCGAACCGGATGCCCGATACTACGCCGTTGCACCGGCAACCGGATGCCCGTAAAGCATATTGCACACAATATGCAACGGAGATGCAACGACATGGTTCACGCCGCTGCCATCACCTTTACGCCTTCGGGCCGAATGCACTGACAGCCGTTAACGATAATTCGAGATCAACGCCGATATACTCTCGAGGGTATTAAATTTCTGCTGTAGATCTATACATGGCGTCTCGATCTTTTCACCGCATGCATTTATTGGTGACAGATTCTTTAATGCATTTTAATGCGAGCTAAATTATTCAGATATATAATTTTTGTATAATAAATAATTTACCGTCCTTTCAATTAACCAAACTTCAGAAGAGAAAACAGATAATAAAATCATATTCTCTCAGTTTATTTATATTTATAAATTTCGTTTTTTTTTTATAATAGAATTTTTAATTCCAGCATAGAGATATATAATGTTTTAACATTTATATCATGGAATTAAAACATCATGAGATAAAACCGAACGTTATGCAGTAAAACCTAATTTGTACAAAGCTACTGCGAATAAATAAAAAACTCTTTTATACATGTTTATAATATCGCCATCTGGATTCGAATTTCGCAAAGCAAAACTTGAATCAAAGCAATCTCTGACATTATGGATCTATATAGAGACGTGTTACTTGCACTAAAGCCCGTTTTACCGTTTTAAATTAAAACAAGGCAAATGTTCTCGTTGTAAACTTGCTGGAATACCTAAATCCGTTTAACTTTATTAAAATTTTGCTCGGTCTTGTAAGTAAATGCGAAATACTTACTAAATACTTGAAAAATTTACTTTGGCCGAAATCCGCTCAAAGATTACTGTAAAATATAAATAAGCCTTGGGTCGCTTCTGCAAAGAAGCATTACCATCTTCATCATTTAAATCTTTCATCAAGAATTTACCGCACTCCTCTTTGTCTCCCTCCCTCCAAATTATTACATTATTCTATCAGGAATTAAGCTCATTGCTAATCGAACCTACAGTTTTTCTCTCAATCTGACCCGAATAATCGTCGTAAAATCGCCAGAAGAAACGTCCCTCGTCGATCAACGGAATAATTAATAACGAAAAGTGCGAATAGATTATATTACGCTGCAAAATCGAGTTAACGACGCGAGCTCTCCTTTACAATTACTAGTCATTTAAAACCCCGAGCAAAAGCCATTCATTAGATCGCATTCCTACCTCGCGTTCCACCGAGTCTCAGGTGATCGCTTTTCGAGAGAACTCTTTAATTACGACCGCACCACGGCCGCCGTTCTACCACGGCTCCGTCTTTTACGCTGGTTTTTTCGAACTGCACTTTCGAATTTCGAAGGGAGGGGGGGATAACGCGTGCTCGCAATTAATTTTCATTATTAGCCAAATTATTCCCGCGGCCTCTCTCAGCGTGACCCTCTCAAATGCATTAGGATTTCATAACTCTTTGCCGCCGTTTCTCTCCTCTTATTCTCCTCCTAGTTACACGGCGTTTCTTCTCATATACTCGCAATTCGAATCACCCACACTGGACCCACTCATCTTCTCCGCTCTGCTTCCGGCATTATCTGTTTTTCACACTCGAGTAACCTCCCGAATTTCAGTGTCGTTTGACACGGTTTTATTAGCATGGTTAATTTTAATTGCCTTGGTAACCGGGTTTGTTGGCCGAGCGTTGCAATTTCCTTTGCCCTTCAATCTTCTTTTCTTTATATTTTTTTTTTACCCCTCCGACAGACCAGTCCCCGAGAAGAATATTACGATAAAACCGGATGTCCGCGAAAGACACGCGCGTAAGAGGCACTTGTAGTTGGCTTTACTATTTTTTTCCTACCTTGTTTAAGGCGCTCGGCGGAAAATGGACGTTAGACAAATTGGACTAAAGTGGACCGAAATGGAACAAAGTAGACGTAAGTGAGGGATAGGAACGTTTTACCATGGTGGTCGCGAGGTAAAAGGGCTGCTTTCCGCGCTTTAACTCTTTCGTCTTGAATTCTCATTTTACGGAATGATTTACGGAGAAAATTTCGCGCGTGTCCAAACTTTTATAATCATCCGCCGGCGATTAACGCTAATTTATTGTCGCAGCAAGATCCTTTGACACCGAAAACTTGAAACGTTCGCGGCCGCGATATTATACTTCGGACAAAAAACGCAGGTGCCAGCGAAAGGACTGTGAATTTAAAAAAGTCGTCGACGATCATCCTCCAATTTAAATTCATGCGAATATAAAACCCCCGGACGTAAAGATTTTAGCCCAGGCGCGAATTTGTCATAAAATCTTAATTTTCGTCGTGCGCGTAAATGCTGAATTTACGGTATACAATTTACGTAAGGTTTCATCAAGATTTCACAATGCGTCGCGCTGAATACACGCACTCTCTTTCTCTCTCTCTCCCTCTCTCTCGCGCGCGCGCGCGCGTGCATCCGCGCGTCACTCACGATAATAAAGCACAGGCAGGCGGTGAATGCACGGTGCAAGAGTTACCGGATTCACCGTGCCCACGACCTTATTATTACCTCCATTCGATGGTTGCACAATCTGCCGATCAGCTCACGCCAACGGTTAGCGCGCATTTTCCCCGGGTGCGCGATGCAACAGCGCTTATCTATCTCGAACGGAGGATTATTTTCGTCGGTCACCGCATTCGAAGGCCATATTTAGCTCACTGCGTTGCGTACGTAAGACTTTTTAACGATCCGCATCAACGAGAGTGCTTTTATGAAAGTTACAATGCCGCCAGCGGCAATTTCAGAGGGCAGTAAAGCGGATTTCGACCGCAGGGGAATCGAACTTTGATGACAATTTATATGCCCTACGATGCCCTAATATTTTTCTCGGTTTGCGATTTTTTTAATCCTGTCCAATGATCGCGTGAATAATGACAGTTATAAACCGGATTTTCAAGCTTATGTATAATTAATCCATGCACTTCATAAAAATATTATTTGATTTCGTGCTATTACTGTAATGGTTCTACGCGCGCTATTTTTCTGATGCTATGTTTTTTCATTCTCATTGCCATTTCGAATCGCGACGACAAAGCTGCGGAGAGCTGGCCTCGTCGGATAGTGTACAGTCGCGGCTTAAAGCTTTCTTGAGCTTTTCCAGGTCATTGTTCGTCCCCACTAGCGTAACCGGAAGAGAGTAGGAGGCACGGAAAGAGGCGGAGAAAGCTCCCTCGTAATTTTCCAGCCGCGCCGCTGCTCCAGCGACGTTATGTACAACAATGGACGGGGATGTTTCGCGAGCACAATGGGCTAGTGCGAGTGAAATCATTGCGTGAGCACCAAAATCGCGTAAATTTCGTCGCCCCCGCTGCGCGTGCTCCTGCGCGTATCACGGCGAAAATATGTTCGCATCCCGATATAAAATTAGAATGAAAAGCACAACCCTCGATGTACTTCCACAGTATACCGTAGCTGTAGCGAAAAGTCTACCGTGAGAACGGAATTTAAAAAGTCAGTAAATTAATGTCCGGAAGAATTTGTAAAAAATATATAATCCAGTCCAAATTCCTTCGCGATAGTCTTGATAACGTAGCAAGTTTTATTACCGCGATTTGATTAGACTCTATGTGCTCTTATACCTCGTCTAAAATTTCTCCGAGATATCAAGATAAAATTGCACACGACTTTGTATGTACCGTGTAGTGGCGTACAGCGAAGAAAGTATATATAGAGTCGAACGTATAACATTTTCCTGCTCGCATGCATGGCTGATAAGAAGACAAAGAGAGCGCGATTGGATTTATGCGATCGCATTCGTCCACGTCGCAGACAATAATTTATGAAAGTCAAACGACATAAAGAGCGCACACGCATGTGCGCGAAGGAGGACGTAGATCCTGACGACGGAGAGGAATAATGTCGCAGAGTATCTCGAGGCGAATATAAATTTTCTCCGTGTCGACGTCGATGAGAGATACTACAATCGCCGAGGCCAATACGCATGTAAACGAAAATAAGAATGATTCAATATGCCGCGGCGCGGCGACTCGAAAGACAATGAAACGCGTGATGTGCGCCGCACTTTGCACATCGCGCAGCAATTCGCGATGATGCATTCGTGAGCGTCGAAATTTTCTATCGAAGCTGCGAAGAAGTGAATCAAGTATACAGCGCGTAAAAGCCAGTTCGTAAGTTCATAAGAAGTTTCACTAAAAATAAAAACGACACATGTCGAGACATATAAGGCAAATTTGAGGGGAGCAAGTGTGGAAAGTGCCATAAATCCTATAAAGAATTTAATATACTTTGTCTGCTACCTTGTAGAACGCGTTTTCTAATGTTCTATGCTTGCAAGAAATGCGTAACTTTGAAAGTATGAGAAATATACATGAGCTAAAGGAATCACGCGACTTTGCCTCGTCACGGATTTCCTTCTTCAAAAAGATTCATTTTGAATGAAATAAATGATAATTTTATTTCATTTCATGAATCTTTCTCATTTATATTGTTTAAAATGAGATTTTAAACTTTAGCAATTAGCTTTGTTTTTTCTCATTCATTACCCTTTTCTTTCTCATTTATTTTGTTTGAAGACTCTTTACATAAAAAAAATCTAGCCTAAATATAGCTCTGAATATATAAATATTCATAACGATAAGCAAACATTATAAGAGGTGGACACTTCAAATTCTTACAATTAATTAAAAAAGATACCATTTTCAAACTGTTTTAATACCGACAAGTAATCGTGCAATTTATTGAGTTGGAAAAAATATACAAAATTCACACAGAAATATATTAATATTAAGACTACCAAGATTCAGCCTGACCAAAAATGGCATCTTCTCTAATTAATTGTAAGATTGATATCGGTCTAGTTTTACTTCAAATTCTGTCTAAATATGGTTCTAAAAAATGATGAGAATAAAGATTTTAGATTTTTGCAAATTTCATTGTTGGATTCGGTGTATCATAAGTCTAATCTCAAATGAAGCATAATATAATTTTTTCTACATTATGATATAATAGTATATAATACTTATTAGAGTTAGTAACACCGCCACATATTGCGCTAAAGATATTGCGCCCGAGAGGTTCTTTTGCACAATGCCGTGCAACATCTGGAGCGTTTCTCGTGATAACCTGGCTCGTCGAGATACGAGCGTGGAACGAGTGACGGCGTTGAGAACGCGAGGATCCTCCGTTACATTGCTGCCGGAGTGATGATGCTCGGTGCAGCAACAGCAGCAACACCCTAAAGCTGTACCACCCGTGATGGTAATGATAACGAGAACGATAACACTCGCAATACCAACAATCATACGGGGACAATCACCGGGACTATCGTCCGAAACGAGGGACGTTAAAGTTGTACTGAAATTCAGCGATAGAGAGAGATGACGACGGTGTTAGATAACTCAATGATATCTCGAAATATTTCATACGCAAGATATTCCTCGAAGCCACCGGACGACCTTATCGTTACGGATAATTCTGCGGACGATGCGAAATCGATATTTCAAAAATCAACAATATCGAGGCGGTCTCTGTATTCCACGCAATTGTTAGATTTAGGAAATATTTAAATCGACAGCTTGTGAAAATCACAAGATAAGCTGCGCGTCGCGAAGGGTCATCCGTTTCCCTTCTCATGGTTTTCTATAGACTTTCGCGCACGTTCCCTCATTATCGCGACTCCGATTAAATGTTTTTACCGCGTGCATCGAAGCGTTTCACGTAGCACGCGTGCGCGCGCGTACGCTTGCATCGCCGACGATGCTCGAAGAAGTGCACGAAGGACAACGGACAATCACGTACAATCGTAATTCCCCGCTCGGACATGAGATTGCGAACCTTGTTTCCAAGGACGTGATACGAAGGAAATATCGCGGATTCGTTAAAAGACGCCGCGCTGCCTCGACGCTTCCGTCTACGAACCTCAATTACTTCTCAACTAACCGAGATGGTACTCAGTGGATTTCCTCGTAACGCAATGTAATACGAACTGTTTCAGAAGTGGTACACGGGTCTTCCCACTCCGCGGATCCTTCATTAAATTTTAAATCTTATCCTTGGCGAAACTTTCGTAAAAATCCCTATCACAACCTTTGAACTTTTCATAATAAATGTGCCAATAAGAAATTAATATGAATCATAACAATTACATTAAACAAAGAGACGAAATGTTTTTCCTAAAAAAAAAAAAGAAAGATATTTGACACAATCTTATAATTAACAATTAAGAAACAATGAGCATCTGAACTTTTTAATATTAATTTGTGTTATTTTGTACGATAGTTTAAAAAAATCAATGTAAGTATATTCTTGATTGCAAGAACTCGTATGGATAGCATTGAATTGGTAAAGGCAAAAAAGACGAGAGATACGAACGTGAGTGAGAGGGTATGAATTAATCAATGCTGCAGTACGCAGTAGATAAAGCCGCTACATTCATTATCATATTAAATCTAGATATTTTATATCAGATAGACTACCAGATGCGTACGAGCTGCAGACAAACGTTACCGTATTTAAAAAAGATTGATGACAAAAGATAACTTAGCGATAGAATTGTAATAGCTTTGGAAAGATTAAGATTGGATTTGCATATAATTATGTTACGCATGAATTCAAACGACCGTTGAATCTTGAAAAATATGAATTTTATGCCAAATCAGATTTCTGAGCAATTGCTTTTATGATCTCTCAATAATTCAATCAACAGGTATTACGTCTGATATTATATTACCTACATATATGTATATGTAAAATAGAGAGAGAGAGAGAGAGAGAGAGAGAGAGAGAGAGAGAAAATGTCTGTATGTTCCCTATGTAAGCTATTGCTTGAACATTTTTGTATATAACACAGGATTTTTGAGAAAGTAATTAGATTTTTCCGACGCAATTTTTTTTATTTTGGAAAATTGCTTCGAAAAAATTTGAAAAAATTCTCAAAAATCCTGTGTTTTTGTTGTTACTGTAGAACTGTAGAACTATAAAACTGTAGAACAGACTGACGTCTGTTTCCAATTTTTTTCAATATTTTTTTCGAAAAAAACTCAAAAAAAGCTCGAAAAAATAAGAAGCAAACGCCGGCCCACTTTTGGTCAAGGCTTAAAAATTTTGATATCTGACACAGGATTTTTGAGAATTTTTTCAGATTTTTAAATTGTGACCATCGATATGTCGGTTAAAAAAATTATAACTAAATCAATTTTATTTAAAAAATCTGAGTGCATTTTAGAGTTGAAACAGTAACATAAAAAATCGCCAACCAAATCCGAGAGGTCGAGGGTCAAACCCAGGTCGATTTGGCATGGAATGCCCCAAATACAAATATACATATATTGTATCAAAATTAATAATGATAAGTGATTAGAGACAAGTATAATTATCTCGCATTTATGGCTTCTCTCGAAACCACAGTACGACCTTTCTATTCTAAATATAACTTAATCGCATCGCCGGCACTTGACCGAGCGCCTCTTCATGTAGCCTTTTTTTAAATCGGTTTCCTAATCTAAAATCGACAAAGTTACGACAAAAACCCTTGGCGAGATAAGCGCGTCAAACGCGAATGCAAATACGAATACAAGACACGGCGGTATCGCGAAACAAACCTTGCTCCAAGAATAGCTCGCGATTACTTCGCAGCGTACGTGCCAGTTACGTGCGCGTCTTTCGCGCGAAAAAGCAACCCGCTCAAAAATCGGTGGGCCATCCGTGCGCGCATTTCAACGGTGACGCGCGTCGCGCCGCTGAATTGCGCAGTAGCGTCGCGGGTGGGCGATGCGGATCCCGCGGCTAGCTCCGAAATCGACCGGTTTTCTCGCGCGGCGCATCGGCGTCGCGGCGGAGGAAACGTCGCGACACTTTATGAATTACGATCGTCTCGGCCGGGCGTCCCAGTTTCGTCGCGCCTCGCCGGCGATGCCGGAACGAAGGGAGAAGAAGAGAGAGAGCGAGCGAGAGAAAGAGAGAGTACGGGCGCGCGCGCACGCATACGCGCGCATCGTGACGGCACACCGACACACGGACGGCACCGAAAGGCGCCACGAAATGTTGCATACGCGCGTGCATATAAGGCGTTTCTCGCCGCGATATGTACCGGGAACGAACGCGCGCGGCACGGAAACGGAAACGCAAAATCCCGCGGACGAGGCGCCGCGGCGCGTTCGCGACGACGGCGTCGCGACGCCCCGGCGGGCGGCACACGCCGGGCGCCGTGCGAAAAATATCTGGAGGGAAAACTCACCGGTGCTACGCGTCGTGCGGGCTCTGTCAACTGCGCAGTTCACGGGCCAAAAGGCTCTCAGGCGGCAGGGACGTGACGCGCGCGGCTCGCGCCCGCGGCGGCCCGCAGCAACGCGGCCGATGCGCGGCGGTGACGCTGGCGTCACCGCGCGGCGCCTCGCGGAAGCCGCCAAGCCGCCATTTTAATCGCGCCCGCCCGCCTCCGACCGCGACTAACCCTTTCCGCCGACGGCGGCCGCTATCGGAGCCGAGCTCGCGAGCTGTCGGAGAAAACGGAGAAAACGGAGCGGAGCGCGCATGACGCGTCACGTCAGAGCCTTGCCGAGACCCCCGCGATCGGTACTCGCAAAACTCGCTTCCGAAGCGTAATTGTTGCGAAACAACACGATGCGATTCGTAGGCGAATCCTCGCTTTCCGTGGCGCGTTCCACGTCTGACCGCGATTCGAAATCTATCGAAGCGCCATACCGCGAGTATCGAAGTATCGAAAAAGCGGCGCGGCGGACCAATCACGTCGCGAGATAACGTGATTTTTTTCGTCTCGCTCTCTGCACTCGGCGTAATGAGCGTGCGCTTAATCTTGGGAGGGAAAAAGAAAGGCAGTTAATGAGAGAATCCGAGGTGCGAATAAATCGGAATGACCTATTCCGTAACTTTTATAATGACCGTATCGTTATCGTTATATTGTTGTTGCGTAGCTCTTTTATTATAAAAGTTATGTCCATTTCTACCAATGCAGATTAACTTTAATCTCGATTCAATTTACTTTTTCTTCTTCTAGTGCCGTGACTGTTTAACGATCGATCATATTGGCTATCAGGTCAGCCATTATCGTGATTTTTCTGAAGAATAATGAGATGGTTTCTCGCTGCCTCCCTCAAACTTACTTTTTTATATACCAACGCAGATTTAACTTACTTTTTATCTTTTTCTAATTTTTAGAACCAAAAAAATAAGTTAAATCGAGATTAAAGTTAATCTACATTGATAGAAATGAACATTGCAGAATAGGTCCACCTATAAGTTATTCCTTAACGCAGAGATAAAGTTCAAGACGTTTTTATAAATCGTTAGAAATAATCAAATAATCGAGTTATTAGGGAGTTTTTGCAATACCGTCTTTCAGGTACGGTAAACGTTATCTCAATTGTTCAGATGCATTCACTCTGTATCTGAACAATTCACAGATACGGTTACCGTATCTAAAAAACTCCTATTGCAAAAACTCCCTATTGTTAAAAAGATGATGCAGCTAATTGTATGATACAACATATATGCACATTACCTTCGACGTAGAAATAATTTGAAACGTGTGACGATAGTGATCGACTCCGGAACGTCGAAGTTAACACTAATGATTGCGCGGAACGTTTATTTCAGTAATAAGTACTTACGACACTACGAAAGACACTCGCGAGAGAGTTATCCGAGCGCGGGACTCGCTCTCGAACGATCGCGAGAAGTGCGCAACAATTCAAACGTGATCCGCTGTGGATCCATAATCGACACGATCCAAGATGTCGGACGGCGACATTACGATTCGCAAAGTATCGAAACCGGGCTCAACAACGAGCGAACTCGCGTTTGTCCGTTGCTCGGCGATGCTCGCCGAGAGAGCGAAAACTAACGCCAACTCGCGAAATCGGTCGTCCGTAAAGCACCGTAAAGCAATCGCGACGCCCTAGTGGCCGAGAAAACGGACGGAGACACAATTTGAATCGCGACCGCGGTTCGATTCCAAGTATTCCAACTGACGAGCTCTCGCAGCGCCATCGCTCGGCGAGAAGCCGAAGCGGCGGGGAAGTAATGTCATCTGTCGCGAAGAATGCCAAGCTGAGTCAGGCGCCAGCCTGACCGCATGAACGAAATATCGGCCAGCTAAACGGCAACCCCTCGTCCACCCGCCCGCCTGCCCCCCTTCTACCCGCGATTACAATCGATGCGAGCTGGGGTGTCGGGACAATTGCGGCTCGCGCGTGCGATCGCGATCGTCGAACGCGCGAAACGCGAGTCCCCCGTCCGTCCAGCGGGCGCCCTCTTTGCACAATGTGGTGTAATCCCGCCGAGCGCGCACGCAAGAAGCCCGTCCCGTCCGTTTTCCCCATGGCAGGTTCGCGTCACGCGCGAGCACATTGTCAGGCGCGCGCGTATCGCCAAAAAATTCCGCGCGCCACTCACCGTCTCGTTCTCCACGATGCACATCGGCTCCACTTCCATGGCGTTGACGCACCGCGCGCGTCGATGCACGGAAACGATAGGCGCCTCGGGGTGACTCGCTCCTCGCGATGGCGATCGTCCGTAACAGTTCGCGACGGCAACGTGTGTCTGTTTACAAACACTGCAAGGTCACACATCGAACCGCCGTCTCTCCTCCCCACCTGCCCGCCCACCCCCGCTCATTTCAGACCGCTGAGTCGCGTTACGTCATTAAGCCCGCGACCGTGGCGTCGCCGCGCGACCGACCGCCGAACTTCAGGCCTTCACACATAAAATCCCGTAAGAACGTAAAACGTAAGCGTAAGAAAATCGACCAATCCCAATCGAGTATTGTGCTGTCCGTAACCTCAGTAGGGGAAAATACTCGATTGGGATTGGTCGATTTTCTTACGCTTACGTTTTACGTCCTTACGGGATTTGTGTGAAGGCCTTTCTCTCGGAAAATCAACGCGCGCTTGCGTTGATAGGGCGCGACGATGACATGATGAGCGATACAGGGCGATAAGAATAGAAGCGAGGTCGACCGGATGTCTCGGAAGCTGATAAAGATAATTCGATGATTAGAGTATAAAAGACAAACGCTTCTTTGTTGTTTCCGAGACACTCTGTAAATTTCGCTTGAAATCTTGCGATTTCGAAAGAACAAAACGAGTTTTCTATTCTTTTTATTTCACGAGCTGAAATTGCCTCGAATCTTTGGCAATCGAAAAAAATGACGTTAAGCCTTATTACTACTCGAGATGCTGAATTATGACCAAATTATAATGATAAAATATAAATTATAATAGAAAATTATAATGATAAAATTATAGTTTTCTCGTGCGACAATAGAGAGAAAATTGACAAGATGACTGAGAAAAGATTACTAGATTCCGAGTACGAGTGGATTGTTCGAACCTGTACAAATGCTTTTAACATATATCTAACAATGATGCATTTTATATTTTATGACAATACGTTAAACTTGCATCCGGAAAATTCTGGTAAGTCAGATAACTGAACGCGATCGCGAAATTCGGTAATGCGAGCCTTTTGCAAAATTTCAGAAATCTCGTTCCTGTCGTACACGCTATTCATGACGGCGTTGGATCTTTTCGCGTACTGTATCTATCAGTAAATCTGCACAGATCATAAGCGAAAGGGGAAAGTCTTGGGAGTAAAAACGACGCGACACGATCGCACGATGCGAAAGAAGAGGGTAAAAATTGTATAGCTTTTGTAAAAAATATTCAAAACTTATATTTTAAGTCGTCTTAGTGAAAATTCTCAATGCGGAATTGTACAAGACGTTCTTTTAACCGTATTCTAAGTATCATAGGGATAAAATAGGGGAAGGGGGTGGGTAAGGTATACGGTATATAATACACTAGTCATCTTTATGCGTTTCAAAAATATTCTAGTCGTCTCTCTCGCGCTCTCTCGCATTCTCGCGGACTCTCGCTCTCTCCGGACATCTCTTTCTCTCTCTTTCTTTCACGCGTCCTCTCGCACTCGCTTCCTCTCCGCACTACCTAACGTGTCTACTATTCACATACAAAGCCACACAAATTTGCAAGTCGAGAAAGCAACGGATGCTCGCACGTACCTTCTTGAGCTAATGATAATCTCTCTCTAGTGATAATCGCACTCCCTCCTCCAACACTATGAAGCGTTGAAGATACATTTTATTGTGATGTACGACAAAAGAAATATCCGACGCGATAATGTACAATGGAAGTATCGTGACTTTTTGCTCCAACAAAATAACACGCGTATCCGATATCCGCAGTTTCACATACTAATTTCACTAATCCGTTTATAACTATAATTAGCTATGACGAATCGTGCAATCCGTTATAATTATAATGACCTGTGACAAATCGTATTCATGGAAGGCAGTAATGCAATTTCGATAAATTAATATGTATATCAAATTAATTATTCTCATTTTTCATTTGCGTACATACATTACGATAATGATGACAACCGAAACACAAGGAGGAACAGTACACAAGACATCTTTTTCTCGCTCTGTGACATAGGATGGTCAAGAAAAATATATATATATATATATAAGAAAATATAAAGCAAAGGTTACTGACATCAATAGTCCATTCGTCCCACATTGTGACGTTATTTATAAAAAAAAAAAGAAAGCATTTAATGCTTGCGTTTATGATTAAAACAAAATATCACACGTATGTAACCGAAAGTATTAAATAACAAATAATGGGCAAAATCACAATAAAAAAATCACAGGCGACTCGTCAAATAAATGCAAATAAAATTCTTGTAGACCACCCAATCTACGGAGTAGACCACCCCAATTCACGGAGCGATTGGACGCTGCTCACTTATTTACAAATACTTATTAAGATATGCATACACCGAACAAATGAATGGAGAGCGAATTTTCGTTATTAAAGCTCTAGAAATGTATCTGCACAGTAAATATAAACAAAATTTAATTTACGTTTATCTCGACAAAGTTGGTGTAGAAAGAAAATTCAATTTTGCGTTCGTCATTCGCTTGTTCACTCGCGTATCCACATCTTTTGAGTACCCTAGAATTTCATAATTTATATACTTATTCTGTACACATACAACCGAAACTACCACTAGCGAATTTATAATGTATGTACATAATTTGGCGGATTCTGTTTGAAAATATTTAGAAATCCTTATACGACATACACAGTATGATCGCTATAAACCTATATTCGACAGCTGCATGCCTTTTATTTCACCGATAGTGGCGTCATATAAGTGGAAGAAGTTTCCATCAGCCTTCGCTCGACTGTTCATATGAAACAAAACGTAAATTATATAAATATCGAGAGTCCCGCCTATTATCTCTCGTAAATAATAGCTGATCGTCACTACCGTTCCCAAGAAAAGCAAAGCTTCAAAACGGACGATAACGTACGTCGTTTCTACCATTGTGCTTCTTCCTTAGACCTCATTTTATCCTCCTTCTTGAGGTACAATCGTTGATAATCCTCCTGATAAGTAACATACTGCGCGTTCGATTTACCAGGCTTTTGTATGGTACCACCGACCGGCGAATTATTAGGGGAGAATTTCATCTCTTGTAATTCCTGCAACTCCTTCAACGACCTCATTACCATCTGGACATCCTTTTCCTGTTCTGTTGGTTGTACTGTGTTTCCTAAAGTATCATCCGTAATGAAGCCGTCTTTCCGTTTATCAGTTAATCCTCGCGGCGAGGAATCATCATTGATGATCTGACTGAGGAAATTAGTCGCAGCAATTGTTTCCTCGTTTTGCCGTTGTTCCTGTTCCTCCTTCGAAAGGGTCGTTTGCTGTGGCATAGGCACTACGTCTTGGTTAGGCCCTATCTGTTGCTCAATCGTCTTGTGATCTTTCTTTCTTTTCTTTTGATCGTGCGACGATTTAAGCTTGACTTCCACACACCGCTCTCGTTTCTTCTCCTTTTTGTCAGCTTTGTTTACCATTGCGTCGACATCTTTGTCATCCATCTTCTTTTCGCATTTGACGTCTGTATTCTCCTGCAAGTACCTGTGTTTCAAGGCCTGTGCTGAATAGGAAGGATCTTGTCTATATACGGAATGATGTCCAGCTTGGGAAATTTCGTTCGTTTTAGAATGGCTCACAGGTTCCGGACATGCTGTGATAGAAACTCTATCCTCTATCGCTTCATTTATCTTTGCCGTTAATTTGTCATAATCAACACGTGTTATGGATAAAGAGCTGTTCGTTAAATCCATGAAATTAAATTTCTCAACGTGACTCTTAGCTGGCTTTTGAGCCATCAGTTGTGATGTAGGTACTACAGAAATTTTACCAACTGTAAAATTATTAATGGAGACTGCGGCGCATTCCTGCTGCTGGCCCGCACTATTCTCGGTATGCTTGTCTTTATATTTATTACTATGTTGCTTCTTATCGGTATTGACGTCATTAGACTTCGCTGTTGCTTGACTTGCAAAATTCGTCGAATTTTCGCCAATGATCTGAACTTTAGATACATTCGTGTTTGTCTTCTCATTTTCTTGAGACGGAAGATTATTCGTATTTGTCGATTCGTTCTTCACAACAATATTACTAACTTGAGTATTAGCAGAAGTGGTAACGTTGTTTGCAGTGACCATTTCTTTTGGTTTCTTCATCTTCTTCTTAATGCTAAAAATCATAATAATCCATTAATATAAAGCAGTACATGAATACCGACATCAAAGGAATGTGTAAATATAAGATAGGAAGAAGGCAAGCCGTATATAGTAAGTAATAGCCGTATATAGTAAGTAAGAAACAAAAGTGTAAAGTTAATTATCTGTGTGCATTTAATAGTAATAACAAAGAAAGAATGTATGCTAACTAAAATAATTGAAGCAATTTTTGCATGTACAAAAAACTAAAAAAGCATTCGGAAAACAAATTAACATTAACATTAAACATTTGCGTACAAGTTAATATTATAATCTCATAATCTTGTTATATCTATAAATGCGTTAAATTGAGTATCACTTTCGTAGAATATGACTTTTTTTCTAGGAATCCGTTAATGTTTCGAGCGAAGAAGTAGAAATCAGTATTAATCCATTACACCTTCCTAAAACATACAATAATCAAGCGATGAAGCGATGAAGCGATCAATTAACTTTCTGACATAGTCATGTGACGACAACGGGTCAGATTTCTTGACCACAATTCGCAAAGAAATTAAATCAATCTTCAAGGATCTTGATCCTAACTTTCAGACACGCACTCCTTTCATTGTGGTGAAAATAGAAAAAAACCATAATAGGGAACGAATGTCATGCACGAAGCAAAGCACAAATAGCGAAAGTTTTCTTGTAACACTTGTAGACAGGGTCAACAAAAGAATATAATGTAATATAATATATTAACAGTATAATATAGTACTTACACAGGTTCAATGGGACTAGCATATTTCAGCAAAGTTTGCAATCGTACGCATCCAGGCGGCCACAATGGTAAGACACTCGTATCCATGAAAGTAGCAACAAACGATTCCATACTCTCCTTTCTTGTTCTGAGAATTTTGAAATAATGTCTCCTGGCGTTTGCAATTTCAAGAACAAGTTTCCTAAAATTGAGATTTACATATATATGTGTGAATGCAAATTCAGGTTGCACATGAATGACATAGCTTTGATTAATAACGCACTTTGCTTCGTCAGTCCATGGAAATCGTTTTCGTGGTATTTTCGGCTTTTCTGTGTTTTTCGACGAACCATCAGCTTCATCGCTGCTCTCTTCGTCTGCAGGAAATCCCTCGAAACCCCTGAAATCGATCAGTCAATTACGTTCCGATAAAGATAATATTAAGAAGATTCATGATATCGCGATGACAAAGAATGATGATCAGCATTTGTTGCGACAGAATTCCGCGATCTTAATCTCTCCTTTAATAATAATGGTACATAGTCAAATCGCCTAGCCATCGAATTGTGTCCCAGGTCAAATGCGTAGTTTTCTTGACACAAAAGATGATTCTAGTGATAAACTAAACACTGATACTGATGATAAAAAGCCCCGCATCTTCCTCTGCTTTTTCAATAATAGATAAAGAATAATGACCACGCTAAATAATAGAATGTTTTTTCTTCTATACGCAAACATAATTGATTGTATGAATGTTGGTAATAATTGAAAAAGCAAAAGCATGTAAGCATGAATAGATTAGAAGGAAAAGATTGAAGGCAGTAGAAAAAGAGAGGAAAGAGAAAGAGCAGTCGAAGAGGCGAGAATAGAAAGGGGTTCCTCTTACGAGGGGCGCCTTACCAACAGTACCGATATATCTCCCAGTATAATTGAGGACTGAGAAATAAAAAATTACAATAAGTTTATATTCAAAAAATTATAAACTGTAGTTTTATATGTATTATCGCGTTCTCTGGCAAACTGGATTCTTTTTTATTCAACTGTGTTTAATATTATAAAAAATTAACAATTTATTATTAAATAGAATTAAAGCATAATCTATTATTAAAGAGCAGAAGTGGAGTGTCGCAAAAATCAAGACTAAAAGCTGCGACATAAACCACTAATACATACGATATATAATAAAGTTACTCACTTTTCATCGGTAACTTTCTGACATTCCTTCATATATTTGTCCATAACTGATGGCATAACATTATCGATGAGCGTCTTTAATCTGTAAAGTGTTAACAAACTTTGTCAAACCCAGAACTTTCAAAGATCAAAAGAGATAATTTATATATTATAAATAAATATATAAAAAAATTAGTTTCTTATATACTATATATATACACACGCACACACAATTGCTAAAACCACTATCTTACTTTTGCATCGGTTCGTTCACTCTGTGTTCGGCGTCTTTCAAATAAAGTTTCTTAGCCCTGCTGAGAATAGTAATTTTACTACAAGGTAAAAACCGTACTAGATGTCCGTAGGTTTGTAATCTTATGCTAGGCGAATTCAACATCCGCAGTTTCTTCTCTAAACTGTAATAAAAGTAACAGATCTTAGAAAATAATTTTCACGATTTGTATAAATTTGTATAATTTACAATTTAAGGAATTTATGACTCAAACTTACGTAAAGAGCACTTCGTTAACTGCGCTATTGAAGAACTTGCTTTTGCCGTCTTTGCTATTTTCCGCTTGAATCTTTAATTTATTCACTATCTCTTTTATATCCTCAGGTAGATTCTCGGGCAAAGACGCTTCTTTATTCTCCATTTCCTCCCCGTCGGATTCAACGTAAAGGCAAGCACGAGATTTCCCCGAATCTGTTGTATCGCGACTCGACTCATCTTCGATTCCTCGAGCTGCATTGACGACGCTTTCTATCGCATCAGCGATGTTGTCTTTAGCACCTAATCTCTTTAGATCTATCTTCTTCGCGTCATACCCATTACTATTGGACGATTTCTTCTCGAACTTTTTGATATCGAACTTTTTCTCACTTATTTTATTTTTCTCCGGTTTATCAGACTTTTTCTTCTCCTCTTGATCTTCCGAGGCTAAAATTGCAAGATTATTCCACAAATAACGCGTAAATCAAAATTATAAATATTTTTAACAACTTAACAACGATGTAGAGAAAGTGGGAGATATTACCTGTACCTCCCTCAGCATCTGTCGTCTCATTCTTCTCCTTCCGTCTCAAAAGATCCAGATCCTGTTGAGAATTTTGTTGTTGTGCGTCCTGCGTCTGATGATTTTGCTGCTTTTTTCTCTTTTTGCTATTCTCATGATTAACTTTCTTCTCGCTATTTTCTTCGATTTTCCGTCTCTGTCGATAGACATTAAATTATAGAGTACCATACGGAGATGAAACAAACAATATCGTATATTTAAAAAATCAATTACTTTTCGCGGGTTATCACCAGTAATATCCTCCGTCTCATCGTCATCCGAGGAGCTAATGGTACGTTTATCTACTCTTTTAGGACTATCTACATCTTCGGTATCCTCCTCGCTACTCTCACTACTCTCCTCGTCGTCGCTATTGTTATTATTATTATTGTTATGGACTAACGAACGTCTATCGGCTGCTCTGAATTCAAGAGCTCCGCAATTAATATAGAAGCCCCCGTGCGCCGTGGTCATCTCTTCGGGTACAATTTCATCATACTGTTGACAAAATATCGGGATTACATAAAAAATCTTCGAGAATATTCTTCCACAAAAAGAGAAACTTGACGTACAGCATCAGTATTATCGATGAAGGAGTCGTTTTCATCATATCCTGCGCCCAAATCCACGTACTCATCATACTTGTGCCTTTTCTTTCCCATTGTAGATGTTCCCTAAGGCAACGAGAAATAATTAAACGTTGGTCAATGTCATATCAATAATCAGCTTTAACATCAACGTACATATTTCGCCTCAAACCGTCTCGCCATGTCTCTAAGCTTATCCTCGTCATCGTCATCGTCGAACGGGTCCAGTCCATTGGTCGCATTCTCATCTCCCGTCTTCTGTTCTTTTCTTCGTTTTTTCTGCAAAGTAAATAGATTAATTTGCAATCACTCGATCGAATATGCATCGAAACGTCTCTTGTTCGCGCGAATCGACCTAATAATCCACAATCAAATCGCTCTCTATTTCGCTTCGCTCTATGTACCACTTTCACTAATTTATAAAAAATTTAGATCGATCGGAGAGAATAGACCATACCCGTACATACGCTTTCAAATCCGGTTTAAATGTATCGTCGATAATGATCGGAGGTGTTTCGCAATTGGCAGAGGCTTTTTTACAATATTTATCAAATTCATTAGTGAAACTCTATTCCAGCACTATCCTTTTTCACGTGTAGAATACGGAACGCATATTTTTATCACGTCATGCGAATATATCTACATTATTTGTCCTAAACAGGTAATTAAGAAATTGCTAAAGCCTATTTAATGACTCAACCATTAGTCCACTATAATGTCTCTACATACAGTAGATAGCAATTTTTCAAATTAAAAGGACCAGCAAGAAATCCGTGGTTTAATTTACATTAGTTTGTTCATCGAAAATTACAATTTTAGTTTTGTTTCTTTTCTGAGACAGGTTTTCGCAGGATTATTATCACATTCTCAGCAGCGAAGAGGATTAAAGGAGATAAAAGTCGAAGAATATAGAAACGGCGCGGCGTGTGTGGGAACTGATGGGAACTCTGGAATGGATGAATCGACTCTGAAAGGGTGCTGAACGTGATCCACCGATATCAGGAGCGCATAAAGCGGCCAGAGCGTCGTCCTCGCGATTTCGCACTCTTTCCTTCGCGTCGCGTCGCGAATCACCTCCTCCAGTCTCCTGTTCCCCTATCGAAGGGACGCCGAATCGAGCGATTGATCCTGCCTGCGACGCGGTTATTGACGATCGACGATCGGTCGCTCTCTTTTTTATCCCCTACACAAACGCCTCTCGAACGAATCATAGCCTTGTTAATCGTTCAATTAGCTACTCAATTAATCAGCGAGATATAACGCGCGAATCTGCACGGTATCGCTTTTTCTCACGTTGCTCCACCGCTCTCGCGGTTATTATCGGAATTCTTAATAAAAATATATATATAAGCCAGTAACGCGAAACGAGATTTTATCGCTTGATGAATTAAAACCATTCGAAGTAAAATTGAATGAAAGAGAAGAGTGCGAGCGCGACAGCCATATGGTCGAAATAGCGAAATAATACGAAAGAGAAAAGTTAAAAACATAAAAAAGCTTATCAAAACGTAAGCATATTAGACAAGGAGAGAATAAATGTCTAATTCCGCATTTAATCGCTCGATAAACACCACGTTGAATAATCCCGTGGACGGTAGATCGATCTTGCGTTGCAAATTTTCGAAGTGTGCGTCCCCTCCCCTCCTCCTCCTCCCTTGCTACTTCGAAATTTGATTCGCCGGCGAAATCGTGCCACGTTTTCGAAACACGTGCGCGACCAAAACAAAGCTGCAAATTGCACGCAGCAGCGCGGCCATGGATGGAAATAAAGCGGCGCGGGGGGCCGCGAAAGAGCGATCTAAACGAAGAGGGAAGAAGCGGGCATTTCGTGAACATTTCGTAGAGACGATTTATCGCTCTCTGGCCTCCTGTCCCGTCGAACCGCGAAGCACGATTGCAAGTGGCGCGACGACGAACGGCGTGATACTCGCGCACGAGTAACCACCTGAAAATAAAACATTTTCTGTAACGATGTACGGATATCGGGGCACTCGATACCGTCCGATAATACCCGTAAAACCCCATTTATTTACGTGAGATAGAAAAAAAAAGATGATCTCTCGGATCCCAGCGTCGCGTTTTTCCACCGAAAACGGGCCTGGCCGCCAATTGCTCGTCGATCATCGGGGAGGAAAGAGACAGATTAGATTAGATCGAGAGTTTTTATTTATTTAAATGATTATCCACTCGTATCGCGGGGAAGAGTGAAGGGGGAAGGATGGGAGGCGCGAGCGCGCGTGACACGCGTCTCGAGCGGGGGCATTCGATAGCGATACGTGTCGGCGGTCACGAATCTCTCTCTCCTCCGGTGCATCGATCTACAATTCAGAAAGGAGAGCCCGCAGCACACGCTCTCTCGCGCGCGCGTGAAATAAGAGACCTCCGCGCGCGACACACACCACACACGTTCGCGCCGTGTGTGGTGTGTGTCGCGCGCTATCTCTCTCTCTCTCTCTCCTCCCTCTCGCTCCCTCTTCCCGGCCGCGTTTTCCGCGTATCCTTCTCCCAGTTCTCCGGTTCTCCCCCATGCATTGAGACCCGCCGGACGAAGTACGTGGCTTGCGAAACAGACGCTGCACACACGAATAAGGCATCGCCGCCGCCGTATGTGCGTCTCTTTCCCTTCTTCGTGGGGACTGGGAGAGAGAGAGAAAGAGAGAGAGAGGGAGAGCGAGAGAAAAGGATGAAATGCCGGACGGTCGCGCAATGGCAACTCTCGTACAGACGTTTTACGAGGCAGCGGAAGGGACGCGCATGAAGGACGCGTCGTCTCTCCCAAGAGAAAAAGAGAACGACGCGCGGCTTGGAAGCGCGAAGCGCGAATTTTCCCTGCCTGGCGGCGCGGCGTCCGCTTCGTGACAGCGTGCCGATGACGTTGACAACGCGCGGCGTGGATCCGACACGGCGGAAGGACCGCGAATCGATCAAGGAACCGTTCTCGCCCGTCTCGTTTCCGCCGCCGTCGTCGTCGCCACCGCCGTTATCGTCGTTCGCCGATCCTTATACGCGGACGAAATTCCGGCACGCGCGCGCGCGCGGCGTCGACGTCCAGCCAGCCGCGTGACAACCGCGCGGCCACCTCGCCGAGGCATTCCCTCGCGTCTCCTCGACGCCGACGTCGACGTCCCGTCGATGGACACCCGCGTTCCGTCTTGTCTAATTCTCTATGCCGGATGCCCCCTTCCCCTCGCGCTCATGCACACGCATACACTCGCTCTCACTCGCTCTCTCTCTCTCTCTCTCTCTCTCTCTCTCTCTCTCGCTCGCTCGCTCTCATTTTTCCGTATGTTTCGCGTGTGTGACACGACAGCTTGACATACGGCCTTTTGTTTTCCCCTCCCGCCGGGGGAAGGGGGGGCGGCGGGAACGGGTTAATCGCGCGTAGCGCGTATAGGGCTCACCTCCGCCGACTTGAGGAGCTGCGCGTAGTTGATCTCCGGGCATGTCTTCTCGTTGGACTCGGGCAGGGTGAGCGCGAAGCGGAAGGAGGGCGCGAGCTGCTTGCCCATGTTCCCCTTTTTCTCCTTCTTCGTCGCGTGGCCCAGGGGCTCCGGGAACTCCAGGGTCTGCAGGGGCACCCGTTTCGCCTCTGACATTCCTTTTACATTTGCACCGAGCTTAACGCGGATCACGGAAACACTGCGGGCCCTGCGACCTGCGACCGCGGCAACATGATACACACCTCCTCACCTCACCGCTCTCTTTCTCTCTCTCTCTCTCTCTCTCTCCTCGCTCGACTCCTCAGTCCTCGATTAAACGCCGCGCGGACGCCGCCGCTCACACGTCGCCATCTTCGGCACGACTGTTTTTAGAGTGCGCCACGGACGCGCCGCCGCGACGCCGGCGACGCCTGCGCCTAGCTGGCCTCGCGACAGTCGCGACGTCGCGACTAGCGGCCACTTGCGGCTACGGCCGCGTTCTCACAATTGCGTCAAGTTGCGTCAATTTTGGACGCGGCCGAATCTGAATATTCGTGCATCGTGAACGCTACCGTCATCGAGCAGCTGATCTGACAGATTGTGACTTTAAATTCGACGTATCGATCAAATTAGACGGCAAATAGTAAATTGTATACAATTAATGGGAGAGTAACTTGCGAGAAATTTAAGCACAAAAGGGTAAAGAGTTTGTCGTACCGCGGAGGAATTCTCGAAGGCTTGGACAGTGATGCAAAATTATAAATTTATAAGGATCTCTTTTTTATCAAGATTTTATTAAAATAATTTAGTCCTTGCTTAACAAAACAGCACTCTTAAGCACTTATGTTGTCGTCATTGAACACTGCTACAAATCTTAATTATCATTTAATATTAAAGAGTACTTGTACGCGTTCCTAAATATAATCTACATTTATAAAATATTATCTCATATGATCTATATAAATATTTCACACAGGAAAGTAGCTTACATACATATAGATGTGACACGCGGAATATACAAGATATCTCACATTCCAGTGCCTGTAATAGTAAAAAAAGCATCAGTCTTCCAAAATACAATATTTCCTAATATTTACACTGTAATTGCATGTATGATCTCACCCTGATAAAACATGCATTACTGAAATCTAAATACATACAATTATCAGCTTCAAAACCTGCTCTAAAATTAGGACATACTAATTAAAACTACAAACTACGCGGATTTTTAAAATCGCTTATAAAATATTCGAATACCTAAATAAGTTATACATGTTTGATATTTAGTCAGGCGTCCCTGAGTCAAGTTTTTAATTGCTAGCTGTGCCAGTTTTCTTTGTTATTTTAATTGCCGAAAATTGCTGACCTAAAAGCTTCATCACATCAGCGTGCTTCAAGTTACTCTTCTCCTTTTTCACCGAATTGTAATTTTGCTTCACGTAAAGCGCAAAACCGGTAGGTTCTCTCTTCGGTGTCGGCACTTGCACGGTACCGGACTTCGTCGTTTTGTTAATCAACAATTCGAACTTTCCGTAACAATAGCCACATCGTTTTTTATCGATATCCAAGGATTTTGAGTGCCTTCCAACACTGCAAAAAATTATGTGTTTTAGAAATATAACAGACGCGATTTTTAAATCAATTTTCATCATAATCAATATTCGGTACCTGTATCCGCATTCTATGCATCTATACGTGAATTTAGTTTTAATTTCGTAACTATGACATCGACGAATTGGCGGCAATTCAGGAAACGTCTTCATTGCTTTGTTAGCCCTGTAATATGAAGTAAATTATGTAAAATTCTGACCGGTATAAACGATTGTTGCACTCATTGCGTAGAATTTTCAAACTATTTTATTCCAAAATTCATTACTTAATACAATTGAACTATTCGATAGTTATAAAATATTGCATCGTGACGTACCATCTTGTCCAAAAAACTCCATGACCATCCGAGATATCATCTATTATCCACGATGCAGCGTGACACATTTCATGAATCAAAGTATCCCTTAGTCTATCTGGCGTATCTACAATCTACAAAAATAATTTTAGCTATGATTGGTTATATACTTATACATGTATAATAATAAAAAAAAGAAATAAAGACTTTACGTACTTTTGTTGCTAACACAATTCTTGAAGATTTAATGATACTACCCGTAAGACTTTTGACCAATTTTTTGTTGTAACAATATCCAGCAGTCCCTCTCATACGAACGTTCCATTCAATGGGTGTATCTCGAGGTAACTTATTGTTAAATACTTTCTCGTTGTACAGTTCGTATAATTTTTTACACAACTCCTCCTTATTATTTTTGTAATCCAATCTATATTTCTTTGCGTTTGGATGAGCCTGACTCATTGGAACTGTATTTGACAAAGATGCCAGAAAGGTTTTGCATTCCATAGACTTAGTCATAGTTGATTCAAATTTAGGTGCTTTGAATAATATTGGTCTTTTAGTAACTTCTGAAAATTAAACATTATATTATTGAATGCAGGCTCCATTAGTAATATTCTAAGTTATTTTCATTTTCATTTAAACAAATTTTATCATCCATTTCTTACCTTTATTACGGACGTATTTTGGTGGTACATAATCTCCAGGTTCAAATTCGCTCGTGCTAGAACTTTCGTCGTCGCTAAATGATAATTTTCTTCCTTGCAAATTCTTAGGCTCACTGCTAGATTTATCATCGTCATCGTCAGTATCCGTATCACATAGTGTCTGAAGACTATATGAAACATTTAATTAAATTCAGTACTCTATTGAAATAAATGACAATTTTATAGTACCGTTTAATTGATGATGGCACTGGCACGGATTTGGTTGAATGACTTGTAACAGTTGTAGGATTTGTTAATGCAGTGTGATATGCACTTTCACTATCACTCCCTGATAATGATTCATCGTCGATAAAACTATCCATTTTCTTTTGTTTTCCTTGGATGTTCCTTCTTTGATTTGGTTTAGTATTGTTTTCAACTAAAACAAAATTTGTGTTTTTAAAGGAAATTGTATTAACACAAATCAAACTTCAATAAAATATGACAAAATTCTTTACCTTGGTCAGACTTATTTGAGTCCAAATCTACTGCACGATATTGATTCGTTGATACAGGTTTCCTGTAATAAAATATAATTTATTAGACATGTTTTTATTAAAATATAAAATAATACAACAAAAATATATATAAATTACCGTTCCGTTTGGACTGTCCTATTCACTGTTTGAGCAGACGTCTTCCGTGGTTCAGTTGTTGGAAGTAACACGTTAGCTTTATCTCTCCATGCTGTACCATACAGTTTATCTAAAATACCCGCGCAGTCCATTTCATCCTTAGTTTTAAATGTATTTGTTTGTACTTTTGGTAAAAGCTTTGGTTTATTATCTGGTGTACAGAATTTAGAATTATTCTTGGATTTTTTAAAATATTCATCCAGTGTAGTTCGACCCGTGAAGAATGAATTAGCCACTCTGTCAGAATTTATAATTGTCTTTTGCTTCTCGTAAGTTCGTGTTTTGTTGATTCTCTCTCTGTTATTTGGAGTCTCATAGTTCTGTTCCAATCTTTCTAGGCTGCTGTTACCAGAGTTACTGTTTCTATTACTTGGGGGTACAGTATTCAAAGAGCTATCGCTCTGAGAATCAGATACATCTGTCTTCAGAAGCCATTCCAAGACCTGCTCCTTTCTCTTTTCAGACAGAGGTCTGTAAGAATCCATTACCCTCGATACGTCCGTGTGCGGCTTGGGTGATTCAGACAAACCCACTTGTAAAATATCTTTCTTAAGACTGGTATCGATAACGTCAGGGCTATCGCTGGGAGGCTGTATTTTTCTATTATAACTAGGTGATATAGCTGGATGCATTATATCTTCATCTATATCTGTGCTCTCATTAATTACTACCTTATCTTCTTTCTTCTCTCTGGGAGAATCATATACAACTTGCGTATACTTAATATTCTTCAAAATTTTGTGAGTGTCTTTCTTTGTAAGTCTGATTTTTCCTGTACTATCTTGCTTCGGAGTATTGAAAGTTGGATGTTTACTGAGAACATTAGGACTATCACTGTACGTGGCACCACTTGATTTAATTATTCCATTCATCTTTTCAGTATTGTATTTCTCTCTTAGTTTCAAATTTTTTTCTTGCTCTGTAATTAACATAGGACTTCTATCATTAATATATCTACTAGATTTATCTACTTGATCTCTGTAATAGTTTATTATATTGCTGTTGATAGCAGTTTTGTCATTGGTTGAGGCACTGTCAGAAGTTAATAAGGTATCGTTAGAAGTTAACGACGCCTCAGTAGGTGTCTCATTAACCACAACAGTTCTATTTATAGGTTTCTTCTTTGAAAATTTATTATCAGATTGCTTCCACGATGAATCAGACTCCCTTTCCTTTTCGCTCTCTGAAGAAGAAGAAACCTCCAAGAAATGTAGCTTTTGGTATTCCTTATTTCTAACATTAAGAACATTAGAAGTTGAATCGTATCTGCATCTTGGCACACGCATTTTGGCAGTGGGCACGGGGGATGAGCTGCAACTGGAGTCGCTAATCACAATAATGTCGTCCTCCGTCTTCCCGTTTGTAACAAAACGTTGCGGCGAAGAGTCTTCGATACTGGAACCCGCGGAGAATCGCAAATTAAAGTTTTGCGAATCGCACACCGAGTCCGTCGCGTACCAATTAGATGTCATTCTCACGATCTCTTTTAAATTTTCTTATTTCACTCTAACGTCTCTTTTGCTACTTCGCCACGAATGCGATCCAATTTAGAGGCCTCGAAATTTTCCACGGCTATATGATCTTTAGTAAACAAACGCACAGAGGGAAGAAGGGAAATAAACACAATTATCGAGCACATGGAAGGAACGATTGAAGGAAAGGTCAATGGGATTTGAGTTGCACATTCACATTTATTGTATCGCTCGTGCAAGTTGTATGACACTCCGGTAAAATATTCTATCGATTTCTGTAAAATAAATGCAACATTATTGTGAAATAGTGACCATAATCACGTTCACGCACGTTCGTGAAATAAACACGTTCAACTTTCAAATCGCCAGCAGTCCGTTAAACCGGAGTTAAACTATTGCTGCCAACTGTATATAAACAGAATCGGTAATCCCTAGGGGGTCTGTTTTCTGCTGGGGCCCAATTCTGTATGTACACGCTTACCGACAGTGTCGGCGCAGCTTTTATATAAATAATTTTTTATATTTTACGAGTAAAACGGATGTAAAATATATTACTATAAAAAATATGTAGTAATCATATATATTATATTATAATATTAATAGGTAATTATATATTAAATTATTTATTAAATATTTATATTATTGTATAAAATATGTAATAATTACACATGTAATGTATTTTACATTGACGTGTATCTGCATCACACGTGATTCATGAATGAAATCAGCTGATTCTGCAAGTTTCTCTGATTGGTTAAAACGCGTCATATATGCTCGATCCATGCGAGCGTTCGTTTAAAATGTTTGAAAATTACTCCGCCGTGTTGTATATGCGGCGACTAGCATAAGCAGAGAGAAGCCTCTGGTGACGTCTGCAATTAGTGACGACAATTACAAAATAATGTAGGCAATTAACGACGTTCGGTAAAATTGCCAGCGACTTTAGCGATAACATTACGAAATTTCCTAACCTTCGGCAAGTATCTGACGAACTGTGCAAGCTTGAACTCTCAAAAATTGGAGTATTAAAAGAATATAATTAGATAAGGGCTTATATATTAATTGAAATTCCAAAGAATCCTAATTGAATCTCATCCTAAAATCGCGAACCGTGAGACAACCGAAAATAGTTTATCGATTGATATCATTGCTTTTACCATAAGAAGCTAACGGAGCCACTTTAGATTAAATTCGTTGCGCTAGAGGGTGCTACTGTGCTGCTTTCTGTGCTTTCTCAGCTTTCTGGCTTTCTCTCACGGACTTGACTTTCTCTCCTTGCGCACTGGTATTTTCTTTTATTATTAATTTTATTATTATTATTAATATTATTATACTTTGATACAAATATTTATTTAACCCTCTATAACTCAATTTTTCATGTCTAAAAACACTTGTATAACAAAACTAGCAAACATTAACCTTAAATTTGGATAAAACTAACAATTTATTACAATTTTTAAACTTTTTATTATTAAAAAAACCGGTTTGTAACTTGGAAGTCACAAAGTTATGGTAAGAAAATGAAATAAGACTTAAAACTTACAAATATATAAATGTGTAACTTCAAAGTTACATGGCGTGTTATATACTACGTTTACGCGAGCGTTACTTCTGTAGTAACTTACGATAATTCACTTGTTTACGCGGAGTAAATTATCGTAAGTTACTACAAAATCCCGTTTACGCGAAGGAATTATCATAAGTTACTACAGAAGTAACGCTCGCGTAAACGTAGTAATAGGACCAGTTTATGAAACTGCATGGGCCATAGAGGGTTAAATTTATTTTCATATATTTTTATGTTTAAGAATGCCATTTTGAATAGAATTATTTATGAAGCGTGCTTTTTTCCACGTATTAGCATTAGTACTGGCGTAATTGTGTATAAATCTTGCAAAATGTCCTGCTTCTACTACTAGCTATAGTGCTATATTCTATATTTTTACTGACAAAAATTTTATTTAAAAAAGAAACTATTTTTTTCCCGCAGCGATGACTGATCCGTACAGTAATTTGAGCTTAGCAAATTCATGGATATAGGGTTGCCACTTAAACTATCGTTTTGACCCAGAAGACAAAAAAAAACAAGTTAATATGCATCAAGTATTTTATTAAAAATTGTCAAAAAGAAGTCAAAAATATTAGAAGATAAGAAATGACTAAATAATCAAGAAATAAAATAAAATTCTAACAATTAATAAACTAAAAATATGTAAATTATATAAATAATGATTAAACGATAATCATTAAACGCTCCTAATTGTTATATTCTCCTGAATCAAGAATCTAAAAGAATACTCTAGTCACAAACAACAGTCGCTAAGCGCTCTTGTGAGGTACTCTCTCTACTGAACGCAACCATTAATTGTAAGGTACACATCGAGTTTGGAACGGAATTTATCCCAATTTCATCCCCTTCAGTTTTTTCCCAACGCCATTTACTCAGGAAATTGGCCAAATTTATTTTTAATTTTTTATTAAAAATTAGATGAGGTGGTTTATATTTCACGCAATCCGGAGAAATAATGACCAAACCCGGAACCCAGATATAAGCCATCAAAACCTAGAATTTCTGGGTCAAACCTGGAGAGGTGGCAACCCTTCCCATGGATCCGAGCACAATATACTACCTGCAGACTCATGACATTTACGCCTACGTACGCACGATAATGCAATAAACATTCAGGAAAAATTAGAGCAAAATGCAAATAAGAAAAATAAGGATTAGAATAGAAATGATAAAAATATATGTATCAGATATAAATATAAGAACAGCTACAACTAAAGCTCATTTTTCATCTGTATCTCTTAATTAAAAAATGAGGATATTTATGTTTTGACGTAATATTTCAAAGACATCTCATTTCTCATTTCTCAGAATATCATATAATTTCTTCCGCTTCAAAGAGAGTTGCTTTTTACAGAAATATTAATTCGAGAAATAACTTCAACTTTCCGTCATAAATAAATATCCTTTAATTCGTTAATATATTATGCTGTATAATTTACTATACTATATATCATATATTTTGAAAAATATATTAAATTTTTTTCGTTGTATTTACGAATTATATGTTTTATAGGTACTTGGAACTGCTATCCCTGCAGCCGATGCAAACTCGCATGATAGTTGTGCTCGGCGAACGTCATTTGTAGAAGCCCATTCAGAACTTTTCTGGCCCGATACAGATACCAATGCGCCAGCGATAATTCTAATTCGGAAGCCGCCCGAAATACCCGTCAAACGAGAACGAAACTCAATCAGGATCCCATCTATCGTATTATTCGCACAAAGCAGACCTCAGATTGGATTATCTATTCACGTTTCCCGCCACACATTATGTACTCTCGCAGTATAATGCTCATGATGTGCGCGTGTAACCGCAACAGGAGATTATAGCGTATCCACGATTAAGCGTATGACCCTGATCCCGCGATATTTTGCGCCGTGCATCCTTGTAACGCGCCGCGCTGAAAATTATCTAGACCACCGAACCACGAAGATTGAATTTCGGCCGGCCCGCGGTAGAAAGAAAATCTGGAATGTCCTATAATTCGAGTAGATTATATTCGCGCCGCGGCCTCGTAAATCAATTTCCAAAAAAGAATTTTAAATCTACGGCGCTTCACCGAAGCGTTTTTCCGCAAAAAACGCGCGACGGTTTGTACGCGAATCGCGTACATACCACGAGCTTAAAGCGTAATGAACCGCGCGTTGCAACATTGCAACTCTGATATTCGTTAGCCGCCGCTAAGGGCGTTTTCATCAAAGACCGTGAAAAGGGTAAATCAACGGGCGGTGGTTATCCAATTTCGACGGTCGTATTTCAATGAATAGCCGCGACAGAATGCACCGATCAAGCTCCATTTTAACCGAGTCGCGTCCGTTCTATGCGTAAATTCGAAATTGATCGTATCGCGCCGCGGCACGCGGCAGCATTTGTCGGTTATTAAGCGTAGGTTAATCCTTTTAGCGCGATATTAAATGTAAAAGCCCTGGGAATTACGACAATTAAGTTTAGCTGGGATTGTGTTAATGAAATCCGAGGCAGCTTGCGCGAGCCACGATACGGAATGAGAGAATGCGCGTCACGCGGTGTGTCGCGCAAGAATGTAGCAGGATATATCGGCGCTGAATTGAAAGGCAACACGAAGCTTTTCTACTGATTTATGACCTCCTTCAGTTCTCTTCTTGCTTGTCTATAAAACTTATAACACAAAGCTCGGCATAATAGAGATAACGAGCCGATGATTACGCGGAGGATATCTGAGAAGTGATGTCTCAGAAAAGGAAACGCAAGTAAAAAGTTTGGAGTGCATTTTCTCTATGCGTACTTTTCGGAGAAAATGTTTGACGCGAAAATAGAGTGCGCATTTTATACTTGATTAGACATTGCTCGCTAATCAGAGGATATTGATTTTCTAATAATTAACTGCAAGTTTTTAATAACGGTATCAATGCGCTTCATGATAATAATCTAAAAATTATTTTATTAATCAACAGTAATTCAAAATCATTCCTCTTGAAAACTATGTGACTAATTAAAAAATAAATTCTTTCCTTTATTGCAGGAGATTGTCTCTGTATTGTGGCTTGCCGAGTTTCACTTATCTCCTAGAGAGAATTATTTAGATAAGGCTAATCAGCAGAGTGCCGTTAGCGGTAGGAGATTTGCAAAAACCGTATGGGGTGCGACGAGCGCGAATTAGCTGATCGTTAGAACGCCGTGATTTTTCGCGATGAATCCGTGAAGGAAGCGCGCCTCCTTTGTGCGAGCCCGGCGAGGAAGGTCGCCCGGCCATTGTTGAAGAGCTGGTCGAGAGCTGAGCCATTCTTGACATTAAACGTGATTTAACGCGGGCGCGGGGTTTCGCGAAAGAAACGGAACGTGGAACGTGCGCGGTGCCGATATAGCCGCGACGCCGTTGATAAAAGCGGCCCGCGTGTCAGAAAACAATGCCAATACGGATAATGACGGCCGCCCACGTGAGCATTGCGGTAAATATGGACAGGACGCGGCGATGGAAACAAAGAAATATTCTCCACAAAAGCCTTTAAAGACACTTGGAAGATTACGGCAACTCGGCCGAAAGTACATAGATCCGCCGTGCTAAATCTCCGTTTATCGCGCAAATAATAATTTATATAACGTCCCGTGGACCGCCGCGAACTCCAGTTCCGCCATCAGTTTCGCTTCTCAATCCGTTCCATTAACGTTTTCTTGCAGCCGACCTTGAGTTAACTGTTCAGTTCACCCGGTATAGCTGGACGCTAACGAAGGTAATATCCTCGAGACTGCCTAAGGAAGTTGATTTCTGCAGAAGTGCGTTAATGACGGTTCGATAACGCTTGATTCCGGCCGGTCGCCGTTAATTGCCCGAAATTCTTCATCCCCCGAATTCACCGGTGATGTTCGGCTTACAGGGGATCAACGTGGTTAAGAGAATGTTGACAAATCGCGCCGAGCGTTTTTGAGGCAAATAAGGACTAACAGGGAGAAAGCGCGCAGGGCGGACCAATTTGAGAAAAAGGCACAGGTACATACATATATTCAACTTTCCCTTTTTCCGGAATAGCAGAACTAACAATCGATCGGTGATGTACCGGGAACGCCAATTCCAGACGTGTTTGGCAAAGTGATCCCGTCCACGTATACCTCTACACGTATTCGCTCGCGAATAAAAACTCTTCCGGCTGATGGATTATTTCTATATGCATAAAGTACATATTGCCCACGTAACAGCTCCGCGAAGTCTTTCAATTTGAATCTCGATTTCACGATTCCTCGTGCTTCGCATCTCTTGCGTATAAACGAAAAACCGCGGACTCTGTTCGGTCGAATTTAATCAATAATTGCACATACCAATACATCGTCGTAACCGTCGAGTTTATTATCCGTTTGAAAATCAAATGCGGGATCACGTGGCAATACAAATAAATCAAATTCGTTCTAATGCTCTTCGTTTTCCCACAGGAATACCACCGGCGATACACTATCTGAACGATGCCGTTTTTCTGTATCATGTCAGATTCATGAGGGTATCAATTCCCCGATAACATCTACAAAAACATCCACCCGGCCAACCTGTAACTCGTGTAAACCCATCGGATATCTCGGACTAGAGGGGGAGATGGAGAGAAAAAAATAGAGAGGGAGTGAAAATAGGGAACGTCGGAGTGGCCGACGTCGCATCAGGCGCGAAAATCTGCGAGGTTTACCAGCAACTAGTGGCGTCGAAACTCCGAACCTCCGAACCCCCGAGAGAGCCCCTACGACCCTCCTATAACCCACTCTGCGCCCCTTCGTCATCGAACAGAGACGGAGATAAAGATATAGAAAGGTAGATGGAGAAAGAGAGATGGAGAAAGGGAGAGAGAGATAGAAGATCTCGCGTTCCTCCATTTTCCACGAGAGAATCCTCCCTCTCGCGTCTCGCTACCGCCACCCTCTCTCTCTCCATCGCTCCCTCTTCCTCCCCCTTCCATATCTCGCACGCCGCGTTCCTCTCGCGCGCTCGCGCGTTCTTCGGCCTCTGGAGCGAGTCGCAGCATCCGTTGGACCGTTCCGGACTTCAGTCCACGTCGAGAACGCGCCACTGTCGGGACCTCTAGGAGTGACAAACACCCGGAAGCTCGCGGCCAACGTCGCGTGCACGGCACTATCGTCATTCTGTGTCGAAGTTCATCAGCAATTCATCGTCCAAAACTATGACACCGTGATTTCTCCGGCAACGAATATCCGAGGATAAAGAAAAAAAGCGGGAGAGAATTGTTCGTAAAAGTTTCATCATTGCGCATCACGCGTATCAGCGTGCCGAATCTTACAATTATCCGAGAGCGACGCGCAATTTCTTTGGCGTGCCGGTGCCGGTTAATCCGCCATTAGTACAAGTAACCGATTAACGCTGATACCAGCCTCGCTTTGTTTGGTACCGCGAGAATACACGCAGGTGCGTCATCCAGAGAGGTCGGTAAAGTTCCCGCTGGACACAAAGGTCGGTGGATTAGCCGGCTTAAAACTCAGCGAGTTTCTGGAAACGGTGTTCTCCATCCAAGAACGAGACGGGACGAAGCCGCTGGATGCCCTAAGGGCTCGGAGAATCGCCCCCGGGCCAGCCGGTCGCCGGTTCTGATGCCGACACGTGCCAAGCGCGATCGTTGAGGGTGCGGCGGTGCACAGGAGAAGAGCAGAGCCACGAGGGCCCGCGGGAAGAGCTGAAGAAGAGGGATCTCGGGCCGGGCGACTGCCGGGAGTTGTTGCCCAGTCCCGGCGAGGGGGCGGACATCGGGCCCGGATGCTCGCGAGGACAAGACGCCGAAAGCGCTGCCACGTTGGAAGGGAAAATATTGACGGCCGTCAACAAGTTCCTTACAACGTCCCCTTTGGTTAACAAGGTCAAGTTGCTGATGGTGAGTCTTGCTCTCCCTCATTCCTCTCTCTCTCTCTCTCTCTCTGTCTCTTTCTCTCCCTCTCTTCGTCCCTCTCTCCCTCTTTCTCTCATCGACACATACCGAGAATGTCCGCGCGGCCACTGACTCGGCCCCCGTCCAGTTTCCCGCTTTCTCGACGTAGGAGGACATATGCAGTGCTTCGACTTTGCTTTGAATGCAGTTAGTTCGCAGTTGTCGCACGGCACTCGTCGCGATTGTAGGCCTTCCGCCTCCGGGAAGTTTCAGGGTAACGATGTTCGCCGTTACTGCGAGGAAGGTACAAGATATCGACATGATTCCTATTTCTGATTGACGCGCAAAATTGATTTTGAAGTTAAGTTTCATCCGTGTCAGTTTCATCCGCGAGGGAACGTGAGCTAAATTTCTAATATAATTAAGAAGTAGAATACCCCCTGAATCGCGACTGGACGACGCTTGGATATCCTCCCGAGTTTTGGTTCTCGTGTGTGTGTGTGTGTGTCATATAGTTTAATCGAAACTGTGGTTTGCAGTATAACATAACTAGTAATGTATAATACATTATTAACTAACTAACATTAGTTTTGTTATAATTAACTGCGGGAATTATATATCACATTCGGTATACATTTCATTAATCTCATCCACCGACACGTGAGCAATAAAGCTTAGCTTTCGATTGATTATTAGAATTCCTCACTTGGTTTACGGCGTGCATAATTTACGTTTATTCATTGACATTCTGCTTCGGAGCTTAACCATCCCTACCTCCCATCGTCGTGGAGAGCTTGACGGACCGTGAAGCATAATTGTCGATCCACTTTGCACCACTGATCGTATCGACGTGGCATCGTCACTCGAACGTTTGTCATCCAATCCTATTTATTTTACAGCGACGGGATTTATTTAATTTTAGAAACTCTCTTGCCTCGAAACAGAAATATCTCGAATCTCGGATGGAAATCCACAAATGCCATAACTTCGTCGTGATATAAATTCAAAATTTAACGCGGGAGATAACTATTTAGAAATCACAGATGCATTTTCAGCGTTTCGTTAATTTCCCGACAAGACTTTCTTCTCTTATCGTATCAGTGATTACGTCGGCGCGGCATAGTTAGGACAGGCACAATCAAAGTTCGCGCAAGCAGGGTAACTTAAAAGACAATTGTATCAGTCGCGTGCAAACTTTTAATTTTAGTTAAAAGGTAGGACACTACTTGTAACGGTGCGCTTGTGAGCAAACAATAATTGCTTGGATAATTCCCGGAGGAAAAGGATTATGGTCCCGAGTGGCGCGTATTCTCAGAAATTAGAGATACGCCGCTGCACATTACAATTATTGTATCTTCTTCTATTTGTATATACGGTCCGTCTTCGCGAGAGATTTTCCTCCTTAATTTTCTACTTTTCTCGCAGTAAGCGTTTTACGTAAAAAAATTTTGTAGTTTAACTTGGAATCAACCATTGAACTGCTTGGGGAAGACACTTAACTTTTAACTGTGTACCATTCTGCTTTTTGTTGATAATTTACTTGCCTTTCGGGGAACTTCGGACGCACACCTGCGCCCATATCTCGTTAGACATATTCAAAGGATAAAGTTCTACTGCAAGCGATGCGATCCCTAAAAATTTCTTAATTGGCGGAGTTGTCACGTTCTTTGTATAGAAGATAAACATTTACTCGGCTGTATACGTATAGAACGTCGGGATACTCGGTTTTCTCGGTTTCAAATGAACGAATTTTGGTTTCGACGTTAAACCGCAAGAATGTTGCACGGGTGTTACAGAGATTTCCATTTCATTTTTTATTTACGACGTGGCCGCGCGCGTCACGCTGAAATAATGTGCAATTAACTGCATGCCTGCGTATTCGTTTATACGCAATTATGCCTCCGACGATCAGCGATGCGTAATACGCGTGCTTGCGCTTCCCCCACCGCGCCATTGTAATCCGAAATGAAAGCCCGGGTTGCATGAGGCAGGTATGCCCATTTTTTTTTCGATAAGTCAATTATCCACTAATAATAGCCTATAGATTGAGCCGGACATGACTAAGTAACGAACGTGAATGGAAAAGAGAATAAAATTGATGTATCGGGACAGATTGCAATACGATGTACAAAGATGAAAAGAAAATCTTTGTCATACGTAAAACACGCTCTTTCCTCACCCTCGTTATCGATGCAAAACCAAAATATTAGGGTGTATCCACGGAATTGCGAGCGTAGACGGAATAAATACAATCGACCTTAAGGTTCGCAAATTGAAGAGTAACATTTCGTCCAAATACCTATGGAAGGCCCGGTGATTTTTTTACAAGAAAGATATGCGATTCCGTGGATCGGTGAAGTGGTAACTGTCAGCATTATGTCAGACAGACCGAGAATATCTCCTGTGAGAACGATCGCGTGACTGCGCTACATCTGAATCGAGACTCGGGAACTGGTGAGCCGCGCTCTTCACGCGAGTATCCTTCTGCATCAGGTTTTTGTATAGGAGGAAGAGAGAGATATATATATTCCAAGAGAAATATCCCATTTCGGGCACACGCGAAATAAGATAGTCGTCTGCCGCGCATTAGCGTTAACCACGGGATCATTACTGCGAATGCGTCGATTACGGGGTTCAAAGCGAGGGTGGCTCAGTCGACACTTGCCTGCGGTGGCGTCAAATGTCCTCTATTCGATATAACGGATAGAATGCTCTTTCGTTCCCCCGCCATCCCCCTCCTGTAGAAATATTTAATTAGCCGTAATTAATGCGGCGAAGTGAATTAACGCGTGCTTTTGCACATAGCTTTTGACATACAGATGTACGTTTGGCAGCCGTCCGACGTCACTTGCTGAGTGTGTTAAATGTTTATTTAAATCAACGTACGGATTTAAAGACGGCTTATCGTGCCGAGAAGTTTCCTTCGCGAGTAATTACATTGAAGAGACGTCGAAGCGGAACTCGAATTCACATTCACCGCGTTTCAAGATATTTTCGAAGTTGGAAAAATCTCTTGCGCGTACATATTCAACTGAATCGTCCCTGACCAGTTTTTATTTCAAAGCGGAAGTGGAGACATTGAATGCTAGTTCTGTTACACATGCTTTTATCTGAAAATGGCATGTGTAATTACGTACGTATTAAAATTGCACTATGTCTATATAACTCAATATTAAGATAAATTAGAGAATGCGAGCTTTTTCTATATTTTAAGATTTACATTATTTATAAAAATAGTAAAACGTGTATTCACGGCAAATAGTAAAAATCCTGTATTTGCGGTGATTACGTTCTGCTGGAAAAACATGAAAATACAGAGACGAGAAATATACATAATAACTAAATATAATCAAAGTCAGATAAAAAAAGTAGATATAATGAGAAAAGAATATGTTTTTAAAATAACATGGTTTTTTATTTTTTTATTTATTTATTACATTTATTTCATATTTAATTTAATATTTCTTATTTATTTCTTATTTTCAATTTGCCCCTTTACTTATTCCACTTTATTATAAAGAGATATTTTTCCAATTTCAAGAAACGGTTTTTTTCCAGAAAATATATAACATATTATCGTCTTTCTCTACACATATATCGCGTTAATGCCTCGTAGAATTTTTGTTCGTTGCATTCCTTGCAAATAAACGAATTTTATGTTCGCGAACATGAGAAACGGTATCAGATCGCGAGATACGTACGAGAAATGTTCGAACATGGAATTTCTATTACGCACGTACACAGCGAATTTGGCCGAGTCAAATATACTATCCCAATATGATATCTTAAAACTAACAATATTGAAGGTATCAACAATTTCGGCGTAACGACACATTTGCATGTGATGTTATTTGCATACGTATCTTTTAGACGCGACAACTCGTATACGCGTCGGCGATGTTATCTGGACCGCGCCACTTCACGAGGGACACGTGCACAAAGTTCCTTCGTAGAAATTCCATTTTCCGACACATTTCGGCGACACGGGGACCGGCATACACACACACATGTGCGTGCCGGGCGCTGAAGGCACGGCGCGCTGAAGCGGAAAGGACGGTGGGTCCGAGCATTGTCCCCCGGGGGCGAGTCTACGACTTTTGCGAGGGTGCCATACCCCGAGTGCCTTTATCGTGCGACGTTACGTTCCGCTCGCGCAGACGGGAAATTCCGGCCGAGTTCGTTGTCGTGCGACGAGACAAATAGGCAGAGACGCGGCGCAGATACGACCGGCGACCGGGGACACCGGCGCTAAATACCGTCTGCGAAGTCAATTGTGATAGGGTTTACCGATGTAAAGATAGTTCTCGATAGGTCATTCCCATACCGCGTCGCGATTTACGGCCGTAAATCGAACGAATTCGCGACGGTCGGACTTGCATAGTTAAGAGACTAGTTGTCGCGCGTCTTACTTAAACTTAGGTAACATTAGAAGTAGGTTCGGAGTAGTGTTTCGTCGTCGTAATTTTATTATAACTCTAATATCCATTTGAACGGAATTCTTATTTTATTTACTGCTGCCGTTATGACTGCACTCACTCGAACTGTCTAACGCGTCGTCTCATACTTATATGCAATATATCGTCGGGGATAGTTTACGAGAGGCCTTTACGTAACATAAACTGGAGACGTGGATGCTTGGTCACTTTTGATGCTTGACTATACAATTCTCGGGGGGGGGGGTCTATCGTCTTGGTCTCATATAAAATCGCACGAAGAATTTTCCAGGCGTCGAAATCCCTCGCCAGTACGACGTTCTTCATCCGTAAAATCAATTGTTATATTTTCCGTTCTAATTTCATTAAATTAAAAATTAAACCTAGTAAAATCTATAACATGTGTATATGTTACCGTTAGAACCCGAATTCCGTCAATACCCGATTTAACTAGTCAAAACTAGTTTTATCAAAAGCCTTTCGTCAATACTAGCATTAACATGGTTAATTCCAGAAATAATCAAATGTATTTGACAATACCGGTATTCCCTAAATATTTTTCAGTTAATACCCGTTCTGACGAGTTAAAGTCAGTTTTAACGGAGCACACTCACCGTTAAAACACGTTTTTAGGTAAAACTAGTTGTAACTATAGGGAAAAGTAATAATGAACTCCTGCTTTAACAAAGCGGGTGGATATTTTATCATATGTGGATATTTTGTCATATTTTAACAAATCGATTTTTCAGTCAGATCTAGTTTTTACTGACAGTCCATTGTTATTTCTAGAATTGACCAGTTAATACTAGTATTGACGAACGGCCTTTGATAAAACTAGTTTTGACTTATAATTAAATCGGGTATTGACAGAATTCGGGTTCTAACGGTAACATATACACGGCGGAGAAGAGCAACATCACAGATTCGCATTAATTTTAATGAAGTGGCTGCGCTTTTTATCACACAGCGATATGTAAAACCGCCCTGAGTAATTTATTTGCTTAGAGCCACTCGGAACTTCTCTGTGTGGTTCAACTTCTTTAATTAACGATGCTGTTTAGGATACTTTTAACAGCAGCGCGCAATTCCCGGACGGGCAAAGACGTCTTCCCCGGCGAAAAGCGTTGGCGACTAACTCTATTAAGTAGAACATCTCGTTCGTCACGGTGTGTTCTCTTGGTCTGGTTGACGCTCTGAAAACGCGCGACGATGAAAACTTGGTTGAGAGTTGGTGCATGCGCGAACTCACACTTTCTTAATCATTAACAATCCACGCGGCGCGTACTTTACACGTGAATTCGATTCTCGCCCGAGAAACACGGTGAGCGGCGCAAAGTATGGAAATGAGGACACGCTTGGAAAATGTCCCGCGGCGAAACGCGCGCATAAATCATAAGCTCAGGAGACACGAGGGCACGACACACGGGAGCGAGCCTGTCGGGGCTACGTCAGGAATTGTGTCGCGCAAAGGTGCCGCGTAAAGACGACTTAATGGGAAATTGAGCGGGATTTTCTTGTTATTCGATCACATCCCGGTATAACGGTAACCCTCTTCCAGTATCGCCCGGTGCTATCCGAGTTGCATCAAGATATCTGGTGGTCGCCAGTGTGAATTCAATAGCTCTAACACATTCGATCGTACCGATGGGATATCGCTCGCATAACGCTTGTGCTCCCCGCGAGTCGTTTAACCAAATACGGATGTGTAGCGCTACTTTTATGTTTCTTAAAATTATCTCGAGCAAAAGCAGTAAAGATATGCTGCACTCTCTCTCGACGAGCGTGCACTTAAAATATATTTCATGAAGCTTGTATTTTAGGGTACACTTTCGGCTCCACTTTTACACGCTGCTATATATCGCTTTATATCCGGACTGTTTTGAAACACGTACAATGGCAGCTTATTAGTTAAATGGACAGCAGTAATATTCTGCCGCTCAGAAAAAAAAAATGTAATGAAAGCTGTAACTTTTTTTTTGCAAAAAAAATTTATATATATTTTATACGCCCGGGGTAATGTAATATAAGCTCGCGCCAATTACGCTTTCCGTATCGTTTCCGCTCTATAAAGAGTTAATTAAATATTCCACATGTTTTATAAAAATAGTAATAATATGAAATTTAGGGAGGTATAATGTCTGAATACTTGGCAAATGTCAGAATCCTCGGCCGCGTGCTTCGGCATAAATCTGCCCGAGTCACGCGTTCACGCAGGCAGATTTATGCGCGTTCTCTTTTATAAATGAATATCGGCTACATCAGTTTCGACACCGATGTATCGTATTGACACATATTGAAGCGTATCGACGCAGATGTAGGGCATATTGATTATTTTGCGCCGCGAGAAGTTTTTTTTTTATAAAAGCGACGAGAGCGGCTGTGAAGAAACCGGGCGAGGTATACATTTAGAGAACCGTGAGTAAGCAGGCTGCGCAATCACATCGTATCCTTTGGCCGATCGTCACTGTCGTTGGCAGCGTGCATTATGATCCATTATACCGTCACAAGACCCCATATACGGGCGAGGATGTGAGCCATTACTGAATCATTATCGTCCTTGCACGGCATTCTCGCAGGATTTTCGCGATGTTTCGCAGACGAGCGCTTTACTTCCAAGCGCGACATGACGACGCGATAAGAAACAAATTCTTCACGCGTAAAACATTCTTTATTGACGTAACATGCATTTTTACAGAATATTTGTCTTAATTGAACACTGTTCTACAAGTTCAATTCAATAAACATAATTTTTATTCAGACAAATCGAGGTAGCGAATGAAGATCGCGTTGTATTCTTTTATGGGAAAATGTTTTTGTGAAATTGAATTGAAGTTATCCCCTCCGATGCTTGTTGAGTAATCAGCGAGTGATCTAATTGATAGAATGGGAGACGTCGTCACAAAATATCGCGCGGGGAATATTTTACGGCCACTATTAATACGATCCATAATTTCATAATTCCGTTTTAAGTGGCGCGAACAAAAGTACCGAGTGCGCTTGTCACTGACAAACTTACGTTTAACCGAGTCCACTTTCTCGTACTCTTATAAAAGTTTAATTGACCCAATTGATTAATATCGGACGGCAACTGCAGCGGGCTGCGGAAGGTTCTGGACAAATCCTTCCCGCAGAGAGGCAAAATTTTAATGGTACTTTAATTACACATAAATTAGCGTCGTCTGATTGTACGAATAATATGATTTAATCACATAATTACATGAATATTCAAACCGCAGAATCAAGAGAAAATTCTTTTCGTAGTTAAATTGTTTGTCGCCATAACGGAGCATCTGAACGCAAGAATCTGACAACAGATTTATTAAAATATGTTAAGAAAGTTTACGGAATATATTACAATAAATTAATATTTTCTTAATTTATTTATCGGCGACTTTTTTAATACGTGACGAGAAAGTATAATCGACATCTCGTTATTAGCATGATCAAACTGCATCTTCTACATTTCTATACTTTATCGGTAAACCACATTTAGAACGCCAAGATTGTAAACGCATATTTATTTCTCTAAGACATATTATATTTTGAGAAATATTGCAGCAAATATTATCCGCGGTTGCGTGTAGGTATACGTGACGATTATTTCGTTAAGTGAATTGCATGGTTCTCTCTTCTCAATCTAATATCATTAATGGAAAGTCCGATTCGCATAACGAATCGACTGCGTTTTGACAAAAACGAATGCCCGGATGACTCCGAGTTCGTTCCAGTTTGAAAGATAGAAGGGAACACGCAGCGAGCGCGACAGGATGGTTAACGCGATAAAAAACTTACTCAACGCGCTTTGACGTGAATGAGGTTCACTGTAATGATACTAGAAACGTGGCCACTAACTTGTTACAGTACGCCTTTAATCGATGCTACCATCCGTCGGAATCGCGAGGCTACCTAATGCTTATTTTCTTCACGTTCACGAGCCGACGTTGTCAATTTTATATAACAACGTAATATTACTCCACGTACGCATCGTACGAATTCGTTTTGGCAGTGAAAAGTCCAAGCGTTTGCACGGACTCTTAAAAACAATTAATTCTACCTTCGAAGAAAGGAAAAATTAACATAATCGGGGTGGATTCATGCAAACTGTTTCGCTGCCGACCGCGAAAGCGGATTTCGCGTCGCAAAGTTTTCACGACGTTACCCTTTTTTTTCTCTTTCTTCCTCTTCCGCGTCTTAATGCACATTTCTTTCATGAATGCGTTAAGTGAACGGACTCGCATTTAGATCGACTTGATGCCTGGCTCGCATTCGGTGTCGCTCGGCTCGCGACGGCCACTCAAGAGACGTCCCCCGTCGTAATTTTATACGGAACCGCATTCATTACGTCTGAGAGACACAAAAGCGGGCAAAAGTTAGGAATTATAACTCCTCTCCGTTTCATCCTCTCTCTCGCTCTCGCTCTGATCGTTGATGTTATTACAACGTTGCACATCATTCATAACTCGGATTCTACACAAGCGAAAGTCAATGATAACAACAGGAGAGCGTTCACAGGAGAAGCGTTTTCCTGTGCACACACCGAGAACGACGTATTCCTGCAGGGATAGATCTATTCGCCGGCCGCGTACCTCCTGTTGCTCGATATTCTATAGATTGTGTAAAGAGCAAACAAAGGTGAGCGCACGCTGAATAAATCGGTCATTCCCATATTGCACGGAGAACCGTGCAATCTTTTTATCACATGAATCACATATTATTTACTCTGACGTCGATACGAGAAATGTGAAAACCGTATTCGCGCGATAAGAGATACGAGTAAACGAGAGAGATCCACGTCCCCTCCGAAAATATCTTGCTCCCGCGCGACGTTGCAATCAAAAATTCCAAGGCTACTCGCGAACTCGACGAGACGAGGTATGGCTCAGGTAGGTACGCCCCGCGGTGCATCACGCTGCATTCGAATGCTTGCTTCCTGCTGCAGGCAGGTACCTTAAAGTCTTTGCTGAGTAAGCCCTCGTTTTACCGGGAATCATGAAAAGTGAGGACACAGGGGACATACAAAAGAGAGAGAGAGAGAGAGAGAAACGATGGGGGAGGAAGAGAGAGGAGGGAAGAATTGCGAGATACATCGCAACTAGGTGTCTCGTGGCATTTTAAACCGGAGGTGGGGAAGGTTGCACTGATCTCTCCTTCTCTCTGAAAGTTCCGTACCCCGCTCCCTCTCTGTCCCGTTCTCATCCCCGTTTTGGTCCCACTTTGCACTCCACTCGGCCTCCTTTGTCTCCGATATGAAACGCGTGGGCGATTTTCGTGCTGTCTCGCACTTGGCGCACCCACGGCTGGAATGTCGATCCGATTCGCGCGGAAGCTGATTTTAAGATTGTATACGAAAAAGCGGATTCCGGCCGAATCCGCTTTTTCGCGATTCAGTATATCTATAAATCAAAATCTACGTGACTTGATGATTATCAACGCATCGCGCGTATGAGAAAATAAAATATCCCTTTTAAGCGCATTGCAACAAATACACTGCAACGAACGGGCGAAACGATGTTACATCTCTGACAATTGCTCGCTTTTCGGTTCAGCGATCGTTGCACTCTGATTGCGATACATTTTTCTGCCAAAGGAAAAGTTTTATCGTCTATCGTTTGCGACACGCGATTTCGGGATACCCGAGTTTCTCTTCCATATGAAAATATTTAATTGCATTACGTAACGCAATTCCGCGATGTTGAATGCGCGGAAAAAAGCCACATTTGCAAAGGTGCCTGCGAAGCGAAGAACAAATATTTGTCGCGCAACAATGTGTCCCGTATTTTCGCAGTTGGACTATGCAATTTATTTCTCTAAACTAACAGATTAATGAGCGAAAAATATACGGCGTATAAGTCGTGCATTCATTATAATTATGATTTTAAGCGCACATCTTGAACTTGAATACATTTGTAACTATTATGAACTTTACATATAATATACGTTAAAAATATGTTGCCAATGCATTGGAAATAAGATTGCAGTAAAAAATCGTTCAAGTAACAGCAAAAAAGTGCTGAATGCTCGGTATGCGTGTTCCCTCCCTTAATCTTTCGCTTTTATATCTCCACAGTGTTCAGCCTTCGGCTGAATGCTGTTAAGGAATGAATAGTAGATCCTTTGTGCAACGGTTTATGAACTCGGGTAAGAATTATATCGCCTTTACCGTTTATCAGTCTCGCAATAAATTTCGATATACTTTGACCAGAAAACCGCGAGTCTCTCAGCGATCGACTAATATTTCAATAAAACTTGCCCAGCGTGCTTTATTGCGCTTCTATGGGAGCTACATCTCTTTTACAAAATCGCCAATTTATTTATTCCATGCTAATAATACTGAATAATACCGCATCGATTTTATTTCCATTATTATTGCCGTTATTTAAATTATCAGATAATTGCAGTAGATATGTGTGAATTTATAATTTCGCGGATCGTCGACGGAAGGAAGTATCGAGGTATATGTTATGACAATATTTCATTTTCCAAGCCTACACAGAATGTCAGCTAGAATGTCGACAAGCGGTCGACGTGTGTTTTCTTTCAATCGATCTTTTATTCTTCACCATAGCTATTCATAATATAGGCATTTGCTTTCCACATGAGGGTAGTTTGCTTTTTTTCCAGCACGACCAATTATTTACATCTCGTAGTATCAATTTATGCTTTAGTTTTTTAAAATTATTTTTTATTAGACGTATAAATCTATTTTTAATTATTAATACGAATTAACAATAATCATTCATCTTTACTAATTACCAATAATTGCATTATTAATAACTACAGATTAATATTATAAACTTTCTGTATAATTCTGAAAATTCTAGAGAATATTTTCGTCCGCGATTTTTATTGATAATCAAACTAGATCTGCGAAACTGGGAAATTACTTTTTTTATGAATCAAATAGTACTACGATCTTTAAAACAGCGCAATGTTATGCCTAATGTAATCCTATCTCGTAATAACTGGTACAATTCAGATCGGTTTGTGAATGTTACGGCGCACAATCATTAGGCTTATCGAAATCGCAATTATATTCAACGATGGCGTCGTGCACGAAATCGGTTGTAAACAGGCGGTTAACCGCACCGCTAACGAGTTCATCCTCAACGCGTTTGTCGTCCTCCCCGTTATGGTGATTAATCGGTTAATTCCTGGTAATTTCGCGTATCCACAATCGAAAACGACTACGATAAACCACCGTATGTTCCTCGAGCGTATGAGCATTATCAGTTTTACCCATTTTTTTATTCCGCATAGTGCAGTCTATAATTTTTTATACTCTTTTTATACAATTTATCAGATCGTACGATTTGTTTTGCGGAAAATTCTCTCTTAATTCGACATCATACGATCGCTCTTTCTCCCGAAAAAATAATTGACTCAACTCCAGACTCTTTAAATATATTCTCCCTTTATTTTCGAAATTATGGAGGTAGGGAAGAAGGGAAGGACGAGGCATATTCATAATTTCGACGAGAACGGCGTAGTAATTTTAGCGAGCTTTGTAAAACTTCATGGGAATTAGCCCTCGAATGGGCCGAGGGAGCGAAACGAGAGCTTTGTGTGTGCCTTAACAGCAAGCTTAACAGGGTGCTTGACGACTGATGTAGTGGGTTGTGTCTTATCTAGATATCTTGAAAAATGCTGGTGAATTTTTCCCTGAGATTTCAGGGGCTATCCGCCGAGAGGGGACCACCTCGTGGCGCTTCTGTTAAACCGAAAACGCGCCCGAGAGGCAATTACTTATCCGCCGACGCGCCGATGCTTAAACTACCGCGCTGTTGGTACACGGGGGAAATCGAATCACGGCGAGATCGACTGCTTAGATCTGGCATTGAGTATCGCGCGATCGTTACAATCGGTATTACGCGGCATTACGTTAATCAGCCGATGTATTACAGTCAATTTGGGAGCGCCGGCTTCTCCATTGACGTCACTGCCGCTCGGAGAAAGCCGAGGAAAGATGCGAAATGATCGGGAAGCTGACCTACCAGGTCGCCTCTGTATCTTCGTCTCCGTTGAATAATTTCTTATTGTGTCAGTGATTGAATCGAGTCGATTCGGTGATCCGGAAGTCACTGCGATTCGGATTCGTTGAGCAGACAAATGTAAAAGGGACTGATAAAATTATCCGTGACAAAATACGTTGCCGCGCATAAATTACGCTCTTAGCTACACTTCGTTGGTCAATATCGTAACAGACCTTACCGAAGGCTATGTTAAACGTATTTGCCGATCCGATTACAATCCTCAGTTTTCTGTCATCATCAGAATGATAAAACTCGTTTGTCGACGAGATACGTCATGGTCCGCAAATTACAGAAACGCTATTACCCACTCTTTAACGTAACGGATCTTGTACTGAAAAAAATTTTAACTCGCTATAACGCGTGCCGACTCCGACCTACCCCGATCCCGCGAGTTTCATCTCCGCGCGTCTATCATCGAGTAAGCCGAGTATCAATAACTCTCCAATGACTTCCCGCTCGTCCCTGTCGCGACGTCGCGAGTATCAAAACGGAAGCCGACGCTTATCGGTGCGGTACGACGCCGCGCACCCTGTCTTGTAACGCGTACGGTCCCATCCTCCCGTTCCCGGTCCGCTATCTACGCGGGTTGCAGGCCGCGATCGCTGATCGGCATGCAAATTTCCGCGCGGCGGGCGCGGAAATGAGCCGCGCCGGTGTCTTCTGCGCTTCGCGCCGTCTCATTCAATCAAAATGCGGGACAGCGTGATCGAGTACTCGGGCCTTATCGTACCTCCACCTGCCGCTCGTAAATCTCCTTTTTCCGCCGCGATTTTTCTGCACCTTCTCTTCCTCCTCCTTCTTCACCCTCCCTCTCTTCTGCCTTCTCCACTACCTACGCTGGCACTTCTTCTCCGGATGTTCTTCAACCGTTCCGCACGTTTTCTTTCCTGGCGGCTGGCGCGCTAATTGCCGCGGACGCCACGTGCGGAATCTCCGGTATGAAAATTCGCTCTGATTTCAACTCCGAAATCCGAACTCCGAACTGAATCCGAAAATCCAGATATCGAACGGTGGAACATCGTGAAATGCAATATACGCATGCGGAGACTCGCGCGTTTTTTTAATTCTCTAACGAAGGAATTTTCCCGAAGTTACTGACAAGCGAAATAGTAAATGTACTACGTTTATGACATCTGTCTCTAATTAATTATTTTTGCATTAATTAATGATATCGGATGGAAGCGAGAAACTTTAAAATCCATCGTTCACTTAAAATCTCACTTGCAGACGTTTCGTACACCACGAGATGTAAAGAAAATGGAATTTCTAATTAACGTATGTTACAGTTAATTAAATATGCAGGATATACTTCAAAAATGAACGTACCGAAAAAAGATAAAAAGAGTTCATATAGACATATAACAAATTTTATTTCGTTTCCTTCCGTTGCAGCTATTTTTGCATTACAATAACGCCTGAGTCATCGTAACTGATTCCATTTAAATGTTTCCAAACAACATTTCATCTCCTATGTATACAATTTTACTGATTATTTCGTAAACGCTGCTTCACTGTGTTTCACAAGTTATTCCAGCTCGTTCTCTTGAAAAAAAAAGCATTACGTAAGAAAACTAGAAACCACTCCAACTCTGGCGCGTGCTATTCTCAAGAGAATGAAATGAAATAACTCATAAAACGCTGTGGAGCATAGCGTTTACAAAATAGTCAACCAAGTCGTGCCTGATTTTTCTTTTACGGACTGTCTTCAGTTGCAACGAAACATGTTAGCTGTACGGTAACATAATTAAAACGTATAAAAAGATTAGAATGGCGAATACAAAGCCTCTTATTCGCAGTACGTCTATTCGCAGTGGATTTAACGAATCATAATGTCTGCCTCAGTCTCGCGAGAGAGGTGATGAATGTACAACGTTAATTCGAGAAATCTCTTATTTGCCATGCATTATGCAGATGCTACATAACGTTACCATCGCGAAAATAGTTTCCCCTCCGCCGATCTGCAATAAATTACGGGGCGTATTTGGGTTTTTGGGTGGCGAGAGAGGATGAGAGGATGCTCTGCTGCAAAATCGCTCGTCATCGCGGTATACTAATGTGTGCGCTCATGATTTATTTAAAGAATAAATGATGCCAGATCCGTCGCTGATTTATGAGCGAGCGCGTCGGATCGCGTTAACAACATTAATCCTGATATACCTGACGATCGGGCGAAAGTTTATTTTGAAGGACAGATGTTTAATCAAAACGAAGTACAATTCTAAATTGCGCAAAACTGCGGAGCTTTGGGCTGGAGCTGTGCCAGTCGCTGGAATGAAAAGTGTGTTACCGCTTAATTATCATAAATTTAGATGCGATCTAGATTCAAGTGGCTTAAACTGGAGACCAAATAAAAATCGTCAATTTCTTTCAGTTTCCAATCGTCATATCTCCAATTTTAATCCTCGGCTCTATCGCCGGAGCGCCAGTTCGTTTTATAAAAGAATGTCGGCGCTCAACGAAAATCCGAAAAGATCAGATTCATTATGAATCAGCGGAACTTAACGGACCCCGCCAAACGCTATTCGCGTCTTTTTATCATACTCGAGTCGGTCATACTCAAGTGCTCACACGTTTTACCAGTCTCATCGATCCTCGATACGTCAATCCTTGGCTTGCGCCGGTGTTTACCCGTCCGTACCGAACGTCGCATTTCCAATTCGGCATCCGACAGAGAATCAATCCGATCACGTATGTTTATGCAACGTGGTGCCAACGTCAGCACCCCGCGATCGGACTTTCGAGTTGGACCGCCCCTCGTCGTTCTCTCTTCCTTTCCCTTCGTTTCGCTACTTTTAGCGGGACGTGAGTGGCACACGACACGAGTGCAACGAGGGGCAGGGGTTGGTCGACGATAATGGTCGTGGTCTCAGCCGTTGCGCAACGACAAGATGCGGTATCTACTCTTGCGCGGCTTGCCTCACCTATCCCACGGCTTGACAAGAATCAAGCGAAGCAATTAGTGTCGTCGTCGACGTTAACGAAGTTTTCCTTCGGGCGGCGAAGTATTCGGAAGGGAATTAAGGGCGAGGGACAAGAAGGTCGCGAGGCTCTGATGCATTCACGCGCGTGTCCCTTTTCTTCTCTCCTTCCTCGAATCGATCGCGGACTAAACTTCGATCTGAGAACGATGTGTTCGGAGTAAATTCAAGCGACGAATCCGTCTGAATAAATTTTAGACTGTGGGAAACAATAGGGCCGATTGATTTGCTAAACTGATTATGAATCAGCCAAACGAGTCCCGCGAAGATAAATTACCATTCAGATATCGGAGCTAAATATTAAGAGTTTCCATTTTCTGCCGACGCAACGTCATTTCGAGAGACAACTATGATAATACGATGTTCTCTTCCCCGTGAATAAAATAAAAGCACGTTTAAATTAGCGCGATAACCGTGTAGGCTGTAGGCGGACGCGCGTATTATTATTGCAATTAAACCATGTAAAACAATTGCTTCCGCATCGATGGTACGATCGCGCGCCGCACGTGTTCGTGCCGACTTTGATGCAGTGTTATTATTGTTAATCAATAAGAATAGAGAATATGAATTCAATAATAACGCATAATTGAGATTTATTGGAATGCGTGAATGCGAACGCGCCCGTTTATTGAATTATTTTAACTCAATGCATACACGGCGCGGCGTATCGGAAAACGCGGCTCACATCGTGATTACAAGCGCAGGTGTGCCAAACATTTTTGCGGACGAAAGCACCCACATATTTGATATATATCACTCGAAAGGTGTCCCAGTTTATAGGAGGTAATTTAATAAGAGAGAGAAAGATGTGTGTCTTTGTGTGTGTGTGTGTGTGTGTGTGTATGTGTGTGTGTGCAGCTACGATCCTTTCGGCACTCGGAGAATTCTCGGAAATTCTCGAAAAGTCACGGAACAAAAATGCACATCGGCTCGTCGGCCAACCGGTGTATATTCGTGAAATCAGAAAAATGCGACTAGATTATTCTCCCGTTTCTCCCTCGGTAAAAATACGTGCCATTTATCTGACGTTACTCGCGCGCATCCTTGCATTCAAGAAATCTTTAAGTTCTTTAAATAAGAGAATTTCGCTGGAATCATATCGTCGCTTTTGGGACGCAATGCATAATGCATAATGCCCCAGAAAATATCTAATGTAATTTATATCGGTGAACATTTCTGCTCCCCCCGTCGTGCCTTTTCACGTTGTACACTTACTTAAACAAAATTTTAATCGCAAACAGGAACTTGCGCAAACTTGCTGAGACTCCTCGTTTCGCGAGAGTAAATAAAAAAAAAAGGGAAACAAATTTTTCAGTTAATTTTACAAGCAGGCATTTAACGTAATTTCTTTCCACGTTTAATCGTTGCCAGGGAGTATAACGTGAAAATTAAAAACTTCGTAGAAAGACGATAGCATTTATCCAGCTCTTACAGTGACAAGAAATTGACGTGGCACTGCGTGGCACTCGTTAATTAATTTCTTATTCTCAATCACCCCCGCGATATTTTATGCCTGACTTTCACTGTAAATTTATTCTGATGAACTTGTCGAGGACATAATAAACGCAATTGTGAAAATCTGACGATTGATCTATTGGAACAAGAACGAGATATTCGGAATTTTCTATCATAGAGTTGCGTGGGAAGTTCTACAAAAGATAAATGTAAATTTTATATTCCGTTTAACCCGCCGATTAAAAGTGGTCAAAATTTACAGCCGTTTTGTACGACCATTCTTCTTCGTAATTACCTTCATTAAGGTAACCGACTCACCGGCTGTCAGCAACGATTGCGACGATGATGAAGCGAAAATCATTATTTCGCAGGAGAAAGCGCGAAGTGCGATCGACTGTGATACATTCGTTCATCGATAACCGTTTTGTCCGTGACATATCATACTCGAGTGGACGAATGTGTACCAGCCCCAGGTTTACGATTCGCACCTGTTTCGTCAAAAGCGACGATATTAAACGTTAATATCGTTTGGATTAACCATCTTAACATGCAACGTGCTTAATTTCGCGTACTCTCACCGACTTTCCAGAAACTTGCAAATGAATCTCTTTGCATATATATTTACAGTATGCATTTATGCAAGTTTATATATTACTTTTATGCACGCGCATCCGTAAATAAATCATAATTTTAAAGCGGAATCCTCGATCTGATATTTATACGATATTAAAATAAATGCTATAAAAATATTATAGCAGGTTGCGAGGCGAAGCGTCGTCTACTCGAAAGATTCGTGTAATTTCCCCATTAGCGTCGCTTTTTTTTTTTAAAGCGCGATAGACGGATACAGTATAGTCCTTAATCTATCGAAAGACCATGTGACACAATGCTCTCATAAAAGCCGTACATTTTGACACGGGCAGCGGCCGCATAATCTTGGCTAAGCGCCAATACACGCTATTAAAACAGCCATTAAAAATCTGCATCATAATTCCTTGCATGCACGCGAGGATAAACAACATTGTCAAGCTAATTAATGTCGGGCACGATAGCAGAAGGAAATTAACTTTGCCTTTGTTATTCGCAATCTAATGAAGCAACTTAACTGCAAAATACCGTTAAAAAGATCCATGGTGAGCGAATTATTGCAAAACATGCGCAAATGATATTCTTCTTACTTTCTATCCTCTCTCGCAAAAATACTGAACTTGTCCTCCGGCGATCCGGAGTTTCCGCCTAACGCAAACAGTTACCCGTTTCTCTCCGTGGGACAAATAAGTGCCCGGTATCCTACCATTGCAGTTACAAAGGTCGTAATGAAATGTAATTTAAATTGGCGGAAAGGAAGGAATTGAGGGTGGGAGAGAGGAAGGAATCCAGGGTGCCGAGCGACACGAAAGTGTCGATGTCGATCGGCGAAACGTGACGGCGCTTTAACGAGGATTCAATTTTGTCAGCGCCCGGCCGTGTCGCGCCCGGAGAAACGCGAAAAGGAGTCGGGAACTTCCAGGGAAGTTTCTTCTCCGCCACCGAGCACCGTGCTTTTATTACCGGACGTCCGGAGAAACTTTCTCTCTCACGCGGTTTCGCCCACCGAAACTTTCGCCCGCGGTGCATAACCACTTTAATCCACCCCGGCGGTCGACAATGTTCCCCTCCCTCTCTCTCTCTCATCTAGGAACTAGGAACCCCTCGGAATTTGATCAAGCAGGTAGCGCACAGCGTTCGCGGCGCGCTCGAATTTGATTCGCTTCGTCGAACCGTCGCGTTGCCGTCGGAAGTTTCTCACTTCCACCTCGTGACTCCGCTGGTAGTTAAGGGAAGACAGTCACGCGTCTGTCTCGGTACGTCGCTCCAATCCCGTTCTCCATCCAGAAGAACCTAAATGCATTTTGACCCTAGGAGCGACTTCCCGGGAATGCAAATATGTTTCCCGGTGATACCGCGCGCCGTCTACGCGAGTTCGTGTTGCGAGCGACGTGTTTCGCTTGGCCGGGGGTTGGCTTCGCCGAGACCCGCCGGAAGCGTTGGGAGGAGATAAGGCGGGAAATAAGACGGGCGCGTCTCAAGTTCGCTATTTACCTCCCAATTTGTCGCGCGTGCTCGTCCTCAATTATAAACTCCGAGAACAGTCTTAATTCCGTCTCATTCTCTCTCCCTCGGCGCGAATCTTATCGACAATTCCGGTTACGCAAACAGTCGCGTCCGAGCGATGTAATTTTCGAGAGGGAGGTTTTCCCCTCGCCTCATCGGGTCGTGAGTCCGAGTTGTATAATTTAAACGCGCAAACTTTATCGCTTTGATGTCCCAACAACGACATTCATCGCCGACTAAAGCTCATACTGCGAGCTTTCGGTACCTATGCTGCCGCTTTCGCGTGAGATTGAAGCGATTCTTACTCGGGTCGCGAACTAGTATTACAATTCCGACGATTAACACGTGGCGATTCAGTGTAGTAGTTCGCGGACGGTTATTGCCGAATCCCACCGCTCCTTCTTCTCCTTCCCCGGGGACAGGAGAATAAAACGGGAAATGACGTCTGTGCATTTCACCCGTTTTTTTTTTTCACCTGTCACATCGAGCCACCAAGTGACACCGCGCGCTTGCGATGCTCCCTCATTTAAATGATGGATACGCGGGCGCTATTACATTCTTTCGGGGGCGCGGTTAATCGCTCGTCAACGTCTCGCGAACTTTCGCGATAATGAAGCACGGCCTCTCCATCCAGATCGACTTTCGCCCTTACCGCGGGACGAGCGCAGCTCGGTTTGATAGATCGCGGACCTCGCAGGGATCTGAAATGACGAGGATACGAGCCGCACGACAAGCTCGGCTCATTAATAGATCTCTCTTTCTCCCCTCTTCTTTTTTACGTCTTTTCGCTTTATTGAAATATATATAAATGTCAAAAAATTTTCCCCGACGCAGCATTAGCACGTTTTTGAAATTAAAATCGCGTCTCTTCCGTATATTGACGCGCTTTATGTGTGAGTAGATTTTAATCATTGATAAAGCCCGACGCTGAAACGACGGAATGAGCTCCTCGTCAAATTGCACGATACTGTCGCATATGTGTTACTGCCTTAGAAGTTCCACGTTTCGTGCCTATAACAGCATCTGACACGGGTGGATTAAATATTAAAGTGGCTTTACTTTGAGCGATTCGTCTGTCGCTCAACGACACATTTATAAGTTAACGGTTATAGCAGTCGATCCTAAAAGTCTTGTAAAGAGAAAAAACTGAAAGGTTATAAATAAATGAGCATTTTAAAGGACCTCTCCGAAAGGTATCCTCGAAACGTAACGCCTTCTTTCTTTTGGAGCTTCGGAGCTGCGCAAAGTTCTATATCAAGATTGTCAAATGTTGATGTAAGGTAATGTATTGTTTGGTGAAGAAATGAGATGTTTGCTGAAGAAACAAAGATTTAGAAAAGCTAGCTCGAAAAATCACGTGCGCTTGGTAGAAACTGAAGAGCACTTTTGCAAAAGAAAATCCCCCATGTGCTTCCAATACTCTCTGAAATGTGGGCCTCTCAGAAGTCAAATTGATCAACTTCACTTTTTGTAAGTTTTTTAATTTTAAAATACTGGAGTATGATCAGTTTATAACTTTATCGGTTATATTTTTCTATTTTTTACTTTATGATAAAATTGATCAATTTGCTTCTAAGAGTATAGTCAAATTTATGAGAATATTCCTTTTCTAAATTGAAACCCTTTTAGGATTCGACATTTCGCGTGTATCTAATTTCGAGCGCGTTTTATCGCGTTAGTTCGGAGCACGAAAAGAGAGAGTGGGTAATAAATAAATAAATAATTCGTATCGAGCGATAAAACTTTTTCCCGGGACGAGTGGGAGATTCAGGCCGCGATTACTTTCAGACGAGACAGAGCAGCGGCGCGGTGGGAAACGGCGCGGAGGAACGAGAAGGCACCAGCCCTCTGGACTGCACCCCACGGACGTCGATGACGATGGCCATGACAACGTCGGCGCTGCCGACGCAACCGATCTACGTTTCTACGGGATCGTGCTCCGTCGCCGACGTCTCGAATCTGCAACGTCGGCGACCACGGCAGCAGGAACCGCAAGAATTATCTCTAACCCGGCCGACGGACACGGCCGCCTCCTCGTCGTCCATCCGCGACGAGCCCGTCGTCAGAACCCCGCTCTCCGCGAACGTCATCCTGTCCCTGCCGGCTTCGCCGAAACGATCGTCGGCGAGCCACTCTTCGTCCAGCAAGACGCCCATATCGAAGTCGCAGATGAAAGGTGAGTCGAGATTTAAAATGTCTCTTTCCAGTTCGATTGCATCATTAGAGCCAAACTAGACAGGAAGCGACAGAAGAAGAGAGAAAGAGGAAATAAAGGTATAATGCCAAAATTTACTTTTTTCTCTCTTTCTTTCTTTTTAACGCCGAATGACGATATCCAAATGGCGCGCCATGAATCTCGTCTGGACTTTAGGCAATTTCATTTGTCGTGTGGCAAGTTTTTTGGCTGATTGACTGAGAGAACAAGTTTTTCGAGGGTTCGGGAAATTCTCCATCTGATGGCCAATCGGCACGCGCCGGAAAAACTTGTCGCGCGACACGTGAAATATCAGACTTATCCGTCACGGCCTTTATTCGTTCTGAAAGGGGCAGGAAACTTTTCTCGCATAATTAATCCTATCCACAAGGACTATCTATTCCATCCCACTATCCTATCACAATGCTAAACATTTAATATCGAAAATCTATCTACCTTATGATATAAGATCCCTCAATATTTTCTCAAAAATCGAAGTTTTCAAACTCGAGAAGAAGCGCTCTTCAAAATCGTCTTTCGAACGAATACTCGTGCGACTACGGCAGGGAAATATAAATGTAATAGATTAATAATTAAAATTAATAATCGAAAATAACATTGTTTAAATAACAATTTCGTTTACAAGCGATGTGCGAGCAAAATTTCCTCTCATATTTATCAGCTCGTATTATATTATGATAGCAGGTTTCGCATGGCAAAATGCAAATTTGTACTCTTTTGATCGTCGCGTCAGATGCTGGATGATGGAGATACTCACGGCGCCGGATTCAATTTGGCACGCTTGGTAAACGGAATATCTCGCCTGTTTGGTGTCATCGCTTCGTTAATCCCGATAAAACTACGCTCGGCTATGCCGCGGCGTATGTGATTTCATTCAACATTGCGCGGCCATTATTTTTCCCCGCCGTTATCGCCGTCGTACACGACGAGTGCACGTTCGAGAATCGGATATCAGGCCAATTGATCGATCAGATCTGCGCACGAGATAAATAATTTCGCGTTTTACGTACATGGTGTCATGCAGATGTCGAATGTTTTTTTCGCGTTTTTTTTTTAAATTTTCACACGTCGTCCATCATGCATGCGACTTGTTTTTCTTTATGCCTTTATAAACATCGCTATTGAACATTACATTCCACTCGCGTCAGAGTGGATGAATAGCGATTTCTCCAATCGACGTCAAACAAATTGCATTGTAATGCCTGTAATAACGTTTCACATTTTGTGGTGCTCATCGCTTCCTTTTTTTTTTGCATTTAATTATTCGTACTAAGCCGTCCGTAAATGTATTCTGTGGCAGGTCCACAAAATCAATCTGGAAAACCATTTAATCAAAGAATCAATGCTTTCAATTTCTTTTTAAAAGAACCCAACGCGAAAATGCGAATAGATGGACGATTTTCTCTTCCATTTCAAATATCTTTTTTCCATTTCGTGGGAAGAGTTTTGTGCGAGATGACATTAATTCAAACGTATTTATCGACGAAACTGAATAACCAATCTCCTGGTAATTTTTATTACAATGTCGTTACGAGCTCTGAACAAAGTTCTTTCTTTCAAAGCTACAATGCTGTTAATGAAGGAACTCGTCAATATTTTTAATACAACTTATAAGACGGACGCTTATCAGTTATGCCTTAAATATATTTTAGTTTTCAAAACTCATCTAACTATAGACGAGCTGTTTGTTCAACTTTGTTTTAAATGGCGTAACTTTATATACGGCGCGATCGATTATCCCTCAGTTTCATCACATTAAAGATATTCCACGAAACTTCATTGAAAGCACGATCTCACGATTCATAAAGATCAAATTTATGCATATTAAATTTCATTCTTCAGTCTATTTTGAAAAATCCGTTTTTTTCTACTGGTTTTTCTTTTTTCCACTGATTTTCTGTTCCACTGAAGATCTGTTCGTGGAAAAATGTCTAAGAAAATCACGTGTCTTCGTATACTTCGCCGATACGTACTTTGGCGAACGTAATTTCTTCCGGAGAACTGTTACGTCTTTATCGCGTTCGTAAAACGGTCTCTCTTAAAGCAATTATCGTGTCACTACACTATTATCCGTTTTACCAATTGGCACTGTAAATAGAACTGTAGATAAATAGATAAATGGAGAGAGGAAATAAAAGAGAGAGAAAGAAATACTACCATTAAGGGTTATATATAAAATGAATTATACAAGTATAAAATTAATTAAAGATTTTTCCCTCTCTCGCACTAATCTTTACCTCAAGTTATAATAAAGATCAAGTAAGGAAACGATCTCCTTATTCTACAATTATTTTTGTAGTTTGTTTCAATATTTCTCAAAAATGCTATTTAAAATTACTTAATCAATGCAATCTGTAGTATCGAAATATTGATACCGGAGTTAATTAGTTAAATCTTAAGATCATAATCTTCAGATCATAAACAAAGTCGACTACAGTAATGAAACGATTCTGAGACCAGCATTTTTGTTCGTTCTTGTTGAGGAGCTTGTTTTAAAATGTGATACGATTCAATAGATAGATCGTGAGACTATATAATATTCGTGAAATTATTTATGTAATCGCGATTCAGTATTTGAGAAACTCAGTCTTGAAACACAGTCTTAAATTTCTTTTTCATGCGGTTTAACAATCAAAATTCTTGGAAAGAAGCCACAGTAGCGTAGTAAATTGGGAGGATTTCGATATGAAATACCAGTTGGCGACGCGACAGCTTTTTTCGAAGCTTCTGTGGAGACTGAAATGGAAAGAAAGAAGCAGAGAGATGACGAGAACGGTACCATCCCTGACGAGGCGGAAGTCCGTAGATAAAGAAGAAGGATCGTTCTCCACATCCCGTTCCGAATCCTAGCCTCGGTTGATTCCTGCGCCAAATGCGATCGCTGAAATCGCGCAATTCAAGACAATACGTAACATCTGAGGCCAAGATTCGAGTAGCGGCTATAAATAAGGACGTAAGACGCGATCACGTCGATTACATCGCGACTCCGTAGTTTCCGTTCGCGAACGGGCAATTGTGCGTGGATACGCGCGCGTATAGTGCGCCGCCAGAACCAACGGTGCGGGAAACGAGGCCATTAAATGATCGAGTCAAGCACCGTCGAGCCGAATCCGTACCGGCTTGTACACGTATCTCGTCAAATTCGCTCCGGGAATTCGACCACCAGCTACCCTCAGTCAGTTAACCGACTCCGTCGGTGACTCTGAAAGGGTAATTCCGGAGAGGACGCTTGACGTTAGTGGTCGGTCGGGATACTTAAGTGAAGTGAAAAATTCAAAGCGCATAATGCCCAATTCAATTATCGTAGAAGTAGCAGATTAGAGAAGAATTACTTGAAAATTGTAAATGAGAACAATGACGGAACATTTTACGCGCGACCGTACGATTTTCTTCGGGGACCGATGAAGGTCGAAGTTGATATATTAGTTATTTCCAGTGAAGAAAAGCAAAACGTATATTGGAGCTACTCGCGCTGACCTTTTTTTCTTTTCCTTTTCCCCAGAATTCAGGGAGGCCTTCAGGCTGTTTGACAAGGACGGCGATGGAACTATCACGAAAGAAGAACTCGGCAGGGTTATGCGTTCCTTGGGACAATTTGCGAGAGCGGAGGAGCTGAGAACGATGCTGCAGGAAATCGACATTGACGGTGAGCGGCAGCTCTATTATCCATCTTAGATTACTTATTAAACTTGGAAAGAGTTTTGGACGGCAATGTTTTTCCGTTGTATTTGACGCTTGAAAGGATCATATTATCTATTATCAAATGAATATATTATTATTGATAATTACTGTCGAATTTGTCCAATCAAGGGAAGAAGGTAGGCTGATATGCAATCCATATTTATTATTTCGAATAGCTCGGTGGAAATCAAAATATTGCAATTTACCAATACGCAATATAGTGTTTATTTTGAATTTAGCGTTTGTCACCGGATTTATCCAATTAATATAGGAAGGGAGAAATTAGGCTAATATGTAACGTAATTGTATTTGACATTTGTATTGTTCGATGAAGATTTAAGCGCTGCATTTTATCGAAACGGATGGTATTGACCACTGGTGATATCGCGCGATACCACGCCTTTTGTTTTTTCAATCTGCGTATTTTGAAAACCCCTCTTCATGTGCCACGTGTCGCTGAATAGATTACGTAGGTAATATAATATCTGATTTAAAAAAAAACGAAATACTGATTGACCAATATTCGCAAATGAAATATGAACAGATTGAAGGAGAAATTGACGATAATGATCTATCAATACTACTGTTTATTATTATATCGTATTGCATTGCATTATAATATATTATTACAATAACTGTTACATGATAATGCGTAAATTTATGCAATGCGGCGTATGACTTTGTCTCACGTTACCTTAATTTTGCTCGCAAATGCCCGTGCGACGCAGCGTCTTAAGCAAAATAATCGCGACGCCAACGACCGTTATCCGGGCAACAACGTTAAATCGCTATTTCCGCGGCGCGAGTTGCATCGGGATTAGGAAATAATCATAAAGTAAGGTGCACCCGTATTCCCCGAGTCATCGCCTGCGCGACGAAGCGAGCTGTTAGTAACGAGGTGGTAGTATCACTCGACGACGCCTAAAAGTTTATCCCATCTTCTCGCGTATTCGCCCATTTCCACGGTCGTCCAGGCGCAATCTCGTGCCCGTCGGCAGATCGCCTTAATTGCAGCTAATTCTCGCGAAACGTTCCGACAATAGCCACAAATTCTGGGAAGAGGGAACCCCTTTATTACGAGCCCTTTATTATGATCCTCCGACACTGGCCGATCCTCTCTTCCACGCTCTTACTTGATTCTCGAGGATTCTCCTTCACCTTCGCCCCGAACTCCATCTCTTTACGCCACTGTTTCCAATTTTGTGGGCGGCCGCGCTAGGATCTACGTAACGTATCCTTCGTGTTTCAGTGCTTCTTCAGGCCTTTCCCTCCGTGTTTACGCTCGGCAGCAATGTTTCATTGTCTGACGAAAGGGTCCGCGCGAAATCCACGTCGATACCTCTCTCGCAAACGAACTCGTTACATGTGGCGCGAATCACGGTTTTCGAAACATTTCCGATAGCGTATTTATGACCGGGACACCGTTTCGGCACAGAACATATCTTATCCGGCGAAAATAAGCAGGGACGAGTGAAATGGGAAGGAGTAGATATCTTTTAAATCACGGTACCTTCTTTAGCTATCCATTAGCTTTTCTGCGAAAACTCTAAATTATTTATTCATGAAATTCACCTGCGATGCATCGAATAATCAGACTATGTAATCATTATCGATTTTTGTATAGTGATTGTAAGTTTTTTAAAATACTAAAACTGTTTGGAATCCTACAACAGACGATACTGTATCAATACTTTTCCTGTCGAGAAATTGCTTTGATGATTCGAGAGCGGAAGCGAGTCGGCGCGGCGTATTGACGCCGAATGGTGCAAGTTCTCGTACCTGTTGCTAGTCCGCTCCACAACGGTTGGCTATTACCAGTCATTTTCTCTGTAATCAGAAGAATTACGGGATAAAGCCCGCGGTGAAAAACGACCGCTCGCAGCCTCTCGAAAAAGAACTCGACAAAACGAGTTTTGGGGAAATTCAGCGCTTTCTGGTCGAGTCTGCGCTCGCGACAAAAGAATTGAGAGAAAAAAGCGGAACGATTGTTAAAATCCTTTTAAGAACATCGCGGGGGTGTAAATCGAAGTCTCTGCGTGTTCCAAAGAACGAAGTAATTACGGTCGCGGGAGTAAATTGTTTCGGGGACAGGCATTATCCATCGAGATGGAATTTACTCGCGCAAGCAGCGCACCCGTGCTTTTTAGCGAAGCTCCGAAAGTGATAATTCCCGACACCTGAGGATTAGGTCGGCGCGCGGAAAAAGATTCCCGCGTTTAACTCTTGGGCCCGGACTCCGTTAATGCGCCGAGAGCGATCGCAAGAAGGGGATTTAATCCGGCTCGGAGAAGAAATATTTCCGTGGTCGTACGAAAATCGCGGTTTAAAAAAAAAAGGAGCCGGACCGCGGGCCGGCCGACCATGGCAAAAGAGGCAGCGATGCGAATCTCGATAATCGCCGAAGCATTCTCGTCCCGGGGATATTTCCGAGGGAAATTACTTTTCCGTTTGAACCGCTCGAATCCGTGCTCCGCGTACCGTTACGAGAATAGATACGGTTTCGCGAGCCGTCGTCGTCGATCGCGAATCGTGTGAACCGCGCGTGAAATTATCCGCCCCCGCATTGACTTTACTTGATGTAACTTACCCGCAATTCCGTGAGAAAGGATAATGCGACGCGCGCGGCGTCGTTGATAACGATTTTTCATTATTTTCAACACGGTCCTTCTCAGCGATGACATTTTTTTCCCTGCCGGAAAAACACGATTCTTTCGTATAACACTTCTTTCTGCATTTGTTATGAAAATGAATTTTCGACCTAGTCGCACGATTTGGAAGTCGCTCTTGCTCGAGGTACATGTTGCTGAGAAAAAAAGCACGGAAAGAGGAAGTCGAGCGAGAAGTTTGCGAACTCCGCTATACTATTAAATAGATTGCGCGCGCGGGGAGCCTTAAGAGTTTTCTCATTTTCTTTATGCCAAAAAATTCCATTCTCGCAGATAACAAGGCACTGCATTGACACCGTTGATATAGCTCGTTATATCATCACAATTGTAGCGTTACAATGAAGATGATAAACAAATTGCCGTAGCTTGCCGTTATCTTTAACAATTATCATAGCCATTGTTTGAATCATACAAGTGATGATGTAAAAATCTTAAAACGTGTTCCTAAATATTTTTTTGATACTTTGGAGACACTGGATTAGTGAATCAACGTACGATTTACTGTACAAAATTACAACAGTTAAGAAATTTCCATAAAACGCCACTAAACTTCTTTCCTCAGCGAAATCTTATTCCGCGGAATATAATCGCGAAAAATTCGACGCCCGAGAGCAGCGACTTTAAGAAGTCGTTGTATGTCACGTTGTATTCACGCTAATAGCGAGTCGTTATCGTTACGCGGCTATCGTGGCTGATGTAACTATTATCGTTACTGCTACGATTGGCGTGGTTAACGTCGGTTTTTCGCCGAGGGCTCATTGGCAGAAATTTACGCGTTATTATAGCGATCGCGACCGAAAGAAGATTTTGCGAAGACGTCCCGTTTAATTAATCGATCCGTCTGTTCTGCAAATGAGATTCGATATCGAGCGGGATGCGAGCGGCCGTTGCTTAATCGCGCCGTATAATCCGTTGAACTTTGGCGAAGAAAGAACTCTATATTAAGCGCAGTAGATGCCCTCGTCGGCCGCGCACTCGCGACCGAGTACGTCGGAACAAAGCGATATTCAAATTTCGAGCGAGTAATTTGCAGGAGATTGCCACTCCTTCCGTGCGATCAGTTCACCAACAGCTTTAATAACACTTTAATTCACTCCACGCCGGCAGACTCTCAAGATTGCGGACGGTTAACGTAAAATGCATTCGTCATGTATGTATAGCTCTTTAATTGCTCGCCACTCCTTCTCTTCCCGATGACGTACATAATTTCGATACCTGGTGAAATAACGGCAGAAATTTTTAAACGGGTAATTAGAGGTGCATGTCCGTACAGAGCGAGTTAAATGAAAACGAAGCCCAATATCTGCCGCTTCAACGGGATGCGGCTCTGTTTCTACGAATACGAAAGACAGTGGTATCCGCGCATTACATACGTTTCACGTTGACGTTCTCTCTCGTTCGTTATGGAACGCGATAGTAGTCTGAGTATGCGTCAAAACGAAGACCCTGAGAGCCCTTCTATAGCGGTAATTAGTATCTACGTTAAATGCCATGCACACGTATACACACATCGATGACGTGAGTGTTAAATACGGCGACCAAAGGCGGCTCGCAGCGTTTAATTAGGCCGGAATTAGCTCTTTATTGAGCAGGACCATGTGATAGTCAGCTTTGACATGTGCTCTCCGCTTGCATTATTTGAAGAGCGACTCGATGAAATCGTATCAAGATAATCCAACGAAGCAGAATCTATGTGAAAACATATGCATGCGTTGGATGCCGCATTAAAAGTTCGATATCATACGTGCGTTAAAAAATGTTAAGGAACGATTAACTGAATACAAATAATTATTGAAATAAATTACGATAAGATAAAATGAAATCTGTTGTATACCAAATATACAATAACATAGAATCTTCATAAGGAGATCAACAGTACTCGAGTTACTTTGATTTAATGATTGAAAATTGAAGCGCTCTCTTATTGATATTGAAGCACCAGAACTTTAGGAAATTTTATGAAGCCTTTTAAGTATCAGTACGAGTATATAAACGGCATCAAATGACCAGCATCCCGATACCTTGCGAGATCGAAACGTACTCGTACTCGTAGGATCGCCGTTCGTTTGCCAGGCAATCGAGCAAGACAATCAATCGCGTCGAAGGATTCATTTGATTTGCCTGGCAATCGAGATGGTTGCCTTCTTATTTCCTATGAATGAATTTCGTGACTTCGCGGGACTCCCAGAACCCAGAGCCGCCCCACCCTGTCGCGGTAAGCGGAAGCGTTTGACGTCGTTCCACTGCGGCAAAAGCGAAAGTTTTCAAGAAGTTCCGGCACGTACACACGGCGGAGAAGTGAGGCGGGAATCCGCCGGGAGCGCGGCTCCTGGGATATCTTCTTAAAGATTCATGTCGCTCCGATCGCATTACCGCTTCGCCCACGCGTGCAACCCCGCCGCATTTGCGGCCGCGATACCGTAAATTATCGTGCTATCGCGAGCGCGCAAATTCGCAGATAATGCCCCGCGACTCGGCGCGGCGGCACGGGGGTACACGCGTCGTGACGCGGATCCTCGTCGACGAAGCTGCGCTCGGCAGTCGTACAATGTGGACACAAAGTTAAATTATCTCGGTCGATCGGACCTGAGAGCGGATCAAATGCGACAGAGACTCGTCCTCGCTGGCTTCCTCGGACTTTCCTCTCGTTGGCGCGATTCCCTCTGATGGAATCACTTTATGAATAACGTCACGTGCGCGAGACGTGCAGTTTGCGACCGAAGTTATCGCGATCGTAACTATTGCATCGCTTCGGGGATTTATAGCGGTTGGGTGCATACCGTGAATAAGTTAAAACCGCCCCACGCGATACATGTACTAACCAATTCAAACGATACCGACGATGATACGGACGATGAGTGACATTTCCAAGGTTTCCAAGGAATACATTTTTTTCCCCGGAAATAAAAATTAATCGAGCAAAAAATTGCAATGTATTAATTAAATTACTCGATTCTGCGATGGTACGGATACATATTTTTGTACTTTTCGGGTAAATAGAGGAAAAAAGTCTTGTTTTTAGAACTCAAACTTTATTAATTAAACAGCGCGTATCGCAATCAGCTTCGCGATAAAATAATACCGCTATTTAACTCGATTCAATTCCGTATTCATACTAAACTAAAAATAATTTTTACGTTTCTCTTTATTTTACGTTTCTTTTGAATTTATGCACGTTCAGGGAGCAATCCCACTACTTTTTTAAATTCAATCTCGGCCAAACATCGCTTACCTGATTTTCATTATTTTTACGTGAAATATTAAAATATTGCGATATCTAGATTTTGCTTCTCGATCTTTTCCACATTTCCTTTTTCCACAATATAGTCTTAAATATTAATACAAGTCGCGACAATTAATAGAAGGTTTCTGCCATTGCAACTGATTGGTATTGAGTTACGTTTCCCTTCGATTGTCAGAAAATCGCTATTTCGAAAACGTTTCGTGTGTATAGATCAGATTTCAGCGCGTTTAGAACCATCCGGTTTCCGCATCAGTCTTTCTATCACTTTTATTTCGCGATTTAATTCTCCGCGAGTATGTATCATCGTATATGTATCACAGGGCGAAGCGATTTCGCGGTATCGATCTACTCGCGATAGATCTCCTATTCGGTGGAAAGTAATAACATTCTGCAAATACCGTCCGGTTTTCGCGAATCGCCTTCGCTTCCATCTCTCGACGTTTCGCAATCTAGATTGCATTGAATATTGTTGTTTTGCCGCTTTGCTTTTTTCCTTTTCCTCTCTCCCCCCTCCTCTCTCTCTCTCTCTCTCTCTCTCTTTTTCTCTTTCTCTTTCTCTTTCTATTTTTGTCTTTCATTTTGCGTGTCTCAGAAGGGCGAGGATAACGTGACAGAATTGAAGATCGCTCGATTGCCGATGCGTTATCGGCCTCGGGATATCAGCTGTTTACAATTTAGCGCTATTTTCCGCGCCGGCGATATTTGAAATCGCGGAGAACAAAAGGCGAGGAAAACCGCGTCCGACCACACGAGTGCTTCATATGCGAGAGTTCAGTAGTTCGCGATTCATATCCTCGAGCGCGTGTCCGCGCCAGAATTAAATTCTCGTCTCGAGAAGTGGTTTTCGTGCCCCGGCTACGCGACACTTAACAAACGAAACGAAATGACCGACAAATCCGCCGTGACAGTCGGGAACTAAGAGAGATCCCCGTGTACGCGCGAGGGAACGTGAGAGAGAAGTCGACGGGTTCTGGAGGAAGGACGCTCATCATTTTTCATCGGCTGTCGATCGGCTCAATCATTAAATTTGCCGCGCCGCGAGGCGAAAAGCTGCAGGTATGAAATATTGTCGTCTTTTCTTTTATTTTTACTATAATAGAAAGTTGAAATTTATCTCCGTCGCGAGATACATGGCTCGTTACGTAACTTGTGCCTCTGCTGGGACAGGCAAGAGAGACAGCCGTCGCCGCGCCGTGCCGTCTAAACGTAGAACGATCGCTACATCCGCAGGTTTAATGAGAATTTTAACGACTGAGCGGATCGACAGAAAAAAAAAAGAGAACGGGAGAGCGGAGGGAGGAAACAAGGAAAAACGGATAGATGCAAACGGACGGACGAGCGCGCCGCGGACGCGAGAAACGAAGCCAATCGACCCTTTTTGCCACTGTCTACGCGAGTAACGCGAGATCCGGTGCGGCGCGGGTGAGAAAAACGAGCGCGAGCGTTTTCGGCGGGTACTAGGCGGGGCTACTATGCGGCCGTGACATTCGTAATATGCCAACACCGCGGGCTTCTTATCGGGTCGCACTATTGGATTGATCCGTCCCTCCGTGTGGCTCCTCCAAGGCGGCAGGACGCCGCGCGATTGCGAGAGCGAGAAGCACGATCCCTATCTCCCCGATTGTCCCTTCCCGAGTCACGCCTATGGAATTTCATCGGGAATCCCGGCCGGCCCGTATCGTAACACGCAGTCAATTTGTATGCCCGCGCATACGTACGTACGTGGGGCATGTAATACATGGTATAATACACGCGACCCCGCGCTATCAGAAAATACCCCCCGGGCTGTACACACGGGCGCGTTTGCTGTGTGCTCGTACGTTACGTATACGTGTGACTGTCATCCACGACGGCATCCACACACACACACACGCGCGCCCAGTTCATGGGTTACCTGGAAATGGAGACTTGGGAATTATGTAGGGCAGATCGATGGATCGTAATCGCATATTGATTGATTCTACGCGAGATTCTGTGTGGGCAGAATAATCTCTCGATTAAGTCGCCGGCCTACTCTCGTTTTAGATAATCGTAGTCTTAACTTCCGAGAATCTAAAGTGCGCTGCTAATATAACACCGGCAGATCTAATTACGGGATCTTTCAAACTTTCCGCAGCAAGACGTTGCCTTAATTAATAACAAAATTTGAAAGATAAAGTTGCGCGAGTAAAGTGGTGTAATTAAAATTGCTCTCTTGATCTGAAAAGATCTGTTGAATCTAATGATAATTTTTGAAACGTTGACACGAGAATTATTTAGCATCAATTTATGATGTTCGCTGAAGGCTGAACCCAGACAACACGCATATTTAAGAAATGTCTCAAAAATGTCTGTTTTAAGACGTCAACCTGGTAGTCTAATTAGTCTAAAAAGATGTTTGCTATTAGCTATGCTCGCTATTATTAAAATCTGGCTATATTATACCTGACTTTGATATCTTTTATTATTCATTCAGTGTCACGACATAATTAAGGTGAAGCTTTTCAGAGACGCGTTAACAAGAGGAGTACAGGACAAATTTTAAGATCTTAGATGATTCTGTGACTTCAAAATGTTATAACATTTGCTGGGAACGTTCATTTTGTTACGCAAATGAAGATGTCAGCTCACTTAGCATAAATAAAACAACACAACGAAGCGGTAAAAGAACGGGAAAGCCAAATAGTCACGTACGCGAAACAGTCAGGTGATTCGACACACGTCGTAAAGTGTCTTGGGTATCGACGAGCGAAAGGATACGTACTTCAGTTCGCTCCGGTAGGATATTATTGCCGGCGAATTTGCAAGCGCGGCATAACATTATACTTTACTGTTTGCCGACGTTGTAATACACTTTATGTCCTCATTCTTCGCGGGAATGGGCACGTATCGTTATCACGTAGCCCGCGTTTACACGCTCGGCCGTGTAAACGTGCGAGCTCGCGCGTGAACTGGTCCCGCGCGAACACCGGCGTTTCCGCACGCGCGGATCTGCGTGCGTGCCGTTGCATGCAGCACAGGATGCTGCAACGGGAAGTTGCTGCAAAAATCAACGTGTGCGCGTGTGTGTATATGTATATACGCGCCGTGGAATTCCCAAAGCACTGCATCCGAGGGTGCTACCCCCTCATGGGATTAGCGTCGCCTAAATCCCGTTTACACCGGCGGTTATCCGGCTAAAATCCGCTTAGGCTGGCGCTTAGCCTACGACGTCGGCTGCAGCCGGAAGTCCTGAGGGTGGGCGAGCGCGCTGCAAATGACAACTCGGGGATTTTAAAAGCGTGCGCGCGCGCTTCCTCATCTCGACGGGCCTCGATAAAAGGCGCGCCGAGACGCGCGATCGCTTTCGATTGTAGATTTTATTCGGAAGATTTCGTCGCGAGAAAGGCTGTCCGATGCACGCGCATATTCTCTTCACTTCCGACACATTTCCGTGCGCTACATTTTCAGGGGAATAAGAGCGAAACGAGCGCACGTTTTCCAATTGTCAAAATCATATGTAAGGAAGATTTGAAAAGTTAAGCCCTCCTAGAAATATGTCAATAACGGATTCAATGTACAAGGAGGTTGATGGGGTTGAATATCTACGTTGCGTTTTTCCTGTTCTTGAATAGAACGATCTGGGATGTAACCATTTGGAATAAAAATCAGAAACGCGATCAATCAACAGATAGATGAAAAGTCAGAGGGAAAGATATTAGTCTTCTGAGAGATTGTTTTATTGCAATTATTATAAATTTGAAAGCGATCAGTCAGTGTCATTGTGTAATGAGTAGAATGAAGTTTACCCACACGAGTACATGACTCTTTGTAGAATGGAAATTTCGTCTTTTACTTCTGTATCTTATATTTCCTTCGAATCAAATGTTACTGTCTCAGGGAAGCCTGATAAGAACTTATCTACAGGATAGAATATAACATTGTTAGGACATAGAAGACGTAGTACGTAACGTAGGATGGAATATTGCATTCGGTAACAGTAACTTTGCAGAACTACAAAGCAGAAATTCAAAGCGGAAGAAAGACGCGAAAGCACCTAAGATCTTCGATACGGACTGAAACACATTTACAATGTCGTAAGCGTTTAATTTCAAATTTATGACTTTTGTTTGCGCGCTTCGATGTTGAATACATTTCTTTGTTTGCTGTAGCGAGGATATTTTGTAATTAAATTTCAGGCTGGGGAATTAAAGAGTTTCAGAAGGCAACGTGACAAAAAAAAATGAGACTCGGTAAAATTCGTTAACTTATTAAAGTTCACTGTTCCAAAAATAGTACCATTACGAGAGGCCGTTTTTTTTCTCTCTCTCTGAACATTAATGGATTAACCGCATCCTACATCATCTCGTGAAATTTTTAGTTGAAGGAAGGTGCTATTTATATCAGTGCCATTAAGCACTCGCGGAATAAGAGAAATTCCAGTAAAATAAAAGCACTCTCTTCCCTTTTCCTGTAAAGAGCACCAAGCATTTTAACCTGTTAAAATTATATTATACTGTAAGGGATAACAACACGCGAAATGACTTTTTTACTGTAATAGCGTGTAGACGTCTCTAAATTTCGGCCTGTCTTTCGGTCAGACGGTGTACAATGTAGAATTGTAATTACGTGTTGTATAATACGTGACTTCATCACCATGCTGCGGGTCCGGCGCGGATCTGTCTGCAGCTGCGCGGGAATTAGCTCGTTTAGGGATGGCTGACGGACGGATTGTAAACTGTGTATATCGCACGAACAACACCGCGTTTATTTAAGCGGTGGTCGAATTATGCAAATTGGACGGCGCCCGCCGTCGAATCGTTCGAACGGATTCTCGATGCGGCCCTCGACGCCCCGATAAATGTGTTTCGCGTTCGATTGTGATTTATTTCCTCCAGATATTACCGAACGTCAACCTGATCCTCCTTCCTTCGCAACGATCGAAACATGTCGCTTCCCGATCACTTGTTTACGAGCTCGCGAATTTTCGTCTCGCCCGCGTTAATGTAGCGGAATGGAAAACATTGGGTGAAATAGGGCAAAAATACACCTACGTATTTACATAAATATCCACGCGGATGTTTTTGTTCTCGTTTACTTAGGTTAGGTAAATACTTGTAAAATGGAAAATTACGAAAATGTTTTAAAAAAATATGAACAAAATTTACAGACTATATTAAACCTATACATGGCGTTATAAATGCCTTCCCACTTGAAAATAGCCGCGTCTGTTTGTGAGTCCAATAATAGCTATTTATTATTTGACTCGGACGCGGCTATCTTTAGGTGGGAAGGCATTTATAACGCCATGAATAAGTACGCCGTATGTATATTATCAATTTTTCATACATTTGGAAATGAATGTATGTCCTTATGTTGATGATAGGTACGTGATAAAACAAAAAATCATTTGCATTTACAAATTGTAAAATGTATCTTTGCTACACAGAAAAAAAATGATGTTGTATGAACAGCATTAGTGTAATTGAGATAAAACCTATTGATGCAACATCAATATTATTAATCAACAAAAAACAACAAAAAATTGTTTCAATAATTTAAATATTTGGTCCAATAATATCCAATTGAATTAACTATTTATGTTTGTGGCAGCCCGTGACGTCGACGTTTAATTGAAGCAACTTTATTTTTTTTCCATGTATTCTTTCTACTCTCTGCCAAGAGAGCATTTGTATCATTTTTATTGTTATGACCTACTGTTCCGACATTGTTAATGTCGATACATTAAGTTGTTTTTAAGGATATTAAGATTATGATGAGGCAGCAGTGAATACTAAAACTGCTGCCCGTCATTGTAAATGAAAGAATTACGACGGTCCTTTTTGAGGCGAGCCCATAAATTAATGGGAAGTGCTGCGCGCGCGAGAAATCGTAATTAGGCGTTCGCACGAAGCAGAGCGCGACAGCTGAGAATTCAGCTTGGCTAAAAACTCCCGTAAAAGTGACGCGAAAGATGCCGCGGTTCTTTTTCGCGCAGGGAGCTCCGCATCCAAGGACATTACTCCGGATCGCGAGGTGTAAAGTTCGTTCGCTCCCGCGCTCACCCTTCCACGCCCGCGCCCTTACGCCTTTGTGCGAATATTGCCGTGTACTTCCCTCTTATTATGACGTGTATAGCGCGATAAAGGGGTCCCGCGAAAGCATTTACGTGGAGGAACCTGCTTTACCGGAATGCGAGAAAGATTTCTCGCGTTCGGATCGAACGTAAATTGCCCGATAGACGTGTAGCGCACCCCGATGGCTGTATTTAGCGAGACCTCCCAACATAAAAAGCTAACAAGACGGTCAGCCGTATCTTTTACTCAACTGCTTGGTTCGCTGAAGAAGGAACTGAGAGAAGTTAAAGGAAAGACTCAATGTCTAGATTAAGAATGAATTAATTTCTTTAATCAGAAGGCCCTTTTTGCCAGCCCCCCTGAGAGCTCAGGAGTGTTGACCCTGCATTTAAATGACGATGAGAATTTTCTCCCTTTCTGCGATCAAGTCTTTCTCTATTCTACATGCACAATTAAATCGCATTTAATTAAAAGGATTGCCGGATTTATTATTGTCATTTTTATTGTGCACGACTGCAATATTATCTCATTCGTCTTGAAGAATCTTACATAAAAATAATTAGAAGATATCGCTGTTCAGTTTCGTTGCCTCGGGAAACTTGTCGCATTATTCCGAAGTCTCTTCGAGATAAATCACGTACAAGATCTTCATCGCAATTTAACTTATCCGACAACTCAATTATCTACTTGTTCGTATATATTGCGATTCAGCTTCATTTGTGTCTTGCGATTTTTCCTCAGGTGACGGAAACGTCAGCTTCGAGGAATTCGTCGAGATCGTCAGCAACATCGGTGCGAGCACGGCGGCGCCGTCGGATCAGCATCAGGAGGAGCAGGAATTGCGAGACGCCTTTCGGGTGAGTGAAATAAACGCGAATGGAAAATCCCCCGTCGCTTGTTTCATTTGAATCTACGAATCGCGTGGCCGGCAGCTCCTTCGCCTTCCTCGGATCGGTCCACGCGATCGCCCGATAAATTCCAGCGCCCGCCCTCGCACGTAGGCGAAGCCGCCCGGATATCGAACGTAGCATATTTTCTCGCGATCCAGGCAATTTTCGGCCGGATTACCGCGGCCGTTCTCAGTCAACTTTCCCTCTTGCGCGAAGGAAGCGAGAGGATTTGCTCCGGCGTTCTTAAACGAGCCGATAGAGCCGGTTTCTTCAGATAGAGACTAAGGCAAGGCGACAGCCAGTTCGCGAACTACACCCTGGCGGCTCCTTAAGATATAATGCTGTTCATGAAACGCAAAAGTTGGTAATGACTGCGACATGCACTATGAATACTTGAGCGTCCTATGCATACTTTATGGATTATATTAATAAGTTTTCTGCTGCGCGCAGGTGTTTCACGGTTAAGTGGCTGGGGGTTTAATCTGTTCTGACTGTCGAATGTATCCCTTAATCTTTACTTTCTGAGAGTTTAGAATTCGAGATCTCTCGTTTCTCGGCGGAAATGTCAGAATGGATTAAGATATTCGCATAATCTTTCTAATTATAGTTGCGGCCTGTTGGTGGAACAGGTTGCCTGACACATTATAAGTTCCTTAAACGCTTCAAGATATTCAGCTTCATAATTATATCTCGATTGTTTTAAAATCATATGTAATTATTGCGATCTTAAACGTATTTTTATTGTTATTGTTATTTCTTTTTATTTTATACACTATGATAATCATGCTAAATATAATACGATCTTGTTATTTTCTCGCATATAAATTGCATATGTTTTTGAGATGGTCGGGATCGGCTCACGAATAATAAATAATAGCTAAATATATAAATAAGCAAACAGATCCGATTTATACGAGAAATTTGATTCACGGGAATCATGAAATAAGGATCAGGAGACCTGAAACCTTAAGCTCAACGGTTCCCGCGGTGAGTGCAATCCTCGATCTTTCTGTAATAAAATAAATTCCGATCCCGCGCTGCTCGAAATTTCCAACACGTTTTACCATGAATGTGAAAAATGTATAAGAGCTCAATGACATCGACCCCATGATACCCGCGAGTACGCGTATGTATAATGCGGTTATTTAAAATGATAGTAGGTGGGAGGGTACGAAACGCAGAATCAAGAAAGTCTTTGCCTGTTACCTCGCGCAATATCATAGACACAATATAAAATATACATCTATTATATATAACGGATCGATGAATGACTTGAGTAGAAATTGCATACATATATATCGCATATTTTTTCACGGCTTCAACCGAAATTGTCCTACGACCGTTTTAAGGAATTTCGCTTATTACTGGAAAAAAGTGTGATGAGGCGGAGAATTCCTTGACTTGTTTCACTTTTTTCAAATTTCCGCTGTGCATACATTTTTGCGTATTATTCAATCAAAACGCGGATAAAAAAAATTACATCTCAGGATGGGAATAGAGGAATTTGTCGGGAAAATATGCAAAATATTTTCGAAAAATGATTAACAAATGTGGGGTCCGCTTAATCGAGAATCTAGGTAATATTGGCACGATATATGAGGACATATAATCGGGATTAAACGCTGATTTTATGGGTGCAAAATGCCGGGAGATAAAAGGATCACGAAGCGTTTACGTTTTCCTGCTTGTTGTCGGCGAAGATATTCTTGTATGAATAATGCATCTGCCCGTCGTATACGCGTGCCTTTATGTTAAACTGGGGGTAAGCCAGGATCAGCCCGGAAATACTTCATTTAATGCAACACAGCTTCCGAGACTGTTGTCGCGAGAAGAATGCACCTGCAATCCGATCGCGCGTGAAATTAACAGTTGCGGTCGAAACCAATCGCGTTTCGCGTTTAACTACATAAAATCCCGCGACCTCCTTAAGGAGGGACTGGATAATTTAACCCGGGCGTACTCGCGGGAAGCGTAAGTGGTCCTCCGGGAGAAGTAGGCACCTAAAGACGCGGGCGAGAATTGTCGAAAGTTTCAAAAACTTCTCGAATGAAGGTAATAAATCCGGGAGAAAAGTCTCCGTACGAGATTGACTCGTAAGGAGACTACGCGAAAACAGATTCTTGCCTTGAAAGCCGGAGAGAAGGAGGTTACAGGGTGACCGGAGAACATGGAGTGCTCGACTTCGTCGGCAGTGCATTCTCTTCGTTGGGATGTACGGACCTTAAGGTCCTCTCTTACAAGTCCGCCCGTATTTGTTCGGGCTGCCTTACCAGGTCGGCCGGCCGTTGCTAGTCACAGCCAAGTCCTATTCACCCGCGAAGGACATGCGACACTTGATTTTACGGATTCTCGAATCTAATTCTCCGTCTCTCTCTCACTCTCTGAGACTTCTGAGAAGTTTGTTTCGACATCTCAACCGTATTGCGGAATCGGGAAGACGACGAACAACGTCGTAAATTGTGTAACAAGTGCAAGCGAAATACATGAACTCCTTGCCTTGCAAAAGGAAATCTTTCCTTTTTTTTTCTTTTTTTTTCACTCGGGTACATCTGAAATTTTATGTTTCAATTTACGCGAGTGTACCTTAAGGTGTTCTTCAGATTTTTCGAATCCAAGATTTTACGTCTCATTTTACGTGAACAGACTTCCAAAACGTTTTCGTGACATTCTCCCATTGAACGTATCCCGGTTTCAATGTACTTCGAGACACTTTCGACAGGACCCTTCTGACTTGAAGCGGTGAGTGGCAGCATAAGTTGCGGCGATAAACCAATCTGATTCGTTCATCTCCTCGAGCGGGACGATGATTATGACAATTCCATTAAAGTCGCTAAATCTTAGGAGGCTTATTAAAATCGAGAAACTGACGACGAGAGTCGGGCATTCGCTGATCCCGATTATTGCTCGTCGAAATTCTTGTCGCAAATGAAATGAAGATTCTATACGCTTCGCGAAGTCACGTTGAAATGGAGGACGCGAGATTTACTTTAGATTCTTCCTCGGTCGTTACGTTCTTGCGCATTCCTTCTCTCCGGCTGTAGTTCCCGCACCTACGCGCAAGTAAGGGAGGTTTTCTCGAAGAGCGGAAGAGGAAGAGGAAGCAGAAGGAGAAGAAGAAAACTTTTGTCCCACTTTGCTCATGATGCAATCACTGAATTGATCGAACCAATGCGATTACGGCGCTTTTTGGGACCCGCTGTGATATCTCTCTCTAAATTTCATCGATTAAAGAGATGCCGCCGCACCTGAACGCAATATCGTTTTCGAAAATAAATGAGTTCCTCGTCAAGGTGCTCAGATGACGATACAATTCGATTTACAGCGAATACCTGAGAAGCCTAGAGATTCTATTTCCACGGATGATATTTAATTGAAGTCGGATCCTGATTAAAATTTACAGCAATCACGATGATACGTTATCGAGAAGCGTAATTTAATTTATTACCCGATGAAGAAGTATTACGTTATAAGTATTACAAAGCAAATGTCTCGAAATAAAATCAAAATTTGCATTTCTTATTGAACAGAATGCCGAGCGCGCGATAGCAATTTTAATTTACGCATTTAAAGCCAGTTTGTCGGGATTTCTCGAGTCCTGCAGTCACGACATTTAATGCCAGATCTTTGCGTGTTAGCTCAGGCTTATGTTGACTGACAATGAAAGAATCTCGCGCGAGCGCAACCCAATTGCATCGTATAGCTCCTGTCCCGTAAGATTGTTGAATTATAGCGGCTTAAAACGAAACTCAAGCAGAACCGAGACGAAGCGAAAGTGGTCAGAATAATGGAACTCGGTGTTTCAGCGCACCTGCCGTGCAACATTTATTTCTGTTCGCTTAACTGATCATTCCCCGCATGCCTAAGGCTGCGTTCCGACTTAAACAATCTGTGCTGTCAATTAGTTAGCTGTCAGCTCTCCAGATTGAGTTGCGACGAAGAAAGTGAATGGGTCAAGCTGTGTTGGCTTTAGCAAGTAAATATAGCCGCGGTCGGGGCGACTTAATTAATCCACTTTGGACTAATTTCGTCAATTCTGGTATTTGCCTTAAGGAGACGCGCTCCCGAAAGGGACGGAGAAGGAGAGAGAAAGGTGGAACGGAAAAACCGCATTTCTTTTCATTTCTTCAAATAGGAACGACGCTGGGTAACGCCGTGTAACTTAATACGCGTGGAATAAGAACGTACCGCGCCAATTTCCCTCTCGGACCTCGTCTCCTTTTAACGCGCACTTCGTCTCAAGCTGCAATTCGCTCTGCAGCTTTCCTTCGCGGATATATTTCCGACCTCCCTCACAGTTGTCCGTAAAAAGGCAAGCGCGCCTGAGTGCGCCGAAAGTTCGCGTAAGAACGGCGGTCCTCCATTAACCGTGCGCGGAATCGCCGGCTCTAAACATTCGCAACACGTTCTCCGTTCTCGGCAACGTTCTCTCCACCACATTCATCCCCCCCGTTCCGGCTGCTATATTCTTCATCGAAAGATGCACGTCGTTCTCGAAGGACAGCGTTTTGTCGTCCGACGAATTGTCGTCCGGGCATTCATGCTCCATTCATCGGGCTCATTCGTCAACCCGGTCACATTTTTCCGTCTTACCGCTTCCTCCCCCGTCGGGAGTTGCGTCAGCACGCTCACCCTATCTCGGCAATCCTCGCGAACCGAATGTCCGAATCGGAACTCCAAAGCGTGCCCCGTCCGAGATTCGCGTGCGGGTCACGAGACTCGCTCTCGTTTTCGTCAGGTCGACAGAGACCGTGTTCTACTCGCCACTGTATCCGTTTTCTTCCGTTTTCTTCTTTTTCCTTCAGCCCTTTCCACTTCCGCCTGATGCGCTTAATTCCTTCAACTTCAACGCGAAAGAGCTTTTATCCACCCCGAATGGTTTATCCCATTTGTACCGACTACTGCGGCAAACGGGAATAAAATATTTATTAATTCTTAAACCCGCGTATGCTTAAACGCGTATATAATCGCATATCTATGGAAATATTACGTTTCTTTTTAATCAGTTTTGTTTCAGCTGCGCTTGCCGATTTAATGGCAAACGTAAAACGTATAAAAAATTGATTTTTTTTTTCTAGAAAAGTTCGAGAATTAAAAATCATAAAGAGAAGTGTTATGTCAGCTCGGTAATGATATATGATCGAATTTCTTTTCGCGCCGTCGGCGAGCTCTTATTTGTATCATTTAGACGGAGAACGATCTAAAAATAAAAGATCGAAACGTTCCTGCAGTTAATACCAGTTTTCTCTCGTTACGGTTGTCTAGACTTCTTTTATTCTCGCGCCTCCATCTGCCCTCGGTCGTTCTGACCGTTAAAGGTAGATATACACTGATCCCGAGTGAGCAACAACAAGCGCGAAATCAAATTTATTTAAAACTTTCTTTGACGTACGATTCATGAGTCGGAACCGAATGCGAATTCGGACGTAAACGAACGTTCCGTTTCGCTGCAGCATTCGTATCTTCCGAATGTTAATTGCGAAAATCCGCGTTTGCACTCGATATATCCATCTCAATGTTTCAATATCGCTTTTATAACAGAATCCAATGTGGGGGAGACCAAGGCTATATTGGCTCCAGAAGTATGTTGCTCATGTGCTATTTTTTAGTATTCATCTTGAGAGAAACAGCGGATAAAAAATAGCGAAATTGTTTTTCTAGAATCTGAAAGAACCAGTTTCGCAGTTTACTAAAAATTAGTACATGAGCAATATACCCCTGGAGCCATATAGCCCCGGTCTCTCCTACATATCATTTACTATTGATGTTTCTTCGGTTTCCTATTTAATACTGCGCACACATTCATGTTGAACGAATTTTGCAATTACGAATAAATTACTTGAATAAGATCATCGGCAAGATGTCAATTCTTTTTCTTACAATAAAATAAATCCTTGTTCTTCGGCCCGTAGATAGTCCTTTTTCAGTGCGAGAGGATCATCTTATATTAAATATTTATTACATTGAATATAGCGTAAATATAAATGTATAAATGTTAAAATGTAAAAATGAAAAGTAAGATAAAATAACGCGAAGTAATATAACATAAAATAGACAAGTATAGGTGTGTAAAAGATGAAGGAGTAAAACATTGTATTACACAGAAATCCATCCGAAGCCACAAGGCAGAGATTAAATAAATATCTATCTATATTGCATTAAATATATTAACTTTTTTTCTTATCTTCTTCCTAAATTAAAGCATTTCTTATGTAACAATTAAACCCGCAACAGTACATGTTTGCGCGCGCCGGGATGGTGTTAGTTAAATTGTCTATCTCTGTGGAAGCAATGCACATTTACGATTGTGCGCGGAGTCGGTGGCTGAAGATGGCAAATACTCCGAGAAGAACCGACAGAGATGGAGAAGAAATCCACCTGGGTAACCACTGCGTGCTGGAAGGAAGTATGTCAAACTGTTACGCCACAATACATCCTAATGACGCCGGCTTCGCGGAGGATTTTGCCGAAGCATCTCCCTTTGCTCGACCATTCTTTAGGATTGTCTACCGCGTCTGTCTGAGCCACTTCTCCGTCACTTGTCTGGTTACCCGAGCGAGTTCTGGCCGCGGCGCGGGCGATGTTGTTTTTCGATGTTCTCTCGAGGGCGTGGAGGTTGCTATTGCATTTTCGCCCCTGCTTTCTGGCGAAATAGCACGTTCGAGGTGTTTGCGCGAGAATTGAAGGATTTTGCGTAGCTTTGGAACTCCGACCGAACTCGGGCGAAAGCGATACACGAATGGATAAATGGCTGGATAAATATTACGCTGAACAGTCGATCAAATATCGTGAAAGTAAATATTGGTTTTTAGATTGATTTTATAAAATGGAATCAATCGCTTTACACAATTAATAGAGAATTTGTTCTGTTTAAATTTAATTTAAATTTATTTAATTTAAATGAAAATTTGATAAATACATAATATGATTAATATGAACTCGTATCGTGCTGTTTCCTTATCGCATCGTTTCCGAGGCGAGACTCTTCTAATGTGACAATTATATTTGAAGAGATTGACATCTTTCTAGAGAAACGCAGGAAACAGCGTGGACTTCTTTTTAGCGAGATGAAACTGTGTGCATATAAATATAAATGAGTTCCTCGGGCAGGATGACTTATTGTCCTTGTCGCGCTATCTCGGTCTTTGCGAGTCGTGCTATCAGATTTATTTTCAGACGGTCTAATTGCCCTTCATTAAATTCGCTCCTAGTCCCGCCGGTTCCGTCCGCTTCCGTCCGCTTCCGTTGTCTGTCATTCCTAAAAGCTATTGTGCAGAATTTCTTTTTTTATTATTAAATTTGTCTCCCGCTCCCGCAGGGGCTTATTGTTCAAGGTTGCCTCCTGGCTGTACGCCGAGCTTCCACGCTGTCTTACTTTAATGCGCATTCAGATATCGCTCGTCGCGCCGTTGCGACTACGTCGTTTTCCCTTATCTTCGCGAATTATGTAAATCGCCCGTTCTGGCTTTCCCAGGTTTTTCTTAGGCACACGCATACGCCTTATTGTGGCTACAGCGGAACGCCTAGGAGTTTAAATTTGCTTTAGTGACAGTTTGATGGCAGAATCATCTCGATATTCCGCTACTTTACAGTGGGATTAGAGAGTCGAGTCTTTCTTCTCTAATTCCCTTTACAGTCTTACTTATACAAAGTTACATTATTCTATTATCCAACTAATTTCCTATCCTTTGTTGTTTTATTTAATTAATTTTGTTAACAAAGTCATTAAAAATGTATTACGAATTTATCAATCCCCTTTCGACTTTCGCGATCTTCGAAAATGCGGCGACCATTCTCGACTCTGAAATCCCTTCAAATGCGGTTGTTTGCAAATCGCGTTGTATTCCGCGTTTGTAGAAATAGAATTTACAGTGCGTAACGACGGAACGAAAAGTTCTTCCGCATCTTCAAACTGCACAGCTCGCTAAAGTGTTTAACAATCGGGGGCATTAAGGCCAAATGTGACGGCGTATTGTAGTCACCAAGTCGATATTTTAATCTTCGCGACCCGACTACCACCCGTGACGCCGCCCGGATCGTCCCGGTGGTGTCTGGAATAAAAGACGCGGGACGGGGGGGGGGCGAGCGAAGGAGGGAACACGGGAAACGTGTAAAGGGTGGAAAACAAGCGACCGAAATGGAAGAGCGACTCTCGATGGGGAATGTAAAAAGGGGGTGGGCGACTCAGCCGCAACCTGTCGAAGGGTTATCGCGGATAGATAGTAAGATTTATGGCGCGAAGAGAAAGGGAAGTGTTTCCGCGTGCGAGAGAGGCGAGATTACATTGCAAATAATCGAGCTCTCGTAAAATCTAATATCCAAACAACGTTATCCGCGAGATTTATCTTACATCGCGTCCGCGATTCTCGCAGGTGCCCTTTTACCCAGAATTACGAGTGATCGTATCTGCCGGCGCAGCCGATTTAACCATTTCCGGAGAAAACCATCGAAATTTTAAACAAAAAAAAAATTGAAACAATTCTCGTAACAAAGGGTGCAAGATAAAAGCGGGATAAAACGTATGCGTGGCACGTAACGCAAAAATCCGCACAACAACAATCCCCCTTGGGCAACAAAAGGGGCAAACAATGTACTAACAGGGAATACAGTCCGGCAAGATAAAAGGGGCGAGGAAAACGAGTAGAGAGCCGCGAACACAAATGCAAGCGCGCAAAAACAAATAATGGCAATCAAGTGTATCCGTTGCAAGCAATATCGAACTGTGGAAGGTGCGAGAGAGGGTCGTTGAAGATTCACCGTTTTCACATACGTTTGACTGTCGGCGCACTGCGAGCAACATCGCAGCGAAACACGTTGCGACTGACCCATAAGCCTTTTTTTCTATGTGTACGTAACATTGAGGGACACGTACACATACATCTTTTTGGGATCTCCACACAATCGTGATACGAATGCGAGCGACCGACACCGTTCGTCGTTCTAGAAGCCATAATTCAAGCTTTAAAATATCGTGAATCATAGCGGGAACGTAATGCTGACGTTTTTCAGCGAAAGCTTCGAAACTTGACGCAGGTAACTCTCCGAACGGAAAAGCAAAAAGATTGGCAGCGGGGGAAAAAATCGAAAAATAAAACGTACCTACCTCAGGAGAATCGGGCGTCCCGGTAGGATCGCTGCGCGAGCAGTTTCACGTTGAACTTTACTTCCGGTGGGGAAAAAAAAGCGTGAGCGATTCCTTAGCTCGCATTTGCATGCTAATGAACGGCTAATCGCGTAACGTTTCTTCGTCGGCCCTTATCGGACAGGCAACGTTACGAGCGGGTAAACGAGGGGAAGGGGTGATTTATTTTCGCGTAATCCTCCGGTGTGTACGCCCAAGGCGGACCGACGCCGACGTGAAAAAGTGAACGCCACGCGTTGCACTTATCCCCCCCCTAATATCGAGACGTGCGTTTCGGGTTATAAATCCATACGGATGTTTTGGCCAAATATATGTACAATACGTGCAGCCGCCGGAAGTGTACATTACTTGATAAGCGAAATCACGATGTTCATTATTTTCTTGGCCGCGGGCCAGTATCGATTCGTCAAATGAGAAAATATCAATAGCAAATAATAGCCGAGTATATATTTACACTAGATACCAATAGGATCTTCAATAGAACACACTGATAATTATAACTTTAATTAAATTATGCACAATAATTGTAATTAATTATAATTATAATTAATTATTTCCGATGATTGCATTGACAGCTAGGTCATTTCCGCAGACGCGTTCTCATACAGCCATTTGATATCGATTGGTCGAAACGATCGGACGGTCGCTGGGCTAAATAATTTGCTAATTACTGTAACGATCGTCCGATTGTAATTTCCCTCGGCCGTATTAGGGAAACGACGACCGAGACGCCGACCGAGAACAGCGACGAGACGTCACTTTAGATTCTACCTCGGCGACGGCATTTTTTTCCAAGCTTCTATTTCCCATTTCCTCGGGCGAGGCGCGGCACCTTCCCTTCTGACTTTCGTCGGAAACGGACTCACTCCGGTGATTTCCACCGAGGAAAAGTGACAAATATCTGCCTATCTGCCGTGTTTCCGCGCTGCGAAAATATACCTTGGCACTTAGCTCGTTTTATCGCAATACACGAGTACAAATATAAAGATATCACGTCAGTATGTTATCTGTATAAACATACAGATAACATGTCAAGTGATTTATCGATCGTTTCATTGATTTCTGAGATAATAACAATTGCGCGTTACGAAGTTCGTTTTTACACACATTTTTCAGACTTTTATATATCTTATTATATAATTTTATTGCTATAATATATTTCATATTTGTATAAAATATAAATACAAAAATAAAATCGACAATTGTGATAGACGGAAGAGAATAATTCTGTCTAGAAAAATAAATTAAAATTATATAACAATATCATTTTAGACGAGATTGTCCAAGAAAATCAAGTTTGAAGATTGAAATATAGATGATATTTTGTTTTTATTTAAATTTACGTGTAGGATGTTCAGAGATCTTTATTGACGAATTTACCTCGACGTTATCAAAGCTTGAAATGTTCAATGCATTCAATATTGAAATTTTATTCTAAAAATGATTTTATTATGAAATGTATTTTTATATTTTAATTAATAACATATTTTATCTGAGAGAAATGTTCTTCATATTTTTAACATATAAATACTCTTTCAATAATTTATTACTGCATACCTTTTCGATTTTTTATTTATAATTTATTCATATTTTAATAGTCGTCATGTTAAAATGACATGTAATATAAAGTCTTCTTATACTATCTAAATGTAAAAAAAGAAGAGATAAATTTGTGATTTTTCAAAGCCAATTTCTAAAAAATAAAATCTTGTATGAAAAATTTTGTTCTACAATTTCAATTTCTATTTTCAATCTTCCTTCCCTTTATTTCCTTCCGTCTCACGATTACTGATCCTGTATTTAAATACTGGAATACGAAAAAAAATCAGTTTTTACACAAGCGCGCAATTTGCTAAAGACGCGCGCAGCGGAACCGATCCTCTCGAATTGTGGAAAAGCAGTTCGGTGCTTAGGGTAAGCCTCTTTCATACGGAATTCAGATTTCGCGGACGGACAAAAGACGCCGCTGCTCGACAGTCATCGGACGGTCGGAGATTACAAACGGAGTTCGGTAACGCATTCTAAGCCGCATCTCTGTAGTTGTAATGACTACTCATTAGTGTAACCGAACCGGACCGAAGCTGAGTGAAACAAGTTGGTTGATGCTCGCGCGAGCGAGTTAGTAATATCGCGTGTAACAATGTTGTTTGCAATGCCAGATGTTGCTGCATTGTCTCTCACGTTAAATGCCAAAGTGCTGCTTCGCGGTACTCCGCACGCGATCGTGAGCGAAACAGAAACGCGAGGCAAGGATCTTCGACGATCCTTTTCTCGGAGTTTGACGTTTTCGACGAGATGCCTTGCTCGTTGCCTCAATAGAGCGTCATCGAACGAGATACTGTTAGTGGTAACAACATAAATGGTCGTACTGGTATCAGACGCAAACATTTCTCAGGAAGCAATTCTCCTGGTGCAGCATCACAATTCCAATTCAATTTCGGGAAGGATCTGGTGAATTCGATTCTCGCGTCTGTTTGCTTCGATTTCGTACAAATCGTACTAGTATACAATTGACCGCTGTGTGCAATAAATAATAGGGTAGAATGATTGTTTCCCTCGTCAGCCACTCCGTCTCTGTTTCCTTCCTTCGCCGCTCGCGAGAAAGTCGCCTAAACGTCAAAACGTTCTTACTTACTAATAAGCAGACACAAGGGCGAAATATCTTTAGAAACGAAAAAGAACGAGCTCCGAGGATAACTTCCCCGACAGAGAGAAGAAAAATAATATTTGCCGTACTTTTGCCCTCCGGGAATCCCTACGCGATCCCGGTGAAAATCCAGCGACGGAGCGAGAGATGAAATAACAAACTGGACGTGGGAAGACGTCGGTTTCTCTCGTCGCGCTTCATTGGCGATTATTCGGATCGTATACGTTTTGAAGAAGCGGTTGATAGAAATTACGACCAAAGTTTCACGAAATTTGCCGCTTTCGGTATTTTTTATATGTAATAAAAAATCTTTACATTGCGCGAAGCGTAAAGATATGCATGTGACAGAGATTATTGCGTCATAGATTTAATTAGTTTTTCTGTTTGTTGCACACAGGTGTTCGACAAACATAATCGTGGGTATATCACTGCGTCGGACCTTAGAGCGGTACTGCAATGTCTGGGAGAGGATCTTTCCGAGGAGGAGAGTAAGTCTTAGTAGATATTAACGCATTCACTCACCGATGGCCCATGGCGATGAACGTGATGCGATTACGCGGATATAACGTGTGTCGACGTTCTCTCTGTCTTTCTCTTTCGCTTCAGAAATACTTTCGACAAGAGAAACTTTAACCATAAAAGCTAAAGCAGGCCATTTCCACCTAAATTGGTATACCTAAGGCCAATTGATTCTCGGGAAGAGCAACTTTGTTGCGGAGCTGGGCATTACACGGATAAATTTCTATTTAATGCGGAAAGTTCTATTTTTAACCGTCTTTTAATTTAATGCCATGAACATGAACAGAATTTTGTTCCTTAATCACGTTATTGTTAATGATATTGCAGATCGTGATTGCTTAAATAAATTAATGCAATTTCGCAATTTTACAAAAGAGAGTAATCGGATTTTAATTATTCCTAGGCAGTATTTTAAAAAATTAAAATTAATGTCCATTTCGGGTCTGTTGACTTGACTTGAAAATTAATCAGATTGCAGTTTTATTTTATCCGAACAAAACGGTGTTTTTATTTATAAGAATATTTTAAGGATTATTTTATCTGAAATATATCGCATAAAATTATGATCATATTTTTTCCTTCCTTAAAAATAATGTTATATATTTTAGGTAGAAGAATGTATTATTTGTATGCCGTGTGTACAAATGTATTATTCCTAATGTAAAGAACATTTTTTAAGGATTTTTCCAGCCTCATATACATATCATATTATTTCTAAGAAAAGAGAAAATACGATCTTCTCCTTCGGTCATCGTAATTTCTGCTTTTGGAATATTATTTGCACACTTGCCCCTCGTTTATTCTCGGAGATTTAAGTTCCCTAATTCCGCATGTTGACGCACGCTCATCGCAAATCTAGATTCGCGCGTCTTTAGCACACCATCCCACGATTATTTCTCGATGCGAAAACGTCAGCTCGTCACCCGCGTTCGTGCCAATCGAGTATGTTTGCGCAAATAAAACGAGCAACGGCTGAATCACCCGTGTCATAAACGTCCCGTCGAGACAAATTTGTCACCAATACCAACACGATTATTGCCGTAGGATTCTCGTGTCCAACCATGTTGTATTAGCTACCAGCTAAGGAGTTAGTGACCAGCAATTAGTGAGTAATAAATTGTATCGAAAGAACGTTGGTGCTTTTCGAGATCGATGATAAATCTTTAGTATGATATATTCAAGCCGAATTTACTTTAACTGAGAATAAATTTGCTTTAACAGGATCTGCGCTATTGCGGATTGCACGGTTCTCCGAAACGCGATTTGTACTTAACACGATCTGCAACCAATTGCAAATCAAGATATATATCTTCTCAGACGTCGGGTATTAATCGCGATGCGATAATCGGGTTGACCACCTTGCACATTTGCGGAAACCGCAATGTACAGCATCTGTCGCGTTGCTTCTGCGAGCGTTAACAGCGATGCTGTGCATTCGACATTTAAAGAATGACGTTTCGATCGGCGGGCATATACGGGCGCAAGCACGCTAATGTTAATAAACCGCGGGTAAAAATGGAGCCGGGCTACCACGGGCTACGCCAGAAAATACGAGTAAGAAAAACCTCGCGTTTTGCGTTACGCATACGTATGTTTTTTTCCTTCCTCTTTTATCCGTCTTCCGATCTTAATTATTGCGGCGCGTTTGTATTTCAAATTTTCATCTCGCGATGAAACGCGCAACGAAAGCGCGTTTTAAAGAAGCGTTTACAGAAATAATTAGCTCTCCGGGAGGAAATACGGTTTGTTCTTGCGCGATATAATTGCGCCCAGTTAATTACCAAGAAAAACGAACGGGAGGCAGGGGACACGGAAAATGTGATCTCAACGCGACTATTAATTCAGATATGATTTGATCATTATCGCGTTGAAAAACTGTTGACGTTATCGGGAAGTTGGAATACGAGTTCTTGTGCGTCCGCCAAGTGAGCGTTAATTCGTAGCTGGATACGAAGGAAGAAGTAATTTCAGCGCCGAAAGCGTCAGCGAAACGTGAAACATGTACATCATCAAGTGCTGCTTATATCGATTGATTTGATAATCTAGCTCTAGCACGAACGGACGATCGACGCAAGTTTCTTGATTGGCCGTAATCAGTTTAAACTAAATCGCGCAATGTTCGATGGACAAGTGTCTCACAATTGGCGGAATTACAGTTTATAAACTACACTACGACTATTGCTATGCCATACGTAACATTGTGCCTCTTTGTCGAGCGAGTAGTTCAGATAATATCAAAATCTATCACTATATATCGAAATGTGTTTCTTTACAGAGAGCCAATTGTTTTTCTAAATCCGTCTATCGCAAAATCTAAAACGAAAAAAAAACTAGGAGATTACTGTGTTAAATGATCCCGTAAATGGAAACAAAATATCAGCAATTGAGAAAGCCAAAATATTACATTTGTTTCAAAGTGTTTGATAGAAGTCACACAATTTTAGATTTAAGAGAGATACTAAAAATTCAGAAAGTTATCACGTTATCTGTTAGACTGGAAGCGATCGTAATTATTACGCTTGTAATTATTTCGCGCAAGAATGGGGACCTGACTGCATCTAATGAGAAATTAAATTCTCTTATTAGTGAAAATTTTAATTTCGAAAATTTCAAGAAAGCATTCGAGGGGAAGTCCTCGAATGCCAGCGTGGTACCGTAACGGATCGTTATGCCGTCTTCATTCCTTTTCGTAGCAATAAATTCTACGTGGAAATAATGCGTGGTATATCGGCAATATCTTTCTCAGCATCGCTCTCGGCACTCGTGATACGAATTAATCCCATCGCTCAACGCAGCAAAGATATATTAACTAAATTACTGCAGGGAATATAAGCGCATTTTTCTATGCAAGAAGCCGTGATAGGAATACCCGTTTGAATTCGCATTTGGATTCGACACGCCTTTTAATCCTGTTTGAAATATATCGCATATTTTGCCTAAACGTCCAATCACGGCCGACAGCGAATAAAAATAGGAACCACGAGAAAATTTAGCTTGTTAAATGTCCCAGAATAAGTGCCAACCAATCTTCCTTCTATGTATATTAACGAGTCATTTAGTAGATAAACCTGAAAATAAAGAAAAACAATCTAAACCGCTAAGCTATAAATCGCTCTTTCTTTTTCTGCTTTCAGTCGAAGATATGATTAAAGAAGTGGATGTGGACGGGGACGGTCGAATTGATTTCTACGGTAAGATTTCTTCCACCTTGTATACTGCACGGTTTCGTGAAAACGCAGGGATAAAAGGCTAAAAAAGAAATTTCAATTTCTATTCCCGCACGATCCATCCTCGAAATGATCGATGGAGTCGTATCTAAAAGAGAATTGTAGGAGAACGTAACGGAAGAATAAGAGTTGTTCAAAAGATTACAGAAGAAACGAAACGTGTACGACTTATTACTTATTCTTCTCTTTCTCTCGCAATATTATCCAACCATTAAAATCTCTTTGTTTGAGTATTCAAAAAGAGAATAACGCGCGATATGCAAAGTCGTGTTGTTCCGATATTTAATCTCTTCTTTGTTTGCGTGATTTCAGAATTCGTTCATGCTCTCGGCGAGCCGGGAATCGACGAGGACGAGGAGGACGACGACGAGGACCTGCAATCTCCGCTCTTCTAAGATCACGTTTATTCTCACCTCTCTGTTAGATAAGCCATACCGATACGGGCAAAAAGCGATGTGCAATCTCGCTTCGAAATACTCTTTCTCTCGCGTTTCGCAATTCCGAAACGCGCGTGCGATTGACAAACGGAACGAGGCTCGACTTCGACTTCGTGAACCCGTTTCACGTTTAATTCTCTCATCCTTATTCTCAAATTTCGAATCAAATTTCAATGCTGGAAAACGCGAAGGTCTCGCTAAGCGCATTGTGAATATATAGATTTAAACAAAAAAAAAACTAATAAAAAATCTGCACCGAGCTATCGTTATCTGCGAATCATCGCGAGTACAGCACGAACTTGCATTTTCGATGTATACTAAACACACGTCATACGCGAACCGAGACCCCCGTCGATCGGGGGATTTTCGATAAAATCACGAGTTTCATGACTCGATGGCTCGTGAGACTTGATTTAATTAACGGTCTCCAGTCGTCCGCTGATGAACGTGCAACATGTGAATCTTTTAGACCGTGAAATATTTCAATTCTTAAAAAAATACGTATAACTCTACGCGAATTCAATGACTTCACCTCGCCTGATTTACGTGGATAAAAAAATTCGTTCGAAAGAAGAACGGTTCTCTCTAAAAAAATAAAATAAAAATTCCAGTTGCAATGTAAATCGAGTAAAGTACAAGATTGCGAGAAGCGATTCTTTCGTTGGTGCATGTTTAAGAAGACGGCGATAACCGTCACCGAGATATTACGAGGCAGTTGGTAACGAGCCGATGAAATTTCGCCGCGCTGGACAAGAGTGATAAGGGCCCCTGGCGACGCGCCATAAGTTCGCTAAAACGTCGGATAAATCATCAGCGGTCGACTATACGACTTTTATCTCGGAAAACGGAAGTTATTCGGAAAGTGAAGCCCGTGTCCCTCCGGGCACGCTGCATGGGTATACGCGATATTCCTCATCGCGACGCGGGAGACGAGCATCAAGTACGAGGGAGAGACGTTAAAAACTGATTGAGAAATAGAGATAACTCATTTCGCACGTATTCTCGATCCTAACGCTTTGATATCAGAAGGCGACGCGGCTTCTATGTACCGACTTATTACCCTTTTCCGAGTCTCTCGATGCCGCACTGGGGCGACTTAAGATGTAAGATCGATTAGACCGTAATGAATTCCGTCTCGTATGTGGACTTTTCTCCTCGATTTTACTCTCGTCTAATACTAGATAACGTTACATTCTATTTAAAGTTAATCTTAAGAGGAAAACGGACGCGCCGCGACTTCTCCGCGGATCGCGCCGATGCATGCGTCGCGATGGCGCGATCGCCCGAGCGAGCGAGCGGGAAGGGAAAAGAATGGACCGAAGGATCGTTTACGTCGCTCGCTCAATCCCGACGATCCGCAATTACCGTGCCGAATCGATGGATCTCTCGCCACGATTCTCTCGCCCAAAAGTTATTCCGGCGACCAGCGGGCGGAACTCTACATCGATCTTCGCTCGCTTTTGCCCTCCTCGTATTACGTACCTTAAACGACTATATCACTGTTACGCCAATAACAAAGCCGCACGCTGTTTCAAATATTTTAAAGGATTTAATAAATCGCTAAAAAATATATGGCCTCGGCTGTTAGGTTTATTTAATCCCCTGCGGCGTCCACTTCCTAAAATACTTACTGTGTCCATTGATATGAGACGTCCTTCAAGATTTCTATTCCCCATTACTCTATCGATTTTTCGATTCATTTAATCGAGTTCCTCTAAATATTGAAATTCTCGCAGTTTTATTTGGCACTATGTACTAACGATGTTACTGTGATTAATTATTAATCACAGAAAAGAATGAAATCTTTTTTTCTGATTTTTTTCTTCATTTTTTTTCTTCAACGTTCATTTTTATTAGCGATAAATAAACTTACATATCTTTACAGTAACAATGTCCCTTTCGTAACTCTCGGAAAATATGAGAATATCTATTCGCGAAGATTCGTGTAGATCAAAACTTCCATCTCGCTTATCGCATTTGGTTGTTAAATTCCGCCTTTCACATCCACGACTCAACGATGAACGAATGAATGAACGAACGAACGAGCGAACACTTTAAAAAAATCAGTACGACGCAAACGGTACGTACATAGCGTAATATCTTATATGATCATCGTCTACGTTGCGTACGTTGTTTCACATGCGATCTACGTACAAGTCTTAAACGTTACTTATAGTACTAACGATTAGCGAGCGTACAACAGCCAAACATGAGAGAAGAAGTGAACAACATAAGACCGCTGCTGCTACAAGTATCATAATCGATATAGCGATCGGCGCTTATCGGTTTATATATTTTATCGGACATCCTTTCGCAAATTTTGATATTGGTTTCCCTCGGACTGTCCTATTTTTTTTTTAAGTCCCCTTTTACCATCCGGCCGATCGTCTCTCATTAACTGGTGTTTACGTGGCCCAATTGCGTGCGCCTCCTTTCTCCACCGTAACATTATTTATTTTCTTCGTCTATTTTTTATTACAATTCTAAAATATCTTACGAAATAATCCTTACAAGAATGCTCTCTGTACAAGTGTACAACATTACGCATTTCGTTGCATGATCAAAGTCACGGTATATCAATATCGATTAGCGGATTAATTTGATTTTTTCGCCCATCTCTCATTCTGATAGCATAATTATAATATACAAAAGGACCACGAATCTCTAGGATTCGTTGATTGCCTGACAATCAGTGCGATTTCACACGATTCTTCGTTATCTTCAGACAAAATATAAAATAAATAAATTTATATCTACATCTATGATGTGACAAAATATAATTTCATCTTTTATATGGAAAATTTAGCGTTTTTATTCCACTGGATTAATTTTTAATTTAATTTAATTTTTTTATCGATCCTGTCAAACATCGCGCAGTGATTCATCATTATTACATACTTAAATAAACCGGCAATGTGATCAAACTCTCATCTGCAACTCATTCATCATCTGACATCGGTTAATTCTTCTTGCATCAAAACTAAACTTATCGATCACAGCGCATATCGAGCTGCATAAACAAAGTTACGGTGAAAAAGAGCGCAACTTTATTGTATCACCGTGCTTTCGGCAATGCCAGTTAAGAGCAAAGAGCCTTCGTTTTTGTAGCCTGAAATATCGGAGATCGCTATCCAAATATTTGTCGGATAGAAACGTAAAACTTGTTCCTTCCAACAAATCCTTAAATTAATGTTTTGTTACAAGCCTCTCTCGCACTTATCCCATCAACGTGGGAAACAAGACGGTATTAATTTTTCAGACGTGCCTTAGTCACTTCTCAAACGACTCAATGGACTTGTGTGTGTTGCTTGGGAATATTTAGACACTCTCACACACAAATCCATCTTGATACGCTTTATCCGCGAGAAGCGTTGAATCCTTTACGCGTCGTGTGCGTGCGCGGGTGTCTCTCTTTTTCTCGAAGTAGAAGTTCATGCAGGTGAGAATTGGTCGCAGCCTTTACCTCTCGATGTGGTCCTCTCGGAACAAAACGTTCGATCAAGCTTTTCACCCGAAAGCGAATTAATCGGTGCAACAAATCGCGCCGTCATTTCAATATGACGTCCCCGACAGACCATCTAAAAGACGCATTTATTTGACCGCAAAAAAATGGGCCTGTCAGTCAAGTCGTATCGTCGGGAAGGTCGAAAACACGTAGAAAAGGACTCGATCGATGGAGCCTTGATCGCTTACAAAACTTTCTCGATCGCGATTCAATCGTAAGATCGTTAGAGCGATGCCAAAGGCGGTATATCAAATAAAAAGTATAATATATTTGTAAAAAAAGGTATATTCGCGATTCGACTCTTTCTCGCGAGAGAGCGAGGTTTTTTGGCTTGCTCGTGAAACTTCCGTTCCCCTCGCTGCATGACTTCTTCTCTAAGATACGTGACACGTAATATCTGTGTCAGTGTTTAAGCAGCTATCGCTTATCGCGTCTCTCAAGCGTATCGCGTCCCTTAATCGTATACGTGTCTCGGCGGCGATCCGTTTATCGTTCCGTGCCAACGATATAGCCCACGATCGACGTGACAATGTACCGCGCGATGCACTGTCAATCATTCTGTCCCTATCAGCTTCGTCGATCAATTATCATCGTGTCGTATCTTCTCGTAAAACTGCCAATCGTGCAATCAGCTGCCGATACACCTAATTATTCACAATCAAACAATCCCGTCGTAAGCTCAAAGAATTTGTGCTTACATCGTCCCTGCGTTACCGCCGTTTTAAGTAGCATTCTGCCGACCGCGTTATTTTTCTTCAAGAACGTTCATCGAGCTACAGAAAGCAACTGTTCTCACATCCGTTTTTTTTCATCGAGCAGTCGACAATTATAATTCACTGCGATTTATCACCTGGATATTTTTCAAGACGCATCGAATATCTCGCTAAGATCTCGCGACGAGCGACGGATACACTTGCGAATAATGTTCATAGACACGAGGGATTCTCGAAGCGTCTTTCTCGAGAAGTCTTCTGCGTTTAAATGCCGCCTGCTATTGTCGCTCAGTTGCCATTCTCGGTGCATTTCTGATCGTTCGCCTTAACGGCGGCGCCTGCGGCCGCAAAGCGTAATCGTCTTCGTCTAAGAGCGAACGTCGATGCCGGACGTCGACGGCGGAGACGCGAGGATGGGACCGCGGGACGATCGGGATCCCATCTCGCGATGGGCCCTCCTCAGAGCACAGGCTCCTCGTCAGTCTCGTCATTCTCGTCGGTTTGCTGGGACGAGGAAGCGTTCGCCGAGGGATTCGTCTTGGTCCTCCGATGTCGTTTCTGCTGATTGCTGGTGTTGCTGCCGCCGTTGTTGCTGCTGCAGGTGCTGCTTATGCTGTTGCTTATGCTGCTGCTTATACTGCTGCTGGTGCTGCTACTTGGACTGTTACCGCCATTGCCGGTGCATGCCAAATCAAAGGCGGTAATTTGTCCATGAGCGGTTATCAAGGGCCGTAGAGCCGTGCGCACGGACCAGTGTAGTCGCGGATACGCGCGTTCCTGTTGAAGCATCAACTCCTTCCTTCTGTTTTGTTTCTGTAACATATCAGTAATAGAAAATCGATAAGAATACATCTTACAAGTAAATAACGGTGATAATAATTTTACGTAGAATAGATAAAATAGATGTAGCTTAATACAGATAGCTTAGAAAGAAATTCTACAATTTCTGGGATGTAGATTTTACCTCAGACAGAGTTCGTGAATCCTGCGAGATAGGAAGCTTCTTGCTCTCGGAAAATTGCTTCAATGCCTTCTCTCGCACATAGATAAACGGTCTGACGACCCTGAGATCCTCCCGACGTATATAGTAGTGCGCTTTCATGGTTTTCAACATACCACCGTGGAGTACTGAGATGAGGAAGCTCTCCGTGAGATCGTCCAAATGCTGACCGAGCGCCAGCACGTTATATCCCTTCTGTTTCGCTAAAGAGTACAATTGCGTCCTAATCGACTTGTCGCAGAAACTGCAGGTTCCGCTGGCAATGCTAGCGTCCAACGGATTCTCGACGTTGACGCTGATCGAGTCCGTCACCTGTTCCTCGTAAAAGTAAGGAATCTCCAGACCCTTCAGATAACTCATTAGTTCCATAGGATCGGAGCCACCCGCGTCGATGGTGGCCGCACCGATCTCGAAGTCAATCCCCTTCGATCTGACGTAAAATCTGTATTGATGTAGAGTATGCAGAAGGGAGAGCGAGTCCTTGCCGATCGCCGACAGGCAGACTAAGACCTTGTCGTTGTCCCGAATCATGTCAAATTCTTGCATAGCTTCCACCGAAGGTTTCCAGATGTTCTTCGGCGGGCAGTGCCATTGAGTTCGCGAAAACTCGAGTCTGGACTCATTATCGTCAAAATTATTCTCCTGACCGTCATCCTCTTCCTCTCGCAGATCACCCGCGCACTCCTCATCCTCCGAGAGATTGTCGTTTTGACGCGTTTGCTGTTTGCCGCCGCACTTGGTCGACAGACTCATCATCGATGTTGTCCTGGGTTTCCGTCCATGGCTGTGAGCGGAATTGGACTCGGCGCTGCTGCTCCGTTTCAGGTCCAGAGAGTCTATCGACTTATCGCTCTCTTGAAAAGACATATTTATACCACTGTCCTGAGAGCTGACGGAGTTCACGGCCGAATAAATCTTCGGCAAGATCTTCCGGGCGTCGCTGATGTCGAGGCCGCCGCGTACCTCCTGCGAATCATCGTCTACATAATCATCTACGTCGTTCTCCACCTCCTCAACCTCGGTCTTCGAACGAGGGCGGACCAGCTGCTCACTCTCGGATGGCTTCATCACGTAAATCACCGTCTCGTCCGAAGAGCATTCACTGGACATTTTGCTCTCCTGATGCGACAGCTCGCCGACTTTGCTGATGATCTCGATCGGTCCGCTTTTTCTAGAGCTCGAAAGGCGCGGGGACGCCGACGAGGGAAGCACGATTCTTCCACGATCGGGCGATCCACATCCGCTCGAAGAAACATCCGAAGTGGAGGCGTCTGGCGAATACCTGTGCAGCCCGTCAACGGCATTCACCATGCACCTGTTAAAAAAAATTCGCATGAATTTATGATAACTCGAAAAATTATTTAATTAATACGTTCATACACAATTTACGTAATATCATTAATTATATTTCTATTAAAAATTCTTATATTTTAGATGATAGTACTTTAGCTTATAGTATTATTAATAGTATTATTAATAGTATTATTAATATAGTATTATTAATGCAGATAATAAAGTACCTTATCTCAGATTTCACTTCGCTCGCCATTTCCTTCGAGAATTCCATTAAGTACTCGGCGATGTCATTGGCCGTGAACGAATCGTGCCTCGACTGTTTGTCCTCCACGTATGTTTGATTAACTATACTCTGAGCCCGCGAGTGATGCTGCGGCGTGTTCTCGGATGTGTTTGTCTCCGATAAAGCATCGTCCACTTTGGAAATTACCTCACGGATCTCCGATTTGATCTCTGTCGCTAATTCCTTGGTCATCTCCTTCACGTATGCACTCAGATCATCTTGACCCATATTCGTTAAGATAGGCGATGATCTGCCACCACCTATCAACCTCTCGGTGTAATCGCTGGTCGACGAATACGAAGACGGTGGCGACACCGGATTATGATTATTATAGTTTAAGGAAGAGATCGAGTGACTCGGGCTGGCGGCGGAATCTAATTCCAGAGTGTTTAACTCCGTCTGACTGCTGCAGCTGCAGTGAAGACGCCTGTGCCTCGATGAACCGTTCGACGTGCTTAGTCCCAAGCTGGTCAGAGTTTGCGGGCTCAGAGAAAGCGGCGGAATTGGCGAGGAAGTCGTTGCGGCACCGGCGCGATTTCCCTGCACATTGCATCCGTCGGTGGTGCTACCCAGAGAGTTGCATCTCGCGCGTCCGGCATTGGTCGCCTCCAACTCCCTCTGCTCTTTCGTCGGTCGGGCAGTCGTGCGGGATATCGATCCTAGGACCGAGGTGGTCACGGCCTCGCCTACCGCGAATCTAACAGGCATCGGCGAGTTTGGACACGTGGCGGGTGTTCGGTGTCTACCGGAGAAATGACTGGGTTCATTTTGATTTGGACTCTCCTCCTCACTGTTGCTCGATGACGATGGTTGATTCAGTTCCGCCGTGGTCGCCATCAGAGTTCGCCGAACCGTGCTCAGCGCTGGTAGGCTTCGATGCCTCGGCGAGATCATCGAGAGGGGCGTGTTGCCCGTGCGCGGAATGTCGCTGTTCAGCCGTCTCATACCGTTTGTCAGCGTCAGGCAGTTCACCAGACTGTCGTGACAGGTGGTGGCGGTGGTGCTCATGTGACTGTACTTGTTCCAGGCCAGTAACGGGTTGAACGGCACGTCCTGCTTGACGTTCTGCGAGTTACCCAAAAGGAGATCCTGCGCCTCACTCGGCAGCATGAACCAGCGCAACGCTTCCATGCGCTCGCATATAAAGTTGAAACTCTTGTCGATCTGCAGCGGATACCGTTGCGCCATTTTACGAGCGCGATTGAAGATATTCCGGGCGGTCTGCAGGGAATCGCCGTAGGTCTGCGGGAAGACGCCGGCACCGGAAGCTCGCCTCTCCGTGGCGTTCATCCTTCCGTCTGTGTACCTAATCGAGCCCAGCCACTTGCGCTCCTTGAAGATGCTGTTGGTGTGGTGTCGCCATTCGCCGGTATCGGGATTCAGCACGTACTGCGGCAACAGCTTCCAGCCTTCGGTGGCTACCATCTTGAGAGCTTCAAGCACGAAGGCAACTTCCGCTTCGCTCATGAAATAAGGAAAGGATAGCCTGGCGAAGCCCGGTCTGAGACCTTCCGCGGTAGTCTCCTCAGTGCCGTTCCGTTGTCTAAAAATAAAATAAACTATGTATAATCTGCATGCGCGACACTTTCATGAAAATAGAATCCCGCACCAAGTTCGGATAAAAGACTGACGTCTACGTATATTCCTACGCGTTTATTACGCGAAATTACACCGCATCGAGTTTAATAGACAACTACTTTCTGCTCTATCGATCTGTACATAATCTTTCACGTGTGACGATATTGTTTTGCACGAAGCAATAGAAGTTAAAATTGATATTATAATTTGAGTGAAATCAGATTTTTTACGTTATTTATAATAATAGAAATGCTGTTGACGTAAGATCGATAAAATAAGACTTTCTGTGGACTTGATGGATTTTTTCTTTCTATTTTAAAAATCGAAGATATATGAGATAATAATAATTATTTAAAAACATCACACACACACACACACACACGTCATCCTATGAATAACATCTTTAAAGTTTATCTCCTACGATTTTATTACGTTCTCTATAATTTAAAACTTAAATTATCGTATTATAAATATACTAAAGACAATTCGAACATTTTCTTTAATTAATTATAATTCAAAATATAAGATTTAAATAATTTATATTTATACAATTTTTTTCTTTCTTTGGACTTTTTATCTTCTGAAGTATTGACATAATTTAGAATCCTCTTATATTCGACTTATATATATAGAAACAAATTCAAGACAATCCACAAATAAAAATTATTCTAATCATCTCGATGCCAAATATATCTACATTTCGTCAAGCGCGGAAAATTTACTTTATCAGACGCAGTTTCTTTGATCTAAAGCGCAATAAAAAAATTACATACCCTTCCAAGAGAACGCTTTCATATTCCTTGGCGAGTTCTCGGTCAATTCCCATCAAATGATGAGCGTAACGACCCGTGCACGCGCATCCTCCACGTGCCTGGATGCCGAAGACGTCGTTCAAGACGGCGCAGACAAAGTTATGGTGGAGGAACGTGCCGCGAGGATGGCGTACCATAAACGAGAAGATGGGCAATCGCTTCACGTTCTGTGACGAGCTGCCGAGTAGAATCAATTCCGGTATGGTGCGCACGTGGGACAAGACTTGCCTGAAGAGAAAGCGATAACCATTAGTATTGTGCTGAACTATCACGTCGTACGAAGACAATTGATGGATCTACGTATCGGAAATCTTTCAATTACGTGTGCAGTACAATCGATGCATTTGTACTCGTAGTCTCTCGCAAGTGAACTCGCGCAAAGCTATCCGAAAGAGAATCACGACCCGCGAACGAAAAAGAGAGCACTAAACAGCGCTTCACTACTTTCTATGAATCGGCGTTCGTAAACAGGAAGACATTCGCGGCAAGAAATTACTCGAAACGATCGCATTTATTTCCTGGACGGTGGGAAAAGATGTGGGAAATATGTCTTACGCAATCCTTATAATCGGTACTTCAATCGTAATGCAGTCAAAGCGCGAAAAGAAGTAATTATCCCCTCGAAAAGAAGCGAGATCGCTCACCGAGAGATCTTGTCCTGCCGTGCGACGATCGCCCTCGGCGTGACGTTCTCCTTCAGCTGAACCGCCAGTCCGCATCGGATGCTCTCGACCACCCCGGCGGTCCCGCTCTCGTCCCGCAGCTCGGGATCGCGGTGATAGCGATGGGAGTCCCTCATGTCCTCCGCTTCGACGTCCTCTCGCAGGAGCCATCGTTTGGTCACCAATATACCGGGCGACTGCACGCCGCCGATGAATTTGTGGCCCGCGAAGATAATCGCGTCCTTGTGCACCGCGGTCTCCCCGACCCCAGGCAGACGTGGATTCATATCGATCTGGACGTACGGCGCTGAAGAAACAGAATATATAACAATATCGGTCACTGATCGCCTCGTCGTGCCTTCTATCGCCGACACCGAGCCACGTATCATAGCATCTGTTATGTAACGTGCAAGCGCTTACGTAAAGGATTATTATGTCGCCAATAGTAATATTTAAGTTATCTTTGTTACGAAGACATGTATGCTACTTTACGACTCTGCCACACATGGCGAGACGCGTTATTCGCTCGTCGAAGCTGGTGACTGAAAATCATCTCGCAGCAGAGTTGGGTGTGGCCCAAAGAAAATTATAGCATAACTAATGTAATAATATTTTTACTAATCAATTAGCTGCTCTTTTATTTATCCTGGCTCGAAAATCATGCACCACGGCAATTGATCGCGGTCGATTGCATCGGCCCGTGACTTTTCGTTGCAATCGATCATTACCTGCGGTGGTGTAATCCCACACGCTAAGCGCGCCGTATTGATGCAGCAGGAGGGTCGTCGCGACGTCATCTGCCAAAACCCCCGTTATGCAACTGGCAGCGCTGAAGCATCCGATCATTTGCGCAATGCCCTCGCTCCGCATTCTCGCGAGTCCCCGCTCGAGATCATTCAGATCCAAGAAGCCCTCCCGGGTCTCGGAAACTCGTACTATCTGCAAGGCAAAGTTTAATTGCATCGTCAAAGACTCGCCGCTCGACAATGGGACGGCGGGCGCGCCCACAATTAGACGACTGTGAGCGATCAAACGTCAATCCCCGGACTATTCTAGATTGAGGGTCATTTTTGAGAATCATCGCGCACCTTGAAAATATTTATACGGAGTATCCCAAGGTCCCCGCGAAATTTATTAGAGGCAAATTTCTCGAAGTTGACGTCGGTTATATTTAAAGATACGCATTTGTTACAAAATAAAAATATTTATAGATACAAAAACATCATTTATATTATTTACACGCTAATATTAACTCGCTAAATTGCGCGACCTTTGGAAAGTGTTAGATAATAGAAGAACGAAGCGGCGCGCAGCGCACAGGGTCGCGACGAGAAAGTGGAATGAGGCGATACTCGGCACGCTGCCAAAATTCGGGGCTAGCTACGTTGCGTTTGTTGCGTATCCCATCGGGATCTCTTCGCATCTCTCCTACGCATATCTCCTACGGCCATCACGCCCCGCTTTAACGATCCATTTCGCCGTCGCGCGTTTTACCGCCCGCCCCTACTTATCTGGCGCTCGAATCAGCACGCCTGGCTTTTCCACGCGAGAATTTATCTGTCGGGCTGTCCGCTTACCTTGACATCGAGCTCGCGCCAAGGCCTCAAGTTGGCGTGGTGCTCGAACGGGCCCACGAAGACCACGGTGGACTTGGAGAGATCGAGGTGCCGTAAAAGTGTGCGAAGGGCAGCGGCGGTACCTTGACCGGTGAACAGGACCGCATCCTGCTCGCTAGCCCCAACCGCGTGTCTGACGATGTCTCTGGCCTCATGCCTGCAACATGAACGAGAGTGCGAATTCACGGGACTGGCCTTCGTAGAAATGAACGATAAAAGAGTTGGCGCGATTCTCGCCACCCTCGAAGAAGGAGCTGTTGACAACAGAGCTATGACCCTTCCATCGTGCACCAGACACAACGCGACCGCTGGTTCACGATAATAAAACTGTTTGCATCGAGCATCTCCGGTATTCATGAGCAGCTCTGACACGTGTGAGCTCGTCGTGCTCGAGCGATTGACGCAGAGTCAATATAGATTTAGCGGCGTGTGACGTGACGTGAGACAGGAGACATAAGTTGAGAAGAGCAATGCACACCTTAACAGTTTGCACAGTCTCCATCGATTTCGCGGCACGCGTTAGTCATAATTTACCCGCTTAAGGATTCAGACGGCATTGAGACAAAGCGCCGCTCAAGAAAGTTAATTATATTAATTTCTCAAATGTTGATAAGTGACATTCCGCTCGTCGCGTGGTATGGAGAATATGTTTACCTAATCAACATCTCTTTTTATTCAACATTTACCATATAGAATATTAATATTTACCAAAGAATATATACACTCTTAAATTTTGTAGTGTTATTTTTGTAATTATACTCAATTTGAATCATTTTTAATAAATCTTATAGGTCGCCACTGCTTCTACTCAATATGTCGTTAATTTAACTAAAACAATGGAGTTAAAATATTACTGTTTTGTGTTAAAATAATAAATTTCGACACACATGGTAGTTAAAAATAACAAAATGTTATCTAACTCAAGGTAATGGTTTAAATTTCACCCTTTAATATTTAACAGTATAGATATAAGTAAATTTCAAACTCTGATTGAGTGTTATTATACATTCTGTTGTACATAGACGTACTTATTGTTAGTAAATTATGGGAAGAAAGCAATATGCGCTTCAAATGACGCTATTGTCATTTGAAATAAACAACATCAGCAAAGCAATCACGGAGACAGGCAGAGGGAGATTGGAATTGCAGGACGCAGCAATTTATTGTATATTGTGTACACACGCCACTAAATATGTCATCTGTCGCATGATGAACCCGTCGTGCATATCGTCATCATTATCGCGGTCTTCTCGCAGGCCACCGGGAAAGCATCGCGGCCTCCGGGGGATGGATATTGATCTGGGACATCAGCGCCAGTAAACGGGAGAATCGAGACGGGACCATTTCGCACGACCCGCGACCGTCGCCACCGCCATCCGGTCGGGCGAGGTTTAAAGCGATCCGATCCACGTTTTCCGTCGCCATGCATGAAAGCTGTCGCGATAACGCACAGACGATAGGCGCTTCGTCATTGAGCGACTTTTTAATCGTGACGCTGATTAAATTTATGTTCGCGGCCGAGAAAGTTTCCGGACGCGACGTGGGTATCTCTCTCGGGCAATATGACGCGAGCAAAACGATAGACGCGGGCTAGAATCGCCGCGCCGCGCCGTCGCGACTCGTAACTCGTGGCTTATCGGAGTCGGGAGTGTCGGATTAGAAATTGTGCGGCGGATGATAACTCGATTTAATTGCAAACTCGTCGGCGAGAACGCCGTTTGAGACACGTCAAAGCGCGGGAGCACCGCGCCTAACGTTATTTGCATACAAAAATAAATGCGAGCGGAGTAAGTGCGCGCTTGAAAATTCGTCCGATAATGCCGCGGTGTCCCAGTTACATTGGAATGAAATATGAATAAGATTAATTTATGGCTTGAATAAGTGAGTGAGTGAGTGAGCGGATGAGAGTGAACGAGAACGTTTTATTATTCTCCAGAATGAAATCCTTTCACGAGCAATCGACTGACGAGAGAGGGAAATTAGATTACGTTAATGAAATAATTGCGATAAATAATGTAAAATGATGCACACACGGAGCATAAATTGAAAGCTAATTTGAAAGTTAAATGGAACGAGATGAATAACAAATTTTATTTATAATACAAATATGTTATAATTATAAGGAAAAAAAAAGAATTAATGAATTTAAATAGCTGAATTTAAACCAGTCACGATGAATTGCAATAAAACGAGCGTTTCTTGACCTCTATTCGTACAATTCATACAGACAATTTCAACGAAAGCGGGACTCTGCGTGAATCGCGAAACAGCATTCATTCTCCCGAAGGACGAAGACTGTCAAGCCCATTATCGCCTTACCTAAAAAGAGACGACTGTAGACTGCAGATGGACGTGGATGCTCGAGTGTCGCCCAAACATGGTAGCACCTCCTTCGCAATGTAATCTTCGAGGAACTGTAACGACCTTCCCGAGGCGGTATAGTCGCAATAAACCACTGAAACACAAAGTGACGGCGGGTGAAAGGTGGACGTAAAGAATAGGTCTCTGCTTTCGCGACGAGTTTCCGTCGAAATCGCGAGAGCTTTGTCTGCCGATTTGTACTTTTCTGATCTCTCGTCGCGTAAATTGCTGTCACGCCTGCGCTATTTTATCGCGCTCCGAATTCATTAATTGCTCCTCTTTAATTAAATAATATACTCTTTGATTTACAATTACTCTTTGTTCTCGAAGAAGCAATTGCCTGGGGATAATTAGGAATTAAAAGCGATTGTGAATAAATCAAATCATCGGGAAAAGATTCTTCGCGTTTAATTTCTACACAAAATTCCGCGCACCCGCTCAAATTTCATCTCCTATTCTATTCGATTCGCGCGACGTTCGCGAAAAGTCGTTTCGCGCAAAGACGCAATTCGTCGCTCGCGAGCGAACGGCGCGGCGTGGCAAACACAGGGCGGTCTATTTGCGGGTGTACTTTGTCGACGATGTGTCGAGGCGTTAAAATATCTGGCATAAACTGCAAGAAGCCCCGTTTCCGTCGCTATTTCCAGTCTTTACAGAATCGAGTTTACCGGGGAAACGGCGCAAACGGCAAACAGCGAACGCCGCCGCCATCGCTGCGCCGCGCCGCGCCGCGCCGCTGCCGTGTCGATTAAAGTCGATGCCCGGAGCGAGGCCCGCATCGGTTTGCGTTACCACTTTGAGACCCGTTTAGAATGTTGCCCGGTATCACAAGCCTCCCCGCCGTCGTCGATGGGATTCGTGCCGACGGCACGATCAGATTGCACGCATCGCATGGTATGCAAATTTATTCGCGACGGAATCTGTTACATCTCCATAATTACTTCATGCGCTCCCACAACCGCGACGATCGAACACCATAAATCTCGCCGATTTTTACGGGTGAATTTTTACGTAACGCGACGCAACGTGCAGGCTACGATATCCGCGCCGCGATTCATCACGATCGAGGAAAAAGAAAAGATCGGAGAAAATCTTTCACTCGGTCGATGTGGCGCGAATCCGCCAAAGTTTCGTCGCGCCCACCGATCTTTCGGATTTCTGGCGTGCAGCGACAAAATCCATTCATTATCGCTTAGAGCGGCGAGCAGTTTTTCTTTTTGCGCGTGTGCAAATCGAATCGCCGCGCCGCGCCGGGGGAAAGCCAAGGTAGGTGAGGGATAATGACTCGCAGGTGTTTCTTACGAAAGCGCTTGATCGACAACCGGCCGCGGCGAAATTATATACGCAAGCGAGCGAGCGCGCGGAACTTTCGAGAGTTTAGGCACGGTGCGCGCGCTCCTAATACATTTCTCTCTCTCTCTTCGTGCATGCGACGGCGAGACGAAGCCGAGAGACGCGATGCGATGCGATCCGCTGACGCGGCGACGGACATCTCATCGCGACACTATCGAGTTCTTGTCTGCAGGTACTTTGTATATTTGCTCTCTGCTTCGCGCCGCCGCGCCGCCGCGCCGCCGCGTCTAATTGCACAGGGAAACATCGTGAAAATATCTCGGAGATTACCATCTAGCTAATTCCTCGCTGCGATCTTTTCCGTTTTATTTCTTTTTTATTTCTTTTTCGACTGAAATCCGCAATATCTCAAGCCGAGGCAGTAATCGTCGGTGACGCAATGGCGATCGCGAGTGCTTATTACTTCTTAATATGTTTATCGTCACGATCGAAGCATTTTCTAATCTCGAAAGGAAAAGCGGCGTCTCGAAGGGTATTTGTAGCATCGATTGCGCAACGATCGGCTCTCTTCGATCGCATCGGAGATTACCGAACACGGGGAAGCAAACGGCGTTTAATTTATTTATCTCCGCGGATCGAAATGAGTGGGTGGCTGACAGCTCGCAATTCGTTCGCTAGATAAGCGGTGGTTCTTATTAAATTATGTCCGTTCGGTCGCGGCTCTACTTCCTGCCGGCCGTCGTCGTAGATGACGTCAGGATATTATACCTTGAGCGAACGCGCTCGTAATCGATGCTCAGGGCGAAGTACGCGATCTTGTCGATAAACGAAATGAATAGTCGTTGGGAACGGAATGAATAGTCGAGGTCGAGTCGGCCATACTTTCAGTTCCGCCGACGGTAACAGATTCCGCGAAAATGATTTGAATGCGTAATGAGCGCGATCCGTGTCTCCCGGAGCATGTAGAGCCGCAACATTGTGCACGGAATAGCTAGCGCTATCAAAGTACCCAGAAATACATAAGCCGTACGTAATTTAATTTCCTCAATTTTACTACAGGGTAAAAAATAGTTGTTATGTGCACTCTTAAGCCCCTTGCACAAAGCTACAGCTTTGTCGGCAACTTTGTCGCTGTCGCTATCGCTATCGCTATCGCCTATTGTGCAAGGGGCTTTACTGTATATCTATAGCACGAAACGTTTTATTGACGCATTTTTTTGTTGCAATTATCTGCCGAAGATTTAAAGTATACGTTTTGCGTCATTGCGCAGACTTGACCTAAGCTAACCGGATCTCTCTTGAATCCTAAACTCGCCAGAACCGCGAAACGCGCTCCTTCTCGGACGCCGCAGGCTTGTGTCGCGGCTCGGAAAGTGTTACGCGCAGATCTCGGAGACAATCACTTTCTCCCCCCCACTGAGACACACGACACTTGCATTCGTCGAAGTGTAATCGCGAGTTACGTCGGCTGACAAGCGGGTGAGAAACGAATTCTGCCGGAAGTTGCGGTTCGACACGAATCTCAAGGGTGACGTGAACGGAGATCGGGTTTCACCGTAACAAGACTCGGTCGACTATCCGCTCCTATGCAGAGGCCTCCTCCTCCTCTGTAACCAGTGCGTGCCTCGCAAACGCGAACGCATTTGCGCCCGCGTGCCGCGCCGGGATTCACGCCTGCGATGTGCGAAATGTCGCGCGAAAACGGTGCCGATAATCGCGTCCACTAACGCTATTCGCACTCTGCGTGTGGATTATCGCGAAACAACGAGCGCAGGATCGATTGCCGCCCTCGAATTTGCCACCCACGGTGTCGAATAGTCTCGATCCCATCGCGTTTTCTCGCGACGCGTTCATCAGGCAAAAACCGAAAAAAAGGGATAAAATGAAACTGTACGTCGCGTGACGGCGTCGCTTTGTCGTCACGGCGAACGAACGAGTGGCGTGCTTCGACGGGTTTCGACGATGATTAGTTTCACGGCGATAACAACGGCATGTAAATTCGTTCTATCGCGTATGCGATTCTACGAACGACATGCGGAAGCGCGCGGCGCTTTGATGTCCCGATAGCGGACGCGGGATGTCGGTCAATTGTAATTACCGGCGCGTTTAGCAGGAATGGTTTCTACATCCGCGTGCGCGATACCGGCGGCTCGTTTCTGCGTATCGAGAAAGAAAGAGCGAGAGAGATATATACACACACACACACACAAAGAGAAAGAGAAAGAGAAAGAAAAGAGAACGTGCGCGCCGCGCCGCGCCGCGCCGAGTGATTTAGATGCACGCCAGCCCTACACGCCATTTGTCGCGTTTCGCGAGAATCGCGTTTTTGCGCTCTCTCCTCACGAGAGCCTCTTTCGACTCGCCGGAGTTAATAATCCACCGGCCAGCGCCGCGCTGTCTGCGCTTAGACCGTTAGCGCGAGCTCTCCTATAGCCTCGGAAGATTCATTAGCATACGGGGCCAGGCCGTGCAGGCCACGCAAGCCGTACATCCGGTGTGTTTTGCTGCGGTGTGCGCGCCGCGCGTCTCGTAGACACCTTTAATTAGACGCGGAAAATAATTAACGCGCCGCGCGCTCTGTCCGCCCGCGTCCGCGGCGCGTCTTTCAGGAATGGAGGACATGCCCGTAAAAACGTTCCGACCCTCCCTTTATTAAAGCGAAATGAAATTTATAGCTGGTGTATATCATGGTAACGCGCTCGTTGCTTCTCTTTTTTTTCATTTAACTTTTAAAGATTGAAGCGTTCATATAAGTGCACTTTTACGCATACCTCTTTGATCTGTCAAAGCGATAGATTAATCTATTTAAAGCGATTGTTCGCTTAAACGAGTTAAACGTATACACATTTATTTTTGTATCTATGTAAATCTATGCAAAACAAGTTTTATCATCAAGTAATTACGTCATAATATATTTTATCATTATTACATCGTATAGTTTTGTTAAATAATCCTGCGTTATTTTTCTTTGTCTAGGAATCAAATGTCTAGGAGAAATTACTGTGGCGGATGGGGACGTCGTCCGTCGTCCCCCTCATCCGCCACAAGTTAGAGATGCCCGGGAAACTGGGCACGGCACGGGGGGGGGGGTGGCGGACGAATCAGTGCGTTTCCCGCTGCCCCCCCCCCCCCCCACCGTTAGGTAAAACGTGCCGAGAGGGACAACCGGGGGGTTTTTAGTGGGTTGGAGTCCCACATAACCGTCCTCCCCGCCCCGGGGGAGGGGGTATCCGTGCGGATTTTCCCCCCGTAAAAAAAAAAAATAAAAAAGGAGAAATTACTGTAATAGGAGATACGATCATTTTCGTTCATCCAACTTTTTGCCTTATATTTTATTACTGATGTCTAGAACTGAATAGAGCTAGTGTATACTGTGAGCTCGTCCTACAGTCATCGACCATAATAGTCGCTTCGCTGCTATTGAGGCTATTCTTCGAAGTTGTTGCCATTCTGTAGAAGCATCAAAGACTCTACGGAAACAAAGCCCATGAACACAAATAGAATATACAATGTGTCTTATTTGTACAAGTGTTATTCGGAATCATACAATTCCATGCCGATCTTGGGCATTTTTCTTATCGCGCGGCACTTCAAACCGATATTACGAGAATATTATTGCGATTAGAAATGAGAATACTTGTCGAATATTGATGTGCACGAAGAGACTGCAATATGGATTCAGAGAAATATGGAAAATATCAAAAAATCCTGACCGACGCATCGAGGTGGACTGTCGGCGCTGATCGAAACAGTCGCGACCCAGTTGCGGGTTCGATCACCCCCCACCTTTTTAGTCGCGTCGATGTTCGATCCATCTCTCGCGGCTCGTGGAATAAAGCTCACAGCTCGGAACCAGTAACTAACTATCGGGAAAAAAAAAACGCGGAGACTCGTCAATAAATCATGCGAAATTAGAATGCCGTATTTGTGTGCGTGCGCGTGCGACTGAAAGAGGAGACTGGCACATTTGCAATTTTTTAAATAAAGAGGAAAGTAGGACACTGCAGCTCTTTCCCCCTTTTATTTTTCATTATATTCTGACCATTTTATTATTATATTTTGCTTGTTTTTTTCGTGGGTATTTCGCGAGTACGAAAAACATAGTTTTAAAATACGGAAAAATTAAGGAAAAGGTGTTTCCGATTGACTAGAATCGTTTTACGTAATAAAGTCTGTTCCACCAAGAAATGGAAGCGTCAGAAATCAGAGCTTATAAAGCTTACGTAACATTTGTATTTATATTTTAACCCGATTTACTAGTAGTTTATTTCTGCTAAACTACTTTAATTATGTTATAGGTAGATTATAAGTTCTATAGTTATCAGACTTACTAAGAATATTTATAAGACTTCCTTAAAATGTAAAAAATATTTATAGCCTAGTCTTTCTTAAGCAATTTATTTAAAAGGTTGAATATTTATATTTACGATAAATATTCTTCCTATACATCCTCTTATAAAATCTCTAAGAGTGACGTGGTGCTTGCAGCCGGTTTTAGTGGACACCTCTAAATGAAGATCACTCGTTACAACAGCGCACGTACCGAGATTGCCCTTGAAACCTTTGGAGTGCGCCGAAAACCCTGTCGCAAGGGGTGGCAGGCTCTCGGATGAGAGCACCACTAAATTTGGAACGAGATTCGAGAACATGCGCGTGCGAACGCGCACGACGCAACAGAGCGAGCAGCTTGCGACCTACATCGCGAAGGGATCGAGCGTACACGCTGCTCGGATGCTGGGTCACTTCCATGAAACGGCGGACGAAAATAGTAGCCGCCTTCTTTGTCCGCTCGAGCGTGTACGCGTCGTGGCCGTTCGCGTCCTCTTCCTCTCCGAGCGCGTCCGTTCTCCTCACCCTCTTTGCCATTCTCGTGTTCTCGCCCCGGGGGCTGGTGGACGGTGGACGGTGGTCGGCGCGCGGCCTGGCTTCGATCCGTGTGTCCGCGTCGAAGCGGCGCGGCGGAAGATAGTTACGGCGATAGCGCGATCGATCCACGCAGGAAACCACGCCGGATGCTGCGCATCGCGCGTGGAAATCGAAAGGCGTGCGCTGGAAAGTGATCGGCGCGGCGCGGCGCGGCGCGGCGCCACAGAAATGTCAAGCAGTGAAAGTCGGGGGAGGGAAAAAGAACATTGTTACGCCGGCTTTCACGTGGAATAGATTGGGTCAGGGACGAGCGCGCGATATGATGCAGCGGCAAGTCTTATCGTGTCTTCGCCCAACTATCGAAACGGAAGCTCCAAGATAGAAAACTGCAATCAACTTGACGGAAAAGAATCGCCTGCTTCGCTGGCCTGCAAATTCACGCGCGATACCAGATCGCGCGACGTCGCGACAATTGAATCAATTTTAGAGACGATAATCCCGAGGAACGCTATATATAAAGTTTGAACGCGTCGCCGCTGTCCAATTGCCTCCTCAATTCATTAAAACCGGCCGGCGAGCGTCTTTGACGTCGATTAACGCTTCGCCACTTGGCGTGCCTATCCGACAATCGCGCGTACGTGCAAGTATCTCAGTTTAAGGAATGTCTTTTTATCTCGCCGACGTATATACGTCATATCGAGTGGCACGTGTGCAAAGCGGCCTTAATATTTCACGACGGACGGACAGGTCTGGCCGAGCGCGGTCGTAACTTCTTCGAGGGAGGACACGGCGGCGATCGATTTTACGCCGGGGAGAAGAGTCCCCGATTTTTCTTTTTTTTTTACTTCCGTCCCATTCGCGCTCAACAATCGAGAAAATCGTGACTCAACGCGACTCGATTATTTTGCGACCGTTAACTCGGCGCAAAAATCGAAAGCGATTAAATCACTGTCACTTCCTTGCCCGAGTATTTAACCCTGGGAGCGATGACGTACAAACGGAGGATGGCCTACTGCGAGCATATCGCTTACCGAGAAATCGGAGCGTAGTTACGAGCGAGAAGTGCGTACGCGTGTGCGTGCTTTTGTGCGCATGCATTTTTTTTACCCGACTATAACCGGATGCTCGCGACAGGATTATGCAATCTGACACGGCGAGGCATTTTATCCGGATTATATGAGTTAGCAATGTCGGTCGCCACTTATGGAGAGCATCCTGCGTTTCTAGTTATTCAAATTTCAGTCGACTCGAACGTCACTCGACTCGATTAATCGCGTTTTATCTGCAATCGTTTTATTTGCGATTTAATATTAACAAATACGTCGCCGAAATGTCGGCGACGAAGCCGTGCCCTGCGTGCCAGTCGGTGAAACTTTCAAGTCCCCTTTCGCGGTTTGCGGCAAATGTCATTTAGCCGCCTATTGCGTAATCTGGGAGCCGATCGCGTCCATTCGGACAAAAATCGAGGAGAATCACGTACGGATTCTCGCGTCAACGATGATACGACAGAGAGACGTCTTCGCGACGACGGAAGAAATACCGGAGGAGAGGGTACTGGGCGAATCGTGAGACGAGTAACTGGACACGAGTGGCCTTGGCGTTATAATATTTTTATCACGCCGCAGAGTCTTTATTGGAGCAAATGGCACGTTAGTCGCGGAGGATGCCGGCCACAATTAAGCTTCACGCAAACCCCATTAAATCGGATTTGTTTTCTGCTGCGCCAGAGAAAAAAACGCGACAAAAGCGCAGCTAAGTATTATTACAGAAGACGCCGAGTGTCCACGGCAATGCAATCCGGACGGACGTATAATTATCGGAGTGGATTATCGAGTAAATTCCCCGAGGATGCGAGCAAATCCGCCGCTGTGACCATTCGGGATTACGGGTCGCTTCTGTTCTCTCCAAAAAAAGAATAGAAAAAAATATAACGATAGACGCTAGACGATCAGTGGATGTTCAGTTACGTGAAAATACAGGAAATTTAACTTCAGGTGGTTGCTTACGTAATAGACGACAGGCGTGAGCCGCATAATTAACGCGATAGATGAGTGTTCAGTCGGCTGCATTCGTCGTGACTCTCACGTGGACAGCGCAGGTAGAAACATGTAATCCATTCTCGATGACCTCCGATCTCGCGAGCAATAATATTGATAAAAGTAAAATTTGAAAGGTAAATATTAAATACGAAATCGCAGATCTTTAGCAATCGCTCTTTCCGTGTCGTCTTCTAAAATCTTCGTGTTATTCTGAATTTTGAAACAATTGTCGAGGCGCCCACAGTTTTCGAGTAATTAACGACACAAAAATTAAATTCGAGAACGGAACATAAGCGATAAAATTATAAAATATCCTCCAGTTAGTCAAGCAAACTTTAACAGAATCTTAAATTGGCAATTAATTATATAAATAGTTAAAAGTTATAAAAGAACGAAAAATAATAATTTCCTTCAACGCGTTCTCTCCAGTCAAAGAAGTTAAAAAGACATCCAGTGGCTTTGGAATACCGCGTGCATCAAATGTTTTCAATTAAACGCGAGTTCCTGAGAAATTGGCTTCTTTGCACTTTGATCCCGACCGTTCATCAATCGGAAACGATTCGAGTTATTTTTGCATATCGATCGCAACGATAGGAAATCTCGAGTCATCACAATTATACCGGTTTCGGGCGCTGGGAATATAATACCCTGGTCAAAGTTCAACGAGATCGCATCGATCACGAATAAGTCTCTCTATTGCACGCGCCAGCCAGCTAGACTGGTCGCTACTCACGACCGTTCTTCCGCTCTCGCCGGTCGTGCGTCGTGATTTCTCGAGAGACGACGGGCTCTCCGGGGACGAGGTCCTCATACATCCATACGCACGGTGACACGACTTTAAGTGCGTAGCAGTGCGGTGCACGCGTGCAGCACCAACCGCGTTAGCCGTGCGTTGCTTTAGCACGTGGCCGGTGGGTCCGTTGGCGGTGGCGGTTACGTAAACGCGCCGTAGCAACCGTGGTCAATGTCAAGGTCGGTGGTGCTGCACCGACGTACAGTCCTGCTCGCGAGCGCGTATCGGGGACCGTGAAATAGGTGCGTCGCATCGATTTCCACGCGTGTCGTCATTATTAGCATTTTACTAATTATTACTGGTCCTTTGTGGACGATCGACACATTCCAGTACACGTGTGATAACGATTTAATGTGGAAAACAGCTTCTTTATTACACGAAATATCATCGGTCATCACTCGGTTGGACTGGGAGATAAAAGGGTGAATTTACATGAGATTGTCGCTTTTATGTCAAAAGTGTCGGAACTAAATGCCCCCAGTACTGACCTAGGTACAGTGTATCATGTCAAAGTTCAACATTTGCTTTAAATGTTTAGAAAAGGTTGTTCGATAACGATATAAAGTTTCCGTCAGGACCTTATACAAGCGTAGCAGCTGCGACGATGAAGAGAGAGAGAAAGAAAGACTCTTTATCGCGCTGGCTGCTGCGTCTGCATCGCTATCATAGACGAGACGCGCGTCAACCGGGTCGCCGGTGCAATAAAGAACCAACTAATAAAGCGATAAGCACGGTCGAGTGAATCGCGACTCGCACACGCGATCACGGCATGAGCGACTCGATGCATGACTGCGGTTACGTAAAGCCAATATTCGCGTAACAACGAGAGAGATGCGTCCGGGATTTTTGTTGCATGCAAGAGATACTCGAGATACATGGAGCACGAGATAAAGATTCAGATGTACTCTACATAAGTGTTTCTTTTTTTTTTACGATGTTTAAAGAAGAGAGATTAAAGTAACGATGTAAGCAAGAAAAGGATTTTGCGAAATTGCGGCGTGAAGACCGATGGTCAATCGATGATTTCTCAGAGAATGTAACAAAGAATAAACAGAAAAGCAAGGAGAGAGATTATAATTATACGACGAAACGTTCATCGAAGGTAAAAGATTAAAGACATTAGTCGCGTAAGTCGCGTTGTTTGCCGATGCTCAGAATGACTAATTGCCGGAGAGCTTCGACACCTTGTTTATCGCATGAGCGAATCGTTACGTAAGCCGGCTCGTGCGAGAACACGACCGACATTGCCAACAAGGCGGTAACTTCGCCAGGACGAAACCGGGTCTCATCATCATACTTCGCCCGAGGGTTCTCCGAAAACAGATCCCCAATTCAAAGTTACAAACTAGTTCTAATAAGTTTCTAACAACAATAAGAGAGAATCTAGTTGGATTAGAGGAGATCGCAATAAATTAACGAATATGACGTCCGCTTTAAGCTTTAAGCCGTCCGAGAAATTACTTCTTAACCACTGCAGTATCAGAACTCGCAATCGGAAGTATGTTAGAATGACATTGTTATATTCATTATCTTTACGTAAGCATTGTTAATACTTAGATTACGAATGTTACATAAACGTAGGTATCTTTACAATTGGGCAAGAAATTTTATTGAGATTTAAAAAACGGTTTCTCTCGTTGAAAAGCCGAAGATTTAAAAACCCAAATAAAAAGCTTTGCCTATATCAGCAGAATGTTTATCTACCGACGTGCAGTCTAAAAGACTAACAATAAGTTAAAGAGATATTGTATATCAGACGTGATAAAAAAGACCGCGACGTTTATTGCACATCACGATATCTTATTTCTCTTATTTTTGGGTGAAGAGACGACTACGACGAAAGTTCAATCGTTCGCATTTCGCCGCGGAAATCCTACCTTACATTATCGTCAAACATTCTCCCTAACGCTCTTTCTACGAAATACGAAGCCGGCGTAATCGCGTGTCCCGCAACTTGCGCGTGCATACAATGACTTACTTGTTTGAACTTGCGGCGTGTTAAAGAGTTTATGTAAAGTAATACGCTATCTGTGTTTTGCAAACAGTCCCGCGGGCCACGCAGCATGACACTTGTGACAGCATCGAACCCGTTCGCAGCGGGCTGTTTTTTTTTATCTCAGCTCCACGTGCACGCGCAAGCATCATCGGCGAGTAATTTTTCCACGAGCCAATTTTCCACGAGAGCGATCTCGGCCACGCTCTGATAAGTTTAGAAATTTTCGCCGCTTTGTGCAAGAAATACTCCCAGAATTTTCAGACAGAAAAAGAGAGAAAGAGCCGTCAATGAGAACTCTCCGATCGTCAACATGTTATGATCATCATTCTCCGAAAAAAGAGAGGCGCGATAACTTTATTGAAAAACAAATTGTGGGAGTTTATCGACTTCGATAATTATCTGCAAAAGTACGCTCTTATCTCTCTCTCTCTCTCTCGATTCACTTGGCACAAAGCCCGCCTATAAATTGTTAAGTCAGTATCCGATGTGCTGTCACGTAAACAAACTATGCAAAACAGGCGCGGAGACGTAGTCGGAGAATGGTTCCAACTGGCCGTGGTATATTTCCCGTCATTAGAAATAGCTTTGGCGTAAGGTGACGTCAGCGGTTGTAGAGAGAGATAGAGAACGACGCTGCTTTATGTGGCAAACAAATATTCCCGAACGGCCCCGAGAGTGCCGGCAGAAAATTCCAAAATTCGAGGAATTATCCTCGAGATATAGGTTTCAAGGTTCATAAGTTTACGGCTTTACGGGCCGGTACTGTCCATCTAGCATGAATAACAGATAAGATAACGAAGCCGAATGCCGCGCTCGCGGCCGCGATCGGTCGTAAAATTCCGCCTATACTCTAACGTATGGACCATAAACGACCGGGTTAATCGCGATGCGTTACACGCGTCGTTGTCAACGACGTGACGTAAATTAATCCGAAACGCTGATCGATCGCAATTTGCCGCGACCGCAAACGCGCCGCGCGGAGACGCAGTCGACCATTCAAGGTTCCTCACGTTTACGCGTGTCCGCGCGTTAATATGTGTAACTCCGCTCGTTTGCGCGCCGCTCGTGTGCGTTACAAACGACCACGACCGGCGGGACGCGCGCAGGGGCACCCTGAACACTTCACGCGCGCACACACGCGCACGTGCGCTTATCAGAGAGCGCGATGTGTGACGTAACCCCGGCATGTACCGCAGGCGACGCCGGGTCTGGCGAGTCGGCCGATGGCCGTCAACCAATAGGAACGACCACCTTCGTTCACCACAATACTTTTCTCCGATCTCTCTCTCTCTCTCTCTTTTTTCTCGTGTGATTCCTACCTCTCGTTTTCTCGCCTCGCTCGCTCTCACGCTCTCCCTCTTGTCCTGAACTCGTGGCAGGATCAAGGATAACGCGCGGCAAGTACTTAGGAATCGAACCTGAATACTAGGTCACGCTCACGGCGGCTGGCGAACTCCTCGGGCGAAATGAAAGGCGCGATACGCACGGGCCGCTAACATAAGTGAATTTCGCCGACGCGCGGTCCTTGAAACAGAGTCTTAGAAACCTTTATACAAGAATAATCTTGATTGTCATCGAACGCGAGATTGCTTCCCCTCCTTAATAAAGTGGAAGTCTCTCGCATCCGGCGTTCTGGATACAATCCTGATTTACAATATGCAAACGCACGATTTCAGAGTCATATCGCAGGTGTGCCAAGTCCAATTTAGCTCGTGAGATCGAATTTCTCCAGGAAGATCTTTTTTTTCCTCTCTCTTTGAATTGTTTTTCCTTCTCGTTCTGAACTCGTTGCAGGATCAAGGATACGTATCGCGGGGCGCGTGCACCGGCCAGGACTCGTTTCCGATGAATACTAGGTCACACTCGACGGAGCTGAGTAAATTCACTAAATTCCTCAGACGAAATGAAAGGCACGACACACACGAGCCGCTGAGCGAATTTCGCCCAGTGCAACAGATGTGATCCTTGAAATAGTTCTGATGGGAAGTTCTTGCAAGCATAATCTTTGATCGAAACTGCTTCTTCATATATGAAAATCTACCGCCTCAGCTTTCTCGGTCACGAGTTTATCATCGCATGCACGCATATCTACATTCCCACGTTTATTTTCATTTTTAATATTCATAATCTACAATTTACATGCACAAATTACCTTTCCTTCGTATTTATAACACAAACAGATAGTTTCAAAAGAAACTAAGAATATCGGGTTTCTCTCTCTCTCTCTCATTTAGCTTGACCATTTCTCAAGTCCAATTTACTTTGCGAAAGGAAAATCGCTAGTACGTTGCTTTTAAATTACTGGATTATTTTCTCAAACGACCGTCAAGATCGAGGTTAATCGTCGAATACGAGGTTTGATAACTCGTCTGCCTCTATATTTACCGTCTACTCAACATTGTTATTTTTACGACGTGAAGTAGAACATTCGCGACTACGGAAATTGTGCCTCCCCTTGCCCCTGGAATATCTGCAGTGCATATTGCTCGCGATAGAGCGAGGTCGGCGAAACTGACTGCAACTCTATTGTGCCACGCAATAGGTTTTGCTTTTCGAATAGCGATCAGCGAAATTGGATAATAACGCGAGGTGGTGTGACTGACTTGTTGTTTCGTTCCTTTCCCCGTGCGTGTTTCGGTTACCTGAAACGCCCGGTATCGATTGTATTCCGCGTACCAACTCCAAGCTTCGGGCCTTATCGGGAGTTCAAATATTCACACATTGCGCATGTTTTACGTGACAATAAATTTCGCTGACATTTTCTTACTTCGAAGAAAGGTAACCTCCCAATCTGATTTCGAGATAATACATTTATTTCAAGTCGTGGATCTAAAAACGTTATACATGAAATAGACGATACGCAAGCTGACACACCGGGCCGATATGTTGTTAAAATATAAATATCTAACGTTAACGATAAGATAGAACCATGAAGTATAGTAAATTCTAATATCTAAATTTGTTGTGCGCTTCAAATTATTTCAAAAATAGCCTACGATAAAAAAATATCTCGAAAATGATTAGAGTAATTTGACACATGCGCTTTAGACAGAAAAAAGAAAAGGTTTTCGTGTACATTCTTTAGACATTCACGTCCGCTCATAAACGTATCCTTTTCCCTTTTTAATGTCGTACCTAATCATTACTTGCTGCCATACGCTGGTTGCAAAATACTCCGAATTTCCTCACAGTGTCTCTAAGACCACAAATGTCGCAACGCTCAAACACAACCGCCATTCCTATTACTCTCTGTTCCCGCGAGTCACAGAAAACGCGGTGCTTCAGGCACACACACACACACACACACACACACACACACACACACGCAACATACATGACACACACATACATGAACGTAACATATAACGTTTTCTCCTCGTCACCCAGATCACGGCAAAAGAGCCCGCCATCTCTGATCGCCGTGATACGCGATTACATCATGCCGCACGCGAATTCTCGGTGTAAACATTCGTACGCATTTTCGGGAATACGCTTGGCCTTTAAAGAGCGTGAGAGAGCGTGACGATTCGCGTGCGATCGAAGACACGATGTTTACCTTCGGCGCGCTGACATTTAACCGACGAAGCACTCGTGTCCTCTCTCGTCTCCTCCGTCCCCCTTCTCTTTCTCTACATCTTCCTCTCGAAAGCACGCCTCTATTATCCGCGCCGGACAGCCGGAAATGCTCGATCACTTTCTACGAAGCTGATCGTGTCGCATGTACCGCGTTGCTCATTGAGGATTGTAAATTGGGTCGCCGCCTAGAAGTACCGATCGTGCACATCGTGCTATCAGCGAAGCTATAGAGAAAGCACGGAATGGACGGGAAGTTCGAGTTGCGGGATCCGCACGAGTAATATTACGATTAGGACGACCACCAGATCGATACATCTCGAGGTTTAAACGCGCGGCAGCTGTATTTATAACTTTCGACCGAGTTATCTGAGTTTCTGATACTTTAATCTAATATTGAACTTATGAAGCACATTTTCTCTTGACTCTTTTTCGACAAAAGTAGCCTTAAAGAAATGCATCTTCAGACACAGATTTTAATAAACATGGATCTGTGTATTTGATAAAAGAGAAATGTGTTTATTCGTTACAAATAATTCGGACATATTTTTGCGTTAAAATACGCACAAGGAAATTGCGTATCTAACGAGATCCGTTTTTGCGTCGCGAAACTGCGCCGGAAGGCTCAAAAAGAAACGTTAGCGGCTTCGACTATTTCGGGCGTAATTCGCAGCCGTGATAATTTTAGCGTGTGGAAAATTTCCCCCGTGTTGCACGTCGGCGCGTGGGAACGCTCGAGCGGACGCGAATAAGATTTCTGCTGGACGTCATCTAAGGAAAATCGCGATAAGAGGAGCGTTTCCGCGTGATCGCTTCTACAGATGATGTCTTAACTTTCTCGGATTCGCTCGCATGTTGTGCCTTTTACGGACGAGCGCCAGACGCGGAACATTCGGCGTACTTTACTTTCATTGATTTTATCCGGCGGAACCCCGCGGACGTAGGATGAAAAGGTCGCTGACTCGCGTCGCGGGGCGATTCCACCTATCATCGTTTTTTCCCTATATCGATCCAGTCGATCTAGAACGCTCATTAATTTAATCCGGAAGCTAGGACGAAGCGGCCTCTCACCAGCTTTATCACGCGTCGCGTCATGAGCACCGCGAGGACTATGGAAAACTGCATCGGACAAGGCGGAGACGCAGCAGGTTCCCATACTCAAACGCGCGAGTTGACTTTTTTTAAAACAGTTGAATAATTTCTAAATTGAGCGATGGTTCATTATTTTTTCAACGCGACGGAATAACGATAAAACCAACAACCGCGTGATAAGGCAATATCAATGTAATTTATATCAATTACGTCATCGTTATCTTGATTGTCTTCTCCTGGTCGATAAGGATAAAGGCTACACGAGGCAAACGCGATTGCGCACACATTAAATTGCATTGTCAACGTCAGTAAAGACTCGTCAAAACGCGGCAGATGGTCTCTTTACCCAAGAATCGACGACCGTTCGTGGCGGAAGCAACGTTGTCCGATGTTCTATTAAAAAAAAAAGAAAAGAAAAAAGAAATAGGAACGAGCGTGCACAACGGAGAATCCATTCGGATTGGCGCAGACAGTGGGGATAAATCGTAGAGCGAAGCAGCTGTACGATGGCAATGCAGGCGCAAGTTGGCCGATTTCCAGGACATTGTCTCTTGACAGAATGCACGCGGCTCGCGGGGCCGACAGTCATCGGGCTGCACAGACCCGGAAGATTCGCCGGAAAACGAGCGATCGCTCGTCACCCTGCCGAGGCGAAGGGAAAACTCGCGACGCGATTGAAGGTACCGACCGAAAATAGGTACGGAGCGCCCTGGAGGTCAACGTCCGAGGCACGCGGCAAGGCGAACAGTGATATATATATAATTTTTCTCCCTTATATATTTTTAACGCGCGTCGCACATAAACCTTGCCGTCGGAGCGCCCGTGTTACGTTTATCGAGCGAAACATTCGAAATTCATAAGGCACCTACGTCCGGATTCGTTAAGCGTGGCGCATAATAACGGCGAATGTTGCAAATTGCGGCATACTTTGCTTCCCTCTTTCCGAGGAAAATGCAAATACCGAAGATCGTGAGCGCGCGATAAAACAATCCAGGTCGAAAGGGATCCGCGCGAATTTGCGTATAGCACTAAAATATTGCCTGTGCAGGAAAGTTTTCAGCTTGCATGTATCCTGAATAAATTTCGTAATTTCGCGTAATTTATAAAGTCATATCAATTTTGTTATTTTATTATAGGGAGCGATATGGTATTGTAAGTGTCGTGATTGATTAAGCGCTGACGAAATTTAGAGCAATACGCACCTTAACACTCGACGTAAATATGTCCTGCAAACCGCATTCCGCTCTTGGACGCAGGCGCGTTCGTCATGCGTGCGCTATCGCGGTGAAGTCACGTTTCGTTATTTTTCAATAACAGGACCCGCGCACGTGTCACGGAGAGCAGTGCATCAGCGACTTTTTCATACAACGCCATTAGACGATCTGGGCAAAAATGCGGCGGCGGCGATATTTCCATTTGGTTGAAATTGCGAGCGGCGAAATGACTACCTGTCGTTATAGGCGAAATGGATTGCCACCACGTTATACGTGTACGACGATAAGGTACACCGACCATTCCCAATAAGCCGTACATTTATTTTTCACGGAGCGAGTTATCTTTTTCGTGAGATCTTTTTAAATCTCCTAGGAACTCTCTACCTGGACTGGCTCGTTAAAAATAACTTAGGTAAAGCAAAAAGGTATTCGGCGATATGTTCGCTTAGCATGGATTGCATATTAACTGCGCTCCAATTTCCTTGGCAATAACGGAAGAATAACATGCGAATGTAGTTTTTCTGGAGCACAAGGTGCAGCTGTAATTTTGTTCACTTGTCATTATCGACTAATAGACTGTGCTCGAAGTTAGACCAATCTACGTATTTTCTTGTAAGCGCTTCAGGTATATTGGCACTATTGGTATCATGTAAAGGATCCCAAAAGAGAGACCACCGGATACGCTAACGAGGTGTATTTTCATATCTCGTTTATATTTTAGAAAACTTGAACATTCTCCAACACCCGGTGTTCCGCGACAAATTGTCTCGCGCGAAAATACACGGAGAAATAGCTGTCGTGCGTAGGTAATAGATGCAATTCGACCAGATGGAACTCGCGAGCCCGCGGGTCTCGATTGGACGGAGGTCCGATCGCTCGATGCCGCGTCCCCCTAGAGCCCCGTAGAGCTCTTTTCAGCAGGCACCGCGCCAGGAATTCGCTTGGCCAGCGCGAGTAAGCATCCACCACGAAGGCCATCGTCACGGCGCGATCGTGGAAATGCAGCGTCGCATGCTGCCGGTGCATAATGGCGGGGTGCCGGGCTTATTCCACTGCAGCACGCACGCTGGCTCTAGAGTCTAATGTTTTGAATTTGCTAGTGCTGACGCTATTAAGCCCAACCCGAGCGAGCCAGATGCATCGCGGATGCTCGGCTGGTGTTGAGATTAATCTTCTTATCGCGAGTGTTACACGCGATAGCTCCGGAGTTTTATACAAGCCCATCCGTAATTCGTAACGACTCTTCGTCGAATACAAAAAGTTTACAGAGTCTTAAATCTTCTCAAGCCCCTGAGAGCGAAAAGAGCGATATATGATCATCCAAGATGATAAAAAGAATGGTGCATCAATGACTCATGTTCATACATATGAAAAATGTGGTGCAGTCATGTTTAATTACGCCTACTATTAAAAACGACTATTTTCTATGTAATTAGCGTTCGTAGATAAGAAACTTTCCGCAGAGGCTAAGTTTAGTGGAACAAACAGATAACAAAACTGTGAGACTATTCAGTTCAAGTAGACTCTGCTCTAACAAAATTTTCATTTAATTTTAATTCACGGCTTGATTATAGAAGCATGTAGCAACAAAAATCGAATAGTCTCGATTAATCAAAATGATAGACGACGTTGAATATTGAGGGAAAATTGGTTTTAACTGGCCAAAGAGTCGTTGTCTGTCAATATCCTAATAATAGAAACCATACATCCGCACGTGCGGTAACGAAATTACTTTAATCGGATAGTTCTCCCACGTTTCCTGGTCGAAATGATCGTCGTGGATAAATGACGCGGCACTAAATGACAATCGCTTGAGATGCAACCGCTGAGAACCGGAATCTTGGATCGTTCGTGGTGGAACGGGGCTGATCAAGCCGACCGTTCTTGAAGTTTCTAGCAACTGTGGGAGCAGAAATGTTATCTGCATTGACCGCTTCCAGGAACGACGACGCGACGTCGTGATCGCGCGCCTCTTGACTCGGTGTCCCCGACGACGCGGACGGCACGCCGCGCGCCGCGCCGACGTCAGAGAGACGGGGAAAACGCAATTCGCGCCACGCGAGCGATTGATCCTCGCAACGAGTCGCAATTGATCCGGTGAAAGGAAGAGCTGTGGGAATAATCATTTCCACGATTCGCGCGCGCGAGATGACTGCGCGGCAAAATGTCTACGATATTCTGGCGAATCGCTCGGGAAACGTAAGATCGACTTCCGCCCGCCGCGAGCGCTCGGGAAACGGAACTTCCTGCTGCGGGAAGTGAATTACAGAAGAAAAAAAGAAAAAAAGGCTGTTTAACGATTGTAACTCTCGATCTTCCGTTCTAGCCGAGGTTCTAGCAGATACGTTCCCGGCGAGAGATACACGGGCGACGAAAGTTAATGCGTATAGAGCCCGAAAGCCTCCGTTCGACGGAGCGCGATGATATTAGCAATGCTAATAGGATTTATCATTTCCTGGCAGGTTCGTTAAAATCGATTGTCGCGGATGAATTGCTAATGCGAGCGCGGCAGACCGTCGGTATTGACGTCTGCACGTGCCGCGTGTTTTGCTTTGGACGTTTGCGTTTAGCAATAACTTCTGGTTTACTCCGATTAGCACGAATAAAACGCATGTTATTTCATCTCATTGCGAGTTTAACGCTACGCAACCAGAATTTATTGACGTATTTGTTGTCAACGTGCAATTTACAAGTCTTGCTAAACTAACGAATAAAACTTGGTGGTTTATAAATTCAAAAAAAAATTACGAATATACATCGCGGCATTTTTATACGATGTAAAGTCGGTCGCGCACGATTGATTAGCGCTAATAACGGTTAATTAAGGTCTTGGCGTTATAGCCGCGATGGCTGCGTGTTCCGGAGAGGAAAAGGAGATTGCTACCTATAACTTGTTAACCGTGGCTGCCGCTGCAAATGTCCTTAACGGCCGATGATTGCCGGTATCTGCTGAAGTAAGTCTCCTTTCCCTGCCTGTGCTATAACTGCGCCTACGATCTAGACTATCTAGAGAAAAAGAAAGAGAGAGATAACGAGTAGCTGTTCGCAATCAGAGTTAATCAAGCAAGGTTATCGTTGCAATCAGGTGTCTCGGCCTATAATTTAAGTTCTTTGAAATTTTGTCGATTCAAGGTACGTGTCGTGCAAATATGTACGTTGTCATAGGTCGAGAAATCATCGTAGGCTGTAATATAAAGCCTGTTTCTCGTGAGACTAAACTTTGGCACTCAAATACAGCCAGCTCGAGTTAAATTCTACGAAATCTAACGCGAGGTATAAGGACAAGCAACACTACACGCGGTGACGCGGTCGTGTTTCCGTCATTAATTGTCAAGCTGACGTAACAACGACGGTAATATTGCGTTTAATTAAATCTTCGGTCAATCTCGGTATTTGCGCTTCATCTATTGTAAATAAATAACGATCCTATGGCAAGCGAATAATTGCAGTCGTTCAACGAACGAAGCGATCCTGAAACCGTGCCGCATCGGCACGACCGTCGGCGAGGCCAGCATTTTTCAAGCGATTTTCAAGCCCGCACAGGCCTCTAATTGGTCATCGTTTAATTTGCCATATGTCGAGAGAGAAGGAAAGAACCGGCGAAAAAGTTGCGTCGTGCGACAAGTCGCTCGGAACCGACAGAGACGGACAGTTTGAGGTCACGGACGTCGATATACACCGCGTATATTTTCGGGGCGTGCCATGTCTGTCGACTTTTTTTCGTTATTACCGTTAAACACGGTTCTTTTGCCGAAGCGAGCGGAGCGAGAACGGCCGCGACCGCGACGCGAAGACATCGAGCGCGATGACTTCGCGTCCTCCTGTCTCCCTCGCCGTCGCGCGTCGCCTCCATCCACTTCTGCGAGATGAATAAACATCGCGTGCAGACGAGTGTATTTCGAGAATGACGTGCACGAGGCAGCTGGGCGTCGTGCAGCAGAAATAGAATGCATAATTAGGGCAAGGTGCGGAAAGCCCGTGTTCATTTTTGCCGTCTTTGTTTCATCCTCCGTCGTCGTCGGAGGAGGAACGCAACATACCCGTTTACGCAGTCAAATATCAGAGTTCACGTAATTCAATCTTGTATCAATTTGCCTATTAGGTGAGTTTAATCCGGATTTAATATCATCCGCGATTGATCCTTAGCGTGGATTGAATTGATGTATATACATTAACTCATCAGCGAGCATTTAAGAGAAAATAAATTATATTTTATCAAAATAGCATATCTCGATTTAATGATGTGATTTAATTAATTGAGCGTGGAGAGCCGCGGATTTATCTTCGAGATGAAATTCAGCGAGTTAATTTGTTCCACGCGAGATTAAAGGCGGTTCTACAATACGTTGCAAATGATGGCAACTGCTAGTTGAAAAGTGTTATTTCCACGTTGCGCTTGTCAATTGCGATTATCAAAAGAGAGTTGGCGAACTTTTTAACTATTTTGGCGACAGTAACTGGGCAATCGGCAATCAGAAATAACACTTTTCAACTAGCAGTCGCCATCGTTTGCGAGGTATTGTAGAACCGGCTTAATTCTCTCATTGCGCCGGCGGATGTAATTTCCCGCGACGCGAGAGCTATATTTGCTGGCAGCAGATCTCGGCGATCTCGGCGGACGAAAAGCGAACGAGTCACTTTCTAATTATTCAAAGGCATTTTCCTACGGCGCGATATTCCTCGTGCACGGTCGGGTGTAAATGGAACCGCCGCTTCTTCCGGTGCACCGCGCCGCGCCGCGCCGATATCTCTCTGGCCGTGCGACTTTTACCTTCCCTCTCTCGCGCACGTGACGGTCATAATACGGATCGTGCTGGGATCGCGAAGCGACCATCACGCAGAAAGTGAGAGCGCGCGATCGCGCTAACTACCGTAAACACATAAATCAGGGACTAAACTTGGTCGCCGAAGAGACAAGGGTCGCCTTGCATAGAAAAGCCGATTGACCCGCGACCTTTCGCCCGCCGATAGTAAATTTGCGTAACAGACCTCTCTTCCTCTCACACGGAGGTAAATTTAAAATATCGAGGCAACCGCGTGTATACAGTTTCGAATTAATAATTAAATCTGTTCTCGCGTAACATATCGATTTTTTTATCGGAGCTTGCGGAAAGTTTTATAAACCTCAGGTCGTATTATATTTCAGGAACGGGATATATTATCAGAATTCTTTTTTATATTGCACGTTTGTTTTGCCACGAAATAATTTCACCCAGAAATAATGGCATTTTTAAATCGCTACAGAGAAAAATTGGGGGGGGGGGCAATCAATCTTGCTTCTACACCCCGTGTTTCGGTCGTAAAAAATACGTTTAAAAATAGTTACGCACGCGCGAATGTGTGCTGGGAGAGACTGAAAACGCGCAGAAAACGAATACTATATCGACGTCGACCACGCCTCGGTATCCAGCAGCTTCACCCAGTTTTCCGCCGACTTCGGATATCGTCGGTGCGGAATGGTGCGGAAGGAAATCGAGCAGAAGGAATCGCAGATACGTATGACTACGGGTGATCATGCGCGATACTGATCCAGGCGCTTTCACCCGATCGAAGTACTCGAGACTCTTTCGGTCACAGGCTGCCTTGGAATAGCCGATACGGCACGATTTATAATTCTAATTTATGGACCGAACCTTGGCCGGCTCTTTCCATTTGGCTCTCTCTCTCTCTCTCTTTCTCTCTCGCGTAATAAAGAAATCGAGTCTTTTAATAAGTATAGTTGTTATTTGTTAGCCATGCGCCTCGCTGTCTTCTTCGAAATACGGAACTTTCCGAGAGTGGAACCCGCGATAGCGTGTTGATCCAAGAGACGTGATTGCACCGAAAGATACGATCGACAGAGATAGATAACTGCAGTCGGAGTTGGAGGGAATTATCTATTGATAATCATCCGATAAGTGTGAGTAGCGTGACCGATTGGTGCGCAATAGCGCAATCGTCTTATTCATCATATCGGGGTATAACCCGCGGAATTATACAATGCCGGCTATTTTTGCGCGATACCGTTGGCACTTTATCTCTCCTTCACCCACGAGGACCGCATCTTTAATATTACACCGTCGCCCGGATTCATATACGCCTTTCACGAGAAACGAAACGAGACCTAAATAGAAAGTCTTGCATAACGAATGCGCCGTTCCTTAATTGTCTTCAACGCGGGTATCTACGAGAAATCGCGAACGTCGCTTTTTAGATCCGCTATTCTCGGTCCTCTCATTCACAAATTGCCCATAGATATTAGAAACGAAGAAGTGAAACTCTCTCGGGAACGAGCTTTTAATGGCCTAAGCTTAATTGAGAATCACGAATTTAATTAGCGATTCGTTCGACTAATTTTCAACTGATTTTCGACTAATTTCTATATATTTTTGAAACTTTAGGTATTTAAGAGGCAAGTCAATTAAATGAACTTAAATCCGATCCATTTCATGTACCTACAATAATTCTTAGCACAATATTCTTTGCATAAGTATATATCGTCATCTTTTCGTTTCTCCTTTCGCCTCGCCTTTCGGCTGCATCGCGGCAATTATGATGCTGGGCGAGAATGGAGCCGATCGCGAGAGAGGCGAGAAGTAGGCGGCAGCAGCAGGGGTTGACGGATCGATATCCGCGACCTTGAGACTCCTCGTCGCCTTATTACACCCGGCCAACCTCCGGGTTCTCGTAAAATCGAGTTGGGATGCGTCGACGCGGACGTACAACTGCGCGTGAATTTTCTCCAGGCGAGGCCGTTGGGGAGAAGAAATTCCCGACGTGTCCGTATTTTCCAACTCCAGGCGTCCTCGTGCGCGAGCTTATTTTTCTTAATTCATGTTTGGTGCCTTTAGCGAAGCGTGTCGGAAATGCAAGCACGAAAGGTGCATTCAATCTCAGACTCGCAAATGGATTTTTTTAAGACAACGCAATTTTTATCATACAATAAATGTTTTTTTACTTTCACTTTATCGAGAAATAAGACGGTACTGATATACGTGTATGAAGGAAATTTCAGACGTAAAGAGATACAAAAATATAGAGTGGAATATCGTTTGCCAACCACGTAAAAGCAGTAACGAAAGTCGACATAATATTGTTTGAGCAAACAGCATTTAATGGTGGATTAAAAGTAATACGAATTTCTTTACCTGCCTCTATCGATTTGTGTATTTTTCTCTGCCTTGAAAACAACGAGAGAAAGAGTCAAAGAACGGCTGAGAGAGAGCGAGCGAATAATAATCTGCCGAGTGTCACACGCGGGGCGTATGTTCTATTTCGAGACTTTCGTACAGCAGTCAATATATTCTTTCTCATCTGCGACGTCTATTTATAAAACACGTCTCAAATAATGCGCGTGTTCAGCCATTTTGTGCGTTCTCCCGTCCACGAAACAGAACGTGCGAAACAGAAATTGGCACCGTACATCCGGATGTACGACTTCCTTTTTCTCTTCCCGCGAGATCTTTGATTGCTCGCAGACGCATAAAATAAATGATTGAGGATCTCTTCACGGGACCGGACGGAGTGTTTTCGATCCGCACCCAGTCCTGAATCACTCTGGATAAAAAAAGAATTGTGCGTCTCAAAATACGGATGATACGTCACACGAGCGAGAAAGTTCAAAGGTGAATCGGGATGTAATCAAACAGAAAATTCACTAGCCTGTTGTCAACATGATATACGCAATCAGATCGCAAGGTATGTTTAAATATAATTGCAACGAAGCGCCGATTCTACTTTATCTCTGATTTTATTGAAGTCTGAAAATGTGTGCAAAAGTGAAACTGTGACAGAATAATATTAAATAAATAAGAATCTTATATATGACAATTAATTTCGTTGGATTCTATTCAGCGCTTCCCATCCTTTCTCTTTTCACAACGCTACATATGTATATATATATTTTTTTTTCTTTTGGATTGACGCTTTTGGAACGCGAATAACGCGCAAAATGACGAACAAACTCTCGAGATTAATACTTTCTTCTAACCGCAATGGTGTGCTATGTGGCGAATTCTTTTCCCCGCATTCTTGCCTGAATTTCGAGTCGCCGACCAAGGTGTCATGCGTATGCAAACAGATGAGCGGATAGCGCGTGTCGCGTTACAATGGTCGGCCTAGCCGCCTCCCTCTCGGCCGCGCCGGGACGCGGCAGCGGAATGCAGAATGCAGATAGCCGCGCGGCCCGCTTCCGCCTGCAACGCTTACGTGGTGCGTAAAGGGCGTTACGTAATGCACCGAAGCGCGGATCGAGCCGCGCGCGGCGCGGTACAACTATCCTCTATCCTCTATCCCGATCCTAGCACGCGGCGATGAGCACGGAACGGGCGTGCGGGTGAACGCGCTCGGCCGCATTCGACCGGCATCGACTACCGTCGGCGTCGGCGTCGACGCGCAACACGCCGCGCTATTATCATCGAGACGCTGCACTTGTATATGCACCGTGCGTTGCATCGCGCACTCGCGCGCGAAAGAGAGGGAGAAAGAAAGAGAGAGAAAGAGAAACACCGTCAGTGGATTTTTCCGACCGCGGAAAATTTGCCGTCAACATTCTCCACGCGACCGCCCGACTTTCTGACCATCGTAACGCGACTTTTGCTTTTCATCCTCGACACCCCCTCGCCCTATAGGTAAACCAGCCAAGGCAAGGCAGCGGTCTTGAACTTTTATTCTGAGGATTTATCAAAGAGTGGAAAAAAATAATTTAAGGCTTTCAATTTTTTTTCACCTATCGTATCTAGATTTTTAATCAACGCCCTGATTGCCTCTATCTTTAACTTCTTTCCATCTTCTCGTTTACGCCATATAGAAAATAAATATAGAGACAAGCTATAAAGCGCGCGCGCGCGCGTTTGTGTATAAGCAAAATTGAAGATAATATCAGACTTCGTGGAGATATTTCTTCTAATCACTAGCTATATCAATGAAAGGTTTTTACAGTGCCGCTATAAATAGCGAAGCTAATTCGCAAAAACTGAAACAACAGGTATTTTATAAATTATTCAATGTTATACATGCGATTATGCTCGATCTATCACTTCAACGAGTGTGTAAATGCATCATGACCTATTTACCGTTTCTTTCTCGCTTTCACATGGAAAGTGAGAAAAGAAACGAAAACAGATTAGAATACAAGCCACTCACGGTTCTTCGGTAAATAAATAAAAATCACATATATCAACGATATACGATATGGCCTCTTTTACTTTCATTCAATTCAAACAAATAAATCCCGTTCTGTTTCAATTTAGATACTATTTATTTCACGTGAGTTAATTTGTATTTTGTAAAATTTATTTCGTAAAATCTGAATTACACGCGTTGTTATACTCTCATTAGATGTTACATAATTTAGTCGGAAAGGAATTAAAACAAGGTATCGATGTCTTAATTGCCGATCAGTTCCGAATGTAAAGAGGAAATGTACACTTCGCATTTAAATGAGTTTTTTGAAAGTCATCACGTAACAACGAGAAAATATTTCAAACTTCAAACGACTAGAAAACGTCCGGCTTTGTTGGATATGGAAAAGGTGTGATCGACCTCGCGCGAAATGTCTGTTATCTCGCTTAATAATCGGCTAATCGTCGGATGATTACGCGTTTCCTTAATACATAGCTGTTGCACTTCGCGTGCATGCCTAACGAAGTACTGTGTGCCAGCACGAAGCCGACGTGTGCAAAGGTTAAAAACGTTTCGCCGACAATTTCGCGTGCGTTCTACACGATTCCATTGTGATATCAAATTATCCAACACGCGCGCGAGGCTGACTAATGCGCGTAGTGATAAGTGCTCCTGCTCCATGCTGTTGCCGCGATATCATATGTCCAGAAAAAAAAAGAGATCGTAATAAAAATGCACTGCGTGTGTCGAAAGAATAACGTGAAACGACTGCTACGACGGTCGTGTAAAACCGCACGAGTGGTAAATGAAATTATTCCGAACAGGATGTGCCTCTCGTAAAGTCATCTCTATTCTTTTCGAGCATTACTCCACATGGTCGTATAATCGAGGAGTATTTAATTTAAAGACCAATTACGCTTCAAGGGCCGCGTGAGGCGGAATCGTAAACTAAACGGCAAGATCGTGCCGCGGTTATCAGAAAGAAGATTGAGACAAGAACGCATTCGAGTTTACGCCCACGTTGCGCCACGGTCGCTCGTAAAAGTCTTCGAGTGGACAATGGAGCGACCGTTGGACGCAATGTTGGCCGTGAACAAGTTCATACGATTCCGCCCTCGATTCAGGGGCCCTCGGAAAAGAAAAAACGGACGATCTAATTGCCCCGGAGTAATGGGGGTCGCGTCGTCAACCGGTGGGACGTGGACGAGGCAGTAAATTCGACGGCTTCTCTCGCTTCCGCGAGGAGACGCGACGCAAAGTGTCGCGGCATCCTTAAGAGGAAGGCGGGACGCATTCGAGGACGAGAATCCGCGTCGTCTCCGGGATCGGTCGCGCGGCGGTACGCATATATATATATATACGTATGTCTACGGAGCGTCCCGTTAACGGACCTCGCTTCGCGGATCGCGTCTGTCACCTACATACGCGAGTAAGCACGAGACGCGCGACAAAACGTATCCCGTTCTCGAGGCCGCGCGTTCGAATGCGGGTTTACGGCTAAACGACGGGCACAGCCGCTCCAATAACCCTTAACTCCTTGAGGCACGGTCACGGTGATCACGTCCTTTTACGGCGGCCGAGACAATAAGCAGCAAGAAACCGGGACGTTCGCCGTTTTCAAAGAAGAACGGAACCGGGACATCTACGTGTTTTGTATTTTTCGTTCACGTTATCAAAATCGTATTACTAAATTATTTTAATATCAATAACTCGCTGCTCAAACTGCATACATTCGTGTACGCCTTATAAGTAATGTTGTAATCAATTAATTGCTTAAGTTTATCTATAAACGCGAAAGCAAACGCTTCAAAGAGTTAAACGTTTGCAGAGCTGTGGTAAGTCAAACCGCAAGACGTTTATGCGTAATTGCGCACGTTGCATCTGCAATGCGTTTGCAGCGTCAAATATTTGTTCTGGTAAAAGTGCAAGATTGCGAGACCAAGCGGTGGTAGGGTTTTCATTTGATAACGATACCGACGTCCGACGTTGGCGTCACGTCTATTTCTAGATATTTGCTATCGGACATCCGTTGTAGCGGAACCTGAGACGACGCCGCGGACATCCAGTTCAAACAAGAATTATTGTTATCTCGCATTTCTCGATCGAGAGTGTTCCACGGTATGCGCGCGCGCGCCAGAGGAAATTACGGTGTACGATGTTTGAGAACCCGCGACAATTTCCTGGATTAACATCGGCATCGCGTGTCGCTGGTAAACACGTCTTAAATGTGGCCATATAACGTAATGTTAAAGCCGTCCCGAGACTTTCAAAGCAAGAAAGTCGAGCTGTTTATTAACGATATAACGGCCCCGAGAAATGCCGGATATTTAGAGTTGCTTTCCATTTCATGTAAGAGAAACAGTAAGAATCGACTTTGATCAATGAAGATAACTCAGCCTTCTCTTTCACAGTAATAATAATACGATAATACAACGATCTAATAACGATAGAATTATTAGCGAAATAATAATGTTTTCTGTTGATAACTTTCGCTAATCTAACAAAATATCCGTGTCATCATTTTTATCTATACAAAAGCGCATTAAGATATCGCCTATCAAAATGCGTGACGACAGTTCTTCATTTGCTCTTCAAATCAAATCACATAGTGACTCAACCGTGTATTTGTCGCGCGAAATCGTGACGATCGCGAGAGCGTTAACGCGCAGCTTGCGTGTCAGCAGAGAGAACGAATGACGAATGTCGAAAATAATAAAGCGCAACAAAGTGCAGCTCCGATAACATATGAGCCGCGCGTAAGGTGAACACATAGGAAATCCGATCCTGGGGTACGTAACAAAACAAAATTACACAGCGGGCATACCCGATGAGGGCCGGCATAACCGAGAGTCGCGGGCGAGAAAAAGACACGCATTCTGGAATTCTTTTTCAAGCGGATCCGATAACGTCGCGAAATGCTACTTATATCGATGATCGGCGATCACTTAGTTTATCTGATAAATCGGCTGTTTGCAAACACCGCTGCCTTAATCAAAAAACACGGCATCGATAGGTTGGTCCGCCACGTGTTCCTCGAGTGCGATAAATTTTCCGCTAACTAAATCCGTTCGCGAGCGTCCCGATGCCGATGTCCCGATTCGCGTGCGCGCTAACTCCATTTCGAACTCGGTGCCGGATTAGTCATTCCCGTTGAGTAGTTTTCCGATCGAAGACCGTGGATTTGTTTTAATCCGCGCAAAGGGCGAGATTTGCGGCACGTCTGACGCGGTGACATCGGATGAATACCCGTCTTTGTGTTTGGCGTACAATGCTAACGTTGTGTGACGCACGATTTGATACACGTATACGTATGTGAACGCGCGTGTTCACGTGACGGCCAACTACGTAATTCTCTGCTGAGAGGAGAATTATCCTTCGGATTCTTCACGGTGACAGATCGTCCTTCAGAGAAATTTCTTTAATTGCTACTAATTGCTATTGTTGATTAATTAAACTCCAGTGCTTCAGGATAAAATAAAATTGACACGTTAATGGTTTGTCTCACGTTTTGATGTGTAAAAGTAAATCAATTATAACTTAATATTTTTTTCTTGAGAAACGAAAACAAAAATATTGATGTTTGTCGAATGTTTGTTGATTTCTTTTTCGGAAACGCGTTATCGATACATAATAAACTCACATTGCATTTGATTCAAATAATCAACATGCTTACATAATTATTAATGTCGATAATAAATAAATCAGAGAGGTAAACATCTTCTCATAAACATGGTTACCTAATTTTTATTAGCTAAGCCGCCACTTTTGTCTTATCTCATATTACCGGATATAACTATTTTTTTCTGTTTGGGTCACTGATGTCCGTATCTGTACGTAATATCTTTTTGTTATTATGAAGTACATTGTGTGTGTGTGTGTGTGTGTGTGTGTGTGTCGTGAGTCTAATGAAGAGAAACTTATCTGTAAATATCAGTGAAAAGAATCGCATGATAAAGCTGAGACAGATACCAAATATTTAATTCCTCGTCCGATTAAAAAAACATTACTAGAAATATAATCTAAGATCGTGATTTGTGATATTGATATACTGGCCGCAAGTACAAACAGCTCTCCACGCGTTATTAATAAATTATTTTTTCAGATCACGGCCCGATATAGTTTATTATCAGACGGTGACCATCATTAATTTATTAGATATCTGCTTCAAGCTCGCGTTAAATTTTATTCCATCATATTGTCAATTAAAAAACATGATTTTATCGAAGTAAAATTATCGAAGGTGTTTGGAAATGAAAGATTTGCGCGGAAGATTTTCTTATCGCCATTTTCGTACGTTATTCTTCTTTCTTTAACGTGCTGATTGTAAATTTTTTATATCGCCCTATAATCCTTTTGGATTACGAGTTCTCTCTCGTCTTCAATCATTTCGCTTAAATGACGAAATTAAAACGTTACACGTTTCGCGAAAAATTGCGATTCGCGAATCGGTGACGAATTACGTTCTCTGCGTTGTCTCTGGGAAAGTGAGTTATAACGAAGCGAGAATATTTATCGCCCACCCATTCAAGCTCGGGATCCAGTATTATTGTACCGAGACGACCAGGAAGAAACTGGGTCAAGCTGGTGCGGGACAAGTAAAACTGGGTCAAACGCGCCATTATTGCCGATCCGGGAACGCGTTATCCGGCGTTTGCGTTTCAGAAATGTCCGACGAAATTGTCGAATCGATGAGAGACGGCGCGTGCGTGCGTATGCGCATTTATTGATCATTATTGACGGACTTCGATTGGGTTTATAGCGCTTTATGATACCGATGTCGTTATTGAAGCGCCGTTATTGAAGCGCACTCGAGTCGAACTATCGCGGCACTCTCGCCGTCTGTCATGCGAGGAAATAAATTGCAGATAATGGAGAGATGACCGGGGACACTTAATAATTCTTCCGCTCGGACTCTTACTCTCGATAAGAACGTTCAAACGTATATTTTTGCTACTCGGACGGCGAAGATTTCGAAAATATATAGCTAAACGCTCGCGGTTCCTCGAACGTTCGTAGAACTGTTGCAAATCGAGACAACTTCGCCGCGAAGAGTTGACAAATATTTAACTAACCGAATGGATTTTCTTGACACCACTCCAATTTCTTAATTCCGACGAAATATTGACTTGGCCTGTTTGCCAGACAAGAATGTTAGAGGAGAGACGAAACGGACGAGTCGTTCTTCGTTGATGACGCAGTCATCCTTATTTCTTCGGAAGATCACGTGACGTGGAGACCCGCGCGAAATAGTGGCCTAACAGGATCGCATCTCCCATCGACCTCGAGATGTGTCAGACCAAGATCAACCTAGTCGGAAGACAACGGGTCGTCCATCACGAACATCTGACCCACTCGAGAAACTCGTTTGTTGGCAGAAGCGTCTAAGCGCGCATCGAGTTCCACTACATTATGCAGCGAAATATCTTCCTAAATTCGCGATTGATAAAATCAATCGAGACATCTGATAAACTGACGCGTCGCGCCACTTTTTATCTTGTAATTTTTGTCTCTTAATGGTATTTCTTAATACGACAGAATTATAAATATGAATTAAATAAAAAAGAAAGAAAAAGATCTTTTCCTTTGTTTCCCTACTTCCGTTCCTGGCGATTATTAAAACAGGAATATGACCTGCAACTTCGAGGCCTGCATTTGAAGCGGATCGAATTCTGGGCTTCTATTTTAAAGGAGACGGGCTTGACTTGCAAATTTCATGTAGATTTCCGTCACTTCCCACCGAGCGTCGTGAATCACGCGGCGGCGAACCTGTTTTTTCGGTGAAGGCCATCTCCCTAACGTTCGTCATTTGGAGAACAATATATTTATCAGCGATATTTTATCCGCGCGAATAAGCTTTAAAGACGCGGTGCCTGCCGCGCTTATCGCATCGTCTCAGCGATATAATCGCACTTTTACACGTGTTACCTCTCGCCTCATCGGTAATAATCCTAGCTCGTAATCGCGAAGTGTTACGTAGTGTCACGTATTTTTTGTCAAACGCAAAATCCCACCGCCCACGGAAAAATTGCATGTACAGTCGCTACAAGTGTTACAATAGATCTCGAAAGAGTACTGACTTTGAAAAAAAATGTTCAAACGAAAGTCTTCTTTTGAATTCGACGCTTTCGGAGATATTGGCTCGTGATGAAGCACTCTCTGTGCTTCCTGTGATTTTTATGTAGATCACGTTGTCACACGATACGCAGTATACTCCACTCGCACGGTGTTTGCCGTCAAACGTCGCTGCACTCGTTCATTACGCGAGCAAGCCATTAAGCGGCTTTGACGCTCGGACAAAAAGCCGGGTGCCATCGAAAGAGCAAATCGAATTAGGGAGGCACGATCGGGTCGAGCAGGGTGTCGTCTATTCGCTAAATGGAGCCGCGTAAGCGCGCGATTGGTTTCAGCTATTTATTGACACGTGCCTACAGACGGAGGTCACGAACTGCGCGTAGGAGATCACGAGATCGTTTCGTGTGCAACACGCGGTGTACGTATACGATCCGTGGGTTCGGAATTTTACGAGCCAACATCTCTCGCACGTAAGAACCGCCACGAATCACGTGACCAGGGATAGGCGCTTGATTAGGAAAAGGATACAGTATCTCCCTCGGTCCATAAATAGAAGTTCGAAGCTCATAAATTTGTGATAGAAACTACCGATCCCCGACGCGCTCCGCACGCGAGTCGCAATCTGCATTTTCTGCAAGACTTTCACTTCGTTAAGCAAATAAGTCGATCATCGCCGTAACGTTAAAAGATATTGCAACTCCGCGACGTCCAGCCGCCACGCGATTCCGTTAGAGAACTATCTAGCGCGCGCGAAAGAGAGTTAAGGTCGCCATCGCGCCGAGCGATGCATGACGTCAGCCCGACGATATTTATGAGCACGCTCGAAGGAACCGACTTCGCGCAAATAAGCCGCGATTCGGTACTCCAAATAGTCCGTCGTCGTCGTCGTCCATCGCGATGTTAACCACCGACGATTCGTTCGATGAGATACGACGAAGGCCCTTCTCTCTTCCTTTCTCTCTCTCTCTCTCTCTCTCTCTCTCTCCCTCGTTCGCGTTCAAGGTTCTCTGCGACGCTTTTCACGCGAGCCTTATTGATCGCAACAACGAATGGAGTTTCCAAGGTAGCACGTGGCCTTTCAAAGTAATCCTCGGACAATGACACGCCTGATGGTCAGCCGCACGAAACCGCCAAACAACTTTAGCGACGGAGTGTGTTTACACGTGCCGACGAGACGATAAAAGCGCTCGATAAGGAAAGCATTTTGCAACTCGGGGGAACTTATTGCAAAAAAATTACTCGCCGACTTGTGTGTGTGTTCGTGTGTGTGTGTTCATTGTGGTTTTACGCTCATCGACCGATCGTTACGTTGTTTGGATGCAAAAGTGAAAGGAGCATGTTGGTGCATTGTGCAACAGCGCAATCTAAACTTGCGAGAAGCACAGAGTGCTTCGCCACGAGGAGTCGACGTCTCCAAAAGTGTCGAGTTCGAATCGCAATTCTTTCTTCAAATACACTTTCCTAAGATCGATACTTTTAATCATGAAAGTAGAACTACCGAGAAGGAAGAAGTTCTTCCTAGTAGAATTAAATACTGCGAAAATTCGAGGAATCCGAATAAACCCAGCTAGATTTTAGAGAACGTAGCGATATCATTACTATTTTAAATTTAAAAAATGTTTAAAGTCTGTCAAGTCAGAACTGAAGAAGAAAATCGTCGAAAATGTTTGTTTACTATCTTCCTACGTCCTTCCTTTTTTTATATCCAATAAATTTGGCTTCTTACGATGTTGTCCTGTAGTAAACTTATTTTCAACAAACATATTATTTTTATCACGAAAAAAAAAAAAGAAAAACTGGGGAAACATTCCCAATTATGCGGAAACATCCTTGGCGCTCCAGTCAAGAGTTACCTTAAATTAATCAGAGATATGGCGCACGATTTACCCGCGTTTGCGTCCTTCGTAAGGGCGGGAACACGAGGTAGTAACGAGCGATTGTGACGGAACGACGTAGGGGAAATTTTCGACGGGGGAGAAGCCGCGTGATATCGGCTCTCGATATCGATTCGGCATCGAGCGCGGGTCAACAAGGAAATCTTCCGCGAGGGATCGATCGGCGGCTAAAAATATACGGCTTTATGCTCTTAATTGGGGATACTTCGGCAAGGGTTTCGGGCGCTACCGCTCCGTGGGGTAGTATCGAATTACGGAAGGTATATACGCCAGCGGCACTTGGAGGATGTCCCAATCGAGCGCGGGCGAAGGCTTACACCACACGACACATAACTCGAGAAGTAAATTCTCACAATTAGTCACCGTCGCACTTTACTTTAACCGGCTGGCGCGCGCGAGAGAGATAATCAGAAAGTTATATCAGTCCCGAATTGAAGCTCGACACGGCGATACTATTATTACGACACCGATGACTCCTTGGTATTTCTTTGATCTTCGGAGCTACAAAGTCGCACCTTGACTTTGTAAACAAACTTTTATAAGCGTCTTGTAATAATTACGGTATGTTTCTTCTAACGCGACGAGTTCTAAAAATAACTCAGAAAAATTCTGCTCCGTTTTTTTTTTCGTTCTTTTGTAAATAATTATCGACAGTTTGGAAATTGTCAAAGAAATATCAAGTAAAAGGATTATTCCAACAAAAGAATGATCCCATTAATATAGATATTTCGAACTGCAAAAAAATGGGTATAGTAAACAATACGTGATAATATCTAATTTTATCGCTGCTCCAGATAAGTGCGTATAAACATGTTTAATTTTGCAGCAGACGATCGCGTGATAGTATATAATATATATATGTAACAAATAATCTAGGCAGATTAAGCGCCGACGTAATTTCTCAATAGCTCCGAAGACAATAATCGAATTCCGGAGCGCTGAAGAAAATCGCCGAGAAATTATCTCCGGCCTTGAGAGCGGGCGTATTCAATTTCATGGGAATGCTGATCATCCCGACGATTCGCTACAAAGATGGAGGGCCCGCTTAGTCGGGCAACTGACGGCGATACGGTGGAAAGTGACGCGCAGCGTTATTTATTAACTTATATCCTGACAGTCCCAACAACGAGCTGGCACGGCTCGCTTCTTGGGGCGTCCGCCATGCAGGCCGAGGGTATTGGGGGATGCGCGGAGGCGCGGAGGCGCGAGAAGGGGTGGCAAAACGGTCTACTTGTCTATATTGGTACTATATTGATCACTGACCTTTCCTGCGGCCGAACGGGCCGAAGAACGTGCCGTTCTTGCCGATGACGTTATCGTCGATGTACTTGAGCAGCTTCGTGGTGTCCTCCCCTTTCTTCGCGGCGATCGACTTGACGGGGCGTGGTGGGACCACCCTCTGATTACCGGCGGTGACGGTGCTGGTGCTGGTGCTGGTGGTGATGACGACGGGGTTGCTGAAGGCTACGGCGACGGTGTTGGTCGTCGAGCTCGACGTCGCGTTCGACTGACTGGCCTGAAGGCCGCCGGCGCCGGTGACGGGGCACGCGCTCGTCTCCTCCGCGAGGGAGCCGATCCTGCGCTGCGAGCCCCAGTTCTTGCCGCAAGAGATCTTCACCGAGCAGCTCATCCTCTCATAGTAATCGTAGCCCGGAGCGCATAGCAAAGTCAATTAATCAACGCGACGACAACAATAACAACTGTCCGTGTCACGTCCGGGATCACGGAATCAACTTCGGGGGTGGGCCCCGATGGAAGTCGAGGGTCCCGTTCCGTTTCGCGCGCGGGGTTCTACTTGAGGACGGCGCGGGCGCGCATCCCCCGCGAGACGCACCGCGGCCGCGAGAGTTCGATCCTTCCGCGCGGCTCGGCGGTCGCACGTGTCACGTTTGCGTGTCCGCGGTTGGCGAGCTCCGACTTTCCCGGCGAGGAAAACGAGCGCCCCCCCCTGTCGCTGGGAGAAACTTTCCCGATCGGATCGGTTGCGTAAGAATATTCGTAGTCGCGCACACCGGGTTGAACGACCGGCGCGATTTAGTCAATCAGACGCTCGCGCGCGCGCGCGAGCGCGTCCTCCTCAGTCCTCCTCTCGGGTCGCGCCTACTTGGATCAGTTCCGCCCTCCGCCGACCGAGTGTCCCGGCGATCGGGATCGATTCCGGGGTGTCGATCGCGCGGTATGTCAAAACTTCCGCGACGGGCCGCTCGTTGGCGCGGGAGAGCGAGTGAGCCGATCGCGGGGAGAAACTTAGCGTGTACAATCTCCTCGAACGCCGAGGCGAGACTGAATGTCTGGTGGACGACGAGCTGCCCCCGGTTCTCCAATGACGTCACCCTGCCACGCAGGCGCCCGAGAGTCTCGCCATGCTGCGAGCGCATCTTCCCTCTCCTTCTCTCCCCCTCTCCTCCCGAGGGGGCGGGGGGGGGTGGCGGGGGACGGGGGACGAGGCGTGCGCGCGCGATATCGCGACGGCCGACGGGCTGATTGCTGAATAACTCGCGACGCAAATTGCCGCGAACGCGCGCGACGAGACGCGGGGAGGATTCCTCCTTATCGCGCGCTCGCCGAGACTCTGTTTGTCAAAGGCGATTTTTTTTTTTTCACCACGAGGCGAACGGGGCGCGTCCTTCCTCCCGCGCCGACCTCGCGCGACCCGCGAACATGGCGGTTCGTGGCCTAGGGAGGAGTGGACTCTCGCGTAGAGAGCACGGCTCGCGCGCGGGCCGGATTAACTATATATACGTTACCCTATCGATCGTATCGCAGCGTGGTTTTCGCCTGATTAAAATTAGTAACGGCGTTTTCACGGCGCTCCATCGTAACGCGGGTGGTGATCGATCTTACGAAAGGGCCGCGTCACGTTCGCCCACCCTCCCCCGGAAATTAATCAAGCGAGACTGATGTATGCGCGATTGATCCGCGATTCGCCCGCTCATTCCGCTTGCCGCGAACGCCACTTCCGGCCTGAGGTTGACGTCGAAATGATCGAGACACCTTTCTCTTTCGATGACTATACAACGATGCGATAGACTTTGCACGATCTGTGATTCGCGTCGAAAGATGTCGAAACAAAAAAATCTGACACGTTTTATCCGTGTTATTTTAATTTTTAGATATTTTATACATGTATTCGGATTCTCGAATTTTTTTTTCATATTTTACGGCACACAAATAGAACACTATCCTGTTAGCAGAAATTATAAATCATCTTTTCTAGGGAAACTTATATATAAAAATCCCAATTAATGTTTAGAAAGCAGAACGAGATTAAGAATAATAAAAAAATAAATTTATAAGGTATGTAGAATTGTCAGCATATTCGATAAATCTTTCCAGATGCCCCAATTAAAGCTCCGGTTTACCCACTGCAGCTATCTTGGATTGATAAGTCAGAAGCGAGAAAATATATCATGAAAATTGTAGCAACGTACATTAAAATAAAAATGTTTATCAATTAATTAAATAACGTTTGTAATTGATAGAATAGATTTTCAAAATATATCGAAAATTGCTCTTTTGTTTGGACAAGCAATAAATAGTCTATATATGTCAAATTGAATTGTGCCTAATCAAGGACGAAAACAAGCTGTCGAATTGAAATGAAAAAAATATTTGCTTTCACATATTAAATTATAACAAAATGGGAGTCTTCGATATACTTTAATACTACGATAATTATTTTAAATATAAAAACACTGCACTAAAACGACAAATGACGCTGTACATTGCAAGAATAATTTAACTTTTTAACATTATTTTTCTTTATAATTTTGCCGAAAGTAATGTTTACTGTCAACGTTGACGCAAAACAGTTCCACAAAATCTGTCAGCTCAATCGACGCTTAATCAGGGATCGCTAATTAAAATAAAGATACTACCGTTCTACCGTCGCGTTTGTTAAGTAAACAACCGCGATTAGGGGTTACGCGACCCTGCGGCTGATGGCCTCCGGACTCGTGAGAGTTGCAAGGCGTTTTATCGAAGGCAGAGATACGGCTAACCCAATTAAAATGTTTAATCGACACGTCCCCTCCTCTCTGCTTTCGTTATCGCGCGTATCGCCGCAATAATACGATGACAAATTGGATCGGCGCAGCGCGCGTAACGGAAGAGAATAAGATGGATTTCACGAAATCAACAGATAACAATGCGGTACACATGTTTATACCATCCGACCATCGACAGCTGCTCCCCACGTGACACACCCGTACGGGTGTCTCTCTAACAGCTGAATAATTATCATAAACTGAATAATTATCTCTTAATTTTTTTTTTTTCGACAGATAATCACATGGTCGAAGTCAAACGTCGCGCAGCGGCAACATTCCAATCACCGGGTATTGATCGTGTTGCCATAATTACGAGCAAAGAGGCCTCCGGGGCTTGAAAAAGCCGTCAAAGAGAAACGCCTGCCAAGCGGAGGAGAATTAAAATAGATCCAGAAAACGATAAACTCGCTCGCAAAAGAGTACTTTTTGGAAGCGATAAACTCACATTGTTGAAATCTGGAGCGTTCTTGGAGCATTTAAAAATTCGTTTATTATTTTTTAATGGTTCCTTTAAAGTATCATTAATGCTTTCATTGATCTTATAACACATGGATTACGTAAAATTACGATAAAAAATTGACGTGTTATATTATCGCGTATTTTACGTTTCACTTCGTAGACTCTCGTTAGGGTTCAATTCCTCTCCTAAATTAATGATTAATTCCGCTTGATTGGGCAATTCGCGATACTAACTGAGATATTATTATTTGAATTCTAACTGGCCAAACATACTGCGATATACGCGCTTTATCTCTCCCTATCATATAAATACCATGCAGTTGGAATTTACGGCTACGTGCGACCCTCCTCGACAGGCAAACTCTCCATGGTAACGAAACTTCAGTTTCGATTCCCGACCGAAAAGTCTAGATATGTTCAGTGTTCACGCTTTCGGTCTCGTGTAACCTTGCCGTCGTAAAAAAGCCGCGCTTTTCAGATTCTCCGTGAAAAATATCCGAAATGCTTAAGTTTCAACAACGCGCTACTCCGGAGGATCTCAAGATCGTTGCGTCTATAGAACGCAAACGACAAATCGAAGAAGCGAGGAAACTGCGCATCTTTAATCCTCGCGTTAGAAAAATTGGAGTAAGTATATCCAGTCCCGAGTGTTCCATCCTTCGTTAGACTTTCATATCTTATTTCGATCAAATTTGATTTAATTCTTAATTCAGTCATTTTGTTAGCTTGCGTTCTCCTAATTAATTAAGAAGATTCTTTGTGATATTTACCACTGACATTTACCATTAAATCTGTTACAATCTACTCTCGGCTAAATTGATCGAGAATCTTGCTTCAACTGATTCTGCTGTTTCCCAATATCCCTAACCGGTAAATTCCACAAGTGTAATTTGACGGAGAGCGTAACGCGACACTTGATTGATCTAACAATCTGGGAAGTTGCACGCTTCTCAATGCGATAGGATTCGCGCGATTGTTTCCCTGACATTTGCAGATAGACAAGGAGTTCTTGGATAAGCAAGTCGAGGAAAAGAAGCAGCAGCGCGAGTGGGAACGGGCGAAAGAATGCCAATTGGACGAGGCACTCATTCGCAGCAACGAGCATGCCGTGCATTTGGAGAGACGGCAGGAGGAGGTAATTGAGTGCCGTCAATGCCGATAATTACGCGGGAATGTTCGCTCGATACCCGAGCCGGCACTCGGCGATTTCGGTGTCACGTGCCACTAACGAAAAACCCCGGAGGAATCGAGAGAAACGCTTCCCTGTTTCGCAGGAAAGGCGAAGAATAAACAAGGAGGTCGAGTCCTACCGACAAGTTCATCAGCGAGCGGAGGACCGTCGAGATTACGACCTGTACGACCCCGAGGCGTTAAAGAAATCGCTTCCAGCGCGCGTGGACGACAACGGCGACGATCCGAGCTTGGGAGCAGCGTCCGCTCAGAAGTGCGTAAATAGCCTGATTAATACCGCCAACAATGAGTGGTGCAATCGGGAGAGAAAAGTCGCGGAGAGGTTTTTATCTCGGACTTTCCAGAAGTTAAGATAGAAGAATGCTTGTGAAACTCGTTATTCTGTTTCCTGCACTCCCGATTACTCTCCTCGGTCCTTATTAAGATTCTCGTAATTAAAATCTCGAACAACTAATTTCCGCGATCTGTAAACCGCGACCTATTGCGCGTATATAACGATATTTTTCCTCTCTCGGGGCAAAAGATCCTCTCGCGCGTATAATTTACCCCGCAGCTTGCTCACCCTGGCGCGATGGTAATGAGCGTAACGCCGCGGAAGAGAGGAGGAACGATGAAATATTACGGCTGTACAGGTTCGAGGGCGAGGATCGCAATCTTGCCGAGCGATTGAAGGCGCAGAGAGAGCAGATGCGTTGGTGGATACAAAGGCAAAAGGAGGAGCGCGAGGCGGCTGAGAAGGCACGACGAGACGCCGAGGATGCCTATCAGGAAGTCGTCCTCTCCAGGGACAAGCGCGCGATGACGTTGACGCGGATGGAGGAGGAATGCCGGCGAAGGCTGAACGAAGCGACGGCGACATTTAATCGCGCTCTGGTACACGCAGGATCCTCTCTATTCGCGCCTTTGATCTAGACCCGACGCGAGAAAGCGGACGAGGCTCAATTTATTTAACAAATTAGATAAAATCAACCGTACGATCTTCAGGATGATTCCCGGTCCCATTCCAAATGGCATGCAGCAGCAGCTGCTGCTATTTCGCGTTTTGTACAGCTGTCTAGTCGAGTGACTCCGTCGTTTTTGCTTTCGCGTCTTCTATCGGCAAAAAATGGATTCCTTTGACCGATTTGATCTCTGGACGAAGATAGAAGGAAACCAGATCCGGCGAGTAAGATGGATGCTCGAGAAGGGTAGTGTTTTTGTTAAACCGCTTCGTGGAAAGAGTCGAGTTTTTTTCAGTCGGCTAACCCTTGATCATGTCCGATTGAGGATAAGAACACATCTATATTTGAATACGCGCCCACTTACATCGAATGAAGCGATCGATCCGAGCATTATTATATTTGACATGATGGTGTTGACACATTAGAATATACGCTACCTGTCTGTTTGCCTCCGATTTCAATTTTCCTAATATATGTAATAGAGTCTCTCCTCTTTTTTTTTGCGTCACGCCTCTCGTAGGAAAATTCCGGCCTGACCTGATATACCGTATTACCGTATAAAAGCTTCTGCGGGAAAGTCTAAATTTGTCTTCTTAAACAAACACTAGATGACTAGATGATATAAATAGATTAACAAGTAACAGGTAAAACGGTGGGCTTTGAGAGTGCAACGCGGCTAACAGTGCGTAAATTAATGTTGTATCAACCTTTAATTACTGATAAGTTACATAATTATCCATTATATAAATAAATGCTAACCTGATATTTTTTAACGAAATTTCGTGCATTTAAAAATTACAGCATTACGACATGCATGAATAGAATTGATAGATTGAATTTTAATTTACGCTACTGCCGGGATGTCTCCTTTTCCAGATATTGTCGATGGTATATTTAACTTTCTCGAGAGAACAAATGTGATCGAAGAGCGATCGTAGTAATAAACTGACACAGATACAACGTAACAAAAGACGCGATGTGACTTTTTTTGTGCAGTCCGTGTGCATTTTAACTCGCCGCGGGATATAAAAAGTCGCCTACGTGATTCTTTCGCGGTCGATGAATAATAACGCTCGTGACATCATCGTGCAAAGTGCCGCGATAATTTGCCCCGATAAACCACGACAAAGTGCCGTCGATTTCATTTTTTTTCCCTCCCTACTACCTCCTCTCGTACTCTTGCTCCGCGTTAATTCCGTCCCGCCCCTTCGCCTGGTTCGCGGACCGCGTCCCTGGCCCTTATATCCTTCGACGCTCCGCGATGGTTTCGCGGAATTTATTTCCGCTCGATTGCAGGCCGAGGAGCAGCAGCATCGCCGTCACTGCGAAGCCGTTCAAGACGAGGAGGACAAGAAAGCGGAAATTTATAATCACGTGACTGGAGATTTCCTCACCGAGGCTAGGGAACAAGCTGAGAGCACCCGCGGTCCGTGCAAGCCGTTGGCGAACCGATACAAGGGCATGACTGCGGACGAGTTGAAGGTCTTCAGAGATGCTCAGTTACAGCAAATGGAAGAGATTCATGTTAGTATAAGTAGTACTGTAGAATTTGTACAAGTACGAATTTTTGTATCATCTATATTTTGAATTAATTTCCCCTTATTGCTCCTTAATGTTCTTCAGTACCTAAAACAGAGCATTACATCAGGCTCATTTCTTAATTGCGATATGAAAAATGTCGGGTTAAAAATTTTGATAATCAGATATATAAGAATCAGATATATAATCGTAACAATACACGTTAATGACAACTAAGGCCAAAATTGTGGATGCGTCACGGATCGCGTCAATCGATGACATCACGGCGGATTCATGATGTCACGCATAATATATTTAAAATAAAAGTTTTTGATTTAATACAGCGCATTTCAAATATTCACTGGCAGTTATGAATCCACTTAGAACTATTAATTTTAATTAATGTGAGGAAACTTTTATCTAACTGATCTTTTCAGAAAATCAAGCTGGAAGAGAAACATATCAACGAGGATTGGGATCATTTAATGGATTCGCATCTTCAAACAGCATACTCGTATGAGTGCGAATTAAATCAAAGAAAATCGTAAGATCCCAAAACTAATTTCGTACTTAACGTTTCTCTTATCGTTTAAAAAGAGATATTTAAATGTATTTTAAAACAATATTACTTTTAATGATATATTTTGAAAAAAACTACGATTTTCTTAAATCTGTTTGAAAATTCTGTGATATTCAAAATTCGTGTTTAAACGTGTAAATGACACCTTAAGTGCTACGTTATATTCTTCTAGGGAGCTCAACAAGAAAATTGCGGAGGAGAATTTGCGGCTTGCCGAGCAGCAGAAGCAATATCAGGAATACCTGAACCGTATCGTTTATAAGACTCAACCGACCGCCGCTTTCTACGAGCAATTTAACAAAGGAACACGTTGATTCGCATATTCTTTTTAAAGTGAGAAAAATCGATGTAAATTCCAAATAAATAAAAAACAATTTCGCAAACTTCTCTCTCTCTCTCTCTCTCTTTTTCGCAGATCGATAAAATTTATATATAAACAACATACCTGCCATACCGACGTCTTTAAGACGTCATATGTTCCGATTTGGGACATTATTGTGTTCACTGGGATGGTTTTAAAGATTTTGATTTTATACCTGTAAAAAAAGAAAATAAATATTATTATATTGTGTATTGCAACTGCGAGCTAAACAATATATCGCTCTTTGTCGTTTAAAAGCTCATGTAAATGTAATCTTGAAATTTACTGCACAATCTTTACTTGCAAAATCAAATATCATCATGTGGTAAAAAAATATCTACATTAAATAACATATTTAAGTAACAAAAACCACAAGATGATTAATTATTATTATTAAATTATATAAATCGAGCAATATTGCATTGCCTTATTGTAATTAATAAAAAAATTATTGTGATATTATCCAATATCGGTAACGTAAAAAGTTTGCTACTCTCTACTGATGATATTTCATGCTTCATCGCGACGCTGGATAAAATTCGTAGCCATCGGTAAGTTATCGCATTTGGTAAATGGATCTGATACATTTAAATAATTAAACTGAAACAATCTTGGTAATTTAATAAAAAATGAATTTACGATATAACAATGACGCTCACGAATCGACTCGAATTCAGGTATGAAAATGCAAAAAAGGCTAGGTAATAGGAACGTAAAGAATAAAATGTGCGATATGTAATATATTTCAATTGAATTATCCTAGCATGACAAGACTGCGTCATATTGCGCGTATGACGTCGTCTATTCGATTGTCGAGTAGAGTTTAATATATATCACAGACGCAGTATTTATGTTCATGCTTACTTTAAAGTATAAAGTATAAAATTTATTCATTACGCGTATCCTAGAATATTCCATAATTATAATTTATACTAAGTTATTTCGATACAATCCGCGTTTTTGTTGTTACAACTCATAAAGTTTGCGCAATTATTGTACTTACTATAAGTACGCTATACCTACAATTATCGATTTACCGTGATATCTTAAATATCAAAGTACTTTACCGAGCGTAAACTTTATAAAAATTAAGACACAATAAATGAAATAATTTGTGTTATCTTATATCTATTTAACTTAAATTAGACTAAAACTTAAAATAGGTCTTATTCCACTATCTTTATAAAAAAAATTTGTAACAAGAATCCAAGAAAATATTAATTAAAAGGACAGACTAGAAAAAAATATTCATATATAGTATAAATCGATACAAAATCTTTTTCTACATGATGCATTTTGATTCCCTTCTTCCTTCTTCTAAAAAATAAAACCTAACAAACGTTTATTTATTATCGGATGGACGGAGTGCCATCGCCAGAACTTGCTGTATTTGTATCCTGACATCCAGCTTCTTTTCCTCCGGCACCTGCCTGATAATCGGCAACAGCGAGAGAAGAAACATCTTGTCGTAGTCGTCCTCGTCAAGGGTAACGCGCTGACTGCTGTGCGAGGAGAGGATGTCGTGTATCTCATTGTCGAAGGGCGTGAAGGACGTCTCGCAGAGCTGCTGTTTCGAATAACGCGGACACACCTTGTACGAGGGAGTACCCACTTGAAGATACTCCCGGCTACCAGTTATGGAAGCACCGTGAGTAAGGGGGTCGTACTCTTCGATCACGGGATTGTCCATCTCACCCTCGCTCTCCTCCGATTTGCAGGGGCTAATAATGGTTGCGGAACCCCTAAAAGACGGTTAAATTTAGCCGTGCGAACATCGATCGTTTGCCGTTTAATTCCGACGATAACTGATACCTCTTGTTCTCCACTGTCGGCAGGAGAAATAACAATCGATCGAAGTACATGTACTTCTTTCGTTTTCGCCCGGCGGGTCCAGACTTTTGCGACTTTTGAAGTTTGAGCTCTTTCATGAAGTAATCCCGTATGTTCCTCCATTTTCCGCGCAAATTTTTCTCTGCAAATTATTATAAATCAACAGTTAAAATTTCATCCTTTAATAAGATATAGCAGAATAATAACAATTTTTCAAATATCTAATCTCACTTTTATAAGATTTTCAAAAAAATTCCTCTTGCTAATTCTTTTTGTGAGGAAAAATGAAGAATTACGAAGGCTATAATTTTCAACCTATTTTTAAAATAAATATCTATAAAATAGAAATTTGATAAAACACGCTATACAATATCAATTTAATTAATACATACAATAATGCAAGACTGCAGTGCATTTCCCCCCAATCTTTTATCAAAATTTGAGGCCACACGAGGACACCTCCGTCCAACTTTTTTCACCCGAACGTCTTTGTTCAATTCTTTTCTCCGTCTTCAACACGACTCAATCGTTTGCAAATCCGATCGCGCGGAAAATATCGACTCGCGGCAATTCTAAGTTTTCCGGATTTCCGCCGTGGTCGGCGGCGACGCGAGACGCGACGCGGCCGAAGGAATCCGGATCGATCAATTGCGGCGGCCATGCTATACTATATACCTTCCACATTTCTCTCCTCGTCCGTCAAGCGCGCCCAATTCGGTACCATCACCTGGCAGACCTCGTCCCACGCGGTCATCTTGGCGTTACGGTCGTTGTACTCGCCGCGATTCACATCGTAGATCGCTGGCCGCCTCTCTATTTCCTCGATGAACCTTTCCGTGTCGAACATGTTCATAGAGCCTCCGAAGATCTTCTTTCCTTCGATTCCTTCCTTCGCCCGATAGTCCTTTCGCCTTTCGCAGCTTCGATCTTGCACCTCGCGGTCGCGGCGAAACTGTTCGAGCAATACTTTCGCGAAATCTCTTGGAAATCGAGCTGGAGTCCCTTCGAGCACGATCGAGAGAGTCTTAATTCAGATAACGAGACGGCGAAAAAATAATTTCCCAAATTCCTCGCGAGGGACTTGAAATTCGAGGGAAAAAAAGATCGATCGGCGATGTTCCCGCCGCGTCGTACCTTCCACCAAGACCGCGGTGGTCACCGGTTAATCGGTGATATTGCGTAAAGTGATCGAAATCGGAGCAACGGAACAGCCGCAGTCGTGGCCCGGGCGACGTTATCGTGTCGCGTCGTCGGCAGCGGCTTGCGCGTCACTGCGGAGAAACCGTTGCACGGCCAGCACGGCTTTGGTATCATGGCGGCCCGGCGGCAAACGTGCGGTTGCGGTTGCGGAGCGGAATCTATGCCGCCCGCGACGTTGCCAGACCGGCGCGGCGCGAGGCCGGCGAGGCCGCGCCGAGGGCCGCCGCCGCCGCGCCGCGGGCCGAGAGCGGGCCGAAAGAACGGCGGAATCGCGTCGCCGTATAACTCTCGCCTTGCGTGCACACACACACACACACGCACGTGCGACCCAGGCGCGCAGAAATTCATATCTCGGGAGCACCGCGCGAGAATGACTAGGCAGGAAGGATCCATATGCTTTTTAAGTTTCCGCGAGCGCACACGCCTATAGTCGTGTGTTTGCCGAATAAAATCGAAAACTGAATCACGGCTCACGGCTCCTCTAAGTTATTAATCGAAATGGAATCATTAATGACTCTCGAAAGACTCCCGGACTTCCGCTTCCTGCGTAATAAGAAACGTAATAAAAGCAGTCGCGACAGGAAGTCGCTAAGACATTTATAGGCACACGATTTAATTGTAATGCAAGAATATTGATGCGAGAGTTTCCGTAGTTCTGCTCCGTTTTAGAATAATAACTCGTTGGATATACATCGCGTCGCTATTTTCCGCAAAAGTGCGAAACAAGTGTAAAGCGTCCCTTGTCGTACAATGGAAAAAAGATTCCAACTGTACAAATAACATTAGCGCGTAGTAATAGCATCAGGCTAACAAAGTTAGCAAAACGGTCTAGCAAACCGCGAGGCTAAGTAAGTCGCAAGTTGGGTAAATGGTTTACTATGAAACGAAACCTGAGACACACGTGAACGATGTAGGAAAAAAAAAGAAGTTAAAGTAGGGAGAAAAAACCGCTTTAAGATAGCCAACTGTTAATAGTGTTGATAGATCTCCCCCATTCGCTTCACGTGGGTGAAATTGGCCGACGAGAGGAAGTAACGATGGAGCGAGTGTATATGGAAGTAAGAGGGAGAGAGCGGACAACTTCATCCCGGCAGGGAGTTTCAAAAATAAAAGGCAACGACAGAGCGAAAGATATATTTCGGTGCGACAAGCGAGGCGAAGAGCGAGCTCGTACGATCGGCCTGCCATGTGCCGTTCCTCTCGCAAACGACGAGGCACTTGGTCGGCCTCGTGAGACGTCCCTTTCGAGAATCAAGCGTCATCGGTGCGCCGACGAACGCTCCAGCCGATTCGCAGTGCTCGCACCGGCGACCGGGACTCGGGAGATGTACACCCCTCGACGGCGAATGCGGAATTCGCGCCGCCGCGACGTTGCCAAGCCTCCGCCGCGCCGCGCCGCGCCGTGCCCGTCGCGCCGGTCGCGCGTCGGTGTCGGAATTCACGTGTTGCTACGCGACATCGTCCGCGCGTCCGACGAGCGTGTGCGCGTGATTACGGCAACGTCGACGCGTTTCCACCGCACCGTTATCGACCGTGCCGTGGCGGGCGTTGCGGATCGCGAGCGACGAAATCGACGCCACCGCGATCAGACGTGGCGTCGCGAGTGACGCGAGCGACGCGTCATACTTTCGACGCCGGCCTTCTTCGTATCCAGATCCAGACGATATTGGGGCGTCGTTGAAAAATTCAACGCGTCTCGGTCGCCGGATTTTTTGCTTGTTGAAAGAAATAATTCATGAATTCTCGTCCTCCGTTTCCCCGTCCTCCTACTACCCTTTATTTAAAAATCTCTTAATACGGAACTAATCGATAGTTTCAGCAATGACGTGATGTCGCGTTTCATAAAGTTAAGAAAGAAAAGAAAGAAACAGAAATAAATTGACGAAAGGTCGGCGTATCTTGATGGCCCGACGTATATGCATGGAAGCTCATCGGAAAGTTAGATGAGTCGCGCGGCGACGTTCACACGTGTGAGCGTCGCGACAAATGGGACTTCCGCGCGTACGAACGTATATGTGAATCGAAATATATTTAAATAATACAGCATGACGCGCCCACACGCGTAAGCAGGACTTTGAGCGCAATTACGAGAGGATTACGAGAGATTGCGAGTGCCCATTAGCCGTTTATTCGAACGTACGAACGATTCGTCGTCAAGTCGCGCGCATTGATCCGCCCGACCAATGAGGCGAGGGCATTCGTATCGTCCGATGTGTGTATACCTCGGGCATATCATCACGCATGTCAAGTTCGAGGAGTCGGAGGAGTGCACCTTCGACTTTGCGCTCACCGTTTTTGAACTTGGAATTAGCTCGGCTGCGTTCGGAGAGCGCGCTATTAGCGCTACCGCATCGTTCTATCTTTATCGCTCATTAGATGTAAAACAAGAATAGAATAAGCAAATAGCGCGCTCCTCAAATGCGGCCCTCATACTCATATCTCCGAAAGCGCGATTAGCGCTGTACGCGCGCGCGCGCGCGGTCGGAGATACGGAAGTCATTATTCGCGATTCCCGTGATAACCCCGCGAGCTCTCTCACCGCGCGCGATACAGATTATTGCAGATAAATCGTAACAACCGCGCTATATGTTGTACGTGACTCACGTGCCGGCGTTTATTTTGCCGACACGCACAATGCGTCCGTTCGTTAAAAAAAAATTCCTCTTGCAGGTTACGAAAACTACGTAATAATATTTACGTAGTTTTTTTCCTAAACAGAAAAAAAGGAAACTACTTATGTAAGCGAACCGAAACTTGATCGCCTTCGGCTAAACAATTCGTAAATATTTATGGATGGATTTTTTTGTTCGAAAGTTTCGAAACTACAGCTGCGAAAGTCAGTAGTTATGACCAAAACAGAAATAGAAAACATGCGAAACTTAATTATTTGAATTAATTAGATAATTACCTAAGGACTTTCGATAATAAAATTGAACAAGTAATAAGCGAAAAGGTGGGTGGGTTGAGAGTGAAACGTGGTTGATAGTGTGTAAATTAACGTTATACCAATTTTTAATTATCAATAGAATACATAATTCAACATTGATGTATATTATAACATACTTTAATTATCAATAAAATAAATTACCAATAAATTATGCATCGATGTACATTATGTATCTTATTGATAATTACAGATTGTTATAACGTTAATTTATGCACTGTTAACTGCACTGCACTCTCAAATCCTACCTTTTCGCTTATTACTTGTTTAATTAATTCATTATCGAGAGTCTTTAGACTCTTTAGGTAATTATATCTAATTAAGTCAAATAATTAAATGCAACTGCGTTGCACTCTCGAAGCTCATCTTTTCGCTTGTTACTTGTACAATTATTTAATTAATAGTAGTAGTAGTAGTAGTAGTAGAGCACTTTCTTATATATGTGCAACTTGGAAGTTGTCGTTCAAAAATTGCAGTTACGATACTTCCGGCTAGCGTCGTTAAAATTATACGCTGAGGTAATATAATAAATCACGATTGCAGTGATAATCGCTATTGTGAAATCAACGAATATTTTGCAGTAACTTCATCAGCAGTTAAATCAGTTTTATTCTAAAAATAAATAGTCTAATTGACTCGATAAATATCTTGGTCATTTTTTTCCTCCTACGCATCACGTGCGCGTGTACAAGAGAATAAACGAAGAATCGACGTGTCGCAAGACACGCCAAGGAAGACGAAAGACGAGAAAGTTGCGCAAGCCAGGACACAGGGTAGGACGACGGTAGGAACGTAGGAAGTAGGACTCGCAGCTGCGAAGAACAGATCTCGAGGAGGGGGAAACTCCGGGTGGGAGCGAGACGGGGAAGTTTCGTGCTTGGCGGTGGAGTGGAAGGCCTGGAAGGGCGAAAGGACCGAAAGGGAAGAGAGAACCGAGGACCAAAGAGCCGAGAGAGACGCAGCTGTTTAACGAGAGGGGAAAAGGGCGGTTCCGAGCGCAAGGGGGAAGGAGGAAGTGCTGTGAGAGGGAGCGCGACCCTCGGTGCCTCGGTATCGATAGCGGAACAAGCGAGCGACGAGTCTGGCGGTCTGGCATGCGTGGGACGAGGAAGGAGAGCTAAAGATAGAAAGAGATGGGAGGAGAGAGGCAAAGAGAGAAAGAGATGAACAGCTTTGGGGAGTTTGGGGGAGACCGAGTACCGAGTACCGAGTTTTCGCGCTCGCACCAGCTTGCACACTCCGCATCCTGACGACCTAACGTTCCTGTTCACTGTTCAGTTCTTGTAATCGCGCCGATCGACCAGGAGGTGTTCAGTGGTCCCCCGGTCGTCGCCGATCTCTTTTTATCTCTGTCTTCTCGTTCTCCACGTGCTTCGTCCGGTCGATCACCATGTCGAGCGAATTCCTCGGGAAACGTTACAAGCTCTTCAGCAGCGAGAATTTCGACGAGTTCATGAAGGCGCTCGGTACGTAATCGAACGCTCTTGGCGTCTTGGCACCGTTTCGCCCGTTCCAAGTGCAGCGGAAATGTTAATTTAGAATGCGCGCGTGATCGACATGAAAAATTAGTGGAAAACTCGACGTGGGAAACTTGAGAATTAGAAAACTATCCTCTCGACAGTCTCGACTCAATATTCTTGTCGGTTGTATAAATGCTGTTTTACGACTCGAAACTTTTTTTACGATTCGATCCGCTTAGGTCCTGACCTGACCACGTGTCGTTCAGTGTTCTTATAACGCCATTGTTATGATTTCCACTAAACTCTTCTTCTCTATCACGTTCAATTACAATTAATTTCTCTCACGGATTTCGTTTGTGTGGCGGCAATCGGATATCGATGCGCAATGTTGCGCAATATTTAACAAGTTTCTTCCTTTGTCATTCTTTACCGCAGTTTTCTGAAAACCTTGGATTATATCACTCTGTGCTCAGTGTTAACCGCGAATACCTCGTTACGTTAAAATGCGATAAAATTGCGCGGTTCTATTCATGATAGAAATCTAAAAGGAAGTAGTTTTGCTTGTATCTGACAAGGAATAGGATAAAGTCCGCTTCAGATCAATGATTCATGTCAGGTTGCTGTAAAAAATTTTTGCATATGGATTCGTAATTTACATATGTTTTTCACATATGTATTTTTTTGTTCCTCGAAACGTTTTTCACATTACACAACACATAAAATTCTAAGAATTCTATTAGTATTAAAAGTAAACTCTGAGACAATCTAGGAAAAAAATTTGTATATATAATTATATATAAGATATGTCCGACATGTCTATATATATTTTTTCTCTTGAATAATCTCTGTTTGTATGTACAAGAAAAATATTAAGAAATACATATACAAGAATCACATATACAAGAAAAAAACATGGACGTAATTTTAATGTAATTATATATGGAGAATGTTTTCCTGGGAAGTTATAAATTGCCTAAATCGCTTTGGATAATCTCAATTAGCAACATAAATCTCTGAGGAATCTCCAAGTCCACCGTTACAAATTATAGGAAAGATAACTATAAATATAACTAAGAAAACCATTAAGAGTTTTGTGTAGTAAAACAATGACGTGTCGTAAAACGCAAAAGGAATCCTCGGGCAACGTACGTATCGGCGCTGCGCAACGTAAATTGCTCTCTTATAGTAGCAGCATAGCAGCAAACGATTACACATATTACAGCAAGCTGTATTATTATCGTAATGAGATCTGTCGTTAGCTTCGTTTGCGCGTTCCGCTCGCGTGGCGAGCCGGCACCATCGGCAATTTCACGTGCGTGTACGAACCGTGAACAAACACCCCGCTCGTGACTAATATGTGGAAAGTGCACGTGAAAAGTTGCGGGGTAAACATTAGAGAAGTCCTCGAAGACACTAACACTTCGTTCATTCACGGAATTTCAGAGAGGGGAGGGGGGCGCTTCAAAGAATAGAAATAGTACCGACGAGAGAGAGAGAGAGAGAGAGAGAGAGAGGGGGAGAAAATAATACCGATTTTGACAGATGATCGAGAGAGACTCGTATAATTCAGCGACCTGTATAGTTTCGTTACTCAATTTGCGAATAATCGCCTGAAAGTACAAACGTAAATTCGATGTAGGTAACTTCCGCCTACCGAGCACTCGCCGTACGCTTAATTGGTTAATTAGCTGCTAAACTCGTTTGTGCATTAGCGAGATATCAATGAGGCCCGGGACATTAATCAATTTTAATACGTTAATTTACGCCCCCTCGCCTCCGTCCAACGACCTGACCTGGATCTTAATTCCGACCGTGTGCCGCGGACTGCCTGATTGCGGTCTAATTCAACACTTGAATTAATTCATCAACGGAATTAATAAATTGAAAAAAATCCCGTAATTATCAGTCGAATCACGCGAGCGCGTGTTCAGCATTCGTGCCGATATAAAATTTGCGAATCTACCATGTGTTATCCTTTTGTAAATAACGGAAATCGCGTTAGATTCCGTTCCTGGAAGCAGAAACACCTTTGGACACAAACACTTGGTTTTTTTTCCAATTAATATTGAGGAAAGGAAAACTCTATTAATGGTTTCATCGAGACTGATCGAGACTGATAATTTTATCCGCTTATCTGATGTTTATTAACTTCAGATAAACTGAAGAACTAGATAACGGCGCATATAATCTCCATGTTTCTCTTTTGCTCTACCATTTTAATTTTATCCGCAGATGCTAATCTATTAATTATTTTTTAATTACGAGATATAAATAAGAAAGAAGCTTTCGCTATACTGTTTTATTTATCAAATAGGTCAACATTAGAAGTCTGTTATTTAAATTAGGTTGTATTTTGCTTCTTCTTTTCCTCAAGTAGTTATTGCTATTATTTACAAAAATGTGTATGTATGGGCATATATATGACATGTGCGAGAGTGTCTGTATAGTATATATTGAGTTCGGGTCCATGGGTTTGCTCAAATGGCTGTACAGATCAGCCATCCCTGGATAATTATCATACGATAACTTTTTGTGCGATTTTTATTCGATGTCAAAGTCTCCAAAAGTTCAAGTGTTATAATAAGGCTTGGGACAAGTCCATTGCAGTAAACACCAAGCATCAATTACATCACATCTATGTAATAATTTCTCACTGAAAATTGTAAATGCAATACAACATGTGTATTATATTGCATTTATATGGTGAGTGAGAAATGATAACATAAATGTAACGTAACTGATGCTCGGTGTTTACTGGGAGGTAGAATCGCAAATTGTACGTCGGCACGAGGCAAGTCGGTGCAGGCAGGCAGAACCGTTGACGGACGGATCAAAGTTTCCCACTCCCCCCGCTCGACGTCGTTACGGTAATCTTCGGGAGAACAGTTCGCCGGAAATTAAATAAGAGAGCAAGTCTAGACGCATCGTCTTCCTCCGACGCGTTGCCGGTTACGTCGTCGGTGGAAAGTTGTGGTGCGCGTTCGGCACTTTTTCCGAGAAGCGCGGCCGAGGTGGCGCGGGTGAGATCGATAAGCAACACTTGCGTGACTCAAACGCAAACCTGTACTTTCGTTATCATCCGCGGCGGCGAGATAAGAGTATCTTCGCTTTTTTTTCTTTCGAGGTCACTTGAAGGAACGTTTTCGCGGCACGTTCGTCGTCAAGCGCGATCGCGAATCATGAAACCTTTAATTGAATCGGTTTAAACCGGGCTAAGATAATTACTTCCTCGTCCTTGCAGACAGCAGACAATTGCTCTCCTAAAAAAAAAACGTGATTATATAATTTGTTATTCAAATAAACGTTGTAATTGATCATCCAAGATGACGAATAGACTCTGACATTTCGCGATAAATGTGTATGGCGCGAGACACTACCGTGTCTCTTGATTTTTCGATTGATGCAAATCATTACTTACGAAAATGTCAGCTGGATTTAAAACAAAAGTCCTGTCCTATTTTAATATAAATAAAAAAAAATCTGTTGCTGCAAAAAGAAGATTTTTACCTTGAAAATCTCCACTGACAATGAGAGAATATCATCGGAGCGGCCGTAATTCATACGCTAACGCGATGTCATTTCGGATGATAATTCGCGGTGTCTATAAATAGCGCGAACGGGTGGGTCAAACTTCAAAGTTTACTTCTCTCGTCGCGGTTTTCAACGCGGAACCGAGTTCCGCTGTATGACGATAAACTCGTCCTACCTATACGATATAAAGTCTAATCAATGGCCGAAGCAGGCCGAAGCGAGCATAAGGCATGCAAACCGGTCGGGTCGCTAGTCAGTCCCGTTCCCGCAGTTGTCGGTGATAGATCGAACGATGTCGTCGGAAATACTAACCGGTATCCTGGGCAAGCGTTACAAGCTCCAATCGAGCGAAAAGTTCGACGAGTACATGAAAGCTTTAGGTGAGACGAAGACGCATAAATCTTTTTTCAGAGAAAATCGATTCCTGATCAATAGATCCGGCTTCACCGGAACATATGTATATATATTTTTTTTTTCGCATATGGATCAATCCATCTTTTGACCAGGGATTGATTTTTTTCTGAATGTCGATGGGCTTCGGATCGTACCGATAGGAGACCAAGTGCTTCCCGAGAGACGAGTTTCAGAAGTGCCGGCAGATAAAATATTCATTTCGCATTTAACTTCGAGTGGGACTTCGATAGATATGTGATTTCGAAATTATCTTAATCGAGCCTGATAATTTAAGACATCACAGTGGACACTTCTCGCTAATTACGCGAGAAGCGTAATTTTATCTTCCTCTTTACTTAGGATACTCGTGTTTGTATTCCGTCACCGAATTTAAGTAGCAACTTACGAACTTGTAAGCAAATGAAAAGAGTTCCGGGTAACGTTTCTCTTTTAAGGATAACTAGCAATTAGATTGCAAAGCATGAATGTTTCAATGGCAATTAATAAACGCGAGGAAATGAGCCATCTGCGTGATATAAATATATCCGCCCAGATAGCAAAACGCCTGTCAGATTTATGAAATGTATTTTGCGCAAATAACATGTTACATGTAAAGCTGCGTTTGTGAGTACTCAGCAATAGTATTGAATTTGTTTCAAGTAACGGTTTTTTTAATTCCATAATCGTTACATTTTTCCAGCATGCAATATTTTACTTCCGGAAGTTCCATTGATGTACAGTTCATTATTGATGGAAACAATTTACTTTGCTGTAAAAGCACCATAAGTATGAATCCTAGACGGAGCTATGATTCATGTTTACGTAATGTTTGTGGCAACAATACGTAAATTGTTTTCAGAAACATGTTTTCATAATTTAGCACATTATTCACGTTTTGCCATCTGGGCGAGATTAGAATTTCAGAGGAGCTGAAAAGAAGCGTAGCGCGATTTTTAAAACATAGCTTGCGCTTTCTTCCAGGCGTGGGTATGGTGACCCGCAAAATGGGCAGCACCGTCAGCCCCGTCGTCGAACTAACGGAGAAAGACGGATTGTATACGCTGAAGACGACCAGCCCCTTCAAAAACACCGAGATAAAGTTCAAGCTCGGTGAGGAGTTCGACGAGGAGACCGCGGACGGCAGGAAGGTGAAGAGCGTCTGTACTCTGGACGGTAACAAACTTGTGCAGGTGCAAAAAGGCGAGAAGGACACCACGATCGAGAGGGAATTCAATGCCACGGAGATGAAGGCGGTAAGCACGTTTTTATAAGATTCTTGGAAGAATTAATTTGCTCGTATAGTCGCGCGCGATAAAGATGATTAAAATAAGAGATTTCTACGATTTATATAAATATTACGTTTCTTGGAGCGAACTATAAATTTAGCGGCTTTTTAATGAATAACTTGAGCGACTCGTAATATTGCTGATATTTAAATTAATCTCGGTTTTGTAATACTTTATCCGCAAATCGATAACAAGCCTTATCGGTCAAGCTATGTGACCATTTATTATTAACACGATTAAAAGTTAGTAGCAAGGTAACGCTGCCCTTCAGTCAGGTAAACACTAGCGAGAAATATCTCGTGTTTCTATAGACCTGTCTTATATAATAAATTTGCGTCCGACTAGCAATCTTGTGTCTGCATTTCTTAAGAACGAATGGAAACATCATTAACATTAAATATACACGGTGCGCAATTTACAACGGTACGCTTTAAACATTACGTATACTTTAATCGCTGGAAGATTAACTAAATTGATAAATCCTGAGAAGAATTGTTCTCATGGTTGTATATTTCTTCTTTAAACCGAGCGATTTTCATTATTATGTTCGCGTGACGTCTATCGCTTTAAATGCTTGATCCAGCCTGCGAACTCGGACGATATGTAACAGAACATGAGTTATAGGAATGACGTGGTTAATCGTGCTAGAAGATGCATTTGTCACTCGTGCGTGCGTACATACACGCATCCTTCCTCTCTAAACACTTGAACTTTGATTCGTCTGGCCTGATGCGGGCACAGGAGTTGCCCGATTAAAGTATAAAAGCTACGTGGAGGAACGTCGCGCCGAGGGATCGTTGCACGAGCGGTTAATGTTATAATGATTCGTCAAATGTCCGGCCAATTATCGCGTGCGCTCCTCCTGTTCGTGACACGTACAATTCTACAGCACCGAGCTCCGAAACGGTGCCAATAAAGATCCATTGATCCGTCTGGCGATACGTGTTAATACCGTGAGACACCGGCGCAGGAATAATTCCCGCACTCTTTCTCTCTCTCTCTCTCTCTCTTTCGCTCTCTCGTACTTATAGAAACCTGCTATTATTAATTCCGAGAGATTACTGTTACGGCGAGGTCTATCGCGCTATCAAATATTAACTGGTATCGTGCTATTTCTGTTGCAGATTATGAAGGTCGATGACATAGTCTGCACGAGGGTATACAAGGTTCAGGAATAAGAGTTCAGTACCAAAGCTGAAGACGTGCACAAGGTGCTCCTAGAAGCATTCCAACGACGTGTAAATTATCGAAATTCCGCTTGAACGTGAATGAGATATATGCTTTTTTTTGTTAACGGGAGAACCTTCGTAAGTCCTCTCGACTCTCGGGGAAGGACGGAGGGGTATGCCGGATTCTTACCGGCTAAAACCCCTCTAGGCCTTCCTCGAGCGTTGGGGGACACCGGGAAGTGGCATTTGCATTACTTCCAATGTATGAGATATATGCTGATATATAGCGTCAGATTATATATATATATATATGTATAAACTAAATATCATTTACGTTAAAGTGTAATTTACAAAAATTACAGTACATATGTTTTCTAATGAAATTAAAATTCGTATATTTGATATGCATGCGTTCGTGAAATGTATCGTATGAGAACTAAAGTATAAAGTAGTCATCTGTTGTGCACATTTTCTATTCACATCTCGCGGATTACGTAATGAAATATGTAATACCGTCAGCTAATTATGTTCCACATACAGCAGTCGCTGTATATCCTATTTTATGAATGTTTGCTTTTTTCTACGAATAATAATGATTAATGGAAATATGTGTTTTTATTAAAAGTTTCCCGATTCCTAACTTCTAATTTTTTTTGTAAACGATATATGTGTAATGAGATAAAATTCTCTCGCTATTTAAAAAGCGTGTCAAAGACATGTAAAAGAAATGAAAGAAAGCGTCAGTAAAAATATGTACAAATATGTTTAGGTGTTTATTGAATAAAAATTGTTTAATATGAAAACTAAGTATGAATTTATTAAATATATAAAGATATATTTAGGTGTTTATTAAACTAATTTTTATACATAGTTTTATACATATGTGGGCACCTGGACATATTTTATTTCTGATTTGATACGTCCGTATCATCGCACTGTTTAACCGTTCATGGCTATTTCAGCAAACATCCATTTCTATTAATGGAGAAATCTGTAAATGAAATATACAAATTCTTAAAATATCGTGTGCCCAATATTGTATCATAAAGTATAATTAATTATACAAAATACATTTTATAAAAACTAATTAGTTGCAAATTAACGATTCAATTGTACAATTTATTATGAAAAGCCTTACATAATATTCTATATAACAGGTGTGCCCATTTTCGGTTTTAATCATATATTGAAAACACAACAGGCCGGCGTTATTGGTTCTTAACGAAACCTTGTTAGCGCATGATAACGCTTTCATCGCCGGTTTAATATGCGCTAATTTGAAATTGGATATTGCCGTTGATGTACACTGAAAAGTGTCTATTAAATCGCTATCGCGCGGCAAGTCGATATGACAAATGCCACCTAGACCTTCCGTGCTAATTCTGAAGTAGGGTTCTTCCGGCGATAAACGCAACTAGAATGTAAATGTTGTATTTCAAAGAAAGGTTTCACTGCCGAATGCAAATCTCTATCTTAAAGCTCGAATTGAAATCGCTCATTATACCTCGACTAGTTCGCTAGTTGGATCTAACTCGGCCATGACATCCTTCAATAATTCTGTTCGTAATACTACTTTATTTACAACGTTTCCTGCCTCAAGATGAAAGTCTAACAACGCGTCTACTTCCAAAGTTTTTAACGAACAGTCTGTTATGACACCGTCTTCTTCAATGATAACGCTTACAGGATAGCCTGTGCCCTATAACGGATAACGATATGATATCGATATTGCCTTAACATTAAACAGTAGCATGCAGTTTAAAATATTTTCTTTAATTTAATATAACTCAGAAAATAAAATCTAAAAATTTACATATCGAATCTTTTTGTTTTGAGACCTAAATTCATCTAAAATAGATGAACATTATCTTGATTTTAGTGAAATGTCAAGTTTACTTTGTAAAATATTTGCACGTTGACGGAATCCTCTTGCGAAGTAGGCCAGAACATACAAAGACACTCCACCAATATGTTTAAACTCAATGAGAATGTCACATCCTCTTTCAATTCAAATTCATCGAAAACTCTAGATGGAATGTATGCACTGGCCTGCATACATTTCGCGTCTTCAACTGTGATTTTTAATCCGTTTTCACTGCCGAGGCAAGTAGCTGTCTAAATAATATCATACGTTTCTCATAATTACAAGAAAAAAAAAACAGATATGTACATTCTAATATAAGCACATCCTAAATACCTCCTTAAAGTTGATAGCTTTCAATAATTGTGTTACAATCTTTAGATTCGACAATCCCATTTTTGCAACCAACGCATAGTCTTCCACGTTAGAGAGCATCACGTTTGTTTGAACCCTGATATAACAGTAAACTGTTGAACTGTTTCTGCGTTAATTGTTGGTGCAACAACTTCTCTTTGTCAACACTGGCTAGCCAAGCTGCCAAAACGTGTTTACAAGTGAAAGCAGACCGATCTGTTAGAACCTGATGTCTGTAACGTTGCAAGATATTATTTTGACGTGTAAAATTTTAGAAAATATAATCATGCTATCTTTTGACAGAATAATTTATTCATGCAGGGGCGTTATACCTGAAGGCAGCGCAAGTACAATAATTTATTTCTGGAAAAAGCGTGTATAATGCTCCAGAATGCCCATTAATTTGCATTAACCAGCTGGCTGTGTTAGCATTCTTGCATGGCTCCGTTATAATTGTGTTAGATGTGGAAATTTGTGTCACTCGTTGCTGCTCATATAAATCTAAGGCTCTTTCAAATGCTCCATCAAATATCTTGTACAGTTTCAGTAGATTCTGATCAGAGACTGAAAGTAATTCTCATTTTACCACCAGATACGAATACTTATATTTAGCAAATTATAATTTATTAGTTTAAAATGTATTAGACCAAAGAATATTTATATATCAATTGTACTTTTCAACATTCTCGGTATTGTCGACAACTTTTCAGAGACAAGAATTTAATTAAGAAAATTAATATTTTTGTTTTAAATGGTCATAATTGGAGGAAATCTCTACTTCAAAATAAAGTGAAAAAAAAACGTGAAAAATAAAGAAAGTTTATTTAATATAGGTTTTTTCTATTTAATCTTAAATCTCTTTCTCGTCTTTACATAGCAAGCTCGGAGCTTGTGCATGTACTCTTGTTTTGTTTATAGATTGAAAAAGTAGGGAGAAAACACAGTTGCACCAAGCCAGTGTAACGGACCACGTACATTTTTTCTCCCTCTCAAAATCGCTGGCTGTTTCCTTCAACACGTTTTCTACGAAATCCACATACTTCTGATCGTACACGGTAGGCGGTCGGAAACCGGTATTCGCTACCTGTTGATCTGGATTCATTGGAGCAAACGGAGGTTACGGAGGTTACGGAGGTTCGGAGTCCGTACCTGAATCTCCTACAAACCGAAATGCTCATTCATCATATCCCACGTGCCTTTAGAGCGCGATTCGAACCTGATGACTCATTTCTGTCAAATCGTGAGCGGGTGCAAGAAAAATCTGTCGACCGGACGATTACATGCCCGAAATTATTTCCAGGGACTATAACCTAAATACACCATCAATTGGCGTGCATAACAATGGGCGCGTTCAGCAGACACAACTGTTGAGTTCGTCTTATCAACACTCTGCGTTGATTGGTTGGTTCTAAAAGTAAGAGCCAATCACGTTCGACTGCTACTGAGCGGCTTGGTCTGCTGAACGCGACCAATGATACCAATCTTACAACAAGAACGAAAAGGTTACACGACACTTTGAGTGTAAAAAGTGCTATTACGAAGAACACATATGTATAATTTTTAATATTAATTTGTAAAGATTGTAAAGAAAGAGCAACTTTAACGACAATTAATTTAGTTCGGTTTTTTCTAGATTATATTTTTGTTCATAGCGTTGACAAAAGAGAAAAGAAAGATGAAGGCTGTGTTTCAGAACCACACCAGCGGCCTCTCTCAGGCTTCTCTCTGTCTACGTAGTTATTAATTATGTTATCACGTGATCGATACGTTGGTATATCTGATTGTTCGAAACGTTACCGGCGTTCAAGTCTGGAATTTCAGTGCAGTTCAGTTCAGTTCGTCCGTTAGTGGTGTCACATTTTCGCGAATCTCTGAGTTTCCTTGAACAAATTACTTGGTCTTCACAGTATTATCGTTAAGTATAAGACAGAATCCTTTCTCAGGAAGCCAAAATGAGCAATCAGCGAAGACGTGCACACGACTTCACAGATTCTTTAAGTAGTTTTCGTAAGTACGCCAATGTTTTCTTGTCTTACATCCGGAATTTATTAATGAAATGTAACGTAATTTCACATATACTGCTATATATATATATATATATATATATATATATATATATATATATTGCACATATAATTATTTACTATGTATGTACGAGGATAGTTCAAATATAAACGGGAATTTGTTTCTACACATGTTGTGTACGACACCACCAGCATGTTTCACATACTACTTTTCAATATAATTCTCCTCGACTGCAATACACTTGTTCCATCGTTTTAGAAGCTTCCTGATTCCTAAATCAAAGATGATTCTACATAGCTCGTCAAACGTAACTTTGCATCGTTTCAATAACCTTGGCTACGGTCAACGTGACGCTACAAATGCTTCGAAGCATTCCTCTTCTCTTTTCTTTTCTTTCAATGAAGAAAGAAGGAGAAGAAGAACGTTCCAAAGCATTTGTAGCGTCACGTTGACCATAGCCCTTGTTATTGTTGTGAAATTTTTTGCTTCTTGAAAACAGCAGTCCAAACGGTCCAATCAGACCACTAGAGGAGTTATATATATATATATATATATATGTATGTATATATGTGAAGATAGTTTAAATATAAATGGGAATTTGTTTTTATATACGTTATTTACAATGGAATGTTTCATACATTACTATCATATATGTTATGTATCATGGGAAGGCTTTGTATACTACTTTTCAATACAATCTTTCTTGACTGTAATATATTCGTTCTATCATTTTAGAAGCTTCCTGGTGCCTAAATCAAAGAGGATTCTATATAGCTTGTCAAGCCCAATTCTGTACAGTTTCAATGACTTTGTCATTATTGTGATTTGATAATTATAATCGGACCGCTAAAGGAGTTTTTTAGGAGGCAAAAAATTTCACGCTACTGACAAGGTCATTGAAACTGTGTAGAGTTTGTTTGGCACAGTTACCTAGCATCTTCTTTGACTTAGGAATCAGGAAACTTTTAAAATATAGAACAAGTATATTATAGTCCAGAAAGATTATGTTAAAAAGTAGTATATAAAATATTCCAGTGGTGCTGTATATAACATGTATAGAATCAAATTCCCATTTATATTTGAACTACCTTATATATTATTATATTATATAAAAGAAAAACTTTTAGTAAAATGCTTATTTTAGACGTAATATTTTATGTTTTACTTTATATTTTATGATATGCTTAAATTTGAATGTATAGTTTAAATAAATATATGTATTTACAGGTCTAACAATAAGTAAGGGAGAGATCATGCCTCGAGCGTCGTCAGAGAACAGATTAAATGACATGAGAAATACACAAGGTGAATACGAAGAATATAGCCGTTTAAGGAACAAATCTCGAGATTCCATTATTCTAGCAGGTAGTTTAGCCAGTCAGCGATGTAGCTCATTATCCGACTTGTGCAATACTGCTCAGGAAAGCTATAATGCCACATATGATAATAAGCAGCCTCTATCGATGGATTGGGATTCGACATCATATTTGTCGATCAAACCTGATTTAAACAAATGTATAAATTTGTTCCATAATGAACACCTGATTAAAGAATATGATACTCTTGAAAAACAATTAAATACCACATTATCTGAAACAACGACCAGTGCAAATATCAATATTCGTCATTTAAGCAAGAATACGGCCGTGGAACAACAGAATTTTAATAAACGCCGATGTTCTGTGTCAATAGATTCATTGGAAAATACAGTCTTAACCAATCAAGAACTTACAAGGTCTAAGAGCTACACTACGTTCGATAGAATTTTGAATAGAGATACCAATCATAATATTAAAGCTGACCAGCTTTCTTCAAAGATTGTAATAAGTTGCGGTGAGAATGTTGAAACAATTATTCCGTCCTTTAATGCATTGAAGTTGTCAAAATCTTCTGCTTTACCAAGAAGGAAATATTATTCGTACCTTGCGGAAGATGAGAGGCACGATTCAACAAGCAGCGAAACGAGCTGCAAAGAAGAACTTGATCCTTCGGAATTAAGAGCATTCCTACATTCGTTGGCGGATGAAAAACCGTTGAAAGAAGCAGCTGTGCAACAGCGTCTTCTGAGACGTTTATCCGCAAATTGCTATGATTCACCAAAAGGCTTTACAGAAGGATTGCTAACTATAATTGAAGAGTCCGTTATAAACGATTCCTTACCATATCCAGAAGTTAGTTTATGCAGATTCAACGAAGAGCTTCGAAGAATGTGTAAATTTATAGAGGATGAAACCATTCCCGAATGGCCTCAGTCTCCTGGTATGTCGACATCAATTTATGCAAGAAGAAAAAGTCAAGAATCTAAATCTAATATTTCATGGAAATCTCTTTTTTCTGGAACTCTAAATAATAATAAAACTCCATGTTTAACACCTATTTCTCCCCGACGTAATATTAGAAGCCCCAAGAAAATATGTCGGCGTAAATCAAAAAATACTTCTACTTTGTTGCACGATAGCACAAACACGTTCGAACATCTGGAAGCGTATTGTGAAACTTTATATCCTGAAGAATCCAGGAGTCTCTCGGGAAGGAAAGACAGTCAATCACAGTCTTCCTCGCGAAGCATGGAGGATATTCGACGAGCGTATGAAAGTCAAATGGCTTCTTTGGAGGAATCCTTCGATATTCAGGAAGAGATCAGAAAAGCTGGGACATGCACCTCGGCAAATCAACACCTAAATAAAACACCTAAAACGCAAAATTTGCAACACAGATTGGTATCAAGTGAAAAGTACGATAAAACGAAATCGATGAGAGATACATTTAACCAGCGAACACAACGTAGTAAGCATCGTGAAATAATCGAACTTGAAAGTTCGCTCATGTATGAGATTGCGAAGGAAAGACAAAGGTGCATTGACACGGCAAAAATAATGGAAATTAATGAAAATTCAGAATTAGTGGAAGATACGCATTTGAAAATTGTAATCAGCAAATCCTCGCCAACTACAAACGATGATAAATTCAAGAAAATTCTAATGTGTGTCAAGAAATATCAAGATTACTTGGAAGAGCGCAGACCCATACTCAATTTACTTCATCGAACAAAATTGAATAGTCCTTGTACTCCTCGTGACGGAAAAGACATTCGAACTGAGAAGATGTCCAACGAAAATCTCGATTCTTGTTCGCCGATTTTATTAGGGAATAAGTCACTAAGGATACCGAAGCATTCATCGAGAAAGAAAAGTATAAGTCCTTCGTCGGCGAAACATCGGCCTACCAAAACATTTGTTTCAAAACCACGGCTTTTCATGACTCCTGGAAAGACGCCTGTTAAGGGTTGCAGGCCGAAGCGCCAGTATTTTCCGACTTTGCTGCCGAACCTAAATAAGCAAGACGAGCCGACAGTGAAAAAGATTTATCGTCAGATGGAAAACTACGATCATGTAGTATCCCCTGTTGGCATGTACATCAAGGGCAAGAAGCCTTATCTGAATAAAAATCTACAGCTTAAACCGGACGAAGTATTTACATCTGAAAAAAAGCAGACTCGATCGCCCAGTCCAAGAATTATGAAGTTTCGACCATCTCCAAGACAAACAGAGGTAAGCAAAATAAATAAAGATATTTAAATCGGCATTAATAAAGATATACATATACTTTGCAAAATCTTCTGCAATGTATTAATTTACTTTGTTTTACATTATTTCAGGAGGCGACTGGAACAACAATAGGAGACGAAAAGGTTGCTGGTAACTTTTTGCATTCAAAAGTGCAAACTTCCATCTCATGTAGTAATTTGTGTGTACATGAGATGGGAGTTTGCACTTTTAAATGCATTCTAAAATTTAATCTGATAACTTTAAAATAATATACATATTTCTAACGATTTAAAAATTTTCTTTAGATAAAGGAAGCAAAAACGAAAAATGGGAAATCGTATACTTAAATGAATTACTGCGCTTAACATAAGGTAAAGTCGTGATCCGACACGAAAGTATTGTAAAATTGAATTGCAAGCTATGAATTAATTTTATATTTATATAAGTTTTAAGACTCTAGAACAAATATATATAATTTAAATTTTGTATTATATTATTTCAGGTCGTACGCAACCCAGTCCAGTCAGCCCAGATCACTTGGAATAACGAAATTCATTACGATTTCGCAGAAAAGTCCGTGCACATTGAATAGATAATGCGCAAAACGTTCTCATGTACAAAAAAAATTGTGTGACAATCTATGACTCACATTAATACATGGTCCATAAAATTTTTCTAGATATTTTTATATATTATATAGTTTTATTAAAAGTGCAATTGAAATTATTTTTTTGTGTCAAGTATTATTTCACAAAAAAATATAGCCGTTCAAGGAACAAATCTCGGGATTCCATTATTCTAGCAGGTAGTTTAGCCAGTCAGCGATGTACCTCATTATCCGACTTGTGCAATACTGCTCAGGAAAGTTATAATGCCACATATGATAATAAGCAGCCTCTATCGATGGATACATTGGATTCGACATCATATATGTCGATCAAACCTGATTTAAACAAATGTATAAAAATTTGTTCCATAATGAACACCTGATTAAAGGATATAATACTCTTAAAAAACAATTAAATACCACATTATCTGAAACAACGACTAGTGCAAATATCAATATTCGTCATTTAAGTAAGAATACGGCCGAGGAACAACAGAATTTTAATAAACGCCAACGTTCTGCGTCAATAGATTCATTGGAAAATACAGTCTTACTCAGTCAAGAACTTACAAGGTCTAAGAGCTACACTACGTTCGATAGAATTTTGAATAGAGATACCAATCATAATATTAAAGCTGACCAGCTTTCTTCTAAGATTATTAGAAGACAAGTATTATTTCACATTTTTGTGTCATAACACTGTATTTTGTTGCGCATTTTATTGCCATTTTGGTCCGCAAGATTAAGCAGTCTTTTTGTTGATCACAGTTTGGAGATGAGTGTGATCGATGTAGTTGGATGTAGCGTAAGTCTTACACTCTAAAATGAGATGTATCTTCGAAAGTACCATGTGTGCAAATACTCTGCGAGTCGCGATGGTGATTCCAATAGTATATTTGTCCAATTCGACTCTTTGTGGTGTCGTCGATCGGCCGATGAGTATATTTCCAGAATTTGTTTATAAACTTAAGTCGGCGCGGCCAAGCGCTCGCGAGAGAGAGCGTTTGCCCGCGCGCGGCTAATTAGTGTAGTGTTGCCATCTTGTTAGGGACAACTCTATAATTCGATTTCTCACTTTCTATCGAAGATAGCAGGAAAATTAAATCTATTACTCGAACCTGTTTCTTGAAAAATAGCATGCAGTAAAATAGGTACACAACAAAGAGAAGTGACGTCAACTCAAAAAAGTCCACACATTCTCGTTCTTATCTAAAGGTAAATGTGCCGACCTAGTTGTTAAGTTTTGTCATCCTAATATTAACATTTATATTGAGTATTATTGCAGTTGGGAAAGAAGTTTGTGACATTGTTGTATACATTGCTAGACGAAATGACACGACTAATGTAAAATAGGAGCGAGAAGAAAACACGGAACGCTTTTTAATGGAAATTGCTTCGAACAAACATCGACAAGAACGATTTTACGAGAGACGTCATAAAATCTGCTGTGGAAAAATGGAGCAAATATGGTAAAAAGCCGGATGGAAAGGTTTCAAAGAGCGGCGATCATCAACTACGTGGTTCTCACAATCTAGAGTGCTGTGGAAGGTTCTCTCTTCCTCTCTTATCGATACGACACGTAAGGCATAACAATACTGCGTCGTTTCTTGCAATTCTCGTGATTGGTTTCCTACCGACAATACAACAGGGCCGTCGATCTTGGATATCCTACGAATCGGGGGCTTGCGTCGTGCGAGTTATGTCGCGTGGTTTACGGAGGAAGGGCACGGAAACGCCCTGATTATCGGTTATCTGAGTTTAATGCTTCGGCGGTTTCCAGGTGATTGATTTATACCAGAGGGTGGTTGCTTGAGGGGGAGTTTGCGCAAGCCCGGCATAATCCTGATGGCCGGCACCAGGGTATACGTTAAGCATTTTTCTCCTACGCAAAAAAAAAGACCGATCTTGAGTCAGTAATACCTTCGAGATCTATGCCAATATCGCAGGCACTTAATTTTTAATTAGGCAATCAGGAAGCAGAACATATTGTACGAGGACACTTATTATTGACATGATTTGAGTGTCCTTCATATGCCGGACTTGAGCAAAATTTTTTTGATCTTACGTAACATTCCACTTCCTGATAGACACAGTAGATGTCGGTCAATCACCACGAAAATGTATAAAAATTTGTAAATATTGTTCGTTAAATTATCGCAGAGCTATTTTTTGTGTCAATAATATTTATACATACCTTCTTTTATTAAATATCTTTACTCGTTTCTGTATTAAATATCTAGTTTACCTGTGGAAAATAATATTCAATTTATAACTGTGTAAGATCAAATTCTTTAGAGATAATATGATACAAAAGTTAAAATATCCAAAGTTAGTATATATCCTTCATTCTAATGATTGAGTTTATTTGAACTCCCCATTCTCATTTTTAAATTTATATATAAATCTATAGGTACTAGTTTGGTGTCGTATAATGCTAACATTTTGAAGTTATATGATTATCAAGCTCGTATTTGTACACAAAGATAAGAACGAATACGATTAAAAATATATTAAGACAAAAATTATATCCAACTTAAATGCGCACATTGATTCGAATTAAATATCTACAGGAAAGTCGCAGTACTGCAGGGGGATCGAATAGAGATAACGTGATAACGCCGCTTCCTACGTCGTTAGTCGGCAACCTGTTAGAAAAACTCGTGCCGTTGGAGTCGCACGGCCCTGAAGAATTGCGCATAGCACACATGTTGACGATTGCACACGCTGCGCGGTTGCGCTTGTCAAGCCGCTCGGAACCAAGCCCGGCCGTGGTGGGGAAGGATCGATAAATACGAAGCCGCGACGTTCTACTGGCGAGTAAGCATTCCGCTGCGTTATCTGTTCGAGCCTCTACCGTGAAGCGACAAGCCAAAGCCAACCAAGATGCCGGGACCAGGATGCGATAAATGCAAGGGTGAGTGTGCCTCTTAAATGCTTAATGAACATTAATGGAGAGTTTGACATGACGTTTCCTCAATTGTTACTGTTGCTCTATAGAGGAGCTATTGAGAAACAATGAGATATATGTATAAGCAAGAAATAGATCTGTGATCTTTAAAGAGACGTCACGCGATTGATTTCTAATTATCATTGATTCGGCAGTGCATGGTCAAAGGGCAATTGATCAGTTACTGAATTATTGAAATATTTTGTTGAAACATACGCGATTTTTAATAAATATATATTTATTTATATTATCTATAGAATTGTATCCTAATATGTATTTCTAAATTCTAATCTCTCTTTAAGTAAATCTCGAAAATAATTTTTTTAAATTTATTTTATTACAGACAAATGCCAGGACTGCAAATGCGGTGACAATTGTTCGTGCTGCGATTCCGGATGCAAGGGTAATCATATCAAGAATTAATAATGCATTTTGCTCCGACTGTGCAATTCGCTGCTTGCTCGTCGCGCTTCTAACGAGTTATTATTTTTAATTACAACCAGTTGCGAGCTGTCGAACTCGTTTTCACAATGCCGCGTTGGAATGTCTCTTTTTCCAAACAATCGACGAGCAAAAACGCGCGCCGACTAACTGTATTATTTTTTGTTTTTCATCCCGGACAATGACCGGTTAATGACGGCCATCGCCGATGTCGGCTCGTCATATCCTTTAACTGTACATCGCAATTTCACGAGACTTGTGGCACAATTTCGTTGCGTGGTGCAATTGCGCGTAATATGTTATTTAAAGCTTCTACGCCGCGCTGTCTCGATCATTACACGTAATGAAATGAGTCATGAAATGATTTCTTGGAGCACTGCATTCCTTTTTGGTTTAGGTTTTTCGCTTATGTCGTATGCTTCGTGTTTTTTTCTTCGCCGAATTTATTTTCACAATTTTTTATTTTATATTTGATTTATTTATTTTATATTAGCAAAAAGCAATATTTTTATATTTTAGAGCAAGAAGTGAAAAGAGTAGCCAACACTTAATTTTGAAGAGTTATTTAAAGTAATTTTTTTTAAGTTTTATCGTGAATATCTGCTTTTATCTTTTTTATATAAAGATTAAATCTTCTTTATGATAAATAAATTATTTTCTTTTTTTACAGACCAATGTGCCTGCAAATCGGGTGGAAAGTGCTCATGCAAGCCTTGCACCTGTTAATTAATAACCATGCCAAGGACAATCGACGATGGGAGTGATATAATAAATCCCTAATGCGCCCGAGTAAATCCAATATGTAGGCAAAATTCGAAATACATCACTATCCATGTGAAATTTCACGCTTAGTAAATGTTAGAGATGCGATGCAGAGCTTTTGCGTTTTTAAACAGTTAATAAATTAATAAAATTTACTTCAAGTACATTATTTTACCTTTCACACTTTTTCCACCCTTTTATGCTGTAATAGTAATGAATAAAGTTTTTTATCTAACATTATCTTATCTGAAAGTAATATAAAAACTATCAATTAATTTCACCGTGTAGAAATTAAGCAGAAAATGAAAAAGTAATGCATTCTGACTTTAATTTTTAGAAATTGGGAGGTCAATCTTTTAGCATTAGATTCAATTTTTGCACTCCAAGAGCCTTACTTTGTTATGTATTAAAGATTCTAAGTTTAAGATTGAGAAAGTCATCATATAACCCGATTTAATGATTAATACATCTAATCTTAGTAGTCTCTTTTAGTGATAACTCGCGAGATAATGCTTATCGCTACAATTTTAGTGATATTCGAAATCAAACTTTAAATTGTACTTCTATTAAATAAGATCCATTAAAATAGGATTTATTAAAACCGTCTGGAATATAATTTTCTCATTTATTTCTTCTTCGACTTTTATTTCTACGTTAAATAATTCCTACGATTAGAGTCCGCTATTTCGAGCAAGTTTCAATGTTTTAATATAATTTGCAATATCAGAAACAATTCTATGCATCAGGCAAATTATCGCAATTAATTCGTTACTTTAATCTGTTTATTAAAACATTTTTCTGTTTATTAAAACATTGTATTTTATTCCTTTATAACAGCATTTTAATAAAGATAATTGTTTTGCACCTACTTGCACTCGTCGTGTTCGTTCTCTCTCCCTTCCTCCAAAGATTAAGCGTCCCATGTATCCCACATTAAGTGCAGCGAGTACAGATGGAGCACGCTCGATCGCCGCGACGTGATTGGTTCCCCCCGATTTGAAATTTCGGAGGATCGCAATTGCGCGCCGAACCAGTAGTTCTAGAAATGCGTCGGTACGGTGTAGACGTACATCCAAGTGGCTCCGGGTATCTCTCGCTATCGTTGCCGTTTGAGAGACATTTGCGCGTGACTAAAGTATACGTATGTGTGTACGTGTGATCGGAATGCAGTGTGTGTGTTAGGAATATGTGAATCGTGTGTCTTGTGTGGTGCATGGAGTACCGGGCGATCCAGCCTCTGCAGATCCACGGAGTTAACGGAGTGCCGAGAAACCGTCGTCCTCGCCTATTTTGGATATTTTCCCGGAAATGTAGCCAGGGTACGACACGCGCGAGATCGTCGCCAGGTATTTACCATGTACGGATAATCATGGGATTAATATCGGTGCGATTTTCCGAGTTCGGTTTCCGAACGCAACATGGAATACTGCGTACTCCGTTAACTCGCGAGTAACTATATATATAACGATGCGGCGGCGAATTTTGACATACCGAGGCCTTCGGGCGCCGATTATCGTCGATTCGATGCGGAAATTCCGCTGCGGAATACTGTTTTCTGACCGATAACGCGACAGATTCGTCAAGTGCGATCCGCGCGACCGTAGCGTCACTTGCTCCGCAATGTTACTGTTTTGTGCGATGTCGCGAGGGGGGCGGTAGTTTCATTAGACGTACCTCGCGCGATCGTAGTACCATCCCACCCTACGAATTTTCTCGAAACGGAGCACCGATATCGATCCTCGAATTATAGATGCACGTATGGTAAATAGCATTTCTATGGTAATAGAAGTTCGTTACTTGATCGTCGGTAACCACGGTAATTAATCCACGGGGGATAATCACGATTTCGTTCTGCGATTCGGTCGGTACCTGACCAATCGCGATGTTGACATACCCGAGGGCGCGCCCAGTCTTCAAAATTGCATTCTCGAATCGATCCATAATTATAGCATAAATCTTTTCAGGATATTTTTTTCATGTTTCGATTATTTCGCGTAGTTAAAAGCGAGAAGCATCCCTGCTTTTTACGGTTTCTAAGTAAGCACGTAATATATAACGACATAATAATAATATTGACAATTGAAGAGATACAGGTACTATTGATGATATTATATTTTACTTTCTTATATTTTATAATATGCGATTCTTCCTTGTTTCCATTTTTAATTCGAAGCGCTCGGAGCGACATTACGAGCCTGCCAAATCGCGATTATTATAACGCAATGACGTCAAATCGTAGCGAACAAATTAAATGGACAATTAGTCACGCGTATATAATCGGTCATGAATAAAATGGCGTACATATTTTCGCTTCCATTCATCGAAGCGTATGCTTCGTGCGACCTATCATTATTAAATTGAAATCTCACGGTTAATGAGACGTAAAAATAATAATCTTTCTTCATTAGATTATAGCGACTAATAAATTAATAGAATTTAGAAATAATTTTATAACCGACACGTGGCAAAAAATATTCAAAATATTTAGGAGCTTTTCGGAAAGGTATATTTAATTAAATGTCGGCGGAGGAAAATTATTTTAGCATTTTTTCACATCGCAGGAAGTATTGTTCATCAAACATGTCCATTCTTTTCCCATTCGAACGCGCTGCACGAGATTATTTTGGATAACAATTTCTGTGTGTAATTCTTGTAAATTTTTAAATGCGTCGGAAAGTAATACGATTATTTTTGAAGAATCAGAATTAATGTCGATTGCGGATTTATTTCGGATTATCTTGTTGTTTGTTTCGCAATACCGCGATTATTATTACTCTTTATTACCCGTCAAATGTTATAACAGGCCATACGGGAACATAACAGATCAATTAATAATTTAATCTTTATATATAAACTGTTGGGTTACGCGGCATTGTATATATTTTGGATTATTGCCCGATAGAGAGCGGATCGAATAATTTTTGCTGCAATATAAATACGCGTCGCATTACTTTATACAGAGAATATCCCGTATTGTATTGTATATATTTTAATGATATTAAGAATCAGTAATAATGGCGATGGTATCGATATATCAGAATATCAATAATTTTTGTGTAATAAACAATTTTCGCGTATATATAAAGTTTCAATAATATAATACATTCAAACAGTATGACGACATAATAACAATTATTCTTCGATTAAACTCCTGCGAGTGTTAATTTAATAAAAATTTTACTTGAAGCTGAATTGTTTAATAAATATCTGAAGTTGAAAATGGTTCAGGATATTGGGAAAATAGTCTGTGACTTAATCGATTCAATGACGATTTATCTTCGAATTAGTTGAATTTAATCACCTGTCAATCAGTACCTGCGTCAATTTCTCTATAGCGAGCCGATAATGTGCCTTGATATAAACAAGAAGTCGGTGATCATACGGAGCGGTTACGAGTCACCGGTGCGCCTTTAATTGATAACCCGATTAATTATGCATTCGGACTTCGAGCGCAACACCACTTGGCCAGGTCAAACAAGGGTGGCAAGTCGTCCGGAATGCGGCATGCAAAGTGCAGCTTGCGTGCGAAACGGTTGTGACCTAACGTAGCTTTCGCTAAAAGCGCTTAAATTTATAATGCTCCGGCGTTATCGGCCGGCCGCTCGCAAACAGCGAATTTAAGGATATATACTCCGCCGAAAGAGGTTTCGTTTACGCGACCTTGCGACAATTGCGCGACTTTCTTTTAAGCTGTCTTGAACTTAGTCTACTATGGTTTACTAAACTAAGTCTAAGCTAGTCTATTAAACTAAGTAAGTGTTGTCACGAGTTCGCGCGCGAACTCATATCTCGGCTGTTTCTTGAACTACATACATATAGCTCTCGATACATGTATAAATGCCAAGAAAAGAATGGTGTATTTTTTTTTTCAAAAAATATCTGTCCAGTAATGGAAAAGATTTGTGATACATTTAACATATATAGATATAAATAAATCTAGCAGAATTCGATAGCGTCTTATTATGCTCATTGGAGTTTCGTCTTTTACTCACCTATTTCTCGCTTATAGTCTTGGAAAGAGGGCGAACGACATGATTAAGACGTAACTCCGAAAAGCGAGTTCCATTCGCGCGCAGTCCTTTCCCCCGTCAGCTCGCCGCGATACCACAATGGGAAGAAGAGAAGTAATGGGAAGTTATAACTGCCGTTCGTATAGCGAGAAAGAGAGAGAGACAGAGAAACAGAGACAGAGAGAAAGAGAGAGAGAGAGAGAGATGTAATGTGCGGAAAATTTGTGAAGAAATTCGACGGGCGCCGAGGGAGCGGCAACTTCTCGCAACGTCGCGAGTCGCTGCTTCAAGAGAGTCGTTAACGACACCCCGTGCGGCTTTAAGAACCAATATTTTCATCATTGTTAGCTTTTATGACGTGCCGGGCTCGCGGCTCCTATCGCTCGTCCCGAAAAGAAAACGCGCGACCGTCGGAACTCTTACTGCAACGGGTTGGCTGAATAATCGTGGCTTTTAATAAAAACTCAGCAAAACGGAAAATAAAATCCTGTAATCAGAAACCAATCTTCATCTAGGCAAAAATAAAAATCGGAATCGTAGTAGGAAAAAGAAAAGACAGTACCTGAATATTCTATAGCATTCGTCACAGTTTTTTCTACGAATACTAGTAAAATTTCTATTAATAATTATAAATATCAATTTATATTATATAACTGTCTATCAGCGTTTGCTCAACGAGACGACGAAATATATTTAATCTTGCAGATAATTTTTTCAAAAATACTTTTCCATCAAGTCATTCGCGTCGCGTGGATGCAGAGCTCGACGCGGGAAACTCGTAGGTGAGATCGTTAGCGCCAAGGGTGCGAATTGACATTGTGTCTCGGAGTATGTCTTAAGTGTTGGTTTATTGTTATCCGCACCCGGTGGGCAGACTACCCTTACATATTTAAGACGGCCCATTAGCGTCTAGTGGAGTTTGCGCCGCGAAATGTTGCCGGATCCTCGCGTGTACGGTCTTTCGCCGCGTTTTGCCTGCGCTCGGTTTCGATGCGCAGCGGATTATAGAATGTATTCGGCATAATTGTGCCGCACCGACGGGCCAAGCAGCAAACGCGGATGATTGATGATTATCCTTCGATCTAATCAATCAATTCAACTTCGCCGGATGTGCGGACAATATGACGCTCGTTAATCGATCGAAGCGAAAGGGTTAAAATTAATAATATAGCTTTAGCGATATGTAAAAACGCAGGAAATAGAGTATCCATTTGAATCTTTCCAGTTGTTAATACAATCATAATTAGGGCGATACCAATGGATTTACTAGAAACTTGTCTCTTCATTTATGGAGTTATCCTTTATATCTAATTTAGATTGGCGTTTCTTGCGATATTTCTTCTCAATTTCTAGAGATTCAGTTTCATCTCGTTTGCGATTAGAGCGAGCAATTAAAGGCAAGGTTTGAAACGGAAATTTGACTGCGAGGAACTTTCATCTTAATCGTCTGTCGGGTCTGTCCACCGATATTGACTGATTAATCGCGCGTCGTTCTCGCCAAGGAAATCTCACGTGTCTTACAAATCGGGATCGTAAGAGAATGTCGGGAACCGCAATCTTAGCGGCCGGAAAGGCGCGGTAGGCGGACTCATTAAACTTTTCGTCGTTTCGTCCTTTCGGAGAATCGTGTCGGGAGCAACGGCTCCCACGGGAACAGCAGTGCGGCGCGATTATACCGACCGCTCCGCTTCGGAGGAGAGGGAAGGATTATACGGCCGCGGCGTAAAGAAGAAGGGGTTAAAACGCACAGCCCCGCTATCGCTCTCCTTCTCGCTTCTCTTTATCTCGCCGTAGAGAGAATTCGAATGCTCGAACGAGGGAGGACTGGCGCGAGGAAGGACCCGCCAAGGAGAAAACGAGAGAGGATCATCTCATCCGACTCCCCCGCCTCCTTCTTCTCCTCCTCCTCCTCGCAAAGCTATCCCGTTTGTTGCCTTTGTCGCGGCCGTCCGCCGGGCCCAATCGCACGAAATTAATGTCTCGCCATTATTAGCAGAAGTTAGCCGACTGCGAAGAAGTTGCCACGCCACGGGTGTACTTTCGGACGATGGCGGGCGGGAGATGCAAGGGGGGGGGGGGGATAAAAATAGAGAGTCGAGTGGAGTTATAACTTCTGGCCTCTGATCGCGCGCGTTTCGCTCCTGTCGCGCCATGTTTCTTCGTTAATGCAATTGCCTGTCGGCGAGAGGCTCTCGGATTAGATGACATACGAGACTCGCATCTTTTCTTCGACTGACGCTCTTAAAGCCGTATCACGCTACTGTGATAGAAAACGAAAAAAAAAAAAAAAAAACGCAAAAGTACTTTGGAACTTCTATAATAGAATATTCTATATTAAAATACCAGCGTAGTTTGAGAATATAAATATTTAAAAAAATATTGTTTTCTGATCTATTAATTTTTTGCAAAACAGTCTTCGACACACGATAGAGCCTTAATACGGCTTCGCCGTATAGTGGCAAACACGCGACGACTTGCCCTATCATCTGTATCAATTTCCAGATAAAAGTGCTTACATGGCATAACGATGAACATTCCCCAACGCGGCGTAATGTTCTCGTAGATGGAAAAATAACTGTGCGAGTGTCGTAATTAAAGCGCGACGCTGGAAAACATCACCCTTCACCCTTCGCGGTGGATAATAGACCGAGAACCAGTCGTTACCATAAATTCTTAATCCGAATCGGCGGTAAAACTGAAAGTTAACCAAGTTCGGTACCATTAGCCGTAACAATGCCCGCAGTAAGTTCTTACGGTAACGATGCTGTAACGACGGTTTCCGGAGCGTGGCAATTTCTCGCGATAAAGTCACCGATGGGACCTACAAGAATTAAACTCGCCCGAAGGGGTAAGATCGGCGACGGTGCAGCAAGCGTCAAATACGTATTAAATTTTTAAGTCCGCTATACCGCGGCAACTTATTGTTTAATTGTCTCGATGGTGAAACGTTAGCAATAAATCGCGAAGCATACAACTTCTGCCCTATTTATTAAAAATTCTTGAATTACGAATATTTAGCGCGTGATCTATCCACAAAGAGTAGTATAAAATATATTTTAATGTAGAGAATACTTAATTATTTATGGCATAACTAAAATTGAAATATGGAAAAAAATATGAAAAAAATTAGTTCACACCTGCTGCAGTATTTGATACGCATGCAATTAAGAGTCGTTTTGCAGCAGCCAAGGAGATTGATGCAAGACGCGAAGGTTTCCATCGGAGGGACGTGAAATATACCGTATCCAGTTTCACGGAATAACCGCGGGCCGCTCGCGAGAGTTCGAATTGAAGCAGATTACCCACGCGGTGGAAATTAGTCAAAACTAACAAAGGCCTCGGCGACCCGACGCGCGCGCGCGGCATTCGGCGTCCGCAATCGTGGCTGAATCGCGATCGCGCAATTCCGCAAACGGGGCGATTCGAGCCTTCGGACAAAAGATGTAATAATTCCGCCCCTGTTTTCCACCGCGCGCTGCCTCCTCCTCTCTCTCTCTCTCTCTCTCTCTCTCTCTCTCTCTCTCTCTCTCTCTCTCTCTCTCTCTCTCTCTCTCTCTCTCTCTCTCTCTCTCTCTCTCTCTCTCTCTCTCTCTCTCCCTCTCTCTCTCCCCCCCGTCATTTTCCCCGCGACGTTTCCCCGACCCTCGCGAGAAACCCTTTGTTTGCAAGACAAACAAGAATCGTTTGCTCGCAAGAGTCAGCGGTGGAGGTTGAAGGACCGATTCCCTCTCTCTCTCTCTCTCGCTCTTTCTCTCGGGAAAGGACGCGGAATTTTAATTACGGAAATATTACCCGAGACCATGGATATAATTGCATTAGCCGATTTCGGAGTAAGGAATCGGTGGGGGGGTTCGACGAGCGAATTCAACGAAATGTTATCCCGGATTCTCGATATCATACAGTTGATCAAAATATTTTTTATGGCAAAACAATATTTTTTTTACGGTCCATGCAGTTCGAGTATGCCATGTGAAAAATATCGGCGCTCTCGTGACGAATGATTTCGCCTGTTTTTAATATATCAACAGTGCGAAATGTCGCCGATAAGCCGGTTGAACGATATCGTAAACATTTTAATTAAAGCTGGCGAAGGATATTTAATTTCGAATAATTAATGGTCGTCCGTCGAAATTCATGCGTCCCCGACAAAAGCCATCGCCCTCTCGATTACTCTTGATTTTCATTACACGAGTCAACAGCCACGAGGCTGACGGCTATTAAGCGCCCTTTTTTTTTTCATCCCCCGGTGCTCCGAAACGAACTTATGGATTCTCGGCGAGCGCCGGAGATTCAAATACGGCTCGCGACACATTTTGTCCTACGCTTTTGTAAAGAGTATTTCATTAAACCGCGAAACAATGTGCTTTATAATAAAAGAATCTTTGATCAAGTGTCGTTCGATATATCATGCGTAAAATACCGTTCCTTACTTAATTTCATATAGAAAATAGTCGCGATTCGCGATAGAGAGAAAAGATTTCGTGCCTCTCTGATATTTACATGTTTCAGTTTTTGTGATAAATATCAAATTAATCGCAATTTATCTTTTAGAGAATTAGAAAATTAACCATGCTATTTCCGAAAGATCCACGAGACGCTTGCCCTCGCCGATGGTGCGGACTTGCGTGAAAATCACGCACACATGTGACTCCATGCACGACGGCACGACTCGGCCGAAAGATGTAACAACGATGTTACGACATTACGTCGTTGATCCTTTTTACCGTATTTACGCAGCCGTGAAACCCGATCTCGCAGGCGACTGGCTGAAAGATGAACAGAATGGCGTGGCGGAAGGTGGGAGGATAGCGAGGGTGCGTTTTCGAACCGCGCGCCAATTTTCTTTGAACAACAGCCGCGTCTTTCGCGCAGACAATGCGCAGCGGATTCAATAAAACCGCAACAATAAGGGTGAAAACTGCGAGACTGGTACGCGAGGAATAGGGACAGGAGGAGGCCCGGAACGGGAGGGCGGGAAGGGGCTGCGGCAGCGAGTTGTACCGGCGCGAGAATGGGAAAGCCGAGGGTAATTTGAATGAAGAGACAAGAGACAATGCGTGGGCGAAGCGCCCGGAACAGAACGGAACGCGCCGGGGCGGAGAGGTAGTATTCTGCTGGTTAGGCGGGAGGAGAAATCCGGGAGGGTTGGAGGGGAGGGAGAGGAGGAGAGGATGGGTGAAAACAACCGCGGAATCAAATTAGACACAGCGGCGGAGTAGGGCGAGAGGGAGGGACGAGGAACGGCGGCGTAGGGCGCGTGGGTGGCGAGCCAAAGAGAGAGCGGTACGGCGGGGTAATTATATTTACAAGTGGCAGTTCTCGAAAACAAAGGACCTCAAGATTGCTCGATTCATTCAAGAACTCCCGCGGAAGAATCGCCCTCTCTTCATCCCCCTCTTTCCTCCTTGCGGCGGGCGGGTCCCTTCGTGAGAGATCGTCGTCGTCGTCGATGAGTAGCCTGGAGTCTGTCTAATGTCACGTAAAAAGAGTGAGCGACGCGGGCGATCCGATAAGTAGTCTCTAGGCTGGCAAAATTCCAAGTAATACAATTGTCGAGATTTTCCAGTCGGGTATCTCGCGTTATTTTGAGCTACGTAACACGCGAACGCGAATAACGTAATCTGCTATCGTCATTTATGCGAATACTTAAGGCGATCGTCGTGCAAGTCCGCCGGATGTTGAAAATTTCGGAATTGAGTTTATGATTCGATTAGCAAATGAGATTTTAGGCAATTATTCTTACCGCTACGTGGACTTCAACTTCAGGTTCGCAAGCTAATTTACATGAAAGATTGACCGTTATTGACTCGATTGCAAATCGAATAAAGCAATAGAGCTAAAATTAATCTTTGTTACATCGTTTGGGCGAATTTCCACTCTAATATCGCTCGCGTTGTTATACCGGGTTAATTCCTGGAGATTTACTCTTTTTCAGTTCTTAATATATTAAATATCTCAAGAGAAAAACTGGCAATTTCTGCAATAATATCGTCTAAATTTTATGAAATTTTAATGTCAAATATCTTATCAAGTTGAACCGTAAAGTTGAATCAAGTTTGACACGTAAGACTTGTCATTAAAAATCTCATTGTTATGCATAAAAGTGCTTCCTTTTGGTGACATAACAAGTTCGCCTTTCCTTCTTTATTCTTTCTTTCTTTCTTCCACACTCCACACCGGTTAAATAATTTATTTCCGAATGTGTTACGAGTCGCGCGATTGAAAAAGTGCTCACTTCTTCCCGGGGAACGAACGAGGACGGGTAACGAAGTACTTCGCCCCGTGATTTTTCAAAGGCTTCCCCGTCTTTTTCTCGCGACGAAGCCTTTGAACTTCCCCGAGCGCCTTTCGCGACGCGGTCGAGATTCTTTCCCTTACGCGAAAGACCATAAAGCAATTAAGTGGTATTTGTTCGCCTAGTTCCACCGAGATTACTTCAGCCTCGCGAGCAATGACTCGAGCTAATCAAATTACTTTTTATGAAAACGCCACGACCATTGAGAAACAGTTTCTCTTTCCAGCACGACGCTCGCGCTTCTCCGCGTCTTTTTTTCATATGAAAATTATAGCGATGAGTCTCGAGGTTTTCGGCGCCTTTATTCTGAGAAATTATTGTCGTACTTTTAGCTCGGAATTTTGATATTCGGAGTTCAACTTCTGTTTCTGTCAATGTAAAAATAAAATATTTCGAACAACATTATGACAGAAGGAAAGCGTTATCTTATAATAGACACAATAACTCTATTTATTTCAAAATGTGCCGGTGTTAACCGCGCGTATCGTCGTTGTCGCTTATCGCAGACTCGCAGAACGTCGCATCTAGTCGCGGCTCCGGCGATTCTCTCGGCGTCCTTTTTAAATCCACCCCTTTCTGTTACGTACGAGCATGACGACAGTCGCAGGGAAATTGTTTGTCCGACTGACGACATTTCCCTCTCGCCCTCGCCCACCCTCGCGCAAGATAGACGACCCTTTTCACATATTTTCATATGTATATATCCGCGCCCCGCGCGGAACAAAGCAAAATGAAAAGATAGTTCGGATGCTTTGACTTCCGCTTACGTATGCATACTTTCGCGCGCGCGCGCGCGCGCGTGTATCGTTGTTACGTTATTCGCCTCTTTATAGCTGGCGAACAATAAGTATCGACTGAGAGACGCATGAGCGATCATCGCACCTGCCTCCCTTTTCTGTCCGGAAACTGTACAAAAGCGACAGGAATCGAGGAATCCTTACTGGAGATCTATTAATAAATTCCTCGAACATACACCCCGTGTGACGGCTATTCGATCGATTTATCGTCGACGTATTTTCTTATGCATGCACACGACTTCCACATGTGAATTTCGCTGCTGCGCGAAGCGAAATTTATTTGGCATTTTTGCGGTAAAATTTATTTAACGGGCCCCGCGTCAATTAATAATGGCCGGGAAATATGCGGATTAATTACGACTGATGCCTAAGTCGTGGTAGGCTCGGTCGTTATCGGTCGTGCGACAGAACGGGGCGCGTATACGAATAAAAGGGCTTTACCGGCGCGGCGCGGAAACGCGGAAAAGCGGCGAAAGCTCGGACATTTGACGCGGCGGGCGGCCCCCTCGCCACCCTCCACCGACCCCGATGCGACGCGACGCGACGCGACGCGACGTTATGGAATTTTTGCGGAACGGCTTTTTTTAATTGATGCAATTCAAACCAGTCCAGCCGCCGGTGCCGCCTGGCACGCTCGTAAAACTTTTCGTCGCCTTTCGCGCCCGTCGCACGCGAATTCGAAGCTCCGTTTGCTTCCTTTTCCCGGCATCGCCGATCCTTCCGCCCTCATCACGGAAAAACACTCGGCGAGGGCACTCCTGGGACACATCAAGCTTCCTAGGAACTGTTCCGCCGCGCGGAATTATGCCGGTCCTTAGGCGAGTAACCCTAAGCGCGCCTCTCGTAATCTCGCTCGCGGGAAATCTCACGCGGAAACGAAACGACGATGTTGCTTTCTCGATTGCCGTGAGAATTGATCCGATCGATTCTCATTCGTTACATTTACTTTCTTACATTGTTTACTTATTATCTAGTTCATTAATTTTATTTATTGTAAAAACATCGTCGCTGCATTCGCATCCTGGTCACGAATTACGGATATAATTATGTCAACCAGATAATTTTCAGCACCATTCGCAAGCAAGAATCCTGTTACGATAAGAACATCGATCTCGCGTACGTATGCCGTCGACCTTAAGAAATACACGTGTAAAATTGCGTTTCCTGATTGCAAAAACGCGATAGCGCTGCGGGTTTTCCGGCATTAACGAAAAGCGGTGCCCCACAACCGAGTTCCGCTCATCCCTTCCCCTCTTCGCTCGCTCTTGGCATAATGAAAAGCTTAGCAGTTGGTTTAACTTGGCTGAGGATTAAGTTTACCTCGTTTCAAGGGTGCCAGAGCAGCGTGGAATTTCTACCTCTTATTTTTCCACCTCCTCGCCCCGGCGCGCGGCGCTGGAAAAGAGCGCGCGGTAGGTATTTCTTAATTAGCGGCAAGTATCTCGTCCGACGGAAGTTGCCTTATTAATTAATATTACAGAAGAGAGACACGATGGGGGGAGGGAGGCAGAGAGAGAGAAAGCAAAGAGAAAAGAGGGGGTGAGAGGGAGAGAGGGTGACGGATGCGAGGGTAAGAATATTTTCTGTGAAACGCGACTTTCGCTTATACGATTACGCGGTCAAGATAATCGCCAGATTATACTCTCATTAAAATAAAAAAAATATACGCTGTACAACTGTGGAGTGTGTATAATCGCGGAATGCGATGAATAATCACGGAATTCTATGCGACACACGGGCCGAGATTAAATCTTACACGTAAATAGTAACCGAGACTTAAATATAAGCTGAAATGTCGCGTGTTCTTGAGGGATACGGGGAGATATGCTAATCCCGTTTAAACTTAAACCTGAGAAATGTTAGAGAAATTACCAAGCCACGGTGATGACCTAAATAAAATGGTTTTACTTTTTCGTCGTTATTAATTGTAATAGTAGATATTAAAAGATAAATTCTCACACATCTGCAGATACAAATGTCTTGTTTCGTAAGTTTACGCATTTCTTTTACTATTTGGTAATATTACTGCACAATCCTTCATTTTTGTGCGACTTGATATTATACGAAGCAAATCGTCTTGTGTCATTTACACATCACTCAGGGCCAATCGAAACTACTCACCACGCCACTTTTGCCACATTGTTTCGGCCACTCGCGACGGTCGCTTAATACGGCCGTCAACGAGCTCGCAAAGATAAATTCGCGTCCGCAGTCTCGAGAAGTGTCATTAACGAAAGGGTCGAATATGCCCTATGGTATCGCTAGGGCCGTCCGCTCCGAAGGAGCAGTAAAACTCGACGAAGAAAAGGGCAGGCCGACGCGGCGCGGAAGAGAGCAACTAAATAATACGGTCTCTCGGAGAGCGGATATTCGGGAAGTTAACGTCGCGAAAACGAGAGGACGTAGGAAAAAGTAAGGAGAGAAAAGAAAGAGCGGCCGGTGTCGCGCGCGAGACGTTTTAATAAACCGAGTTGGCCAATCAAAGTGAGAGTTAAGGACTTTTCTTGTTTTTTAACGGCCGTTTTTACGCCCGCTTAAATCACGCGCCGCTGCCGCCCGCGCCGTTCGGCTCGCGAAATGATGGGGCGGAAAGTGAAGGAACGCGAGCGAAGGGATGCCTTGCTCGGAGCAAGAAAGCACTCGGAATTCAGAAAGGCGCGGAGAGATTTTTACGAGTGAATGGCGATGAGAGGGAAGGGCAAACGGACGTGAGCGCACGGACGGATATTCGCGTACACTCGCTGTTCTGATCTTATCGATGCACACCTCAGGCTTATCGATGCAATAGCTAATCTTTTCCGTGTAGAGAAGAACGTATGAAAGAAAAAGATAAAAGTTATATATTGACTTAAAATAATAATCAAGTCCGAGAACACGTTAAATTTGTATTTTATTACCGACCTGTATTGTTATTCTTATATTATACTATACGGAATTATTATATCGTTATTAGAGTATCGATACTTCGGTACTTGACGTTTCGATTCGGAACGAGCTACTTTGTGGGGCTGCATCGACGGCGGACAGGTGGTTATTTTAACGTTCGATAAGCGCAGACGGAAGCGCATAGGGATGCAGAGTTATTGGCACTTTAAGCGTAGACTTTTCATTCACGGCCTCTATAGACTCGCGCGCTACGCACCGCAAACTATATACATTTTTCATTCAGTCAGTTAGATGAATGATCTCACGTTGCGAGAGAGTGCACAGAAGTTCGTGCCGGAGTATCGGCGTTTTTGTTACGTGGAAACGAAGCCAACAATACATGTTACCGATCGTATGCGAAATTACTGTGCAGCACCGCGCTTGCAGACAGATGTTATTTCTATTGCGGCAAAATAAAACAAGACACGGAAATCCCTCAGTGTTTCTGCCCCGTTTTTTCACACAAACGCGTAATCTCGTCATTTAATTCTTTTCGTGAATTAATCTGCTATATTTTCTATTCTACGTAATATTATTATAGCAATTTGTGCAAATAACTGATAGTTTTTCGAGCACTATTTATTTTTTAAAATATAATCTTTTTCTTTCTTTAATAATATATTAATCAATATAAATCGCGCGCGTGAATAAATATTGGATGACATTTTATATAAATAATTCTATTGTTTTATAATGAAATTAGAAACGTATAGATAATATTAATACATTTTAGATTATGTAAAGTTACATTATTAATAAATATGGGTGGATGTGCTATGAAAAATTAGAATAAAACATGCCTTATAAAAATAAATTATTATCATTATTGTATTTTTTTTGTTAAATGTATTAATTTGGGTGCATTACCTGATCGAGACATTTCTTGTCTATCTCTTACTTATAACATATCTTGTAACATATCGAAAAAAGATCTTGTTATCTAAGCATTAATTTGTACAATATTTAATCCTGGAAAAATATAATATATTTTGGACGGAGGAAAAGAAGGGAAAATGAATTAATACACTTACATCTAACTTTCGACAGTTTTTCCTTAGCCTAGAATATGTAAATTTTATAGATCAATTTTTATTATTTCTTTTTTATTTTTTAATTTTTATTTCACGTCAAGGAACATCTTGTTTCGATCTCTTCATTATGAGAATTAAACACCATGAAAGAAATAAAATTGAATAAAAATTAAATAAAAGTTGAATTAAAAAAAGTTTTATATTCCAAAAAAAGGTAAGAATTTTACTTATTGTAATTTTATCTCATTTCTTAATTTTATTCTTATTTTTTTTTAAATAATAAATTCGATAATTTCGTTATTTATGATATATTTGATACAAAAATTGATATATATCCAAATGTTCATGGTGTTTTAATTTTATTTCCTGAAAACCTTGTTCATTTGTAGAGTGCTTGACAAAATGCAGCATACAGGAATACACGCATGTGTATATATATGCTCCAGGATTAAACATTTTTTTCTAATTTATCCTAGCTCATCCATTTTAAGGCAATGGATCTGTGATATGTTACATCTGTAATATTTCATAGATTCATTTCCTCAGTTTAAATCAAAAGGCTATTTTACGACTCACCGAACGATGCGCAACAGCGGAGTTTTAGACTACGTCGTAGCTACGTTGATCTGTAAAATACAAGTGCAAAGTCCAAATTAGTTAGCGTCCACAATAGTTAATATTTCGAAAATAATTATTATCTTTATTTGCACGTAAAGTAAACATTTAGTAAAGTAATTATGATTTCCAAGAAACATCTTGCTCTCTTTCTCAAAAATAAACTTGTACGAGATTTCATAAATGAAAGCTTTTCTCCGAGCTTTTATATAAATTATTCAATAAAACGGTTCAAATAAACGGGAATAATTAATTCCGCAAACGACAAATAATACATACATAAATGTTAAATTACTCACCCCTTGGATTCTCCGCCGTCGCCCGATGCCTCCCAGGCCTCCTCCTCCTCTCTAATCCCTTCGTTGCTGCTCCTTTGTGACACTCACACATAACGTTCACTCGCAAAGTGCGCGGATTCACAAAATTATTGACGTACGAACGGCGAATCGTGTACGATTGTCAATATTAAAATATATGTCGAGCTAATTACGACTGTATTGACTAATTAAACGTTTCGCGACGCCATTCGGCTCGAACTCGATCCGTTTTGTATCCCCGACATTCCGTTAACGATCGAAGAATTTGAAAATAGCATTCTTACTTTGCTACCACGATATACGGCGCGATGAATAAAATCGAGTTAATTAAAACGCGATAATCCGTCCGGAAACATACAGTCGAGAGATTCATGTATTATTGTATTACAATAACGTGCACTTATAAACCTATAATATATACACCATATATATGTACCATTTTTATTATACATCTTCGATACATTACAGATTTCCATTCCGATGATTCGTGTGCTACTTTGCAAACTGAAAAAGAGGGCTAAATCGGTACAGAAAACTTTAAGGCGCGATGCGAGACGTATTCGTATCCGCGCATCGTCGAACAGTTATGCGCTTCAATTCTCAAGTCGAGTAAAGTAAATCGTACAAAATACTTATTTTGATGAGTAGTCATCATGATATGCGTACGAGGTGTTAATCGAGAGAGCCGATTATTCATTGGGCTGGGCAGTCGCCGAATATTCGTAAAGAATAATCGCGCTCGCTTGTACGTTGTACCTGTCGCGGTCGCGTCTCGAAGGGTAATGCCGAATGCGTCGTCACGCGGCTCGGCCGGCTCGGCTCGCCTACGCGCTCGAGTCCCGCGTCAACAAACAGCGCTACGTCACGCCAGCCGCTCTGGCTCGGTGAGCTGTTGTTTTTGTCAGTTACTACGCGGGATTTTTAGATTGATATCTCGAATTGCCGGAGCAATTTACTTACCTGATTCATACATCAAAGCGATAATGATGTGCTACGTACGCATTTCCTTGCGACGGCAAATAGATAATTCGATAGGCATATAATTCTTATTCGCGATAAATAATTTATGTGCTTTAGATTTTTCGTTGACTTGCTTACCGAAGTAAAGCGCGTAATAATCGAGTGATTCTCGTCGTGTAACAGGAAGCTGTAATATATCGGGCGTTTATTAATAGTACGTATATATTTCGCAAGATTTATGTATTCCAAATTCATTGTGAATGCAATGCTGAATCTTGATTGTACATTTCCGGGTGGTTCATCGCGTTTTAATTATCCATTAACTCGGTTTTATTGATCGCGTCTCCTGGTATGAAAGTTGCCGATGCTATTCTCAAATTCTTCATCAACGAAATATCGTGAATCGAAATGGAATGACGCCGCATCGTGATCTATTTAACCGAAATAAATACAATAATTCCGCTGTTGCGCGTCGCATCGGTGACTCGTTGAGTCTTTGAATTATCTATTACCTTAAAATATTTATCCCAATTTTTCATAGTTCACCTATCCATATTTATTAATAATATGAGTTTATATTACTTGAAAATTAAAAGGAAGATGTATGTGTGAGATACATAAATATCTTATATATCAATTCTATACCAGTTTCGAAAATAATAATATAGAATTTATTTATTAAACGATTTTTCTTATATTTTGACATGTCTTTTAACGGTTGTTGCGTGCGACCAATCTCGAAGCAAACTTTATATAATTTCAGCGCGCCCGACTTAAGCCAAACGAGATCGCTATTTGCGCACACGGCATGCACCGTGTACTCCGGCTGCGGTGGGCGCAAAAAAATGCGAAAACTTCTGCATACGGCCTTCATTTTTATTCGCCTCGCTCTTTTTACACTCGGATGCGACGCGACAGCGCGCGGTTATGCCAGAACGGGACACGCGCTTTCCCATCGGCGGCCGGATATTATTTCAGTCGGCGCATATTTCCGCAAATGAATTTTATGAAAACAGTTTTTGCTCTTTTAATTAATCGCTCCTCCGTACGGTCCGTGGGTCCGCCATTTCTCTTCGCGCGCGGCGAGCAGATCTCGCGAGAAGCACCCGGGGCCGGGGCGGCTTTTAGTAATAATATTGTTTCAGAGACCGCGCGGGGGGGGGGGGGGGCTCCCTCGCGGAAAAGTGCCGCGCGGACTCTCTCGTCCCTCTTTCCCGCACCGGATTCCCCGCGCGATACCGTGATTTACGCAAACCCGCTGCGATGTTCCTTTCCTTTTTTTTCGCGACGACGAAAGGGCGCTGGGAAAAATTGTTAGCGAGCAGATAATGACGCTCGTTTCTCGCAAGTTGCTCGTACCTGCGGGGAGTTTTGCGATTCCACGGGGTAATTTGCTCGCGATTAAACATGGGGGGATAGTCCGAACGGAAATAACGATTCCACGTAACGAGAGGAGAGAAAGCGATTCGATGCGCACTTCCGACGGGTAAATAGATACTGATAATCACGCCTGTCGGTTATTCGCTCCTCTCGCGCGATGTCTGCAAGGTTTAAGTTTAAAACGATATAATTTCTATATATTGCATTCGATATGGCATTTTAAACATTAATGTTCGTGTTGTTCCGGATAAATACACTTGCAAAAATAATATACTATGAATGTAATAATAAAATCTCTCTCAATTTAGACGATTTATAATCCGCTGAATTCTATTTGTAATTTTCACATTCTGCGGCACGTGTATTATAAATATTTTATATTTCGTCCCGAGAATCGTAGATCGTCTAAAGCTTAATTGCTCTTTCGCGCTTATAATTTTCTTACTGCAAATATGTGCCCACTCCGCATGACGACTGTGCAGGCGATTAAAGGAACGAAATGATCCAGGGGAGCTCCTCGTTTGCGCTCGCAACAAAGTGCCGCATTTTGTACAAACAGACGTAATCGACAGCCAATTAGATGGTCGGGAGGTTGTAGTTAGGCGTACCTTCGGAAGGCTAGGTGCGCCCCGGATAATCGTGGTCATAAATAACATTTATCGAGGGGGCGGGGGGGGGGAGGAGGGAGCCGAGGGAATGCCCCGTGCTCTAATTGCCAATGATTACCGCGAGCGCCGTACGAGGAAAAATTGCCAATTTGCATCGAATGCTCGACCGTCTCTCTCGTTTCCCGCTTCGTTTACTTACCGTCCGCCCATCCGCTCTCGTCGGATTATAGATAAGCAGTTTCGCCTCGTGACGTTAAATCACCTTCCGTTATCCGGTAACGGCCGTTCCGCCAAATTCCTCCCCGTCGAGATACGTCGATATTAAAAAGCATCGCGAGCGCATTAATTCTCGGAGAACAAATTGCTTCGTGGATGGTGTACTTTATGGATTCCCGAGGAGTCGCGAGTGGGTTCGCGCCGGTGGGTGGATTTCGATCATCCTCCATTACGCATTTATTCAAGCGGAATCCGCCCGAGATACGTTGTTGGTATAAAAAAGCATGTATTAATTCATACGGATGTATTAGGACAGCCCTCTTCTTTCCAATTTTCGATCCCGCGAGCTTCCGTTCGAAAATATATTCAGCGCATCGTTGTAGGCTACATCAAGTATTAAAGTTAACTTCACGTTAGCAATACTTGTGAACCCGAGCGTTATGGAGGATGAGGAATATTGCTCTCCTTCGCGGCTTCGTCATAAATTCGCGATGTTCAGCCGAATTTCGAGTCAATTCGTGCGAATCGTGCATGCGCGATCGCTCCCTACGCGATCTCTCCGGTCGCTTCCTCTTCCGTTTCTTCGCTTCGCCTTTTTTCGACGCCGGATACGCGGAGAGGGTTCGCGTTCGCACCCGAATAGAGTTGGACGCCGCTCTCCTGAATACACAATGCGATTTATTCGAAACGCGGCGTATAAAACACAAAGGACCGCGTATGATTGGTAAATTATTGAGGCGGACCGGATTTGTCGGCCAATCACGTAGCGCCCTTAAATAATTCAAGGGAGATACGAACGACGGATGCAGAAGGAGCGAAGGGGCCGGCGAAAGTCATTCCGCGTGTTGATTCCCGCGTCGCAACGTCGCGAATCAATATCGCGCGTTCGCGACGGATACAAGAACATAAACCTTTAAGAAAACGGGGAACGGGGTGAGCCGGTTCCGGTTGTCCCTCGCGCCGCGATTTAAAATCACACACTGTGTTTTTGCATAACATCGAAACAAATTTATTAATACCTCTATGATAGAACTCTAAATACAAAACGTATCTACATACTAGCGAACGTACACACTTCCTTAATTAGTGACCTCGGTTCTTTCGTACATTGTGATCCAAGCGCGATCAGTATTACTGAATCCATAATAGCGCTGCTAATGCATGATTTACGGGGATGTAGAAAGCGATACCGTAGGCCGCCGTAGGGTATAATGTACAAAAGGGCTCCGATGCTCGCACTGGCTGTGCTTTGTTAAACGTTCATTCGATAGTCGCATAGTATGATACAAATGTGTTTTTAGCGATCGTAGTCACTGCGCGTCGAAGACCTTTCGCGTTTTAGGAACTATACTGGTTTTATTCTGGAATCGCCATATATTTTGCGAGAAAATTATTTGTTACAGTCGTCAAGACATGTTTAAATGTCGAAAGGAATCTGGTTCAGTTCGGGCGACTTTAATGCGCTGAGTAGAGAATGCAACTCGTGTAGAGACTCGTGTCGTCGTATCAACATATAAACTCGGCAAGTAACAAGTCGGCAATAGTTCTCTCTTGTCGTCTTGACAATTTGAGACGATTACCAAATCAATTTTTGCAGATTGAAATAAATGCGTACTTGTATGATGCTTTTATTTGCGAAGAAAGATTAAAGTGCCCTGACAAATTGGCACTCGTTATTAATTATGGTACATGTGATATTATTTATAGTAATTCAAAGATGCGGCTATTTTTAATATTTATATACATATACATATTTCTTAACATATTTCAAAGGAAAATTACAAAACTGTGCAGAAGGTATTACAGAAGATGTAGAAAATATTGAGAAATCAAGCTATTTATACTGTCATTCATATAAAATTGCATATTATCATGTAACATAAAAAAATAATGTAGCATAAGAAAATATCTGTTAACGCAATTTATTAACAATGAACTCATAGTCAACTTCAATTAGTTTCGCAAAGTTACAGTTCAATATATATTTCTTAAACCTTCTCTTGCCGTCAATAATAAACAATAATTATTGCCAATCGCAAGCAACAAAGATTTTTTTCTTATTTGCGAGATTTGCGCGATTTTCCCCGGAATGAAAACCACGAAGATCGCGTTTCTTAAGGATTAGTCCTTAGCAGTTTCTCGGCGCAGCTGCCAACCTATTACCGTTCGACGTAGGTACTTTTGGCATCAACGATGAATCCCCGAAGAGGAAGGAAATAAAACATCCTTCTCGACTGGGTATTCCTCGTGATCCGATACGATCAGCACGGGCCGGAGAAAGAGAGAGAGATCAAGAGAGAACTTTGGGCATAACTCAGTCTCGTTATCTGACTCGCAAATAAGGCAGTGGAAAAGTTCGCGACATCAATCTGGGCCTCTGCCGGGAGATTCGAAGTTGAAACAATGCTTAAGTCACCCCTAACGTATGAGCCCCATGGGGTGGCGAGCTGGCGAGCGGTTGCTGCTGCTGCTGCAGTCGCTTTCTCGAAGTCCGTCGATTCGATCTCGTTCTCGATGCTCGTCCGGCAGGAGCAGGGCCCTCCGAGGGGTCATCCTGTGTATCTCCTCACCGACAACTCACCGTCCTCGGCGAGGCAAACGTTAAATGTGCCAAACTTTATTTACCACCGCGAAGTTTCGGGCTTCGATTCATGACACGCCGGCTGTTAAAGATATCTTACACCGACCGAAAGTCGATACGTTTACCGTAGGGTTTCATGAAAGCGGATAAATCCGGGAAGAATCGCGACGGGAATTCTTCTCTAGCCCGTAAATTTCCACGCAGGTCTTACTTCTGGTTTCTTTCTCGATCTTATCTTTAGCGATACGCTTTAGCAGTCTGAATTGAATCATGCAAACTCCGATCAGTTATAATCTAAAGAGCACCAATAGTTCGCCATAGTTGGCCAATATACGTTCCGTTAGTTATCTACCTACTTATCTATTTAACTATCTACCTACTTATTTATCGTCTAACCAGTCGAGCGTGGGGAAGACGAATTCGTTCGGATACATGAATCTAATTAAATGCAAGAACGAAAGACGCATTTTGGATTTATATATTCTTCCCTCACGTCCTATCTTATATTGGAGAGATTCTATTCGAGAAGACGGAATAATAATTCGTCCGGAAAATACGCATTCGCCAAACGACGCCTAAGATAGCGTAGGAGAAATAGCAGCGTTGGCAATCTTGTCATTTATTGGAAAATGTTAATTTTAAAGACGGGGAAACGCGATATACATTTTTATTAATCGTTTTCTATTTTGTCAGATATGCATTAAAATTCTCCTATGCTACTTACTCGCGTTATCTGCAACACTATCATATTTTTACGGTTGTCTTCTATTTACATAAACTTCAAGTTCGCCCGATCGATCTCCGATCGCGACAAGAAGCGGACTGTTTAATGCGATTATATAATACATATCTATACGCGGTAACACTTTTCTGTTCGCGATAACTTTTTTTTCTCGACAGTTAAAGGATATCCAAATATGCGCAATCTTGCAATTTTCCGTGGGTCGCGTGCTAAAGTTAGGACGACAGTTCGGACGATCAGCGCGGGTAAAACCACGAAGACAATGAGAACGGCACACACGAGTCGACCCCCTCGTGCGACTCAATCGATATATCGGCGCTTACTTCGTTTGTCATTTGGCATCGTACGATGCTTGCGCATTGATACCGTTTAAATTATTCATGGGGTTCAGGACGTTATGGGCGCTCGAGCTGGCTGGCGCTGGATATCCGTTGTGGTTGTGGGCCGCCGCTTCCCCGTTCGCCTGTCGCTGAGGCCCACCCGCTACGTTCTGCAAGATAAAAGAAGACGCGTGAGGATTACGGACCGTCGGCTGTACGGTATTCGGTGGTCGGTGTTCTCTTTCAATTTGGCTCGATCGACGATCTCGACTTAGCGGAAAATTTATGTGACCGGAGGCACACGTCCCTCATAAAAGAGTGCCGTGGAACAATACCGCCGCGAACAGCGGAGACGCGATCGAAGCGGCATATTCGTATTTCTCTATCTATGTATACGAAACGTTTTCTATACATTTATATTTTATATACTTTCTTTCGTTAAAGTTTCGTTCAAATTTTCTCGACGACTAGTTGTAATCTATGTGATTTATATCAATGCGAGTGATACCGTACCACTGAAGGTGCACTGACCGCTTTAGTTAACAAATTCTGGTTAGTGAGACTCGTGTCCTTGTCTAGATTATAACTCTAGCTGTAACATAGATTGAGAAAGAAGATTTAATTAACCATGGTTATCGCTGAACAATATTGTTGCAATTAGTCGCAACCGTTGTCTGAAAAAAGTCGACTTTTCCTTGAAATTTAGCTCGACGGACGATCTTTATCGAGAAAAATATATGTGTGATTACAATATTTAAAATATCTAGAAAGGCTAAGAAAGTTTTTTTTATCCTTTAAAAGATGTTATGAATTTATTTGGGGCAGTGCGGAAAATGAAAGATTAAACAAAAATTAATATTGGCATATGATAAGTTTTATACATTCACTCTTTTCGGAATTAATTATTAGGAAATGTTAATTATTAGGAATATAACTTGTTAATTTAATCACGTCACGATCCTGACACGTGATTATAAATAAAACATGCATCGTATCGTTTACTGAAATCGATTTTAATATTTTATATATAACGATCGGGTAACACACACATTTAATCCAAATTGGATAAACTTTATGAATTATACTAATATCTCTCTGAGTTGCATTTAACCGAGCAAAAAGCTCATCGATTAAGAATTGAGTTCAATTTATTCTTGAAACTCATTTATCAAGCTCTTAAATGCACATCAGAATGCATAGGACGAATTTGTAATTCTGAAGAATTTAATCCGATTAGAGGGCAACTTACAAAATCCAAGAATAAATTCGGTCGATCAATCGACTCCTCGCAGCCTCGTTATTCGATTTTAGCAATTATTCACGACGCGGCACGTAAAATCCAGCGCGGATTTCCGCCCTTAAGGGGTGACAACGCTAACGAATTCGCGTCTCTCTCTCTTTTCCCTCATCCCCCTCCCCCTATAACGTGCCGTCTAAGTCTCCACTTCAAAAACAAAAGGCCGGAGGAATGAATTTGTATCTCAGTGCCCGGGCAAAAAGGAGGGGCGGCACGATTCAACTTGGGCGGTTCCCTCTTCCTACCCCTCGCAACCGATTCTTTATCCATCTCCGTCTCTATCCGGTGTAGCTATATTTGTGCGCTGGTGGTACAGAGCACCCGTGGGAGAGGCGGAGAGTGTACTAGGCTAGGTAAGTGCCGTTGAAAACTTCGAACTTTGCATTTCCTCCCCGTCCCGTCCCGCTCTCATCATCCCTCCTTTATCTTATCCTGTCGATCCTGCTTCCTCTTCGTCTTTCGATCTTCGTTGTCGTCTCGTCGTTCCTCGCGAACACGCGTGCACTCCCCTCTCTCTCTCACCGTCTTTCCCTTCAGTTTCTCTTAGTTTCTGCAGTAAAGGTGTTAAATTATACAGGCTTAAAATTCGGCAGACCGTGCGGCTCAACCCCTCGTGACGGAATCCTCCCTCCCTCCCGCCACGATTTCGGCCCGTAAGTTGATCATACTAACTTTCGCGCGGCGCCGAATTAAGCCTCCATTTTCGGCAATTATCCCGCGCCGCGGAATGTCTCGTTGCAACGCGACGAAACGTCGTCGATCTTAATTATGATATTTTATTTTAAAGAGATTGCAAGAATATTACAGGTTACAGCGGAACTTGTTAACGATAAATCTCGTTCGTTTGTTTTTTAACATAGAGTCCTACTTGCGATTTCGCCTGTTTTAAATATTTCGCTTTTGTCTCTTGCTGTATGCAACGAGCTAGAATAAGAACGAAGAAGGGCAGATCTGTCACGGGACCCTGTGAAAGGTGTTATCTCCAAAGTGTCTTAATAAAGCATTTTTCTCGTTTTAAGACGCAAGAAACTGTAGCCGGCACGGGGTGCGGCTGCGGAGTAATTAACTCGTAAATAATTATGATAAAAATGACAAAGCATCGCTAGAGAAATGCTTTATCATCTGTCTCCGCGACTCTGGGAGCGATTTTTTTTCCTTAGGAAAGATCCTTAAATCTCGTCGCCGTGAGAACCCTTTCCCTTGTAGCCACCAGCAGGACTTCCGTCTCTCTTTTTCTCTCTCTTACTTTATGTTTTCGTCTCTTTCGGTACATACCTCTCTCTCCCTATCTCCCTAGTCTCGTTCTCTTGTCTTGGAGGGTCCCGCTCGTAATTAAGAAATCTCCGTGGAAGGCTCCAGACCACCGTTGAACGCTGCTACGGGTTAAATTAAGTCTATGACTTATTCAAGTTTTATCTACAATTGCCAGAGGAGGAATTACCGCGTTGTGAATTTACTGCCGACGTCGTAATCAAACGGCATGCGCTTTGCGGGAACTGGTATGTAGGTAGATAGGATTCTATGAGTACATGGGTCCTCTTCCAAGTCAAACACATCTCTTCAAACGTCAGAAGTTTCGTAGCGTATAGAAAGATAATTTTAGCGACATAATATTATGCCCCAGATAACCGAGCAGCTTTCTTCGCGTTTATTCTCATCTCCCGCTGTAATCTCCCGGTTTTTTCATCCTCTTTCTCTCTCTCTCTCTCTCTTTCTCTTGAGGAGACCTCGCACGCGCGAATAAGACATTAATCGTGAACCTGGCGCGAGGGTGGTAAAGCGGGGCCGGGTAGTTTGTAACTGACGGTAAATGCGGAGCATCGCCATCGCGAGGGCTTGTAGGGAATCGCGTGTCATTTGTCCGTTGATCTCCTGCGGATGGGAAAACGGCCAGATGCGCGGTTCCGCCCGTTCCTCCGCGCGCGGCGCGGCTTTTCTTACGCGCAAAAATTAGCGCCACCCACCGAGCACGTTCGGTGCCCCGAAGGTGGGTCCGACACGAGATGAGAATTAGGCAAGACGTCGTTAATCGCTCCGGGATCGTTTAGGAACGGAATTTACTGGCGGGTCGCCCATTCTCGCACCTGATTCTTGCAGGAGAAGAGAAATTGATGTAACGTTCTTTCTCGCAAAAAATTAATATAAGGTTGCTGTGAGAAAAATCAGGTATATCAGTTACATAGACTCTTTGATCCAATCGTCATTTTTGTGGCGCAAATTTGATTGGACTGAACTTTCTCTCATACCTTGTCGTATATTATTATCAAGCGTCTGTAATATCGAGGGTTCCATTAAAATTCACTGCGTATCTCGTTACTTCGATGTCGAGGCAAACTCGGCCGCGTGGTCGAGCCCTCGCGACGGAAGTCCGACACACTCGTCGGTAATAATCGTTATAAAAGTAAGCTCGGCCACGTAGCACATAGCTCTCGGAGTTGTTTTCCAACTAAACTCATAATCTCGCATAAGCTTGCAAGCCGGGCTTTCCCATGCGAGCTTTCTCGGCGCGCGCGTTGTATAAGGGGCCGCGTAGAGGGCTTTACGTGAAATTCAGCCAAGCACGGTGCACCTAATAATGCGCTCGTTAACAAGAACGACGTGTACACGCGCGTGCGAGGGTTCGTATGTACGGTGCCTCTGTCTATCTCCCTCTTCTTTATTTTCTCTCTCGCTCTCTCTGTCTTCATGTCACGACACAGCTTACGTTACGTTGACCAAGAGGCAATCTAATCGGCTGATCGATCGGCGATCGATTAGGTCGCCCTGAAACTTTTTACGTCTAGAAAATATCTTGACTACGACATTTAGGAGATTACCGTGATAAATCCCTTCGCGCTAAAATTCTTCGATTCTTTGATATATTTTAAAATCAATTATAGATAGGTTTTTTAATTCTATGACATCCCTCGATGTAATTCTAAACAGATCGTATTCGCATGTGCAACAATAGAGTATCTACAATGAAGGATTAATGATGGACTAATGGCTTTGTTCAGTGTGGGAATACGCTCGTGGCTCTGTATAGTACTGCATTACGATGATGCGCGTCCATTTCGCTAAACGCTACATTTCGAGGGATTAACCGTGCGCTACATTAATTATTATTAATGGTATCATATCCTATTCTGACACATTCTATTCGGGTATTCTAATGCATACGTTATATCGATCACTAAGTGTTTCATTCACATCGAAGCAACTATTTTAAATCAATTTTGTATAATTAACGCAATACCGATAATGGAAATTGTATAGTTGTTCAAAAATCCACGCACTTTTTTTATACTTATAATTATAAATCCCTTAATAATGGAATATCCAGTTTATTCCCATTTTGTTATGTTAATTCGGTTATTTTATTAATTTTTAAATATTTATCTGATTCTCTACATGTATAACATTAAAAAAATAATAATAAACGAAATAGAAGACGAGACATTTTCTTAAGCTACGTAACACGGAACCTTCAACTTTTTCAATCTACGTTTCGAGGTCGATACGTCCGTCACGCGTTTACGTCACCCCTGAACAAATGGATATTGAACACTCAGCTCTAATAAAAGCGACGTTAAATCGAAAGTTTAATTTCGTCGAAATTAGTTGGCTGTGTTCAAAGAACTTTCAGGAATCTAATCGCTTGGAAGCAATATAGAGGACATTGTAATGCCTCATTCCCCGTATACGAATCTCGTACTGCGCACATTGATCCTCTTAAATTCTCATGTACCTTCCGTCTTGGCATTAGCATATTATCTCACCTCCGTAACCCCCTTTTCCCTCTCGTCGCAGTTCCCCCCCCCAATCCCCTTCTGGCACCTCGGGCCTCTTCCCCCTCTGATTCGCGAAGGACTTCGCAGACACTCGAGAGTTTGTTTTAAAACTCAGATAATCGTTCCAAACTCTCATCGTGTCTTTCTCTTTCTCGTTCTTACTCCGTGTCTATATTCCCCGCTACGTTTCCCCTTTCAGTCCTCTCCCTACCGCTTTCCGCCAAGTCCCGAGGGGAAAATTAGACCGAAATAAAAGTTCTCGCCAATTTTTAAGCGCGTTACACTTGTCTCTAAGGAGGATGAGATTGCGCGGCTCGATCGAAGCTCCTCGTTGAGAAACGGAGCTAAAGCTTCATGAGTCTTTTCGCCGTCGTTACTATTTGCGGAGTAACGGCGTTTCTCTTTAATTGACTTTCTTCTAAAGATACGCTGTGATGTTTTCTCAACTTCTTCATCCCGGAATTATATCAAAATAAACTTTTTATCGGTGAAAATTATTAATTACGCCCATCAAACGGAGACTCCCGCGGTGTCGCATAACAATAAAGAAGCATAATCGATTTTGAAGCAATTCCCGTGCATATAAAACTCACGTCCCAACGTTATGATAAAGTTTCAATAGGTCGACCATGATATCGGAAACGATCCGTCATCCATCTCCGCCGAGACAACTCGATTGTCGATGCTGACGGCTAAAGGCGGACCGCTGGACCAGTCTCGCCGCTTCCTTTCACTCCCTCATCACGCCCCGCGTCCCCCGCTCTCGATTCACCCTCCCGGATCAGGTATACTCGAGTTATTCGTAAGCAACACTCCCCAGCATTATTCGCCAAAAGCGCGGTAGATCTTCCCGGGGTTGAGAAAGATTGGGACAGCTGTCTGTTCTCAGGCAATCAGAAAAACTACCTTCCTACCTTCCCTTCCTCTCCTCCCACTATCCGTCGGCGGTACTTCACCACCCCCGATGAGCCGCGGCTTAAGGAGAATACAAGGGTGGCAGCTGCCTCCAGGACGAGCACCCTCTTCGCGGTTTTTAAGAATCTTAACGCCTTTCTCCCCCTTTTCCCTCTGTACCGTCTTCTTCTGTCTCTCTTCCTCTTATACGCTTTATATAGGTACTCTCAATTTCGTCCTTGCATTTTATCAGAATGCTAAATCTAACGAGAGCCCGATATTTTCTTCTTTTGGGGATATATTTTGCACCAAAAGAACATCTCGATCGATTTTAATCCACGTATTGTCGTATGACGTTTTCGTTCGGTCATTCATTTTGCACGCGATATATTTGCGATATTATTTCCACCTGAGACAAAAGTGTGCAACGCACATGTTAATTCCTCTTATTTAGATGCAAAATGTAAAACGACCCTCGGGCTAGCGAGTAGATATCTTGAGTGTTCTCCGCGATCGAAGATATTTACGCTCCAGAAACGAGATGTCAAGAGGGATCCATCAGGCTTTAGCGTAATAGATGCGCAGACGACATTAGCATGCCACGCCGATTATTGGCATTAGTCTGCCATCCCGTTATTTCGCACACCGGTCATTTATAACCCGTAAACCCTCCGAGCGAATCGATATTGCGTGTGAAAGCTGCTGGATCGCGCAATATCGCGGAATACACCGCGGACGTGCCAATTTTTCCCGATTGACGGTACCAGAAATTTACAGGAGCAAAAAAAAAAAAAACAACAACAGCATCGATTCCCTCGTGCCGAGCAATAAAAATATCTCATATTAATTAAAGCGACACGTCCCTTACTCGAGAGTCGAAGAGTTCATGACTTTCGAGACGTGAGACAGTCCTCGTCCGACTTCGCTAAGGTAGATTTACGCGCGTCTGGGCGTCCCTGAAAAATGTTTACACGGTATACACCCTTATATTCACGCGAGCCGATATTTCTTTAAACATTATAAACGACGCGACACTCACACGCACGCACGCACGCACGCACGGCCCAGGAATAGAGTCGCAAGGGTTACCAACCCCTGAATTACACGCAGCTCGCTCGCGAGGGCGGTTAAGGGTAGCGAATTTGCATATTATAAGTAGTACACGTTACCGAGCTTGATATCATCGAACCGGGGACCTCGTTATTCTGTGCATGCGTACGATTCGAGCGTGCGACGAGCATCTACGACCTTAGACCGCTCCTCCGAGACGTTTCCGAAGGTTCAAACTCCCGCGACGAACATTTTACCACGGGTCTTTAACGATCTTTTAATAATGGAGATGACGGCAAGCGACATTATTAGCAGCGATTGTCGATGACACGATTAACAACTCAATTTTCGTGAGAGGAATTTATTTTACATTTTCACGTAAAAGATTCGTGTGCTTGGACTTTAATTCTTTATTTTGAATGTAAATGGAATATAATAGCGAATTCTAGTATTACGATAATAAAATAGTGTTTCTTAAATCTATATTAGCATCTATATATTATTCCGATCATTATTTTTAACTAAATATCGCGAATTAGAATACGTGACAAGTTATTATACAAGGAAGACGACGGAATCCTTGCAAGACGGCACCCGGATTAAATGGATAGGCTCCTAAGGTCGAGTAGGACGTGGTCCTTCGTGCGGCAGGAGCTTAAGATATTGTTTCGAAGCAACGCTGTTGCCTTAGGATAATCAAGAAGACTTAATCCCAACAAGCTTAACGCCGATGAGTTCATAATTCTGGACGTTCCTGCTCGTGAAAATCGCCTCTCTCTTCGTTGCTTGTCATATGGCCCTTATTATCGCAGCTCTATATTTATTTTTATTTTAATTTTTTAATTAAATTCATATATTATGTATTTTTTATACAACTCTTTAGAAAGAAAAATTTATTTGCAACGTCTTTCTCCTTTTAAGTCTTGTTATACTTATTTCAAAATCGATAAGATTCGTTATTCCCTCGCGCTATAAAGGTTCTTAAATTATTTTCTTACCGGTTAATCGAAAAATTCGCGATTAAATAAAAAAATGTGCGATAATTTCGCCATAGTTTCACGAAATAGCTCTCGGAAGTCTAACGATCTTCGTGAAGAGTAAATTCTTTCGCACGTTCCGGCTTCGGCGGAGTAGGAGCGAATCGTTAAGGCATGCGACGAGACTTGCTTAACGGGCAGAGCTTAATTAATAAGGACACGCGATATCCTAACTCGTAAGACGATGGTAGGATGATAAAGCATAGCTGAAGCCCCCGGGGAGCCCTTTGTTGTCGAGAGGGTCAGGACGGGCGACCTGCCACTTTAACCCGCCTTAAGGGGTTGCGCCTTGAGGAGTTCGAAACCTTGCGAGTTTGAAATACGATGGCCAGGGTCCAGAAAGGAGATTCCACGATGCACTCTACTGCGTCTTACATAGAGTTATTTTGTAACGAAAATATGTCTGTTGATCGATAAACATTGCTACTCTGCGTAACAACATAAACCTCTAACTCGTCCTATCATCGCGCACAAATTTCGCAATGAATAGAAGAAAACGCAATTTTTTTACCTGCGGCGCAAGATGGGTCACTTGTCTCTTGATGTGTGCCAGAGTTGCGCTAGGCGGAGGATGTAGAGCCATATTGGCGAAAACCAGCCTCTCTTCGTAATCGTACTCGCAGAGGATCTTGTTATCACAGAGATAAAATCTGTCGCCCACGCAAAATCTGCAATCAGAAATTAATTTTGTTACGTTTATATGTTGTTACAATTATATGTTGCATCATATAAAATCGAGAATGTACGATCTTTGTGAAATTATAATCATGTCTAAAATTGTGATTTAGACCAACAGCGAATAAATGAAGGCATTCATTTATTCCGTCGATTCGCAGCATTTAGAAGTGTGATGGAGGGACGGGAAGAAATTCCGTTTACGAGTTGCACGAAATCGGCAGAGCGGTAAAGCGTGCTAATTCCTTTTAAGGTCACTTTCCGTTCTGCTCCGCCGAGGAAATTGCTAGAAAATAAAAACAAGCTGCGAAACGCCACCCCTCATCTACTTCCTCCCGGCGTCTCCCAAGACTCTTAAATGTAAATTTTCAGTCGATTCGCAGACATCGTACTCAGATTACCACCAGATTGGAAATCTCGGCAATTCTCTCGTTCTCATTTTCTTTTCTCTCTTCGCAAGAACATTTCTAACGCATTATTGATCACAGATCTTAAACAATGTCGCCTGACGCGACAGTCGGAAAATCTTTATAGTAGATCGACACGTGCACAAGTTTGACGTCTGTTCATTCTCGGATGTCGACGAATAAAATCAGAGAGACGGCACCGAAGAGTGTATTTTAAAATTCAGCGTATAAAAGTCCGGGATTTCGGAGTAATCCGACACGATATACATACCGCTGCATGCGGATTTCGGGACGGCGCGGCGGCGTGGTACCGAACGTGCTCGGTATGCGATATCAGAGAAATAAGGTTGCCACCGAGGGTTATACGCATCGGCCAACTGTCGCCCCCGCGAAGGGGCGCGGGCGGGGCGGGCTGGCGGGGCCTTTAAAATCAAAGATTTCACATTTTTCGTTTTTATTGCCGGTTTAAAAGTCAATTTTTTCTCTACCGCGCGCCCTTTCGGGGGAAGGCGTCCGCATAAAGGACGTTACGCCGGAAATGCTAAAGAGCCATGAAAGCGGGCTCGTATAAGGGCGGCCGGCGCCTTCCATCGCGTCACAATGGATCGAAGATCCACGAGGGACACGAAAATCGTTTTGCCGGGATCTACGGGGCTTGAAAATTCCCGTCAGGCGTCGGAAACATCACTCTCCGGACGTTATACATACCGCGTATATCGATCGCGATATGACGGGCGTGTTCGCGCGATTTGTCTTACGGAAGAGCTCGTGGAACTTCGAGTCGTCTTTGGGACACGTCGAGTCCCTCGGATATCATTAATGTAGAGAGATACCATTCGGCGAGAATCGACCCTCGTTCCTTTATTTCTTATAAAATCGCTTCGGGCACCGTTACATTATCTTTAATTTTAAGTCATTTTTTAACTCTTAATAAACCAATAAAATAATAAAAAAATATATCCTGAATTTTATAACATTTGTTGAGACAATTTTCGATAAATCATCGTCCTTGCATTGCTAGAAAATAAAAACAAACAGCGAAAGCCACCTTTCAAAATAAAACCGATAGAAACCACAGAAGAAAAGAATGCGTCTCGATACCGGCGACTTATCGACGGAACGGAGCGACTTACTGTCGAAGACGTCGTCGATGAGCCGTGTAAACTCCACGTCAGTGCAAATGCCGGGGTAAAACGCGTATACCGTCGCGTTCGTAATTCACCGGTGAATAATAAAAGCATTTTTCGGTAAGGGGGTAGCAGACGGGTACATCGGCTACATATGGCCATTGCGTATTCAACGGATGTGCTGTCCCGCGCGCAGGATCCTGTTTGGGTTTTATGTCGGGATTTCTCTGTCGAGTGGTTTATACCGGCGCTTATGTAAATGCAGACGTGATTTTTTTCAGCACCTACTCGAGCCACCTGAACGAGCGCGCGCGGCACATTTGTAGCATTCGAAACGAGCCGGTCGGCCGCGACGTCGTCTCTTTCCGAGAGTATCATGAAATCGCAATAGGATTCTACGACGTACGTCGGCCGTATCCGGCAGAATCTGCATTTTTTTTCTCGGTGGACTTAGCGATTCGTGCACGCCGCGCCACTGAGCAATTTGTACGTCCACAAAATCGATGCGCGCGAAATATGTATGTAGATTCACTTATTTGAAATGTACAACGATTGTGTAAAACTGTAGTTTTTTTTCTCCTAAAACTCATTTAGTTGCAACAGTCCTGATTTAGAAACATCAACGGGTGTTTTTTTTTTTCTAAAAGTGACTATGCTTAATGTAAACGAGAACAAATCTGAATTGGTTGAGATTCTTTATATAGATTCTGCTATAAATACAGGTTTACCGGTAACGCTTCAAAACGAGGTTGATCGTGTAAATCGTATTAGTTATGTCGTTTTGATTTTATTCACCGTTAAAGATTTTCGCTATCCTGTCGTTGATTCAGAAATATAAATACGAAGAAATTACGGATGCATTAGAGTCCACGTTGGAGACCCGTTCCGAAATAGCGAGCGACGATTCTATATTCAGCCTGATTGGCGACGGTATAATTGAACTTAAAATATCTGTACGATTATCACGTCTATCCGCGATGTCTCGATCGATAGCCGAGTGTGGGTTAATCGTAATATATAAATACGTTCCTCTCTGTTCAGCGAAATCAGGACACCGTCGGGAGCTCGAGGTACATTAACGATTTCGTATGATACGTACAGGTTTAGCATCTGCTATCGATTGCGCTATTCAATTAAGTGGTTGAATTAATTATACTGTTTATTGATTATTTCAGTATCAGTAATGAATTCAGAATCAGTAATGAATTAATTACTGAATGGTCCTATGTCTCGTGAAAGAAGCTTATTGTCCTAATCCTTAAAATATGAAGCTTCAACTTAGAATCGCCGTGTTTCGATTTCCTCTACGGATAATCCACAGCGGATAATCTGTCTATAAGATAATATGTTTAGGCAATGCTTTTTTTTACACGGTATAGACATCTCGTTTCACGAGAATAAAAAGAACCAGAGAGAGACGAAGAAAGGACGAGAGAGGACATACCGTGTGCGATCGGAACATGTAACCACCATAAAAAGCAATGCGTCCTCGTAACGGGGTACGATAAGTACCGTGCTACGGAACAAAATCGATCCCGGGGGCAGCTTCGAATCATGCACCATAAAAAGGAACATTACGGGACGTAGGTGCGAGAGGAGAGGGAGGATGAGTTTCGACGGAGCGACAGGAAAGAACGATCCTTTATAATAGCATCGTGATTTCGCGTCCAGATACGCGCTATATTTCCCCGATAAACGCTGTTTCTGTAATCTGCAACGCTAAACGTTCGAAACATTAGTATCGCCGGTCGTTTTCCAGAGCTTCGTGTCATTTTCATACCCTTGCAAGCCGAAGCTCAAACATATATCTCCGAGTGATTTTATTTCAAACCATGTGTGTGTGTGTGGATTAGAAGAAAGAGATACGTTCTGTAGTTTACAGTAATTATTATATTTAAACGGCAATATATAGGTATAAATAACATCATCAATCCATGATATTTAATGGCGCAAGCGAATGCAATATTTGATAGCGGTTATTATAGATTTCATTGAATTAGTACGAGCAGGAATAGTTTACATGTTTGAATTTATAGAATGAAATACGATAGGGCTCTATATACACATAAATATATAGTGTATATATACATATATACACTACGTATATATATGTTAAAAAATTTTGATCTTACAATTAATAGAATCATAGTATATTTTGGAGAACAAACTGACGAAAGACTCAACGACCAAACTGATGTTAAACGATCGAAACGCGACGCGTTTCTCTTGTCGCTGCTAAGTCGAGAGAAAGCCTCCGAGATTCGTCGGCAAACAGCGCGAACTCCGCAATGTGGGACGGGAAACCCCAAACGGCAACACTTTGGTGGTAGTCAAGATCGGAGGGAGAGGTGGAAGTTTGCTTGAAGCCGAAGAGGGTCGCGCGGAATGAATTTCGTACCCGATCGCGAAGTCTTCTCCAAGAACAAAGGAGAGAGAGAGAGCGAAAGAGAAAGAGAAAGAGAGAGGGGAAAGGAGTCTAGATCGAGGTAGATAGGTGTGTATAGGTATGTGTCTGTATATAGATAGACAGGAGGGGGAGAAAGCCAGGAAAATGTCTATACCGCCGGTAGTTGGTGGTGCTCGTACTCAATTTGCATCAAACTATGAAGAGACAGACACCAACGACCGCCCGCGCCCTCTTGTCCCCCATGCCTATTCCCGGGGTCGCCACTCTCTAACACCTGATGGTGCCGCGCCTCCGTCCTCTCGCGCGACGCCCCGCAGCCGAGACTAACGCGTTTAGCAGAGACTCGAACCCCTAATCAGATCTCCCGACGGCAACGGGCTTTCTAAGGTGCCGCTAAGTGTGAAGTTAATGGAGTCAAGACGTCGCGCCGAGACGCAAAATTCTCGCCGCGCGCGACTATCGCTATCTAATACAGCGAAATCGAGGATATTCTTTATTCATATCGCTGCCGAAACTCTTGACTGATGAGAGGATGAAAAGCTGCAAGGAGGTTCTCCAGTAGTTGAACTTATTAATCTTTTTTTTACAAGTAATCAATATCGCGTTTTTATCTTTATAACTTATATATTGTTAAAACTTTTATTGCCATAGATTTATTACAATACAATTAAATTTGACTAGGTATATAATCGAATTGTTTCCTCGGTACATTAGAACGATTAAAAATTCATGCCGTCTATCAGTTGACGTTTATGATTGCACCATTGAACAGTTACCTCTCGCCTGGCGCACGGCGCGCACTTCGTTGCGATAATGGCTGCTTACCTAGCGCGTTCTCCTGTTAATTAATTCAGACTGTCAGGGTATCGGGGAACCGTGGCGCGCTAATTCGATCAGCAGTGAATTCGCTCGCTCCGGTGGCGAGGGCTCTCGCCGTCAGGTTTCCGGGGAAGTACGAGGAGGAGAGCCTTCGCTTCCACGACGGATTTGCTCCGCAGACAGTTGACGTCGCTATCTAAATGTCACTCCAGAAGCGTGTCGGAATGCCACTCGATAACACAAAGCGGCAGGGCGCGCCGTCTCGAATCACGTCTCATTGTCCGACGTGCGATCCGCGATCGCATGCACGAACGATGGACGGATGCCGAGGACTTCCGCGTCGCTATCGCGCGCGAGGCGATGTTTAAACAAGATGCGCCGGGGAGAATACCTTGCGCGTGTCATTTTCAACAAGGCGAAATTCCGCTGAATCGCGGCCTCAATGTTGCACGGTGTAACGCACGATAGGTATTTAGAAATAAAAGCTCGGAGAAAATGCCGTAATTATATTTGTTTAGATCATTGATCGTTGAAATTAAACTGAAATCTTGAAAAAAATTCGAACAAGGAAATTAATTAATAAACGCACATGTGATAAATTTAACAACAGCCATGTGACTGTATTGTCGCTTTGATTTTGTAATCGATCTAAGAAAGCGCTATCGCCCGTCTGTCGAGACATGCGTTCGGTCTACACCCTCCCTTACGTATGAGTTATATAAATGTTTGATTATTTCCAACATTTTTAATTTTTCGAATTGATCATAAGATATAATTAATTTTCTATTTAACGATTAATAATTTAATCACAAGACCGAGTATTAATTTAGCCGTGATTATATTTTCATTATTTATTAACCATGATATATTACTGATTATTTAATAACTACAATTACTAATCACTTGATTGCTTAGTAAACATATTCGATATCCATTAATTTGATTACATATTTAACCAATTCTGTATTGTATTAATTTGTAAAACAAAGATTATATTTTCGATTTTCAAACTGAGAGAGAGAGAAATATGTTTCTCATAAAAGTGCTGATAATATTTACGTCCCCCATGGATTACAGACCCTCATGGATAGTATGATTAATGATTGGTCTCACTGATGATTACCCAAGTGATAATTACTTTGATAATAAGTATATTGTAATCAATTACTGTCCAACACTGGTATAATACAACGCGGTATCGCATCTAGTTGTAAGTTGAAACACTTTGTCTAGAAGATATGGCGTTTACTTCTGCGCTGGTCGCAGGGCACGCTTTGGCAAAGCGAGCGCGGAAACGCGCAGAAATCGTCGCCATTAACCATTCCGGCCGAGTGTTCAACCGTAAAGCACGCGGAGGGAACATTCGTCTTTCTATTAATTTCTGCGCGGCGCGAAATTACGCGCGTCGGCCGACCCTAAGCCATATTAATATCGTAGATTACGAAGGAAATTAAGACAGCGATGGGTCGCAGATACCGCCGCGGGATTCGGCGTTGTTCCTTTGTTACTTACGGCGAAAGGGTTGAGTCGAGGAGGGAGTTGTTGAATCGTGGCGCTCTGTATTTCGCACGGTTGAGAATAGCGTCCCGTAACATTGGTTGATTAAAAAACGCACCAGGGCTATAATAATGGATAATGATTGTCGCAAGTCTCGGATATTAAGATAGAATAAAAAAGAAAAGTACACGTGATATTAAGTTACTCGATTCTAGAATGCTCATTTTTCTATTTGGGATAATTACAAAGAATATAAAATATTTAGTAAATCGCGAAGAAAGTTTTCGCTTTAAAAATTATGTGAAATTAATTCTTTTGCATAATTTTTGAGAAAAATTATTTTAAATACGAAAGTCTTTACGATTTATTGGATATCTCAGCGCTCGTAGAAATGATTGTAGTTTCGAAACTACGTCGCGTTTGTCGATGCCAGTTTATGTTCTGGATTTAAATTACATCGCTTTTAAAGGTGACGCGAATCCTATGCTGTACTTTGTTCAAACGACTGTTCTCATTTATGGCGCCATCGAGCTCGCAGCAGTGCGCATTGATACGATGGAACGCCGATAAGAACATCGTGCGGTTAAGCATTATGACGATCGGCCAGGTCTATCTCGCGTACGTCGAAAAAACGTCTTCTTCTTCTTCGCTCGAGAATCGATTACCGTCGCTCCCATAACGGCAGAAAAACTTTTAAGACGCGGCGGAATCACATCAAAGATTATTTCCGCCAATAAAACGGAAGTCGAGCCTCGGTCGGGGAGGCACTCCGCGAATCGCTCTGCGCGGCATAACAAGACGAGGACGACGGTAAAAGTCAGGAGGGACGAGGTTGACGGTCGGGCGGTTAAGGGCTGTCTAAAGGGTGGCTCCATAGCGAGAAGAAGACCGGCAAGCCCGGCAATAAATCTACGGTCGCCCGGAGCGAGTACTTATCGGTTCGCCTGGATCGGCGGCGACGTCACGAGTCGCGCGAAAGCCCCGGTGGGCTCTCGTCTTCTTCAAATTGACGTCGCAGTTCGAAGCGAGATCGAGATCTGATGTAACGAGCAGCCACGGCGACGTTTTGTCGGATACTTGCGTGGGCACACGTATCAGTGTGCGGAATCGAACAAGAGTGAAGTGGAGTTTCGGGTGAATTAGTTTTTTTTTGAATATCGTTGTTGAATATCGATAATGAGACATTAGTCTCTTGTGATGAAAATCTTTCCTAACTAATGAGATAGAATGCATCGTAACAGAGCGACAACTTTATTTATTACACATCTTTAATAGAAATCTTTGGTCATAAGAAAATCTATGACAGTTGTGGGATATTTTATATATAAAAAAATCAATATTATTATAAATTTAACATGTATTTATGGACATCCGTGAATCTTTTATTCCACTTGAAGACGAACCTTCATCATTTTCTCGATCCAGCCATCAGAACTATCACCGTCTTATATATTCTTACAGGTGCATGTGGCAGATACTACGGGTCGACGTTAGAGGAAGCCAAAGTCCGGATAGCAGTACGAGTACGTCGAGCCCGGTGAGTCGGATTAAATATGACTTACGGGTAGTACTTAAGTTCTCTTAGCGTTACACAGCTTCTCGTGTAACGTAGCCGACCGCGCGAACTTTAGGCAGGGCGAGGCCCTGGTGCCTGTAGTCGGATCGAAGGGCAAAGTAAAGTTACCATATCGCGCGCGTCCGTGTAGTCGTGACCGGCGGGCATTGTCAAGGTTTCGTTCGGGCAAGTTTGCCGGCCGGGCCCCGTGATTTCACTCCAGGCGGATTCGCCCGGATTATCGTCGAGGTGCACTCGAGAGAGAGAGAACTTGGCGTAAGGTCTATTTCTCGGTATTGATTGATAGTGCTAACAATACTCCTTTCTCGAATATTGTCAAATTAAATCTCGACCTGACGTCATTATTTTTAAGATGTAGGGAATACTTGGACAAAGAGAAACTGAGAGATCGTGACATTTCTTGAAATATCGCGGTGTCGATGGCGCTCGTTAATGATTAATTCTGTCAATTACTGCCACAAGTGCTCTTGCTTCGTTTAATTATGTTTAACGTCCGACGATCGGATGATGGCCGAGCGAGCTATGAATTTTGCAACAATTTGGTATGGTGTTGTCAACGATCTTCGTTCCGCATCAAACGCAAGGGAATACTGAGCGAAATGTATACAGCGAAGTGTACGGGACATTTAAAAAGCGTTGATTCAATTTTACGCTCAAAAGCGAGGCTCGCTGCCCTCGATCCATAGCCGAGCGCTGTGGATGACAGGGATACCGTTGGTGGTGTTGACGTCCCTATAATTCGACTGGAAAATATCAGAACAAGTTGCGTAATCCCGCGAGAAATATCCGACCGTCTCAATCTTGCTTACTCCCAAATTTTTTTTAATTTCAATAATCGCAGACCGATTTTCCTTCGGATATTTCCCATTATTCGATCTTTATAAAATTTACTGATAAAATTTTAACAAACATATATACGTTTGAAATTTCCAATGACATGTTTTCGAGAATTAAATTTTTTGTCCGATTTTAAGTTACCGTCCTTACGTTTGATTATACTCTGCGTACCGTACGTTCAATAGCTAAGTAAATATTTAATACATTGACATAAATTGATATCAAGACGTTGTCTAGAAAACGCTTTCCTAGGATCTTTAGAAGACAAGAAGCTGAATCTGTGGCAGGCTTAATCAACAAATTGGTCCCCCAAGGGTCCTCAGTCTTCCAGCGCAATACCGTGAACACGCATAATTCAAAGTTGCACGGACCGCAGTCTAATTATTCAATCTTGTCGAGAGAGTTAGCTTGTAGAAGCCCGCTGAAAACTTCGAATTCCGTTAGTATTCGCGTCTTGCGAGAGAGCGAGAGAAACTGTCTTAGATGAAGATATTGACGTATCGTTAATTTTGCTCGATTTATTTGGAAGCAAACGTTGTGACGGATTATGACGTTGCGCAACTTGTCGGCGAAGTTTTACCTCGTTCAGAATTTCAGCCTAAACAAGCTGATAGCTTCCTTATCCTTTAGTCTCTACCTCCGGCTGACAGCCTTATCTTCTATAGGGCAGCTTGTTTGACTTCCGGCGATGTCTCCTCTTGGCCGGACGCACTTGATAACTTGAGCACCGCGGGTCTATCTCAGAGAGGGACGGTGATAGAGAGAACAAGTACGATAGAGTAAGCAAGCAAGAGGTCGTAAGACAGGCTTGCTATCAGGCTTAGTCAACCTAATCCTTTCCGTGGGTTGGCTTTGCATTAAGTAAAGACCATCGATTCGGCCGGAAGCCGCGAGTTTCTCTCTAAAGTCTCGTCATTCTCGCGCGTACTTTTGATAAAAAAATTTTCTAAAGCCTTAGAATAATTTTTACGATGTGTAAATGAGCTATATCTTCTAAACGTCGTAAATTTTACTGGTCCAAGTAGGAAGATAATCTAAAGTTTGAACCGATCGGCTTTCTTTACGGCCCGATGTCCGAGTTCATCGAACATTAAGAACGAGAGCAAGAAGAAGGTTAATCCACGGGAGCGAGGTAACGGCCATATTTCTTAATAAACAATAAATCAACGGGGTCGCCTAGGTATAACGCCCCCTCTTATAGATCTACCTTCTCTTTCATTCTTGACTCCGTCGTCGTTTCTCCGAAATAAACCCTCTCTCGCTCCATCGCTCATTCTCTTATTTCCTCTCGTTCGCTTATAATACGTATATCTTTCTCTTTCTCTTCTTCTCTTTCTATCGTTCAGCGAGTCTCCAGGCCCCATTAATCTATGGTTATCTACGGCCCGCGCTGGATAAGTGCGTCGGAATGAGCCATTTCACCCTTGGGAGTTCGAATCCATCCTCCACCCTCGTAAGGGAAGGCCATCGAGAGACTGGCCCTTGGGCATCCTCTTTTGCCCTCGCGATGAGCTGTGCAAAACTCGCTCCTTAACGAGATCGTAACGACGACGGATGCCGGGCAAAAATGCAGGAATCAAGAGTTGTTCCATGTAAGACGTTGCAAACTGTGAGAAATTCTCGACAAACATTTTTAAGACTGTTGATGTAATCATTAAAGAAAAAAAAACTACAAAATCGTCGGCACAGGATAAAAAAGTCAACGCTGAAATTTCCTCCTTTCTTCGCACGTCGCGTGAATAAATTTTGAAACTTCGAAAAGTAGTATCAAAACGGCGTAAAAAGGCACGAGAAACGCCAAGTGCTCGCGATAAAACTACGAGAACACGTAAGATGGTACGCGAACGATCTCGTTCCCTCGTTTCTCGGCTTTCAGGCAGCATCCGGTCGTAGCCTGCGCCACTTCGTCTCCTCCACGGTGAATAATGCTCGTAGGTTATCTTTTCACCTTCGAGTCCCGTAAGTAAGGCGGAAAGCAACCCCTGTCTCTCCGCCGTTCTCGGCCCGACCTAACGAACTAAAGAACAAGTTTACTTTGCATGCGTCCCGGCGGGCGGCTCGCCAAACCCCCTGTCGTCGACAACGCGGACGATGGGCCGCGCCCTTATCGCCCGGAAAAGTTAAGTGGAAGAAAATGCGTCGACTAAGAATGCGGGAGGGATGCCGTGGCTCGAGATGGCGGGGAAAGTTGAAATTGATGCACTGGACGAGTGCTAGAGAATATACGAAGCTTACGTTCGCTGAAAGCTATTTGCGAGAGAGGGAGAAAGAAAGAAAGGACAATGTTGAAAGCTCGTTCCTCGAAAGTTTCTCTCGTCTCGATGGAACGATATCGATTATAGAGATGTGTGCGTTAGGTCGTCGCGATATGGTTTCCTGACTCTATACTCGAGTACTTATAAGCGATGCACTTATTAGCATGTAAATTTATTATAAAGCTGCCACTTATAATAACTCTGGTTTCGTTGCTAATCGAATTTTTGATTAATAAGAATAATTATGAGTGAAAGAAATTTGTAATAGCTATAGTTTCAAAATCAATGAGTTGCAGATGACTCGTTTGATCCTCGCGGGAGTTCTAGGTGTACGTCGCGTAATCTCTCTCACGTATCTCACGGAAACTGTACGCAGTTCGGTGAGATGCTGTCGGATGTGACGAGTGATATTATAACGCGTTGCCTAATTCCCTGTTGCGTGCCAGTAGATACAGGGTGTCTACGGCAGACTTTGCGTAACTCAGAAACCAAATGCGTCAGAAGGGGTGAAGGGCGACGCGCCTTACAATTAGTTTGACTATGATCTGCCAGAAGCAGATTCGCGAATATCGCGATGTTCGCGAGAGAATCTTGTTCGGTCATGAAGGATTTTTTTAATTATGTCGACGTCAAGAAAATGTACTCGTTGATAATCACGAAAATAAAGTACATCTCAGCTAAGATTTTTTTCATAAGTTCTGTTAATCTTTTATAATAAATATTAGATATGAATTAGAAATTCAAGGGATGGAAAGATCTCGGAAACTCGTCTAAAGAGATCGTGAGAAAAAACGGCGTCGCGCTCCCGATCGCGGCGAGAATAAATTCTTCCCATTGCCGATAAACATCGGCGCATTGTTTCGGTGCAGCGCGGCGCGATCGTGACGAAGCACTGGGTGGGCAGATTATAAATCGCGAGGGCCGTGCGAGCGGCGGGGGGGGGGGCGAGTTGCCGTTCGATAAATTGGGATTTTATTATCGCTAATAACCATCCAAAATTATTATGCGTTGATATTTATGCGGAGGCTAACCGCCCCTTCCTCCACGCTCGCCCGCTCGCATACACACGCGACACGCACCGGCGAGCGCAAACCGCGCCCTTCCGCGCGGGTTTGGGGGAGCGATTTTGGTGATCGCATTTTGGCTATTATTTACGCGTCGCGTGCATACGGTTTTCGCCTCTACGGGGCTTACGAATGTTTATCGGCAAAAATTAACGGGCAATTTGTTCGGGCGCATTGTCGACGGTAATTATTATTTTATCGACGGTCACGCGCGCACGACCGATCTCTTGTACCCCCTTATTATTTATTAGCCAGCGTTCCGTTTTGCGAACGCACTGAACGCTATTATCGAAAGAGCTCCAGCGGTGTTATGCAGTTTTGTGCATTAAACCCGACCGCGATATCGCCGACGCGTTTAATTTCACGTCATGTATTATGGCGTGTCAGATACGCTCGCGGAATAAGAAATTCAGATTGCATTAACGATAACGCGATCAGTCAAATCAGCAGTTACGCAAATTTGTCAATCTCTCGTCGCGGTCAAAACATGTCATTTTCTTTGACAAGCGATGTAACAAGGATACGTATTGAATTTTTCTAGTTTCGCGTGTATCGTCGGTGCGCAGAACGCAGTTTATTGCCATGCACGAGGGTAAACCGCACCCCCGCATTTCTCACTCACCGAATTGGCATAAGGAGGGAAAGCGTGGCGCGCGGATCAATTTACGACGCTCATTACAATCGATTCGCCGCGTTACGACGATTCGTTCGCCGTATCGTACAAATCGCGCAATTTCTCGCGAGGGATTGGCGCCGTCGCGTGACGGCCGCGCGAAGAATATCTTCAACCACGCATTCTGGCCGCAACTGGCATTTCGGCGAGCTGAGCTGACAATGAGCCGCGCCGCGCCGCGCCGCTCCGCTCCGCGCTTTTTCGTAATTGGCTCGCTTTATGCCGAGCCATGCGCGGAACGAAAAATGTACGCGTATATTGTTTTCACGGCACGACGCGGTCGTTGCGCACAAACACGCCACGGATTATCGAATGCGGGACGATCGTGAGCACGCGGGCACGCGTGTCGTTGCCGCGATTACATCGCGTCGCGACACGAAAGCCCCCCGATCCTAGAAAGGACAATTTTTCGCCAGACCCACGAGCTGCATGACTCGCGCTAATAAATAAGCAACCTGTCTGTCGCCCGGCGCGATCTGCGTTTTATTTTGTGAAATGTAAACGCGGATCCCGCACGCCACGCGCGAGACATCCGTGCGAGTGCATTTTTGAACTCCGCTCGTGCGAAATATTTGCGACGAGTATCTGTTTATTTAAAGTTTATCTCTGAATATTCTACGTTTGATACTCTACACGCACGGCGCATTCAAAATGTATGTAATCGCTAGTACGGCACATTTTCAGCCGTGAAGTAATAATTGGATTTTTATAAATCGTATTTAGCTACACAATTAAGCCGGTCGTATGGAAGTGTTTACGATCGCATTTCAAACATAATTATAGTAAATCTAGACACGGACGGCCAGCCCGGGGCGAATCACGTTAGTTTCTATAACGATATTTGCTGCGGTGCGGCAATTTTGGTATCGTTTTATCGGCAACGTAATAGACAATTCGTACATATATATATTTTATAGAGAGCGATACAGAGGAATACGGGCGAAAGAGGGAAAGAGAGAGAGAGAGGATGAGAAAGAGAGAAATTGAGAAAGAGAGAGAGATACGGCACATAGGTGCACATTCATGTATTATACACACATTCACGTGCGCGTCCCACATCGGCTAATCTCGTATTTGCGCGATTAATTCTACGCGTTTAACGGAATCCCGTGTCTCGCTAATTACTCTGTCGCGAGCATTTCGCGCGCGCACTGACGATGCTGTTTTCGCGTTAATTATGGAATCCGTTGGCTAATGGGTCGTGCGAATAAAAGTGAGATCAATTTAGTTCGTGGCAGAAACTAACAGCAGAATTATTTTGAGTAGAACGAGATCACATTCCATTTCACGATTTCGTATACGAATAATCTTTTACGAGTCGTCATTCGTTTCGTATTTTACAACGTCCGCCTGAACCGTCGGTCGTCCCGATTATTTTGATCGTAACAAATTGCACACCAGAAGCGAGTCAGCTGCGTTCCAATATATCGCGCGTCATGCGTAAGAGTGACGCGGATCGTCCGCATACGACGAGTTTAAAGCCACGTTTAAGCCGTATGGGGCTTAGGTGCGTCTATTTTCTAGCAAGGTCCCTAAACCGGAGATTAAAGCCATCGCTCCGCGCGAGGGCGCTCCAAAAATCCAGGGATTACGTCTAGGCAGCAACGGCGACGGCGGATATGAATTAATTTCGACGTTAAGAGCTATCGCGTCTCTCATTTATAACAACGGCCCCTTTTTGCGCGTTTCCCGTCGCTCTCGCGAATCCATGGGTATGTCCCACTTTATCATAAAATAATTTATTACCATACGGTTTAAGAATGCAGAAAGGATTTCGAGAAGTACATGAAATCGTACAGTTCAGATAAAATATAACTTTGTCTGAGACAGGCGCTTTCCGTAATATAATAATACGTATTTTGTAAATCCAAATCTTTCGATGTTATATAAATTTTTATTGAAGAAACAAAGAAGAGATTCAGATTTGAAATTAATGAGGAAACACGATCAGATTTCACAGATCGGGGCACGCGGAATACCTCGTAAAACGGTTTCGCTCCCGGAAAGTGCCCGCGCCCGCAGCGTTACAAACGCAGCGCGGTGCGCGGTGCATTTCGGTGCAACCGGTACGGGGGTTTGTTCGGCGTGTCGGGGTGCTTTTGGCGCTGACAATACCGCAATGCACAGGTTGGCCTAATAAAACTATGATCGCCGGATAAAACAGTGCAGTGCACGCTGGTAATTAGCGGTATACATAAATCATTGGCAGCGCGCCGCGTAAATGCATACGCACACGTGTACGCGCGCCCGTACGCGTGTGTACGCCTATTACAAACCCCCCCTAACGCGATGCCGCCTCCGGCAAATTTTCCCTCCCGTCTCCGCCACCGTCGGCCACTGTTCACCGAGTAAATGAATACCCGTGTAACGGCCAACGCAAACGTTGTGACACTCGCCTCTTCTCTTCGCCCACACAAGTAATCTTTGATTTCATCCATAGCTATTTGCACGCGAGAGATACGAGTCTGGAAACGAGATACTCCGCGGGTATAGGATCGATATCGACATATCACAACTATCACAAGACAATAGCTTACACAGATCGGCGTCAAAAGTATTTTCTTTTTATAATTACTGAATTACTGTCGTGACTGTTCGTTTCGAAAGCGATACCGAATCTTCCACACGACAGACGGTCCGTTAATCACTCCCTACTGTAATGCCTCTTCTCTCTGTGCCGCTTGTCGCACCTGAGAATTGACTCGTCGCCGCTCGAGTAATACGATTCCGCTCTCCGTCTCCCCCGCGGAACATTTCATCTATAATCATGGCGTTACGCCTATTACCGCTCGCCTCGGCCGCGTATCGTTTTGAAGTGCACACGAATATGCTCGCGCCGTCGATGACGTTCGCTTTCCGTCTCTCTCTCTCTCTCTTTCTCTCTCTGTGACTGTCTCCGTCTCTCTCGAGGGCACCGGGCGCGAGGGTGCGCGCGTTTGTCGGGGACTGGTATCGGACGCGGGGACCCATCGGCGGGAGGGAACGACCGATGCCGGGGGGCAGTCAGGGGTATCAAGAGGGCGGGAGGGAACGGGAAGTGGCAGGTCTATCGCCATCGGAGCCGGGAATGCGAGTCTAGGTTATCCGGTGACAAAGCAGGTTCGACTCGCGCGCAACGAGGCCCTCTCGGCACGTCGGATTATCACCATTGAAAATGGTGCAACCGAAACCCCACTGTTCGGATGCAGCCGCGCTTGAACGCGATACGTGCGCGCGGCGCGACACAACCAAAACCGGAAGCGAATTCCTTGTCGCGCCGCCCGGGAATTTATTGTCGATCTCGCGGCATGAAACGATTACGGTTTTGTAGTTTGTACCCTGGTTGCGATCTCTGCCTTTGTCGTTTATCGTTAGAGTTTGACCTCTCTACGATTTATTCTTCCTTTTGTAATACGACACGAAAACGCGTCGTGCGTCACAACGACAAACGTGTAATAGATTTTCAAATAAAATGTTAATCCATGAATAAAAAGCCTGTCGTGAGCACTGATGAAACGTCGTAATGCAAAATAGCCGATGAGGACGTATCTCCTATTTGTAGACCGATCATGAATTTTTCTCCATACATTTCTATCTATCTGTTCGGTTATCTATCGCGAAATTCCGGAAACGATCCTCCCACTAGAGCGACGCCGCGTCGATTGGCTCACCGCGATCACTATGCCCGCATACGATGGGCGCTCTTTATCGAGGATCCGGCGTCGAAACCGCAGGTCGAAAATCATCAACACCGTGGCGGCACGCGCCCCAGCAAAACGAGACAATTCGCATGGTTCTTGCGCCTCCGATGCGCGAAACGGCCGGCGGAACGGAGGGAGGTAAGGCGTACCATCCCCCGGGGGGTTGTAGCTAAATTGGCGGCAGTATATTACCGGTCGGACCGGCGCATTTAATTTGAATATAATCGCGGAAGGAGATCTCTCAGGAGCTCGGGGGCACTCCGTGGCGCGGGACTGCGTGACGGTGACCGGAAGTGCTCCCGGGACACCGGAAACAAAATGGCCGCTTTCTCTCTCTCCTCAACCCGCTCTCGACCACACACCACCACCACCGCCTTGGCGCCGTCACCTCGTCCTATCGCACACGACGCCCACCTATATCGCTTACTTTACCCGGCTGCGAGAGCGTCCGCCCTCTTTCTCACCCCCTCGTCTTCACCCTCGAGAATCGTAGGGCGAAATTAACTTTGCATTGTCCTTATTCCGAGGATCTCGCGCGGGTTAGCTCTCGGATAATGGCAGGGCCGTGCTGAGATACAAGTTCGGCAAGACGAGTAATAACTGTATAGTACAGCGATAGTGTATTATCCATCGCGAGGTGGGATGTATAATCCGCGAGATTTTAATTGCCGAATCTCTTGAACATCGACCCGCGGATATTTTTTTCTATTTTAAATAGCTATTAGGCACTATAATAAAATAATAAATTCCGGAACCCCCAGGATGTTCCATTTCCATTTATCTGTCACTTCCATGTTATTAAATTTTTTAATGGTAAATTTGACTATATGATTATAATTTGAAGTGAAATTATTTTTAATACAAATTTCTAGGTAGTGTCGTCATTTGTCGCAATTTTCGTTTCAATTATTTAAACATTCTATAATATCGAGCCTTAAATCGAAATTCTATCAAATCAGAGACTGCATAAAATTAATTAAAAAATATGATCTCATCTATTTTCTATATATCCCGAAATGTAGCTTATCCCAGAAGTACTACAATTTTATTTGCATCGCTATATAATTACTCAAAAGCTAGAGATGACTCAAAGAATTATACTGGCTATCTTGTATCAAATTTCATGATTTGTACCATGTATTATTATTTAAATATTGTTCCTGGATATTCGACGTACGCAGACGTTGATATACGGTCGGGCGTGGTTTTGCGACGCTTATAACACGGGTGCCGCTATCGGAAAGTCGATAAATGGTGTCAATGTCGTAAGTTACGTGTAACTGCTCGCTCGCAGGTAAGGGGAGTTTAGTGATTTAGGAGTAATTGCGATGCCGGGCGATGATTCGCGTGGGAATGCAACAGGGCACAGTGTTCGATAAGCTCCGCGGAACAATAACAATTAAACCGGCTAACTCGTAATGCCAAAATACAATATAAGCACGAACAATGCTGCGCCCGTCGGCGGGGAAGGACGAGCAGTCGTCCGACAATGCCCGCCGTGCTTTCGTTAGACAAAGGCGAGACTCACGAAGCTTCCTCGGGCAGAGATCGTAAGTCGAGGAAGAGCTTAAGTCGGTCGCGTCTTACTACGCGGTCGTTTCAGAGCGCGCGAGGAGAGATCGTAGAATTTAATTAAAATCTACCCGACCGCTCTCTCTCTCTTTCTCTTTCGAAACTTTACGTTTTAGAAAATGTTGCGAGGCCGACGACTCGCCGTGATTTACGAGCGCACACATTTCGCTTTTTCATTATACAATAATTATCAATGCGTGATTATTGATACAATTATTTGACAAGCTAATAACGTAGCGTGTGTGTGTATCTCTGCCGCGTTGGTTATTAATTAATTATTGCGATGCATTAACTGTATTATGTTGATGACAATCGCGCTGCCAAAGCCGATTTTCGCCACCCGAAAGTTTTACCGCAAAATATGTGCAAATTACCGGCTTATTTTCATCCGTACATGCGAGCGCGACGTACGGATATAATTTCTTCATCCGTATATTTTGCGTATATTTCGCTCGGACTCATCCGGCATCTCGCGCGCAAGCGACACTTTAAATTAATCCGCGTAACTCGTCGATGCTCGCGAACGCGAGCGGCCGCCGACGAATTGGTGGTCGAAACGCAGCCGCGATAAATCTCGAAACTGCGCGACGCACAAAGTGCGTCATCGGCTTTAAACAGCGTGCACGCGCGGGAGATACCCGCCACCGATGGGACGGTATAAATTTGATATTTTTTTATCCGCGCGTTTCGATCGCCGTGAGATATTAGCCGAGAATCACGCTGGAAAAACAGGCGAAAGCGTTCGCCCCGTTAATGCCGTTTATATGATGGACTTTTATAATTTTATTAAGCGCGCTCTTCGATTCGCTCACAATTCTCCCATTATTGCTTGAGAAAACATCGTTAATAATGATACCATCACAGATGAAGCGTGATTACATTAGCAAGAATAATTCTGTGCCACCGTAGAAAAATATTTGGCAACCGCTCGGTACCTTAAGTTTTCTGTCACAAGTTACTTGCGAATTTACATCTCGTCGTGCGCTAAAGCGCTGAATACGATGTAGAAATTTGAATTTTCCTACCTAATCCTCTTAGGCCGTAACTAGTTTCACGTAGCATCGTGATAAACGCGAATACAAGCACCGACAGTTTTTAAAAGCCAGTTACCTTCTGATTTTTTCGTCATTTAATAATAAATAAATTGAAACAGTCGCCTGTAAGACGATGGTATCAAGAAAATTAGCATATAAATTGAAATGTTCACGTAATTATCATATAGAATTATCGTACAAGTTTATCGTGGAAGGATATTAACAGGAACCCAACGGTACGTTATACGTTAAGTTGGAGGATTAAATTTTCATACTTGAACTCTCGCGCGGCTATCACGAACGATTCGTCCAATCCAAGGCCCTTCATTACCGTCGCGTTTGCACGTCCGCTCGTCAATGAGTAATCCGCACTTCCGTATCGCGATACAAACTCAGGTGGCCGACGAAGGGAAAAGAGAGAAAGAAACCGGCCGGTCTTAACCCTTACCGAGTTCTCGAACCACGGCTTCCACCTCGGGAGCGTATGATTAAACAACTCAGGTGTTTTATGCTCGGCTCGGTGGTGATCGCGTGACCCAACGGCCACATCCGTTTCCGCCTTTGCGTACGGTCAACCTCTTCGACCCCTGACCAATGGTTCGCCTTAAGGGTGCGCGTTACCATCGACCGCGAAAGAAAGTATACTTTCCGCTGACGTATCTTTAAGCCATAATCGGCTTCGCTCGATAGTCACGCGTCGACGACGAGCTCTTCGCGACGAGAGCCGTTAAATTTTACTTCGTGACGACTGCCACTCCCCGCGACGACGATTTTGTTTCCGCGTTCATTAAGGACATCCGTTTCAGGATTTAGACCATGTCGCGCGAGACGGTGGCTTTTAATTTGTATAAAAGACTATTTTTTCTAATGTTTGTAGAAATCATTATTAGTTATATTATAGTTCAATATATTTTTTATTATATACTCTATCAATAGTCTATAAATCCATAGAAACACAAACGTGTACAAAACTTGCGCGTTTCCTGCCAGCGCTCTGACGTACGCTTTCGATGTTTCGGTCTCGTAGCTCGAATCAATTCAGACTAGACAGCTGTAGGGTGCAAGAAAGGTCGGGCAAATGTCGGGAAGTGACATTAAATGCCGAAATGCCATCGACCCTGTGAAGTGGCATAAAGAAGCGATTTCGTCGTTTCCCGTTCTTTTTCGCCCCTGACGTAACTTATTCCATATCAAAACGGCATTTAATCGATCTACAAAATTCTTCTAAAATGTAGGTACTATATATGAAGACAGCATGACAAATTTATGGAAAATGTATAATAGCAAGAAAGATAAATAAAATAAAATAGAATAAAGTAAAATAATAATTTGATTCGGTACATAGTATTTGTATATACAAGTCTGAGAGAGAAAAACGGAAACAAGAAATAGAAACAAAAACAAAGGGGAAAAAGAAATGGTATAAGCCTGTACAATTAAGTTGATTTAACTAAGATAATGAAATAGCTATTAAAAGATACAATATATCTAAAAAGAGAGAAAGAGAAAGAAAGTGCAATTATATAATCGTTTAAATGGAGTTTAATTATTTCGGCGTTGGAAGCCAGCTCGCCGTCATTAAATTAAATAATTGCATTGTGTCCTTTTAAAAGAAAATATAAAAATCGAAACTTTATACGTTTATACGTTTTATTCCTCCTGTTATACGGGCGGCTTTTTGCAAATTTAATTTGAATAAATAAAATATTAATATGTCGAAATCTACAAAGATTAATTTGGCTCTCTCCCCAAAGTTAATCAGCACATACGTAAAACGGACGCTTTTGGTAACTAGCCGAGCCAAAGGGTTGGGCACCGAATGATTCAACTGTTTTGGACAACCAAAGACACGGGGGTATAATTAATTCGGCTATTCGGCTTTATCGCTGCGCTATTATACTCGGACGTATCTCTTGCCGCGAATATTCGGTCTGCTCTCTCTCCCTCCGGATTCGTGAGTTTTCCGAGAAATTAGTCGGCATGATTTGCATCTGACGTGCACCTCGAGGCACCCACACGTCGCTCGCATAGTTCGCAACTCTGACTTTCCTAGCCTCTCTCCCTCTCTCTTCTCTCTTCCCTCTCCTGGCGAATGTCTCCGAATGCCTTCGCATCCACGTCGGAAGCTCTCGCGTCAATTATGCTCGTCAAGAGAGGAAACGTCGAGCGGATTCTTCTCGCTCTACGGCATTGATCCTCCACGAAAGTCTCGAGTTAGGGGAGCGAACCAACGTTTACATCGACCGTAATATGGAACGGGAGACAGTAGTCGTGTAACGTCTAATTTTACCAAAAACAAATAACTTATTCTTAGATATTAAATATTCGTGTATATTTATTTTACAAAATTTCAAAGCTTTTATTCGAACAGTTCCGACAATCGTGACTCTTTGATGGGATTCTAGTGAAGTTCTAAGAAAAGAACTAAATACTTGGAAAACATGTTGCCCGTCATTTTGCGCAAAGAGAAGAGTAGAGATGGAGAAGCTGCCCTCTTCGTGGCGTCTCGCAAAAGCGTAACGTGCGGGCTCTCGAGCCTTCGCGCACCGATTATCTCCATTCGGCAGATCCGCCGAGGCGTCTCGGCGCTCGAGTCCCGGCTTTCGAACGAGCCTCGGCTTAACTCGGTTGTTGTGAATAAGTAAGCGAAGTGTTGCGAAGTGCTGCAGAAGTTAGGCAAACCCCCGGGCGCGCGCGGCTGGGGTGGCTCGAATTAAATTGTTATACGGATGAGCTGCCACGAGGAATACTCGAGCAAGCGACTTTGCCGTCGCCGCCGACGTCGGCGCCGCCGGGTGTGAATGTTTAATTACCGGCTTTCATTATTGTTAATAAAATAATAGCGCCGCCGAAGGGGGGCCCGCGGAAGCGAGACCACACTTCGGCGCGACGTGAATCGAAACTTGTTGTTTCGTCGGCGCGTTTCTTGGAATTCCGCTGATTATTGAATACAGTTAATACGGTTAATATAGTTTCAATCTTAATACCGTTTTATTCTCTTTAAATTTAAATAAAAGATTCTTTTTGCGAGGAAGAAAATTATCACATCGTATCGTTATTTGCGTTCTTACCTGTGATTGCACTGTTGACAAGCGAAACATTCCAAGTGGTAAACGTTGGTCCTCGCGCGCATCACCATCTCGAAAGCTGGAATAACTTTGCTGCACGCTGCGCAATGACCGGTATTTCCAAAGAGTCTATCAAACATAAAAAAAATAGACATAATACTCTATTATAATTATTCTACATATTTTATATATTAAGTAATTATGAATCCGATACAATATTCTTTTATGTTATGTATTGATTCTTTGAGTAATTAAATATCGCCGTAAAATATAACACTATCGGAACTTGGGAAGTCTGACTTTTGTCGCGACGCAAGAAAAATCGTTCGTTCGATGACGAGAGCGAGCGGAAAGTTTCACTCCCGTGCGCGCGACGAAAACCAATAAGCTTACGGGCACCGCGAATATGCCGTCTTCAAATATTGGGCCATTAATAAAGGCCACAATGTTTCGACGGTGCGTGTTCCTCATGCGGACGCGCCACCTGCGCGCATTCCCTCGGGACTCTGTAATCTCAACACGGTTTATTTGCTCTCGCTTGTGTTTATATGGGATGTGGGTGTATTCAATAAGGGAAATTCATCTGTAAAATTCGATTTGTTGCCGCCGCTCGCCTCGATTTCGTCTTCTCCCCTCCGCAATAGCGTCTTTCGTCAATCGCTTTTGTCAATCTGTCTGTCTGTTTACTGACTCGTCGACACGAGATGCGCAACGCTATCGAATCCGCGAAAATCTTGCCGAAAATATTTTTACGAGAAACTGATCGATTAAATTGTTCGTTATTTACCGTAGATAGTCTCTTTTGCAAAGGATGAGATTAGCCTTGGTGTAGAGCGTCGAACCGACCTCGCCAAGCCTGCAGTCGCAACATCCACATTTCAAGCAGTCTTCGTGCCAATACATGTCCAATGCTTTCAGAAGATATCTGTTTAAATAGAATTATTATTTGATAGCATCTGAATATAGAAAATACAAGAGTGTTTATTAAACTTTATAGAATATGCTTTTTATAACTATACATATATAAAAGATTCAGCTTTTTCTTATCTCCGGATTTATTTAATGTGTTTTAACTACGATTGATCTCATTAGTGCAATAATAACGCACTGAAAATTATAACTTTAATATAAAAATTGTAGTTACATAAACTTAAATTTTAAGAATTGAGTAATATTACCGACTAAAAAATTTTATTAAAAATAAAGAAAAGAGATTACTACTACTATTATTTTATTTAAGTTTAGTTTGTTTCGGCAAAATTCCTTATATAATAATTTAGAAATTAAATGTAATTATTTTATATTCTACAACTATGTCGAGCGTGCATTATTATAAAGTTTTCTATTTGTAATTATAATTACTCATTTCATTCAAATATCAAGTTGCGAATTTTGGACAGCGTGGTTCGACTTTCATTAGGAAAAATTATTTAATCCAGTTCATATGTCTGAGGATATAAGGCATTGTAGACGATTAGTGTTATTTCAGGACAGGATGTGAAACGTACACGTAGCGTTGCGTCACGCAAATGAAGCGGAACACTTACCTCTCCGTAATCGTCTTTCCGCAACCCGCGCATTCCTGTTGAGTGGCCCCGTTCTTGCCCGGTTCGCTTTTGCTCCCATCCATAGTCATTTTATCGCCTGCAACATGGTACAGAAAATGTTGGCTTAATCACCATCGTAGAAACTATGGATCGTATGTTTGTCGTGTCTCGTAAAATTTAAGCCGAACACAAGCGCGATATCTCAGACTTTGTCATTATACTTATTTATATTTGGTATATTGATTTCGCTCTGATGACGGTGAAAATTGATTCAGTATCACTTATTTATTACAAAAGCTGTTTTTTACGTTGTCACTTTGATCCGGAAGCCGCAACGGTCGGATCGACTTCCGGCGACAGTTGCCGGCGTCCAGGATCGAATGAGTAATCGCGTTCGCGTGCTTTTAACAAGTTTCACCGGCATCTGGCACTAGAATGTCGGCTTGTCTATGAGTAATTAGAGTTACGGCTTGAGAATTTAACGGCGCGGTTAGTGCCATCTGTGTCCACCCCGTTCGGCCTGTTCGGGCGTGTAGCCTTTCTCATCCCCCGCGAATCTCCCTCCCGCATCGGAGCGTCCCGTCCTATGGTCTCTTTCTCGCGATGTGGTCAGAGTTTAGAATCGAATTAGTTTGACCCTCCCACTCCTACCTCTTCCTCCACTTATTGCGCGTTTAAGCACCACCGGCTCCGAAACAACCCAACGACTCGGGTAGCCGACCGCTGTCCGTGCTCTGGATAAACATTAGGTAATTCCTCTGAAGAGCCACGGTGTCCTTTTAAGTGTATAAGAATAGCATAACGCTTGCACAGATCGTAACAGAAAAAGAAAAGCGTAATTCTTCTGCCGAATTGACGGAAATGTATACAAATTTCCTGTAAATATGTTACTTATTCCATCGAGAACGTTTTTCGGAAAATGTAATTTCTCTAACTGTGAATGTACATGTTAGACAAACAGCAAGATATTGTTGGATTGTTTGGTCTTGACTCGGTTAACGTCGCGCATATTGACAGGTCGGTCTTTTTCCTCGGGCGATGTCCACCGGGCGCACTACGCCAAGTTCGATCTCAGCCACCCGGTATATTTACGAGCTCATACCCGCGGATGCTATGAGCGAAGTTTGTGCGGTTTCAATATGTCCTTCCCTCCTCTCCCCCTTAACATGGACACAATATTACGCGGGTTAATATCTTCCGTGCGGTCGGGGACTTCGGGGCAAATATTAATACAATGCCTTTGATCCGTTAATTATTAACGGCGACGGGGATGAAAAATCCGTATCGCCTTGGCGGAACGCGAAAATTGCCGGGGACAAAAACCAGATGCCGGATGATGCCCCCGTTTTCCGATGCGCTTCTAATTAAACGCCTTTGTGTCGCGGATAAGCGGACGGGACCCGCATACACAGAATGTGTATGTGTGCATATATGTGTGCGCGTGTGCGTGTGTTTTTTTGCGCGACACAGACGCGACGGAGGCAGCGCGCGGTGGCGGAAAGTTTTCGTCCACGGTAACGAGAGACGCCTCCGTGCACACCGAGGCACCTCGGTTACAATCGCATACGCGGGGGCGAGTTAATTAATCGAGTTGAATCGATTACACGCTTTACCTCCGCCCGCGGGTTACCGATAAATTGAATACGTTATAAATAATAGTACGATTGTTATTCGCGGGCGTGCACACACCTACCCGGGGTAATGATTAATGGAATAACTAACTAGCGGGGTAAATTATGCAAACTATTAAATCCGCCCGCATATAAACTTTCCCACATAATAATCGCTAGGCAATATCGATTGGTGCGATATGTTAAATTTATGTTGCTCTTTTGGCGGACCTCGCCAATGTAATTAGATCAGATTGAAAACAGTTTAGGTTTTCTTTTCCCTTTTTTTTTCGTAGCACTCGCGAATGTGTGTATGAGTTTTGTACACGTGTACTTTACCTTCGCGTTGCGTCTACGCGTTTCAACAGAATTTCCGTAGCGGCTGTGTGTCCGCTTGGTCGTCGCGCGTTAGACTCTCGGACGGCGAAACGTCGCTGTTTCGCGAACGGAAGTGGTGAGAGTGTTTCCTTTGAAACTCGAAATCCCCCCTCGTACGAACTACGATACTACAGAAATATTTGGAGTTACGTGCAATGGAATTTCACCGCAGAAATTCCTGCGGACGCCGACCTGGATTCCGCCGACGACCTCGAAAACCTTCGACCGCCAAGCCAGGTTGGCGCTCAATTTCCACTTTGTATTTAACCGCGATTTTCATCGGTGCGGTGGGTGTGGTTTCCCCCTCGGAAAGAACATTCGTCCTTTCAGCCGATTTCGTAACCGACAGTTAACTTTGATCGTGATGATGGTTGACTTTGACGGTTAACTATTTCTCTTCCCAAATCGCGAACGCGTCGAAACGAAGGAAACTGTCCTCGCGCGAAATTCGCGAACAATCGTCGATTTTCAAGTGCCGGCGTCGGTTTTTGCGATTAATTACACGGCCGAGGTTACTGTCGCCGAGAAGCCAGCGGAGCACGGCGGAAACAGCTCGCTCAAACGTTACCGAGGAGGGTCCATAACGAGAGGTTTCCCTTCGAAAGCGGCTCGCATCGCTGACCGCCGGAACTGTTCATCAGCTACGTGATCGAATCATCCACGGACGCTGATCCTCAAAGCATCGATAATTCGATTAGCCGCTACACGTTCGAGAACCGCTAACCTGTCGACGAGTCGGTATACGTAATACGTATCCTCCTTGACCAAGCCGTTGCCCGCCCGCCGCTACGCTCTCGATGGTCATTATCGTCGCGATGGTATTACGCCATGGGGATTGCCTGCCCCCTCGTGCCAATCGAGAGGATACGGTTGTAAGGAGAGCGTAATTCAAAAACCATAGCTTTGACCATTCATTCATTTCGAATTGACATTTCTAGACGATTTATCTCATGACGCGATCAAGATCCCTTAATCAGGATAATTCAGTAAATTAGGCGCGGGTCTCAAAATCAGTAAAAATCTTCCCCAATACTGTAAGAAACGCGTCTGAAAAATCAAGAATACGTAACAGTAGGGCGGGGGCGATCTGCTTATCGACGCAGCCGAGCAGTCTCGATGCAACTCTCTCAAGGCTCCGCCCCTGCAGCATCCATGACACTCCCAGCGTGCCACCCCCGGATCTCTTGAAGAAATAGAAAGACAGCGCGCTGCGCCCTGGTATCTTGGAAACTTAATTCGTCAATACCCCTTGCCTCCACTCGACCAATTTTCTGCAGCTTATGATCCGAGAGATACCATCGACATCCCGATATTTTCAGTAAAGACAAATCAACAAACAAGGCAGACAAGGCAGTTTTTGTTTAGAAAAGAAACCTTTATATGACAGGGATGTTGTATGTGCTATTTTATATTAATTCTATTAATCTCGTTTATTTCAATCCGATATAGTTTTAATAAATGTATCATTATCGTCCGCATCCGTCCTCTCCTATTTTCTCTTCTTCTCCGACCTGCGGAGGGAAGAAAATCCCTTACGTCAGGAAGCGCTTACCGAAATTTCCACTCGTTCAGGGGGCACGAGAGCGGCGCGGTCGCGCTTTTGTCTTTAATAATGCTTCTGCAGCGGCGTTATCTCTTACTTTTAGAACGAGCGAGCGGCCGGGCGCGGGCGTCCGGAGAGTCGGTCCATTAATTAGGCGGGCCGCATTAAGCCGAGCATTAATATACTCCGCTGGCTGTTTTGTTTTATCCCGCAGGAAGGACGTAACCTACCCCGAAGGCTGACGGCGGGGGCGGCTGTGCCGAGAGTCGGGGGCAGGGCAGAGGACGAGGGGAATTATCCCGATGCGGGGGCAACCTGCTAATCCGACCTGGCCGCCGCCGCCGCCGCCTTATCCCGGGGGGCTGTTTAAATTCCGTAAATCGCCCGCGAAAACGTCTCTCGGTCCCGGGTGCCGACGGTGAACGGCCGCTCTCGAGAAATTAGGGAGATAAGATTCGAGCCGCGTGCCGTTAGTCACGTGCGAAACACGGGATGCCATCAGCAGAATTCTTCTCCCCAAGAGGAGCCATCACGACAATGCCTATAGCGACGAGCGTGTAACACGCGGATAGAAATAATTAAACATATAATTGTGTAATTGGCATTTGCTGTTGCAATTGGCATTGGGATAATCTTTACAGATTTATCTGATATAAATTGAAGGTAATAATAATCATGAAAACTTAGGGCAATGTTCGCCTTCGATTTATATAAGAATAAATCTCAAGAAATTATTTATTCTAAACAAAAAACCGTCTTAATAATCGCTTTGTATCTTTGCCATTGTTCCCGTTGAATAATATCGGCTTCAATTTTTGCGTGGAGGGCTGCCATCGTATTTTTCCAGACGATTACCGAAGTGTTTCCACACGTGGGTGTCTGTAACTACTTCAGTGAAGGAGTTCCCATACCGTCGCCCACTCGAAATCGTCGCTTTCATTGCGCCGTCGGCTCGTTACTTCACATTTAATACGTTGGCGAAAACGCGCGATAGCGGTACAATACGTTGCGAAATCGGCTTAAGTTTATACTTGGATCGACTCGTCGGGCGCGAGGAGTAAGAGCCCCCGGTATAACGACGTAATTTAACGTCCGAAAGGAATATTTCCCACGGAATAAATCTCGCGTAACAGCGCCAGTGAAATCCTCGTTTACCCGGCGTTCAACCCTTGCTAATGGGGGTAATTTAAGGGATGTTTTAAGCGCCCCCGGGTCACACGTGAGCCGCACAAAAAGTTCGCGTATTACGGCCGTGGCCGCCGTAATCACGCATTAGCATTCCGAACGGTCGGAGCAGCCATGATATTCCGGATACGCTGAGAACGGCGCACTTAAACTTCCGTTTCAAAAAGGGAAGTCGACTTGTAGTGTTTAAATTTTCTTCCGCGTGATACGATGAAATTGCGCGTAGAATTCGACGAAATATCTCGTTTCCTATATGGTAAAATACGAAATTTGATTTTAAATAATATTGAATCTTTAGACTCTAATTTTATTATTTCTTTTATGAAGTTCTACACTAATAATTACTTATTATACGCTTACATTTTTCTTTCTCTTCTTTTTTGATGATATAACGTAAAGTAATTATATTATCTCATTAAAAATAAAGATACAGTATTAGTTTTTCTATAATTATTAAATTGTTATAAATAGAAACAGTCTTACATGTTCTAACATACTTTGTTAAAAGAGATACAAGATGAAGATTGAGAGTAATATGAATTGAAAAATAGCCGCCATTTATTCTTACGTGACTTGTCTATCATCCCGAATTTCGTTCGCCGTTCACGTAACGCAAATTATACTATCATACTCCCATTGGCGTTTATTCCTTACGACATACGAACGGCGAATACCGTCTGAAACAATATAATACTTGAACGAAAATTGTTTTCGTTCTTGCCGTAACGACGCGCTTCTCTTAAGCCGTCATCGCGCGCGAAATCTCCGTTCTCCCGACACCCCCGACCGCCGAGAAGAAAAGGCAGTACCGTGAAACGGGCCGTTTAACAAGCTCTTTCGCGCCGATAAACGCGCCCGACGCGTCTCCATTCTCTCCCCCCCTATTTTCCGCCTTTACCCCCTCGCCACTCTCTTTCCCATTCGCCGCGCTCTCTCGCCAGACCACGGCTAATGAAATTCTGGTCAGGTCGCGGAATTCTTTCGTCAGGTGGTGATGCCACCTAACTCCCCGCTGCGTTGTCGACTCTTGTATTTATCTTTTTTTTTCCCCTGTCCCCATCTCTCTTCCGCCCACCCCCTCGCCGGTTTCTGTCTCTACGGCATGGGAGCTTGCAGTCTCCTGACAGCGGTACGGCGAGGACGGCGGGCGAAAAGGGGGATTAGGGGACGAAGAGGACGACGGGGGTTGCGTGCGTCCTGGCGCGGAGGGTCGGTGGCTGAAATGGGGTGGTGTGCAGTCAGATTACGCTAAGCTATGCCCGTACGTGCTCGCATGGAAGTTCCACCCCTCACCGGGTTTGCCACCCGGCCTGGGAAAATGTATTTATTGTTGTTTGTCCAGCGTTCTGTATATAGCCGTCGGTAGCGCGAGCGAGACGGGACGAGGGCCGAGGGGGGTAGGCAGGGGGATGGAGGACCGCGGGGTTTTGCTCGAGGTTGAGGTTGAAAAAAAATTGCCCGGGGACGGCCACGACGACGCGGAGTATAAATTCCACCGACGCTCGCACCTCCGCTCGCGCCGCTCCGGTCCATCCGCTCTCACGGAGCCGCTTTACTCCTTTTTGGGTTTTTCGATCCGCAAAGCGGACGCGTAAATAAACTGGATGACCACCCCGAAGAGATACCGACGCCCCGACGTGGAAACACCCGCGATAGAAAACCACGTTGCGCAGTGCGAGACATGCACAGTCTAGGAAAAAAAGAAACGTTATATCCTATATCTTATACGGAAAGCTATGCTTCTATGCTTTTTATTTTAATTTTATTTTTTAATTCTGAGATATCTGTAATTAAAGCACTTTGAGGAAATATCTACATTTGCGTAAAAAATTAAAAGAAAGTCTCAGAAATGAAATCAACTTAAACAAGTGAACATTTTTCGAAAATCGATTTGATTTCTGATGTTACGTTTCGAGGCAACAAGATTGAAGGAAAAATTAATTCTAAATATTTTTTCTTTACAATGAGATGTAGGTGAAAAAAACATTTTAGCACTTCTTAGCAATTAAAATCAAAGTACGTATTCTGATTGTCATTGCTCACGACGATCGCTTATTTTGCTAATAATAGGGATCGAGAACTATCACTGCCGTTCGCCATTCGATCCGATTCTCTCGAACCGATACGGCTGACCGTGGCGACGACAAAGGGGCCGTAACTACTCCGGAAACTTTTATCTTGCAGGATTAATGGACGGATTAAAGTATTTGCGGCGGGATGCGGGCTGATTGGGGTAAATCGTAGAGGGATTAGAACTTGATTGGCTAATTTGTAAGTGTCCCCGGCAGCCGGCGCCAACTTAACGATCGATCGGCTTGCCTCCTGCCACATACGTGTGCTCGGTGATACGGCACACGGGCGAATCGACCCTCTTAGGCGTAATAATCGCGAAATAAATGGATTGGATTCTGCGTATGCATACGATATTAATTCGAAATATATCGAGCGTTTGTTAACTAATGCCGGAAATCGGTAGCTCTCCGTGGCACGTGATTTCGGAAGCTGGCACTCGAATCATCCCACTTCCCCTCCCCCCTGACAGAAGCACCTCGAGGCAACTTAATGTGCGGCCAGTACAGGCGGCTGGCCGCTAGACTGATTTACATCGCGTCCCTTTACCGGACGCGGTAAGCACGGCCGGCGGGAAGCTGCGGTCAGCTGAGAAACGTAGCCTGTGATCAGTCTCGTGCCGTTCCACATCGAGCGAAACCGACGGTAACTAATCTCGTCTCTCATTTACACACGCTCAATGTACGTTAGTGTATCTCCTGCCTGTTACGACCGGTCGCACAACGTACGAGGAACCGATCAGTGACGTTAATTAGAGGAAACTCGGCAGAAGGCATAAGATCCATTTGCGACTCAAGAAGGAAAACACGGAACACGGTTCTCTGTGGAAAAAATCGATAAATTTTTTATTTTTATCGCGATAGCATACCTCTGGAAAAAAGAGCGTTGCAGTTGAAAAAAATACGACACGACTCGCCGCGCAACTTAGGAGGGCAAACGTGGGAGGGAAGAGTAAGCGACAAAACCCTCGGCGGGGCGGAGATACAGGGAGAGGAGAGGAGATGCATCGACGCATTAGTTTAACAACCAAACTCCCGTGTCGTTTGTACCCGGCTGCTCTCGACCCTCGTTTCGCGTGGCTCTGATCGACGTTTCGAAATATTTTCCGACTGGTGGACGTCCAGACGCTGCGCTTCCTGTCTCCTTACAATTCCCGCAGACAGGTTCCTACGGCGGAACACGCCCGGGGACAAAACCGTCCCGCGATGATGGACTCGCTCGAAGATAAGGGGGCATTCATGACGAAGACAAAACGTGGCGCAACCGCGTAGTTGTGCAGCGTCGCCAGAGCCTGTGTGTCCCTCCTCCCCTAACGGCGGCCGGTTTGCCGTACGCGGGACAATAAACGAAAACTTTTATTATTAATGTTTCGCGGCAAGATAACGCGTGGCGATCCCGTCGCTGTAACAGAAACGCGCCGGCGATTTCTGTTGCGGCGCCCGCGTATCGCTCGCCGTTGTTGCCGACAACGATTCTTCATCCGCCACGCTACTCTCCTCTTCCGTTCTTAACCTTCGGACGATACCGAAATCATTTGAATTCGCAGGTAACCGTTATACTGAAAGCAAATAACTGTGAGCGTAGGAATGCTAATTAAATCATTATTAAATTTATTTCTACGTATAGAGAGAAAGAGAGAAACATTCCTCGAATTGTTTGGCATTGCGGGAATAAATTCCGCGCTTTGTTCAAATTTCGGCGAAGACCGCGGTCTGTTGCGGCGCGTGAGATTAACTCGGGCTCTCTACTCTAGTTGAGGCTTGGTCACAAGTAACTCATCCGAGGCGCTCTATCCGCAGTAAGACGAAGGTCCGGACACTCGGGACATATTCTTGGTCGTTGCGCGTGAGTTAGGACCGCTCCAGAAATCGCAGCCGTTAACGGCTAACGTAAATAACGTAGAAGCGGTTTACGCCATGGTCAGAGGGCTCCACGTTTCTCGAGCAATCTTCCCATCTTCCGTTCAAGATGCATAATCCTAATTTTGCAAAACATGACGATTATTTTAAATTGTTATTCGCGATTAATTATTTATACACGAATGATGTACAATATAAGTTTAAATTAAAATAAGCAACATTTTTTATCGCGTAACATAAAAAACGATGTTGTAAGCGATGTCTAATTAATAATAACATTACAAATATTAGTTATATTTTTAATTTTAATGAGTCGCTGAGTGGAGTCATATAGTAATTATGATGGGCCGAAAATTTCAATTTATATCCCGCTGAGAGTTAATAATACGAAAGAAAACGCTTGACCGGCAGTGAACTTTTCTCTTTTACCTTCATCGTACCTACCATCGATCTTAGTCTTTATCGAATTATTGCAGAAAATCGAGTTTCGAATAAGTTAGCGGTAAGCGATCGACATAAAGGGCGAAGATTATGGAGAAAAAAGAAGGGAGAGGGAGAAAGAGAGAGAAAGGGAGGGAAAGAGAGCAGGGTGTTAGTTATTCTTCGCGGTCACTGTCTACGTGTTTCGACAGTCCGGACGTGGTCGCTCGCGAACGAGAACACTTAATCCGAGTGGTGCTCGATTAAACTGGTGACAGGGAACGTCAGGCCACTGCCGTGCACCGTGATATATCGTTGCTCGGGAGAAGAGTCCGTAAAAGCACGAAGAGCGAAGGGAGGAATTTATGTGCATCCACGGTCTTACGGAGAAAGCGACGGGTGCTACAGCACCCGGATTGGACTTGTTGATTCCGGAAAGAACGGCCCAAGATAACATTCGAATTACTTTAATTTAGGGAGAGAAGATTCTCTTAAATTCGAGTAATCTTAAGATTCTCTTAAATTAAGATGTATCGCGAAGGAGCTTCGTTTCGATGGCAAAGCGTCGACACATTTTGATAGTAATGCATACTGAAAAAGATCTCTATCGAGTTATACGGAAACTCTGAATGCAATGTCGATATTAATTAGTCGTTAATAATGCGGTCAAGATTGCCAATGGTTATTCGGTCAATCCGTCCATCTCTGTCCTATATACGAGGCAAAATACATCGCAGGATACACAGGGTAGGAGGACAGGCGAGGATAGAATAGCTAGGAGATAGTCTGCGAGCCAGCCGATAGCGGCAAATGACCATTGCTGACATCACATCGTCCTAGTATACTCCCCGATAATTATGTACACGTTTACACGCGGCAACCCAACAAGGCCGCTGCTTGGTCAGCCTTTGCTTAGGATCTTGATGACCGGTCCTTTTGTTAGTCTCGGTAGGGAGTGAATACAAGAAATATGCAGAAAGGGAATAGAACAATATATCACAGGATGCAAATTTCGTCTCATCGATCGCGAATCTTGAAATAATTTGCCTGCGATAACACGCTTGCAAGCTGCGAGTTTACTTGCACATTGATTTATTGAATTCTGAATTATTTATTTTAGAAAGGACGCTTTAATTTAAATTTCTTATTTTTGGAGAAACAAAAAATATATCGTAACATAAATACAATTGCGTAAAGATATTTTATTATTATTCTATTTATGTACACATCAGTAATAATTGAACCGAAGCCTTTTCTACATGGATTTCCATGTAAAAAAGCATCGTGCATGATGAAACAACATTGCTGCTTTCGATATTTCTGAAATAAAGCGTTCTTTGAAATAAGAATTTAAAAAAATTTTTAGGATTCCTTAAGCAATCATTATTTATTTTAAAAAATACTCTGAATGCTATGAAAAATTGCGCATTTAAGGATAAGTAGGTTTACAAAGCTTCTACCTCGCGTTGCTTCTTATTACTGTCACGGAATATCACGTCCGACGACGGATGGCTCAGCGATGGAACCTCCGCCGAGCGGATGAGCCGGTACCCGAGAAAGTCAGGTCAGCGGAGTTATTGTTTTCGCGACGAATGCACATAAAATAATGGAACCTCGAAAGTGCGGCAAGACGCGCGGGAGACGGGAAAAAATATATATCGCGCGTAATACGAGCGACAGCGCCATAGGGGTTCCGCACACTTCACGTATGGCGGCCGAGGAACTATTGTCGGCGGCCGCCGCGCGCCGCGGCGCGTCTCGCTCTGGCAGCGACGGGCAAAAGATACGCTCGTTCCCGGGGCACTTCGGATTTATCGCAAGTTTAACATTACACAGAAGTTGGAAACGGCGCGAGGGATTCTGCCGGATATTTATACGGTTTGAATGCACGCACGAGGATCACTCTAATGGTTTTATTATACTGATACCCGCGGGATTTCTTGGTGGACGCATTCGCACCCGCATGATTTCCGCGGCTTCTCGTTTCGAGGTATCGCAGACCTCTCCGCCAGGAAAGGCACGAGAAAGATGATATAAAAAGTCCGCGACGGCATACGCAGTGGCGAGGTGGCGCCTTCGTCCTGACAAAAATTTAACTCGAATCATCGGAATTTAATTTTAAAAAATAATGACAGTAAACGCCAACAAAATGAGACATTTTTTTAAACGCGCCAGTCGCAGATCGCATTTTGTCGTTGAAAAATTGTCGATCCCTTCATTCTAATACGCGGCCCTAGTGCTATTATTCTCACGTACTTCGGCGAACACCCTGTATAAGCCGCGAAGCGAACCGTGGCGGAGCGGATGATGGTTCCGAAATGTGGCTTCGACGCATCTTTTCTATCGGCGAGGACGATTTATCATCCCGAACGTTCCATAGGAATATTGAATACGACAAGATAATCTCTCGACACCCATCCCTCCCCCCGCCACCGCCCCTCGCCCAACGCCCAGAACGATCCCCGTTTTGCGGTGGAGTCGGTAACGGCCGTGCTTAATGTACCGCACCGGGCCGATAAGCTGTTATACCGTCGTGACGTGGCCTCCAGTTTTTGCCCCGCGGAGCGCAAAATCCCTTTCTTCGTCGTGACGCACGTGACAGTGACAGCATTCACTGTCAGTGCGTTATCTGCGTTGCGAGCCGGCTTGATAATGCGCGAAAAGGGTTAAACAACCGCTTCAAATGACGCGGCACGATAAACAATACCGGCATCATAATTTAAGACTTGGATGCGAATCAGTGTATGATAAATATTATCCAAGCTGATTCTTCTACGGCTGAATTTCCCGGCGTTGTCTCACGGTGTTTATCGAACAGTTTGCGTCGTAGGATCGTGACGAACAAGTTTACATTAGCTCTTCCGAACGATAAGCCCGTCTATATTAAGGCAACATCGCTGCCAGCGAAGCTGGCAGCGTCGTTAGCTTTATCGTGCAAAGCTACCGTCAATGTTAGCGAGAACGCCAATCTTCCTGCAGTTGCGATAAAAAAGTAATCGCAAACTTTACGTAAACTTCTCTCGTAATGTTCTCGCTGGTACAAGTATTTTAATTTTTTACTCTATTATTGATCTTTAGAGATTCAAAATAGTTGTGTGGCTAATCCCCTTGTGGCTTGAAAATATTTGTTGAGGTCTACAGAGATGTTTGATTTCCTTTATATGAAAGTGATACAAATGTCAAAAAATTACGCTGCGCAAACATTTGAAGGGCCGATAACATTGAGTATTTTTCGATGTGTTACATCTCTCTCGGCGCGTTACACGGCAAATATTTTCATAACATCCGTTTAATCTCCCATCAGAGCGTATTTTTCAAGTACCGCGCGTTTGACAGAGATATTTTTAATTGATATCCTGCATTGTGCGGCGTGTACCATCAAACTTATGAGTTATCAATATTGAAAGCCGGATTTAGTAGTCTTCTACTGGTATCTATATGTATCTCAAAAGTAGAAACATCCCGATAGAAACTTCAAAGATAAGTAGCCGAGTAGCGTTTCGGCGAAGGTTTCCTCGCGGGAGAACAAGCTCTCAGATATTACGAAACATGGCACGAACTTTCATCGCTATCGGTCCTATCTATAACTTCGCCGAATTTCGCACTCAAAACTGAAGAAGAGAGGGGAAGAGAGAGAGAGAGAGAGAGAGAGGGGGGGGGTGGAAGGGAGGGAGATGGAAAGGGTTAGCAGCTTATCTCCCCGAATCACGCGGTCTCCCGATACGCTTTGGATGCTCTCGCCCGGTCAAGATGGTAATCGAGATCTCGCGGCTTAATTATGCGAAGTTCAGTCGACGGATCCGAGCAGTTATGCTAATCCGACCTTATTAATAAGGACTCGAGTCAGAGCGCAGAACGGTAGCCCTAACCCTTCGTTAAGACCTTCAATCCCCTCCATCTTTCTCCCCGCCACCCTCGCAGCCCGGAATTGCACCCTTTGAATACCCCGCCATCGTCGGGGTAAGCGAGATTTCTCATATAATCGTTTTATCCCCCGTTTACTTTCGGGGACCTTCCGCGTGCTTGGGAAAATCAGCACGCCCTGTAACGCTTTTTGGATTATGCAACGCCGCGCCGGTACGCCGATCATTTATTAAGAATGGCTTACCTTTTCAGAGTCGATATACTTTTGCGCGAAAATCTAAAATTAGGTATTATGTTGAATTACAAAAATAATCAAAAATTTTAATTTAAATGTATCATAAACTTTACTTTCTTAAATCAATGCCAAAGAAGATTATATAATAACTTATTAATTTTATAGTAATAACTGACTACGTTGGTTTTCTCCTTTAATTAATTTAGTATTCAGATATTAGTGTTTCGTACACAGACTCTTTAATTTATCACCAAAGAAGATAGTCTAAGACTGTCAAATCCGGAATTATTCTATTTTGTGTATATATATTTTTTTATTTTCTCTTTCTGTTTTTCACTCTATCGTCACAATTTTGATGCCGCAATCAAATTGATCTATCGTTTTTTACGATGTTTACGTATCTGCAATGCGCTTCGGGGCCAAAGTTAATCGGCGCGGCGCGGCGTCGCGACGTTACGCTACCATCCCCGCGAGTTAAACGACAGTACGTCAGCCCTGAACAGCAAGATCAATGACCACGCCTATCGCGACCGCACGTGGTACAATGGGAAATCTAACGAGTCCAGTTAGGGAAAATAATAGTTGTCGTCGGCTACGCGCTCGCTTTGTCACTGGACCCGGGCGGACAAAGGCGCCGTCATCGTTTTTGACGGTGCGCCGTCGGCTTTGAATAACCAGGAGCGACACAGGTGTCACGACAAGTGGTTCGCTCTGACAGCCGGTTATCGGTTATCGGTTATCGGCTATCGAGAACTTTCGAACTTACTGGCCCTTGACAAGACGGCGCGTCGAATTTTACCGTTGACGTGCCCGCGAATCGCGATGTCGCTCTCATTTGAGATCTGCGAGGGTTAATCATGATCCTCTCCGCGACGTGACGAGTTCTAAAAGGGACGCTAATCGCGTATCATCTTTATCAATCATTAAAATTTGACATGTAGACGGCTGTATAGTGATGAACAATACGGACAACGATCGAAACTCTCGAATTAGGAACGGAAGACGCGTGTCAAAAATTGTTGGCTTTGAAATTACATCATCCTATTTGCTTTGCAATATATTGTCTTGTTTACTGAATTCTTTTACAAAGAATTAGCGTTTGGATATCTTGTGTTCCCACAAGCCGTTGAGCAAATGTGATAATTTATCGTGCGCGATAATATCAAGGGCGAAGATACGATCGAGTCATAATCGAATGGACGTAAGACGCTTCTGCAATAAACGAGACACGGATCTGGTTTCACGGCTGCCTCCGAGGAGGAATGGATAGAAGGAACGGTTCTGGTGGTTACAGCGGGGCATGGAAACGCTGGAGGGACCAAGGGGTTGGGGCGGAGTTAGTTTCCGTGGCATTGACGTTCCACAATACAGCCCCGATGCCGTTGACACCCCTATTTGCAACGACCCCGACGCAATCTCTGCCGTCGCGCGAAACTGCGTCCCGAAAATGCGCCAAGGCGGATCTTATTCAGCCTCTTCCGGCCTCTCGACGCGCTTCCGGGCGAGCCCGGAAGCCTCCGAAAAGAACTCCGTCGTAGGTCTGGCGGAGCACGAATTTTTTCGTGCGTCGCGGCGTCGTGAGAAAAATCTTCGCCTCTTTGGTATTAGTTTCGTGTTTTATCGCAGCCTATACAACGAACTGATGGAAGGTTTAGCAGTTGAAAGATTTAGGAACCGTTTACGAAGATGTTTTTTTTTAATTTTTGAACGAGTGATCACAAAATTACGACGATTTCATGCGGATTCCTTAGCTTTTCTCTAGCTCCGCATCGAAAGGGGGAGAATTCGCGCAGTCACGGTAATAATAGTGGCGATCGATGAGATGCAGGTGTAATGAGTATTCGTGGTGTAACCTGACGTATCTTGAAGCTCCCTCTCGATCCATGATCGATCGCGTCTCCTTTGGAGACGCGCTAATGGCTTCGACAAGCGTTACGGTTGTAACTCCAATATCCTATCGTCAGCGGGAACGGGGCGCGAATTCGTCGCGTAAATTCTATTATCGTACGGCTTATCGCGAGTATTCGTAGTACAATGGATAATATCGGCGCTTACCGTCCTCGAACGACCGTAAGCGTCGATCGGTGACGTCACTATCAGTTGTTTCCGCCTCACCAGGCACCACTCCATGCCATCCCGGCAAGATGGCGTCAGTTCACCAACGCGATTCGCCCGCATATGCACCCGGAGATTTAGTGTCGCAAAAAAAAAAAAAAACGGGGAATGGTAAAGATCTGTCTGCAAACGTGTCCAACATACGAGCGATTTAATCTCCAATTTAGAACACAACGCGCCGTTCGCTTTCGATGATTTTTTTAATAAACATTTAAAAAATTGTAGTTTTAACAACAGCCTATTACGTTCTATACTTGCAAAGTAATAGTCGTAATATGAAACTGTTAAGAAAAATAATATTTAATTACTAATGACTGATTTTGGTACAAAATTACAGAATCAAGAGCCAAGAGAAAATAAACGAAATCAAAGAAACATCTGAGACTTCAACGACGCATATTTGGATTGTTCTTCCAAGAGACCGATCTCCAAGTTTGTTCTAGGTGAGTCTTCTAGTCTCTGTCAAGTAAATCCTATTACGTCGCCTTTGCCCATTAAGGGATCATTAGTTCCATAGAACTGCTAAAAGACCATTAGCTCGCGTCCATCTCCGGACGATGCAAAACTTGATTCGCGATCTTGCTTATCTCGGGACGGCACGGACGCGGACCACCCGGGGATATTTTTGCCGGTGGCCTATCCGGGCGTTATCTTTCGCGCCGGTACGTACCGATAATGGTGGCAGTCATTCGCGGATGATACGCCGAGATAGCCCGGGCGATAGGCGAGGACGGAAAATGCGGCGGCGGCGGCGGTCGAAATCCGGCTAATGGTTTCACTGAATCAAACCGGGCGGCTGGCGTTTAACGGGGCAAACAGACAGAAAATGGAGCGCGACCGCATATAAAGAGTCGATGATAACGAAATGATATATGGCGACCGCGCTCCCGCTCGCTCGCTCACTCGTGCGAACGTATTTACGGGGAAGCGAGAACCAAGCTAAACCCGGACGCTGCCTTGCCCTGCCCGCACTCCGGCCCAGAGGCCCTTTCGCCTCGGCTTCACGATACACCCTCTATATAATGCAACTTCCACCTCCCCCCTCTGGCTGGTGGTGATTGATCGGCGTGGAGATACCGGGCGATATTCACCGCGGGATTAAGTGAATGCGCGGCCACTTAATAACCCTTATATTATATAGCCCTCTCTCGAATCGAATAAATGTGCACGCTTTCGTTGTGTTTGTTGCTCGGGTGTCATTTGGCGTCGAAGAATAACCGCACCATTACACTGGGAACGGTGTTTCTGATTATTTCGAGATTAGAGAAGTTTAAGAGTCGCCTTAAAGTGCGTCAACTTTTTCAAATAAAATGACGAAATAGATCTTGTATTTTAATCACCTCAATTAGCTCAGACACTGACTTATGAGAACCTTTAATAAGGTTAATGCGACGATTGAAGCGGAAGTTACGCCGGTCCCGGGAGAGAAGGAAATTCACGGAGAAACTTAAGAATATATGTTTTCACTGTCGCGTTGTGCTTACCGAAGCGTTGCTTAATTATCTTCCCCAAGTAATGGCAGGATAATTCAATAGCGTGGTCTGATAATTATCGATTCCATTAGCTAAATGTGCTATAAAAATCGTTCCTTCTGGCAAGGTTTAATCTGCGACGGAGGCGCAAAAGGAACATGCTAATGGATATGAAGTTTTCTCGGTAATGGCATATGCATGTAATAATATTGACATTAATGTCTCCAATGAAAAAGTTAGCAATTTTTAATTTATTCTGTCAAAGGATAAAAAATGAAGCGCGGCTATTTACGGAATATCTACATATAATTACATTTTTTAGACGTTTTTAAAATCTTCTTTCGGATTTTTAAAAATATCTCGGTAGAGTATTTGTGAAAATATCAAACATATAAAAGTATACATTCTTGTATTTAGAAAATCTGTAACAAAACTAAATCTGAATCTGACATATTAAATATTTTTTAACATTTTATTTCGTTACTCACGACATCTTTACGAGATATTCGTGAAAATATTGAACGTAAGAAGTACGGTTTCCAGACTCCATTTACTTTGGAGCTTCGGCCTGCGCAAGCAAAGGACTCAGAAATCTTTTATTTCTAGGGAATCGGAATCGCCGGCGGCGAGCGGTAGCGGAACGGGAACGATTGCTTTAATATTCAACGTCCGTAATAGCCGGACATGAGGTTTAGGATTCGTTCAATTATTCAAATCACCGCCTAGTTAGGTCGGTCTAAATCGAGATCTCGGTTATGTCCGGAGGTTACCTGGGAGGAAATCTAAATTTGCTCGTCGTTCATTTAAATGTTGCATCGGCTACATACGAAAGCATAATTTATGTATGTACCAACGAGGCGCGGCCGCCGATACCTAATCGATAGCGAACGCCACATTCGTAATCGATCGAAACAACATTAAAGACGTAACGCGGATAGCTTCTCTCTCATTCTCTCTCTCTCTCTCTCTCTCTCTCTCTCTCTCTCTCTCTCTCTTCCCTTTTTCTCTCTATCGAGAGTATTGTTTTGCTAAAGAAAAATTTTTAAGGAGGAATTAAGAGAGAAGCCGGGAGATTCGTTCGCGCAGGTAAAGCTTTCCTAGAGACTTTAACGCTCGTTGCCGAGCTTTAAATAATGCATGAGCAACCAGTCAAAAAATAAGCGGCCAAGAGAGCCGGAAGGGAGTTCTTTCCTTTCTCCCGTCGGTCGGTACGCCGGAAATGAGAACGTAGACAAGCAGACGCCATTCATTTCTGATTCAGGCGGAACATTTGCCGAGATACGAGGCCAGCTCGATGAATCGGGGATGTAATCGCGTATAATGTCATAAATAGGCTTCTCGACTTAGGCTCTTTTCAAAGAGTGACCGTTAAGAATAAGTTGATTATTTAAATATATCTCTGATAAATCGAATTAGGTTCTAACTGAGTTAACAACAAAATTAAACATTGTTATACATTGCTACGTTAGGACGTCGAGGGATACTCAGCGACGAATCGGAAGGGTCTTGGTCATTTTCACGTAGAGGATTGCCTATTAGTGCTTAATCGATGCTTGATTAAAAATTACAGATTAAAGCTGCCCCGCGGGAGTTTTCGACCCAACTCGACTGACCAAACCGTAACTGAGTTTCGCACACGTCCTCGGGCTATGTTAGCTAAATTCCTCGAGCAGATAATCATGGGGGTACGTCTATATTCCTTGAAGTACGAGAAAGTAACCCCCATAGCAACCTTTTAATCCGAATACGTTTTGGCTAAAAATTGTATTTTTATAACGTATTCAAGCTACGTTGATTATAAAATCGTTACATTAATTATTTATTAAATTTTATAATAAAAATAATAAGAAAATTTAAAAAATTAAATTCTACATGTACAATTGGCAAGAACGATTAAAACTTCCGATAAATCTTTTAATTTTCAAGAGTTTTGTTTGCTAAGTATACACGTCGTAATATACCATGGATTTCAATCTGTGTTAGTAGCTAGATTCTACACGTGAAATACTTCAGAAATTGAAAAAATTTACATTATTAAAGATGGCGTTTTTCTCCCTCAAAAGTTTGCGTGACGTGCACGTCAAGAGATGCATCTGGCCGGATTACATTGTTCATTTTCTCACACGCCTACCCATACGATTAATTGTCGGCGAAACTCCGAACCGTGGGCGCGTAGCCGGCGAGTATTTAGCATAAAATGTAAAATAAGCCGCGGCTCGGGCATAAATTGTATTCCCATTAGGAGGGCAGCGGGGACGCGGGTCGGGTGCATTTGAATACGAGCGGATTAAAAATTAAATATTACCGCGGAAAGGGCCGGCGATTAGAGCGCGCGCGGCAGGAATGAAAAACCGTCCGTACTCGAAGGGCGGTGGAAAGGTAAAGGGAGGATGCTGGAACACCGAAAGTTGCGCAAAATAAAGCGGACGGCGCCGTGACTCTTTGCAAAAAAAAAAAAAACGAGAGAGAGGAAAAAATTAAACGCTCTTTTAATAATTCGCAGCGGAGGCAACGAGGCGTTGTCCCGATTCGACGGCGAATTTTTTGGCAGCTCGTCGACGCTTATTCTCGCAACGGGAACAACGAGACATATCGTTACGCAGCATCATATCAGCAGCATATTATAATAAATGATAAAGTTTGCTCTTGAGATATAACAGTAAAGCCAATTTTCTATGGTTGCAAAAATCTTTCAGAATCAAGAATGCGAATCTCTCTTTCCTTTCTCCTTCGAAGCTCAACTAATAAATCCGCGAACGCAGATAATCAGAGCTGCAAATCGCCATACGCTTTCTCGTGGCTGGTGGTATCGCCGAAACTGCCACGCCATAACCATTTTTCACAATTTCTGACGCGGCGGCAGCGGCGATGCGAGCGCCGGCACAAGTGGTCGTATCTCGCGAGCTCTCTTTCTTCCGCGGGACATTAAGGCCCGGAGCAGCGCGAGCGAAACGGTTAACTAAGACATCAGTCATAATACGCGAGACAACCGGATGCCGAGGCAGGCGGGGGACGTAAAGGGTCCTCGTAACTTCTCGTTTGCCCAGCTTTTGTTTGCGACGGCCCCGCCAGTCGCGCGCGGGCGCGCGAGACGTATCTCTCCAGCAGCGCCAGAAACTACCTTTACGTCTCGACGGGATCCGTACATCAAAGTTTATAGGATAAGAACGAAGCTACTGAAACGAGCGGGGAGATTGCGGCCGTTAAACGTGGCGGACTCGAGCAGCGGGACGCGACTCGTGAATTATACTCGCGATCGCGTAGAGCGACGTTGAATCACGGAGTGATCGTGAAAGCGTGAATGAACCAGAAACTGAAAATAAAGAGTGCTTTTAAAAATTTCTCATATTTTATGTTTGTGTTAAACATTGAAAAGAAAAGATGACGTTCAAGTCGAATCTTTGTCACGCCGAAATCGGTTTTAGTTAACAAAAAGATATTTCAATTAAAAGACTCGATATGCAAGATGATTCTTAATTGAATATGTTATTATCTTAGGAAAATAAATCTAGATTACAAGAAACAAATGTTATGTGAATAATGTTCAATATACGATAAATTGAAATAAATATCTGAGAATCCTACAAATTTACATTTATAATTGTTGATCAATATTAAATGAGAACACATTATGTAAGAAACTAAGTATTTAAAATTTTTTACTTACTTTTTAATTTAAAAAATAAAGTTTAACCAACCTGTGTGCTCACATGTCAGTTCTCGTTTTGCCTTCAAGTATTCTGACTTCAGGATTATTCTGTATTCTTGATACCTCTTTAGATCGAGATGAGAACACGGTTTAACCTGAACCTGAACATAACAAGTTCGAAAATACACTTTATACGTCGCATTGCCCGTCGGGTATACTTGAAATTCGAATCGGCGCAATCGGATGCGTGCCCGTCTAACTTTCTAGGACTAGCGTTTACCGTCGCGTAAGATAGACAAATGCGTTCTGGTCAGTTGGGAAAGCCCGGGCATGGCACGGGACGGGAGATTTACAAGTTTAGTTACCGGCGATCACACCCCTGGGACTCAGGCTGATGGGACGCGCCGGCTATCGGTATGAAGTTTCCACGGAGCTCTCCGTGTCGGAGTTTCGCCGTGGCAACTCTTTCCGAGTACGGTCGCGCGTGCGATCGTATTACAGGGGTCGATTTTCCTAAGGAACGGTCCAGAGCATACCGTCGAGGGTAACCGTCGTCGAGATATTAGCGTCGAAAACGAGATACATCCCCAAAACGCTGACGTCCCGCGATCGATTCGTGCGACCGCAGAAATATCTTTGGACGTCGTCGAAGGAGTCACGTGAGTGAGAACGGTGGGACGATCCGACGTCCGTCGCCAACAAATCTCTCCTACCTCCTAACCGTTACGGATAGCCGGCCATTAGAGTGTCATTTTTTCCCACATTTATGAATGACCGGTCGCGGATAAGCCCCTGCGGGATATATCGCCGCGGGACCGGCGCGTCCCGCGCGCCAGCGCATTTGTTTGAATTACTTTATATCCCACGATTTTTTATTATCAGTATCTCCTTCGGCCATACGTGATCGCGCGCTTTTCTGCCGCGAACGGCACGGGAGCGGCAACGTCTCCCCGGCGGGGAGAAATATACCGCGTTCTCGTCTTATCTTCTCTCGCGAAAGAAATCGCTCGTGCGTATCGGTACGCGATTTCCACCCTTCAATATCGAGCAGCATCCGATTTCCATGAAGGAGAGACCGAAAGGTACAGGGAGATCTTCTTCAAACATACATTTATCTCTTATCACGTCTCGCAGTATTTACGAAACTTAAGCGAACTACATTTTACAGAAAGCACCATGAAGAATGCGTGATTATAAAACCGTGCCGCTACAAATATCGGGAATGGAAAGTATTCTCGAATAACTTTCATTTGACGACTAATATGTTGGAAGTATTTGAATGTAATCGCTCATGTTTAAATGAGAAAAAATTTAATCGTGTCAATCGGTATCCTCCTGGCAGTATTCTCGAATAACTTTCATTTGACGACTAATATGTTGGAAGTATTTGAATGTAAAACTGCTCATGTTTAAATGAGAAAGAATTTAACCGTGTCAATCGGTATCCTCCTGGCAGCACTGCGCCACCGCAGAATACGGCGTTAGTTTCGTCCCGGCGATAGTCCTGAGCGTCCCGTTTGGCGGACCAAAACCGCGTCGCGTAATGGGAAAATTTGCGTAAACGACGGGGTCATTAAGCGTCCCTCTTGCGCGCGAATGTGCGTGGCGGTCGCCAATGCGGAGACGGGGCTATAACTCGCGGTAATACCAACCTAACCGTGTACCCATGATTATAACGCTGCCAATTAGTCAAGCCGGCTTAGGATGGCAACTCTGCCCCAGGACAAACGTCTATGTATACGTACATATGTATATATGCTCGCCGCGCAGCGTCCGCCAGCGTCAGAGTGAATCCGAAAGCGGTTTCGCTTATAAGAATGGCCACTTGGAGATCTGCTTTGCGTTGCTGACAAAGCCTCGTTCTTGAGCTTCGGCTAAACTAAACGGCGTCCTCTTATTAAGATGAAAATTTTTAGGAAACGTTGCACTACTTAATTCTTTGTATTAACTTCTTTTATTCGTCATCTTTCAAATTAGAAAAATAAGATGACGATTGAACTTTTAAGGAAGTGGGCTACTTCAAATTTACTGATTAAGGGAAATGTGGCGAATTTAGGACGTTTTGTAATAAAAGGATTTGAGATTTGAGGTTTATAGCGAGCAATGTTATTCCGCGGTGTATTATATCGGTGTTTCGCGATACGTCGTCGCGTGTCGCGACGTGGTGTGCTGGGGGAGCAGCAGCGGGGCAAGTTTAGTAATTATTTAGCTAAATTGCGGAACACTTGGTACCGGCGCGGCGCGGCGCGGCGCGGCGCGGCATGTGTTTGCAACCGGCGAAAAATCTCTGAATTAATGCTCCGCCATTAATTACGTTTATGAGTCCAAATTGTCTCGGTGTAGCCCGGAATTTATGCAAATGTAGTTTGCGAATTCGACGATCACGTCGGCGGAGCGCGCGCGCGCCCGCCAGAAAGCGCCGGGTGCGCGTTCTGGCCTAGAGCGTGTCTGTAATTTGCTGCATAACGCGAGATACGTACGTGACGCAGCTGCAAACATCCCAAGTACAACGGTTTCGCGTAGAATTTTATCGCTCTGCGGAAGCACCGCGTTCGAGAACTCGGGTTCTCTTCGAAAAATGATCCTACGCGCAGGGAGTTGGATTGACACCGGTCAGGGGTATGAGCGGATTAAAACAGTAAAATTAATTATCAAAATGCTTACGTCACATATTAAATATTTATGTCATTAAAAGTATAATTAGTTTAATGTTGCTTTTCATTAATTTACATGCATACAATATATATATTTTTCTTCTCGATAATGTTAACATAACATATTTGATTCTCGTTGTCGATGTGAATTTGATGTCTCACTTTTCGTTCTGCGGCGAACAATCTTCTTTGCGAACCACTGAGCTGACATCAGCGGGTTTTGCGCGATATGAAATTTTGCAGAAATACCCGCTTCTAAAGCCGTTTGTTTTACGCAACGCTGTTCGAAGGCAGCGTTGCGATAAAAATTATTCGGCGCTCACTCGCGCCCAATCTCACCCGCCGAGTGATAGCCGGGGAATCGGAGAAATCAGATTTCCGATCCGATCAATCCGACGGATTCGACTGGCCGGTTAATTTTACTTTGTACCACCATACGAGCTTTTTTTTTCTTACCGAGCGCGAGCACGGTCGGGCTGACAGGTATGCGAACTGACGTATTCTGCACGGCGGAGCGGAACGGCGCGGCGCGGAGCGGAGCGGCGGCGCCAGGAATAACGTTTTGCGCGCCCTTAACGAATTCGCAAATTGAAAATCTCCGGAGCGACCGCGCTGATTTCCAAGAGAGGCGATCGGACACGCGGCGCCGCGCGTTTGTTTTTCCGCTTGTACCCTCCGCCACCAACCCGGTCACGGTTACGCTAGCCCTCTGCCCTGAGGCAGCCGGTGCGTACGCCTCTCTCACTCTCCTTCGCTTTTTCTCTCTGACGCTCCATAGGTATCAGCTGTTTAATTAATTTTGCCTTGTCCCGCGCAAATGAAACGGAGAAACATAATATGGGATCTGACGCGCGGATTTTAAAAAGTGTCGGGGCCGGCACTAGGGGTGGGTGCGTTATCATCGCTTGTTTTTGTGATTTTGAGATGTGCCCGCACGAATAATTTCTTGTTGGTCAGTCAAAAGAAAGCTCGTGCGAAAAACTAAATGTTTTTCAGGTTTAGGAATTAGTACGACGTATTATCCGAACAATCATTTGGCCCGCACACTCGAAATGATGGAATTACAATTTATGTCTGCAATCTCGGGGCTCGCAGATTTCAGAGATTAAATTGAATTAACGAGACGCATGTAAAATGCACGTATGTACATGTGTGATGTTTGTATTAGAAGTGCTTTAATTTCGTCAAGCGATATCGAAAATTTGTCCGCCTTTCGATTTGGCGTTCGTTAATCGAGTACGGGCGGGCGACAGCGGGCGTTTTCGCGGCTGTCCATCACCGCGGCCGCTATTAGGGTAGCTCTTGTAAAGTATGGATTTGGACCAGTCGTATAGATGCCGCGGGATAGGCACCTATCGCGCGTTTCGAGGATGCCGCGGGCCACGCTCGATACCGGCTTTATTAGTTCGCGGTAATAAATCAGGAGACAGATCAATTTTGCAGCGTCCCCTGATTTCCGTCCTGGGGACATCAGATACAAAATTTGCAATCCGCCCGTGCGCAAACTGCGCCTTCCGGTTTTCAGCTCTGTTATCCAATATCCACGCGACCGATATTTCATAAATATTCGACGATATTAAGCATCGAGTTCGCGCTATTTGGGATTTTTGATAGAACCCGAAAAAAGTGTCTCTTTCTTTCCAAATTAAAATTATTTACCATTTAATATATAGCGAGATTTCTCTATATACGTATAACTTTCTGCTGTATTAAGTACAGATGTATTATATTTATATTAAATTCCTCTTTTGATTTTTTGAGACCGCGCGCCACGACCTTTCCGGTAGTTTTGAAAAAATTAGCTCCTGCCTCCACGCCCGATGCAAAACTATGGCACAAACGTAACGCAGTGCCCATCGTTATTGCTTTTTACGTTTACTTTTCATCGCAACTATAACAGAGCGCGGCAATTGAATTTTGCCAAAGCCAGACGTCGCTGGCTCTCGCGCTCTCGCTCGCGAGCGCGACGTCCGTCAACAGTAAAATTCAAAGCGGCAACTTTTGGAAAATATCGTCGCCCCCGGACGCGCTCGAAAGCACGCGGGGGCACAAACGAGAAGGTAAGCTCGCCGTTTGACGTTTTTCGACGGGTTAGTACGACGACACGTCCGGCACAGAAATTAGCGTTACCGTGCGCGGCGCCGTTGGTTAACGATAGGCAGGGAGGGATGGTGAGAGCGAACGGACGGGAGGACAGGGAGGGAAAGCTGCGTTCGCGAGGGTGACCAGGCGGATGGCTTCCATATACATACATCGACAGGCGCACATCGATTATATGCTCGATTAATTCGCGACCGTGCCGAACCCTTGGTCCGCACGTCCGTCCATCCATTCGCTAACCCGCTTGCTCGCGCGCACGGATACAACACGCGCGAGATCGATCGCGCACACGTGGGCGTACGTACTTAGCGTTTTAAACTTTGCGGTTTTTATTGACGAGGCCTCATATCCAACAACAGCACCCAACTAATTTCAATTATCAGCAATTAGAATTTCTACCTGATACTTACACGATCAAAATGTTTTGCTATCCTTCGCCGAGCGAGCACTTGGAGTTTTTGATGGTCCCTTATTAATCTTTTTACATGTGGAAAAAAAATTAATTAATTAATTAATAGTGTCGCCATTTTGCAAAATTAGTTTGATGTTGGATCGATTCATGGAATGAAGAGCGAGAATTTTATGTATGATATTTTAAATCACATTTCAATTTCGGTTTTCTCTTTAATGATTGTGCATACATATATGTAAAATGGAGTATCTGATTAGCAGTTAATCTATTTAGTACATTTTAGAATGAACACTCTGAACAGTTGTCTACCGATACTCGCAACGTTTCGCAAATTAAATAATCACCTAATGCGTATATCCTGACGAAAAACAAATGAAAAGTGTGTACACTCGTGGGTAGAAAATATAGCGAATAATTCAGTGCGGCGTGAAGGCACGCACCGTTGCCGGTCGCGTCAATAATTCGATTAAATTTGCGTAGATGCACAATGCCGATGAAGAATCTGTCGGTGCGGCGGCCACTTTGGTCGTCGACCCAGAAATTTCGGCATTCGCAGGATAGTCGATCTATGCTCGCAATTCCGGTGGACGGAGGAAAGGGGGCGAAGTGCAGCGGCGGCATAGAGAGGAGAGAGAGAGAGATTGAGAGGGACGAAGGGGGGAAGGAGGAGACGAGAAACGGCCGTGCCGACCAGGCGTTACGAAGGGATGGATTTGGATTTGAAGGGTGGCACAACGTGGAAGGAGGGGGTGGAAGGATCGGAGGTTGGTTGAGCAATTAGCGAGCCGTCAGTGGCACAGTGGCTGACAGGAGCCATACAACCTACTGCCGCCCCCCCTCTCTCTTCTCCTTCCCTGATATCCTCTCTCCATCTACCTACGGTTCCTATGTGTGTATACTCGTATGCCTTACTCAGCTGGCAAGAGAAACCGACACGCGTTACCCCTAATTAGAATATCCGCTGGCCGATTACAGTGCTCGCCCGTATCCCATTGCATTTGCCGATATCCCGAAGTTTTTCCATCTGCGCGATATTTTCCTCCCCCTCCCTTCTTTTGGTAGTGGTTAATTACTTTTTGACTGGCGGCGTAGAGTAGAAACGTATTTTTAATTTTTTTAAATAAATTTTCGGACGGGCAACAATTTTAAAATGTAGATTTGTTCTTATTAACCACGTGAAATTATTAAGAAGGCTAATTGTGTTTCTTAAAATAAATTCATAGGTTTTGTAGAATGTTAATTGCAACATTCTAACTATATACTGTGGATATCGCGCGTTCATCGTGGAGATCCGCGGAAAAAATCGATTCTCGTTTACGTTTCATAATGTGTGTTGGATCGGATTTCAACTACGAGATCGATAATTAGAAATTACGCCATCGCGATATGGGATATTTTCCCGAAATCTTCATCGGGACTCGTTAGCGTTTTTAAGCGCGTCGAATTCCAATCAAAATCCTCGACCGGCGATATTAGAGAGAGGGGGAGTAATCTCTCGCAGAGAGAACTATCGCGCGGGCGCGCGCTCTCGGCGCGAACGAGGGGTACTGCGAGCGAACGCAATTATAATTTTAATTTCGATGGTATTTAATAAAGGGGTGCATCCTGCTACTCGCTTCGTCGGGCGGTCGACCCTCCACAGCCTGCCATACGGCTCTGCCTGGACTAATTAGCAGTTATGGCCCGCGGACCGCACGAATGCATTCTGCTGTTGCTGCTACTGCTGTTGGGTCGCGCGCGTTACTCTTTTGCGTCTCGAACATCTCGGTCGGCCGAAAACAGCATCCGCATTCATTCGTCAGAGTCAGATGTTTATTATTTCGCTTAAGTTTTCGGCAGTTTCCTTCGAATCCTGAAAATTTCGTTATTGACGTGACTCGCATCGCTAACTCGATTGTTGGTGAGTTATAGATATATATATTTTCGTTTCTTTTATCTCCTAAAATCGAGTTAAACAAGCTGTTTTAGAAACTTCACAAGGAACGATGCGGAGAAAGAGAATGTTTTGTATTTCACAAGTCCGCGCGAGGGACCACTGCTTCTGACGAAACCGATCGTGAAGCTTTTTAAAATTTTCATGCGTGTCATTCGATTATGCCCATTTATCGGACATGTGGGACCCATCCGAAACCGTGCACCTAATTCAATGACTGCAGTCTCGGAAGTTTCGCCGAATTAGTTTAGCCGACGTGGGCTCAAGCGTGCTTCTGCGATGCGCCTTCCTTTTTTTCGACTCTTTTGGAAGAGACTTCGAAATAGAGAAAGAAAAAGAATGAGAGGACAGAGGGCATATTCGGTGCCTCACTGCGCACGTTGAATCGAATTACAACGTAGACGTGACGCGGCAATCGAATCGAGGCGGCGACGAGCGCACAACGAATCCATCAGGTCCGCTAATTGTCAAAGTATCGACGACGCGGCCGTGTCGGTGGAGGAGCGTCGACATCGGCCGGCAAACAACGGGCGTGAGTAATTAAGTTACCGTTTTATTTCCCTCCCACATCCCGGGAGAGAGAATCGCGCGCGGCGCGGCGCGACGTTACGCGCGCTCTCCGTCCTTCTTTCTCCTCCCCCACCTGCCCGCGTTCTTCTGAATACCTTTTTTTCTCGATTTCATCGATTCCATCCACCCTCGATGCGACCTTTTTTTCTCTCCCTCTCGCTCTCTCCCCCTCGCTCTCGCGCTGTTCGCCGGCCGGCAGTCACCAACTCGTCCGCGTTGCGCCGCGCGCGGCCGGCAGCGCGTTTCGGTCAATTTGCGGCCGAGTCGGGCGAACATTCGCGATTCAATTATACCGACAACGAAGTTTGCTCGGATCAAATGCCGAAAGGCTGAAAATCAATCCGGGGTGCGATCGGTTTAATGGGGGCACGCACCACGTGCCGCGGCCATTATAGAGCATGCCCCTCGCTCCGCTGCCGCCACCGCCACCGCCGCCGCCGCTGCCGCCGCCGCCGCCGCCGCCGCTGCGCTGCTCGCCTCCATCATCAACCCCCTGGTCACCCTCGACACCACCGGCCGGTCCGTCTCACCCACTCTATTCCACCCCCCGCGCGTGTATTCTCCTATCTACTCATATGCGTACCATTGCGGCGATTCAGTTATCTCACGCGGCTTAGGATATAAGTTGTATCGACAGATTCTTGGCTCGGTGTAATTCATAGATGACGAAGAATTTCGTATCATTTTTTAATTAATAAATACGATTGTATTACAAAGAAATCATTGGCCGTCACCGTTAATTTATATTTATATACTTTGAGATTAGATTTTGCGGGTAGATATGATGAATTTAGAAAGCGAAATAATCGCGCGATTGTTATAAAAACATATTTATGGATCACTCGAAAATATTACAGATAGAGGTACAAGCGCGAACGAGCTAAGCTAAAATGCTTTGTATGAATAAAGCGAAATGTATATACTTGAATAGTTCCACCCCAGACCGATGAAATCGCATTTCTCTACCTCGGGAATACACCCCGCAACAGATAGCCGTAAAGACCCTCCTGCGACGGTGAACCGCCATCGGAAGTTCCGTCGTATCGAGTGGCGTGCCCGCGCGCGCGGCAAATCGAGGCGCGCGCGAGCGGGGTGATGTCGGCCGAATATATTAGCCCGGGCCATTAACTCTCCCCGGGGAAAAGGAGCAGCTCGAATTCCACCGAAGATATTACACACCGATTATTTATCCGCTGGCGCGTCGCCGCGAGGCGCGTTTCGACGGCTCGCGCGATCGATCGCGCTTATAAATCGAGCCGAATCGAACCGACCGGCCGATTCAAGACCCATCAATCGCCCCGCAATCGAGACCTCTCACCCCTTTCCCAGATGTTTAATAACTTCTCTCCCTCCCCTCGTCCCCCAGCTGGCCGTTCAGGACGATGCACGTGATAGCGAATAAGCCTTGGGGTGAGATGCGGTACCGCGGGTCGGCTAAAGGGTGTCGGGGGTGGTCAGGGGAGTAGGAGAGCGGGCAACGGAAGGGGTAGGAAAGAAAGGGGGGTAGAGCTGAGTTGCATATGAGCGATTGCCACACACGGCGTGTAGCGCCGGCCGTGGCGGCGGCATTTACGTTAATTAAATTTCCCCAGGCCGTAGGACCGATTCTCCGGCCCTCCTCTTTCAGCACCGGCATCTCTTTCTCTCTCTCTCCCTTCCTCGTCGACCATCAGCACTCGGTCCCCTGGCCCCCCATCCCTCTTCCGTTCTTCCCGCGCGACCGCTGGCTCCAGCATCAATCATTGCACGCTCACTAGCTGGACTTCCAGCCACGTCGGAGGATCGAGTCGCGAGAGACTGTTTGAAATTGCGAGAGTTCGCGCACATACACTTCAGCGTTATATCTTTTTCTCTCTTTTTCTCTCTCTCTCTCTCTTCCTCGCTCTTTGATCCGCGAGCCTGGGATAAGCGCCGTTGATCCAACCATCTCAATGCTTTCCGCATGAGTGTTGGCGAATGAGCGAGCGAGCGCGCCTGCCTGTGACGTGTGTCGCTCAAAAGCTATGATTTCGCGCTAACTAGCGGACGGTACCAATTAAAGGCTGCTGGGGACGGCTTCCTTGTCGCGCGCTCTTAAATGCCGCGCGCGAGTGAATTTCCAATTTCAATGAGAGGGAACGCAGCGAGCCGAGGGGAGTCGGATAATCGATCGCGTTATATAGGATAAATCCTCTGGGAACCCGTAGAAATACACGAAAATATGATTGACTCGTTTTTCGGGGGAGAGAGAAACTCCAGTCATTATTTTATTAGTTCCAGTGATACACGTGCTTTTTCGACCGACAATCGCGAGTCAGATACTTGAACAATTCAATTCTGGATGTATTCGCGCATGATAAAATCTACCGTCTTTTCATCGAACTTATAATCGACTTTGCGGAACAATTCTATAATCCCCTAAAGTTAATTAAGGGCGAATGAACCCTGGTCGCGGGGCAGGACTTGAGTTAACTTCGCTATAAACAGGAACAATATCTTCGTCCTTGCGGCACAGGAAACTTCGTTATGCTTTGGGGGTTGGGCACGCGCGGGTAAGACGAGACGGTATCAGAAGACAGTCGTAAGGAGCGGAAATAAGGTCGCCCCGGAGGATCGCCGGCGGCTGGCCAATGTAATCGCTTGTAAAAATGTAATAAAGGATCAAAGAGCACCGGCGAGAAGAATATTGGGCCCCGCGACGGATGAACTGTATAAAGCGATCTCTTCTTCAACGATATGTCTTTACCCACTTTCGTCCTCATCTCTCTCCGCGCAAATATTAAATATTAGATTACAATTAGATAAACACAATTTATATACAGGTAGATCGTCCGCGCTATAATTTATTTTAAAAAATGTATTATTTATATAGATAGGTTTTATATTTATCTTACTCTCTAAATCTGAATCAGTACTATTCACTGATTCAGATTTAGAGAGTATTCAGCTATAATCCAAACTCTTACGCGTCGCACATCACGCAGTCGCAGTCGTGGCGCATTCCTGCCGTTTAAAATTTCTCTCGAGCGGTTGTCCGACTGAATGCAGGCAATCTCGCGAATCTCGTTCCGGCAGATATGCATACGCGGAAAGAATTCAGACGATACGCTTGGCGAAGGAAGACACATACGACAAAGTCTTCGAAGTTCTCAAAGCACGGAGCATCCGCGCTCTTTACCCGAGAGCATTTTCCTGAGTCGAGCGGACTCAGAAAGAGGGGCGATGGGGGTACGTGGTATGTCTATATGTCCTGCATCCTGTCGGAAAGCGAGACCGAACGCACCCTCGAGCGCGAGCCTGTGCCCGAAAGGGCACTCGTCCGCGACCGGAATATTTCATATTTACCTATCAAAGGTAGACGCTTTGTGCAGTTTATATTAAATCACGGTACAGTTACGGGATGTCAATAAGACGGGTCTTTCACCATTCGCGGCATATTCTGCCGTAGTCCTCGCCGATGCTGGGGTGTACAGGACGTTCCAGAACTATTTTTTATGAGGAGCCAATACTTATTCGATTAAGCGAAAATAAAGAAGGCCCCTTTTCAGGATATAACTGTGAAAGATAGGCAAGTAGACAATACAATTTTTATTTTTATTTAATTGAACAAAAGTGGATTTTGTTTTAATATTAGAGAATTAGCTCATGGGAAAATTAGCAGCTTAATACTTGAAAATTTAATACTTGAAAATTTGCAATAAATAATGATTTTCTTTGACATTTTTGCTAAGTACAGATCAATTCTAAACTGACCGAAAAATCTGTAGACCGAAAATGCTAGATTTGGGTCGCCCTGTATCTCTTACACTCGATAAGCATACATTGATATTAAAATGAAGAAAGATTCAACATGTGCCACTGGATACATGTTGTTTTCAAATTGGTAAGTAAATAAATCAATATGTAAGATAAGTACTTAACTTACTTACAAGCAAAGAAATAAATAAATTAACATGTGTTTTCACGTGACTGTTAAACAATAAAAGTGAAATTATAAATTCAGATTGTGTTAGGAACGTTTTCTCATACGAGAGAGTCTGTGTGCATCTTTTATTTTTCCTAATAACCGCTTGATAATAATAACCGTGTTACAGAGCGCAGATAGCTATTATTTCCGGTTCCTATTTGCCTCCTCGCGTACGCTCGATGAATTCGCGCCCTACAATCGGGAAAAGCCGGAACTACCAACAAACTGGACTTCTGTGTTTGAGTTTCCATATTTTTACAAGTTGCATCGAAATTTCACAAGCGCGTCAAAAACGTCGAGGTAAATTATATGTCGTACGACGATGAAAAAAAAATCGTTAATAAGAAAACGAGGAATCGTCGGTAATTTAATCGTTGATGATACACGGGCAGTACATTTAATACCCTATTTATCAGTCGTTATTCGGTTTCCTCGGTTTATCGGAAAAGTGTATCCTCTTCACCGTTTCCATACTTTGTCTCGCTCGCTTACGCCCTCGCTCGACTCTCCTCTTATCCAGCTCTTTTTCTCTCTTTCGCTCTCTTATAGTCTGCACACAATCAACTAGAAAATATAACGGAAATCAACCCGGGCGAAGTCGCTCGGAATTAATGAATGAAATCAAACCCGTCCCGTTTGTTGATTCGTCATTGACGGGCGGGCGGCGAATCGCGAGAGAACGGCCGGCGGTGCAAGGGGTTCGGGAAGCGAGTGGGGTCCGTTGCAAATTCTGATCGATATGATGCATACACACCCGGATCCCGATTGCGTTATTACCGTCGAGTGCCATTAAGACTTCCAATTAGTCCAACGTTATCCGGCCGCGTGCGTATGTGCGTGCATGCGTGGGGGCGTGCGTGCGTGCGTGTTTCTCGTCCGAAAAAAACTACGGGTTAAAACTCTGATGTGGATGGACGCAGTTTCACCCGGAGACACCCAGATGGATATACCGGAAAAAAAAAACCGACGCGACGCGCGCGGTCGATAATATGACCGCTGTAACGTTACGCGCCTCGCGCGATTACAACCACTAGTACGCGCAATCCGCAAACAAGCGCACTCTCTGCCCACCGATATCAGTCACCACTTCTGGACTCAATAACACTTACGTAGACTCCGGATATGCTATTTCATCCGTACTATATACCGCGTTCTAGTTCTACGTCAATCGCGGGACATATGGCGTTTCCTTCAGCAATTTCGTCAATTTACCACGGAATGAGTCTCTCTATCCTTTTAATTGTCCTCGTGCTAACTCGCCGTCTCCCTCGTATTCGTATAGGATTTATCGCGTCGCCGCTTCGGGTTCGTTCGCCGCGAGCAATTTTTCTCCGATGCGATTAGATAAGGCACGACGTTGATCGCGTTACGAAGAAACGCATCGATTATGCCTTCCGCTCCCGCAGGAATCTATCCGTAGCTTATCTCATTTATTACACCCCTGTTTCGTCGTCGTTCGACGGTTACTTTACAACCCCCAGATAGGGGCGAGTAACGTCTTTGTTTTCACCGCAACCCAACATCCTGCGACCGCAGTGGAACCCTCCCGTCGTTCAGGAACCGTCTCGGCTCGCGAAACGGAACGAGACAGGAGTATAGGAATGACGTGAGATAAGAAACATCGAGACCTTGTCAATTGTCTTCTGTTTTCCCTCTGTGTATCGCAGACCGAAATCTTTCAATAAGCGAGTTAAATTGCGCTAATTTGATATTTAACAAGTTTCTTGTCACGGTCATCAATATTATATAAATATAATTATACATTAAACATAATAAATGGGATAACAGACTTATTTGTCAAATATCGGCTTTACTTATTTTACGAATGGAAAAAATATTATTTTACACTGCTTAGATATACAATTAGTATTAAAAAATTTTCTTAATATTCCAAGTTATTCCTTAACGAATATATTTATTTTCAATCATTGGTGTCTTTTTGGTTTTACTAAACCGCTTAAAAGATAATCTAACTATTTTGAACACTGTAATGTGTCCTATCTCTACTAGAATTAACAAAAGAATTAAAAAAAACATCTTACCAATGAATATGTTAAAATCTGAATATTGTTGATAAATTTACAAATTAAGCAAGAATAGAGAAAATAGAAAGCAGGTCTGTGAAAAGAGAGGAAGAGAACTTGAGGTCGTTCGAGAAAGGAGATTGGCTTGGAAGAGAGAGAATACCTAGTTGTTAGCGAGCGCGAGAGGCAGTCGGGGGCTACTAGATAAGGCGTGGGCATAAACGTCCGCAGATAAGGGTAGTTTGCACCCCCGTTGTGGACAGTTAGCCTTAAATGAGTTGGGGGTGAGACGTGTAAAGGCCTTTGTTGCGTTGGCCTCGTCTTCCCCGGCTTTCGAAATCAGTTTCGTCGCTGGCGATGCTATTTCATCGAACCTCGGGAGTTCAGCGATAAGAATCGAACCATCCGAGACAAACTATACCTTCATACTAGATTGAAGATATCTTCATTATGTTTTACTAAATTTTACTTAATAATCACGGTGCTGTTCATAGTACTCGCGAAAAATTGTTAATTTTTATGTACAGATGCTGGTGCTAATCGCGCTTCTTTTTTTCCTTTTTCTTACGTGATAATGTTATTCGTCCTTTCGAATATCTGACAATTCATTCCCACGAACAAACGTCTCACGTAAGTTTTCCTCGGCAAAACCGGGAATGCGAATTTGCTTGGCTAAAGAGGCGCGCAGAGAAACGGTGCGCGCACAAATCTGGCGATCCAGCGATTCTTCACAAATGCCGCTCGTACAAAAATCCTGTCTCGCTCCGTTCTAAATTCTGCTTATCTAACGGCGCTTCGACAGTAATGTGCCAACGTATTATGTAGAACCGAGCACTGTCGGGGCCATCCCTTTTGCCGCGTAGAAGGCCACCGAGCGGCGGTGCCGTTTAGCGTCAGATAGCGGAAACGTATGAGAGACGGGGTGAATCCACCCTTATCTTAAGGGTAGCTACTCAATAGCTAGCCGGGCCGAAATTTCTCTCGCATTTCTCGCACCCACGCTATCTATGCTCGCCACACGCATCTCCGTTCTCACGATTATTTCTCGCGTTTAAATTATTCTGTCGTTTTCTCTCTCATGATGAGCGATCATTACACGAAATTACAGTGACATGCATTTGTATGGGATCACGCTCGTTGAGAAATTGAATCAAATAAACGTTTAAAAATCGATAATATATAAAATAATTTTAAGTGCAGTATTATATATGTACCGTATGTAATTAAAATTAAAAGGTACTAAAACATATGAAGTACATATATATTATTATTATGAAAAATTAGTATCTGATAAGTGTAATAGACATATAGTATATTTACTTGAAATTATTCTTTTTACGTTCAATATACGTCAAAAATTAATTGCGTCTTGTTCTCGTTTAAAGAATTCTATGAATAGTCGGGATTAAAAAATATGAAAAACAAACGAAGTAATTCGCAGCTACAGGGCTCATGCGCATAATTTAATGCTCGACGGCGGAGGAGCCACGAGGTGAGCTCTATGGGACGCTTAGGGTTACTTATACTTCGGTAGGGGTATGTGGGTAATGTGCAGGAGTGCCTCCGGGTAGGTGCTTGCGGTAAATCTAATAACGTTGTAATGCCGTTATACCCCCCTCAAAGTTGGCCCGTAAGTTTCTGCAGAGCCTGTTGGCTCCGACTGCCGTGCCGAGAATTCCTAACGCGTGTACCATTTTAGCTGCCAACGCGCGTATGTGCTAGTTAGGATCTACAGACTTGAGAAAAAAAAGAAAAGCAAGAAGCTTGAGACAAAGGAACACAGGCCGAGTTCGTACATCCTGATGCGACTCTTTGATACTTATCGCGAGAAAACTTCTCAATCTCTATACATGGAAACTTTTGACACTTTTACACACAATGAGATCTTGAGCTTTTATATTAACGGATCGTACTTGACTTATAATTGAATGAACTTGTCAAAGATGTCATTCTGCCAATCGAGTCATTGTGCTGTCATTGAATCGATACGATTCGCCGATCAAAGTCTCACGGAGGTGCGGGCAACAGGTAGCTGCTAATGCCGATCTAGCGGCCCTCGATAAAAATTCCCGTGAGTTTTTAAGCGACGACGAAAAGCTACCGACGCTCCTCTTCCACCTAAAATTCGCCCGACTCACCTTTCGTTTCTCCTGCTCTCCCTCCCGCTTTCCACTGTCAGACGCCCTCTCTGTAGATATATGTCACGAACGAAGGTAAGCGCTCGCAGTCACCCGAGGGTGTTCTGCAAACTATGCTCGCGAAAAGTTCAACACAACTTCATAGCATCGGTGTTTCGAGGGCGAATTACGAGGGGCGAGAAGGGACTCGAAGCGCTCGGCGAAGGCACGGGACGGGGCGAGGAGGACGGGGACGAGGGAGCAGCTTGGTGGTAAATTTGTTCTAGCGTGAGCTTACATGGGTTACGTTAAGTACATAGGCGTCTGGGGCTGGTTAGCTATATCTACTGAGGCGAAGGAATATCTCTGGCCTGGCGCATGAAACTTGGAGCGGCCTGTAGCGCGACGAAGAATTCGCTGTGAGATGTCACCGAATTGTGTAAACGAAGGCGGCGAGCGTCGATTTTATTGAGGTGACATTGTTCTTTAGATAGGTACCCTTAAAACAAGATTATCTGCGGCAACGCGTATGGTTAGACGTATCGTACGGCTGTAATGTGAAATCGACTGTTTGGTCTGCTCAGCCTCGAGAATCGCTTTTTCCCCTGCCGCATTTTATCACCGCGAGCTCTCTCTCTTTTTTTTACACCTCTCGGTCACACCGACGCGTACGTGCACTCACACGCGCGCGGAAGCAACTCGCGGAGATAAAAATCAGTAATTAGCCCGGACCATTATGGCGGCTGTGTGAAAAATTAGCGAGTCGTGGGGTAACCGCCCCTCTGGGCATAATCCTGCATCGGTAACGCCGTGTACCGGCGTGCATCCAACCTGTCTCTGATTTATACGGGTTTGCTATTAATTATACCCATCCACTAGTGCGCCCTCCACTTTCCCCCGTATCGTCTCGTCGTCCTTGTCTTTTTCTCCACGTCTATCTTCTTTATCAATCGTTCTTCTTTTTTTAATCCTCACACGAGAGCTCGAGCTTTTACTAACATTTACGTCCATTCATGTTTATTTAAATAAAAAAATTAACGTAGCAAATCTTTTTTATAGTTAATTTTCCACTTTTATGGAATCTTAATCTGATGATTATCAGAGCGTGTAATACTTAACAGTATTAGAAAGTATAAAAAATCTAAAACAGAAAAAATTAAATTGAGATCTATTTATATATATAAAACGGAGAGATAAGGAGAAAGAAAGTAAGTATGTATAATATATGCCTATTAAAATGTTCGATGAGACATTTTTTACTAAACAGATCATATGAAATGTCGATGTTGCAACAAGCGCGCTCTTTCTCCGGGTCAACTTTCGACTGTCAAATGTTTTTATTTTGTTTTACACGCGCCAAAGAATTCGAGCCATCGCGTCGAGCCGAAAATTCCGTCCCGGGTTTTGCGCCGGTCGTTGTTTCGACTGCCGCTGGCCGGACTCGACGGGCTGCGGCGCAATTAAATTAAATGCTTCGGATTAATTGTTCGAAAGCAGTTAAATTAGTTGCGTTTGTTTCGCTCGATTTTTGCGCAATCTCGCTGCGGAATGCGTGAGATGCACGCATCGGGGGAATTTCGTTACCCGCGGCCCCTCGCGCGTTATATAGCTCGGTGCCCTGCGAAATCACCGCGATGCAAACGTATCAACGCGGAACGACGGCGTGCCCCGAAAAATTTATTTGCAAAAGCCGCATTCGACGCGCCTCCGTCACATCGAGCGAGAGGGAATACGGGCGGCGATCGACGCAACGCGCGCGCATTTTGTCAGTGCTTGATTAAAAGCTTAAACGGAGTCGACCCAATTATTAATGTAATGCACAGTGGGCAATGCAAATTTCACAATTATAACAACGAATTTGATGTATAACATTGAATTTTAAAGCATCGTTGACCAGAATTTAAACCGCTAAATGCGAAATTTATCAAATCAACCTATATAAATCTACATTTCTCTCTAGTTTCATATTTATTTTAAATACAATTTAACATACAGTATGTATTCTCATTCGATCACACATTGAATATTGCTAAGAGAGAGGAAGAGAACTCCTGAACAAAAAAGAAAAATAAAAAATCGAGATATAAATGACTCTTCTGCATTATCGTTTCTGTCTATAAGGAATCGTAATTTTCCTTCGATACCACGGCGAAGATCCTCCTATTACACGCATACCGGCAGCCACTGAAGACCACCCCAATGCCCCGTCTCGGTGATATTCGACCGGCCAATCCCCGTCGAGGATCGCGCCCGGTATAGCTGCCGAGCAGCCGAGAGCTGCATCCTAGAGTGCAGCTGCAGCGCCGGCGCGGGCGCGGGCGCGGACTCTTGAGCCGCATTGCTCGGATTCTGGCGAGGATGCGTCTAGGAGCGAGAGGCTGACGAGCTCGCAAGTAACGCGCCGGTAGAGACATGGTCAGACTGGCATCCGGCCGCAAGCTCTCGACCTCATCGCAACCATACGCTGGCCCTCCCCGAGCTGATCCTCCACCCGGCTTTCGGGCTAGTTTCGCCCACCCACGTAGACGGAGAGACGGATCCTATGGCTCTCACCCTCATCCTCCCCTCGTTCCTGCGAAGCGGGAGCGTGCAACATGTCGAGACATTCGGGACACGACGGATCGAGGAGAGATATGCATCATTTGGTTACCCGACTGGCCGACTAGGCGCGTCTCCGATCGGCGTGCCTATATACAGATGCATATCCTCGATCGGATTGGCCCGGGCGATCGGTATGCGAAAGGGTCCTCCAGTCAAGATTTTCAGCATAACTGCGCGAGCATGCCGCCCGGATTCGGATCCACGAGTCTGCGTTCCGATATGTCCGCGTGTCGGCGTGCCCGTATGCACTCGTGTGCTTCGTTACCGGAGAACAACGTTACGTCGCTTGGTAACCGTAATAGCGGAAGAGTAATAGGGGCGCTAATACGAAATACCGTATCGGCACATTCGTATCGAATGTCGCATATCTCAGCTTTTAAAACACTGTCGTATCTGGAGTGCTTTTAGTCCGTGTTTATCGCATATCCTTGAAAAATCTTTGAAATAACATCACGAAACTGTGAAAATCGACTCGAGCTGCAAGAGTATCTATCATATAATTTAACTTTTATCTATTAAACTTTTATGTAATCCCAGTAGGATGTTTATGATATATCAAACGCTTGCAGCACGATGTAGTCGTCGTTTATGTCGACTATGATTTTTAAGAACCGCGTTTTTACAAGGCATTCTCTCGTCCAATAATCCTGAGGTTTACTTTACATTTTGCCGATTTTCCGAAGGGGCAACGATCTTTTCTTTTTTCTGTAAGAGCGCTAACACTGATACGCAATATGCGGATCGGTCGTTCGTCCGGTAACGCGCATTCCCGACACCGAAATTGCATACCTCCGTGTACGCGCACATACGGGTTGGAAACAAACGAATAGGGTTGTTCGGGCGCCGTAAAGGGTCCGGTGGGACGAGGCGCGCGTGGAGACGCGGGGGGGGCGGGCGGGGCTGGGGATTCGCGCGGGGGTTGTAGGGAGCAAAACGGTGGTGGATGGTGGTGCCGGTGACTCGGTCGCGCGAGAGAGCGAGGGGTTTGGGAAACGTAATCGCTCTGCCCCCCCCCCCCCCCGCGCCTCGACGAACTACCCCTCTACACGCGTTTCGTCTCTCTCTCTTTTACCCTTCCCACGCCTCCGCTATTTATTGCTCGCACTCGGCCGGTTCACAACATAAATATGTTACACCTATGGCCGCACCTATTGCACCGAGTCCACGAATTCCTTCGCTGCCGGCCGAACGAAGAAAGAACATCGTCGAACTGGTGGATTGGTGTTTTTGGGAATTGGCTCGTTTACCATGCGGGATATCGTGTTCGTATACCATGAAGCAAGATAATGAATTTCAAAATTTCGTCATTAATAAAACGATTATTTGGTAATTTCGTTAGGAAACATACAAAACGTACAAAGTCCCTCTTAGTGTGTAGAGTGCCGTGTACATATCTTAAATTTATAAACTGAAATTTTATCCACTTCCTTCCTCGGTCAACCAACGATTATCTTTTCTTTGACAAACATTGGCAAAAATCAGTAGTTTGAGTTATAAACGATAAAAAATAGAAGATTTCTCTAAAACTTGAGGGGTCTAAAATCATACTTTCCGTTTAATTACAAGTGAATTTTGCAAGTTCACAATCTTCAATTAAATACTATTGTAATTAATTGAAGATTGTGAACTTGCAAGAAATGATTTTCTTCGATATCTTCACTAGAAAAAACGCGTTTCTAATTTTATACAATTTTTGCTAATCTTATAATAATTTCCAAAATATTTCCTTTTTGCACAGCGCAACATTAAATTGAAAAAATTATACAAAAATAAATTGGCTCGTTACAATTCTTAAACATTGTTGACTCTAAGAAAGCAAGAACATTAAATTATAAAATAAAATCTCTTTTTCTCTACCGAATAAATAACTACTTTTTACCAATTAAACTTAATATCGTAAACATGTAAATTGTTAGATATTATAAACTATAATTCTCTTTATAATATAAAAAGAATTTAAGATCACTCTCTCTTTTCAGGTATGGAAGGGAAAATTCAGATATTATCTATTCGTTATTTCGTTTCATTATTCAGAATATATTTTCGCCTTGTTTTACGCAGAAAATTCCCCGAAACTTTTTTAAATACTTTCGTTACACCCTCAAGAAATGCTTCTCTCAGGATGTACGAACAGAGGGTGCCTGTTTGAAGGGCGGTAGCATCGAGGGTTAAGTTTCAAAGATAAAAGAAGGACCAACTGTTGAATATCGGCTTCAAGCCAACATCGACGCCTATTATACGTCAAACTTTCTTACATGTACCGTATTATATTCTAAAATCTCATTTGCATGTTACATTTTTATATAATCATTTTTATATAACTTACAAATACATTTCACATATAATGCTATTTATATTATTACTCATTGTGCGAACTAAGTAGATTTTTTAAAACATTCTGTTTAATTTCTCATAACTTTTTCTTTATTTAGCAAAATAATCAATAATCAGTAAATTATAATATAACATAAAAAATCAATATCTTTTAAAATTTTCGCATATTTATTATGATATTACTATTAAAGTTTTATAGACATTTAGAGGAATACTAGGATGTAATGTACTAGAAGTTTCCAAAAGTTAATTAAACATTTATTGTATCTTATTTTTAATTATTTTTGTCACGTATGATATTTCTACTATTGTACAAAAAATATAAAAATTTCAAGCTAATGTATTTGTTCTGTTATTCATGTACATGTGCGTTTGCTTTTAAAAATATTTTATTCTTAATATGTGAATGTTAATTATCATTGACAGCTATGAGAAATTATGTTTAATACGCATATCTTTGATTACGCACAATGAAATGCAGATTAAAAGACACAAAAATGTTTTTATTCAATTTTCTATTGTATGAAAGCGTAATGCTTTGATGTGAAATAATATTAAGTAAAATAATTTTACAATTACCTCGTCCGTCACTCGTTGAAATCTGGTCTTGCCAATAGCTCTTGACTCTCAGTGAAGATGAAAGACGTCGATCTCAGCGGGTTTCTCGAAGCACAGTTAAATCTCACGTCACAATGGTACAATATGACAATATGACAGTGAGTCAATTGATCATTTATATAAAACGCGTCGAAAAGTATAAAGAGGGATCCGAGGAGAAGAAGAGAGAAAGAGAGAGAGAAAGATAAGAAACCGTGAGGGAGGGCGAAAGAGCAAGGGAGTAATGGAGTAGTCGAGAGACCGCGGTACAGAAAGAAGCTGTTCAAGGAGCTCGCGTGAAAAGGAAACGGGGATTCCCCCGCGATGAGGAGAGACACGCTCTCCGCTCTTCCCGGCGAGAACACCGTCGCTCCGACCCCTCGCAAGCTCTCTCGCAAGCGCCCGTTCTCGCGCGCGCACCGGGCTCTCGCAGCTCCGCGAATGCACGTGCAACTCGGACGCGTGCCACGTGGTGTTTGGTCGGAGTGGCTCGGCCACGAAAGCCGGAGCCGGAGCGGCGAGCTTGCAAGCTCGGCGGGCGCTTTCATTGGCCGATGGGTGGAAACTGCGCATGATTGCGGGTGTGGCCCGAGCTTGAGGGGCGGAATAAGCTCGGGTCGGTGATAGGACACCCTGAAAGGGGGCACGTCTCCATGGGTGGGCCCCGGGTGCCCCGGTCCGCCACCTCGCCACCCCCTCGTGGCTCGGAGCTTTTTCCTTAATCTCGTAACGAGCGCGAGAACTGTTCTCCCGTCCGAGTCTCGAACTTGCGAACTGGCTTCTTCCGCACGAACGGGCGTGCTCTTTCGAGGCGATGGAATGGCGGCACTCGAGTGTTCGTTACCGCGGAGGAAATCATGCGGCGAACGCGGGGATTAAAACGTCAAGTAGTAACGGCAGTGTCAAATCAGACATCGCGGCATAGCTGTGAGAGCCCAAGCGTTTTTCAAGTGAAAAGTTTTCTAGAAAGACCGATATGTAAAATACACATTGAAAAGTGAAAGTTGTGTAATTTATTACGTTATAGTTATAATATTTTTTATGTTTAAAATATTTAGTGTATTAGGCAGTTTACTGTATTAGGAAAATTAGCCAATATATTATTTGTAAAACTTTAATTGTGTAAATCTTGAAATAGTTAGTTTAGCTAGTTAGTTTCTTAATTAGAAAAGTAAGAAAGGCAAAGAATGAAAATTTTCAATGGAAATTTTCAATATAAAATGTGGTTTATGAAATAGGTGAAAACGATATTTACTCGAAACGTTTACCTACTAAAGGTTCTATTTTTTCATACATACGTATTGTATACATATATGCGTATACACACATATATCCATATGCTCTCTACGAAATATTGTTTCATGTACTGTTGGAAAATGATATTAGCCTATATTAGCCTAAGAAAAAGTGCAAATATTGATTGCAATGGTGGTACAAAATAGTTTTCTTTTTTTTTAGCAACAGGTGGACGATCTCAAAGCGTGTACCACCAAAAAACATATATATATATATTATACGTATATATGTATACACACACATATATGTATACATTACATATATAGAGAAAGAAGGCGAGAGGACTTCAAAAGAACGGAGGGAGAGAGAAAGTGCAAACGGCCGATTTATCAAAACGAAATTCACGCCGGAGCATTCGAACAGGTTCGGATACTTGTGCGATGTTCGTTCGGTCGTTAACAAATGCGAACGGTTCATGGATATCTGACGCGAGGCTGCGAATCCGCGATAAAGCGAAAGTCTAATTATAGCTGGCCGATAAATAAATCGGACTGGCTAAACAGCTTGGCGAGTCGGCCAGGAATTTAATTCGGGGGACAAGGGTGATCCCCATCGCGTATTTACATGGTATATCTACCGATCGGCGTGCTCGCCAATTTTATCCATTCACTCTCGGCAAGGTGGTATTTGCGTTGAAACTGCCTAACGCGATGTATGATCGATTATGGCTCGGATTTTCGAGGTCGACGTTCCATCGATTCAAAGATGTTCTCATCACGAATTTCAGTTTGATGACCCGTGCTAGAAACCTATTGATATAGAGTTTATTGACCAATTAATTAATTTTTTATAACACAACGACACTACTCAACGCAATAATTATACGCGACAATACAGGAATTTATTATATACACTTGCGTTCGTCAAATATTTAAAGATAATCTTTAAATATTGTATAAATATGCTTGAAATTGTATCTCATGATTACGACGTGAAATGGATATATTTTTTAAAGAAATTAAAAATATTACATAATCAATATCAATCAGCGAAGTAATATACTAATAATTTGAATCCATTACGTTGCTAATTAGCTCATGATGATAAATTTTATATCTCTTTATCACAACAAAACTATTGATTTGTTCTCGAATCTGAATACGAATACAATAATGAGACTCAAATGCACGTGCATCAAGATAGACAGCGATAAAAACACAAAAAATATATTTATTATTATGTAAGTAGTTGTAATAATCTTTTGTCTAAATTTAGAATGTCACATTCGTTAACGATCGAGCGGCGCGGCGTCTTGTGCAAAATTGAGGGTCTAGGAAGGCTCATTTCGGTATGCCATCCACTAGACGCCCGTACGTGAATGTTTAACGGTCCGTCGTCTCGGCGGCCGCCCAATTATATGACGTCAATTATTGATTAATTGCAATTATAACGCGAACGGTTTCGAGAGGGCCCGATACGGATATAACGATCGCCATTTCATAAATTCGCAATGACGTGAGAGAGCGGGCGAGCGCGGGCGCCGCTCTCCGCGCCGGCCTCTGAGTGACGTGTCATTTATCGCATAACGCGAACGTTTATGCGCATTCGTGTCGCATAATTGCAATTAGAGCGGAATTCATTTACATCGACCGACATTCGATTTGTTCCGAGAGAAAGCCCGGGATTTACACGCGCCCTCGGCGCGGCGCAGCGCGTGGTGGACGCGCGCGAGCGTTCGTGTTAGTAGTCGTGTCGGGATTTATTTCCGCGCGCGTCAATGCTGCCGCGACAGTTCCGCGATGTAAATAGGATTGGATTAGCCGTTACCGACCGCCCTCGCGAACGAGAGGGAGAGAAAGAGAGGAAAGATAGGAGGGAAGTGCCCCTCGTTACGCGATAACGATGGAAGATAAACTACTGAAAGCCGCGACAAGAAATACGCGGTTCGATATCGCGCGACACCTTGTAAGAACGCAAGACAAAGCACTCCTTCCGAAAGAATTATATTTCGATTTGATTTTTGAGCATTATTTTTGACAAATGATTTTTTATGCTTCTCTGCCTTTTACTCTCAACACATTCTCAGTTTATATATTTTTTCAGGAAACACAGATGTTGGAAGAACTCGAGGAAAAACTTTAATTATTACATACGTAAGTTTAAATTTATATAAATTTACATACATTATTATTTAGGATATAACAATAAATTTAGGATAATTTTGTTTTCAACGAAAGTAGTCGAAGTAAATCATTTATCGCACCTCTTTTTCCAATTATCATTGTTAAATATTTTTATCAATCTAATTGAAATTGTATTAAAGAAAAGGTGATTTTAAAAATTAATTGAGAAATGTGATTTCGTCATTTACGTTCTCTTTTAAAGTTGAGTTTGAGAGGAGTCCCACATTTTCGATGATTCTATTCAAGAGCTGTTAATTAATTGAAGTTTCCATTAGACAAAGATTAATTTTGAAGTGCGACTGAAAAATTTGTAACAAAAACGACATGTAACGCGCACTCTATGTGTTCAAGGAAGATGATTGATGACTAGTATAAAACGGGAAATCGAGTTTACAGCGTGAAATAAAGTACTGACGTGCCGCGTTTTCAAATTGTTTCAGTCTCCGGTTGCGAGACTATAACCCGGCGGCCGGGCAGTGCGCAATGCGAAATTTTATACCGATTTTTCGAAAGCCGCGCCATTCTACCGGCGCGTCGGGATTAAAAGATAATACCGGCGATCCAATTTAATCGCACGATTGACGGGTAAACAGACACCGCACGGCGCCGTCCTCCGTCCGTCCTACACCCTTTTAGGACAAATCGTCCGTGGCGCGATGCCCTCGGACCCGGTAGAAAATATAATTCAGAGATATTTATAGCTGGATTACCGCCGGAATTGGGTATCTAATATACATGACCAAGCTACCGAGTCGCACGAGTTTTAATTGTCCTACCGAAAAGCCGGCCTTCCGGAGAATATCGATCTGCAACGATCATCGGACGCGCGCGGATTTCTATGAACGTTGAGTTACAAATGACGTTGACGCGATTGACACTACCGTGGATAAATGTCAGATTACGTCGCGAGCGCTCGCAATCGCTACAGAGAGCACACTGGACAAGAGTTTCTCGGCGGCTTTGCCGAAGGATTAGTCACAATTGATAGCCACGAGAATGGAGGGACGTTCCCGAATTTGTTCGCCGCTCAAAGAGCGACCGTCGGTGAATCCGTAGTTGCATTCTTGCTCGGGTTTAAATTAATATTTCCGAGCACATTATAACTTTCGCGAGCGACTGCGCAATTACTTAACTTATTTTCTTTCAATCGCAATCCCAATAAAAGATTATAATTAATTTTCCGTGGAAATTTAAAACGAATCTGCGACGATTAAAATCGCATTCTAGTAAATGCGCAATTTAAATTGCTTTGTCGCTCAACGATTTATCGAACGGGGAGAAGATGATTTCGTTTTCAAATTTCAAGCTTTTCAATATTCCCGATTACTTGGAACGGGGTCTCCTGTTCAAAACTCGGGGTCCATCCCGAAGCGGCCGTCATGTCGCGACCGGTTCGCGACCGGCGCGGCGGGAAAGCCGAAGCGCAGAACGTGCCGAATGCGAAATTAATTGGTGCCAGCCGGCGCGGCGCGGCGTGCGGCCTCACCGCGGCGGGCGCGCAGGGTAATTTTGATCCGGATCCGGGGAGTTAGTGCCGGGACGGTGTACGGTGTCCAGTGTCCGCCGCTTCGGACGGACAACGCGGCTCGGCGCGGTTAGTGCCGGTCCAGATGTCGCCACGGGCGTGACGTCACCGGTTAACTACCCTCTCGCGGTAGGCACCACCACCACCATCACCACCGGCCACCACCACGCCGAAGCGCCTTCGCCCGCTCTCGTCCGACGGACACGATATGCGGGGATGATTCTGATTAATTACCGATAGTTACACAAGCTGACGCCGCTCTCCCGTTGACAACCCTCCACGGTATCGCCGGACCCGCTTTCCACCCCTTTCCGCCCCGACCCGTTATCCGAGAATCGCTTTTTTTAAATCGACCCTGATATCTCGTCACAAGTTCTCCGTTGCGTTTTATATCCTCGGCATTCTTTACAAAATGTTAAGTAGATGATTTGCGAATTAAGCTCGAGAATTCTCTTTAATCCTCGATAGAGAGATAAACGTAACTATTTTTATTTTATATATTGTTGTTCTATATTATATATGAATCGTATTAAGCTTCTTCGAACGAAATGCGAGGCAGATAACGCATCTAGCTACGCGAGACCGTTATAATATATCACCTCATGATATTCTGATTCTCTCCACTGTACACCGTACATGCAATAACGCGGCGATTTATTAGAAGCGTCATATATCGGATGGATCAAACAATCCGTTTACGTCTGATGTAGATTTTTCGGTGCGTGTCGCGTGTACCCAACGTTCATTTATCGATTCGCCGAGGCTTAATTCATTTCGAGAGTCGCGGCGAGGAGGGGTAGGATTGTTATTCGAGAAGGGATGAAACGATGCGAGCAACAGTGCCCCTCTCTCCCTGGCTCTGGTTCCCCCCGTCCTCCGCCGTTTCCCGCCCCCTCGCCGACGACGCCTCTTGCAACCAGCCCCGCATGAGGCGCATCGGGCCGCAGCCGAACGATCGGACCGCCAATATTTGGCAATTACGAAATATGAGTTTACATTTAATAATTGCGGTAAACACCGGCGGACGCGTCGAGTGGCCACAGGGGGTGAGTCCGACGAGATACGGTCGCGACCGCGCGCGCCCGCGTTCGGGATAAATTCCGATTTACTCCCCTTTTCCTCGTCTGCCCTCTCGTTCCAAACGATATACATTATTATTATAGACGGTTGCTGTTGCACCTTACCGGACACCCCGGCTGACGCGGACCCTCCCGCTTTCCCTTCAACCCTTGTGCAATTTTGTCACACTCCGTGAAACAAATCCAATTTTCCTGTTTTACAATATTTTATTTTACAGAGAAGGCGAGAACCGCTTATTAATTAGCAAAATGCAACGATGTCATCTGTAGGAAAATATTATTTATTTATATTTATATTTCTATAGCTTTTATATATAGACCAAATGTATTCAATAAATATTTTGTTGTGTGTTACACGATTAATCAACAAAAATATTTCTATTGCTAATATATATACTATAAGACATTAATATATGCATGCATATATTAATTTGCAATTAAACACATGTATTTAATTTATCTTTTATATTCAGTGAAATTTTTACGTTTCGAACTTTTCTCTTCTGTAAAAATCTTGAAGCTTTGCTTAACTGGTGACTCTGAGAGCACGATAAAACACATTCCAACTATAGAAAAATTTCATATTCAACTGCATACAATATCATGTTGAACTACTGGCAAAATCAAATTCGCGTGAGGCGAAATCTGCGTCTGCGGGTGCATTGTCACGATCGCGAGTAAAGATAAGTGTGGGAGGGGAACAGCCCGTCTACGGAATAATTCGATTAATACTATCGCGAACTCGCGGGACGCCACGCTGAACAAAGACGGCAGGTAGCAGTTAGGGTTGGCGTTGCGAGTTGGGTGACGCGGGGAACCGCCGCGCGACAAGCCATTAATGACGATATGATCGATATTAGCAAATATTTCCCACGGGGCGTCACGCCGCGCGACAGGTATTTCGCGATCGTATTTGCGATCGGCACCGGTTATCGGCGGCGACATTTATTCAAATGTAATATCTCGCCTTCGAACGAAGATTACCTACCCGGGAAATGTGTCCCACAGGTATACACATCCTTCTTCCTTCGAATCGCCCTTCTTGCCCTGATCTCGTTGTCACTCCAGCGAAAAGCCCTACGGCTTGTATATATACAAAGAGAATATTAATCAAAAGTTTTCTGCATTCGATTTTCTAAGATTAAAAGTAAAGTTGCCAAATAAGATAAAATTGCCAAACTCGGAGAGAGAATGTGTGTTTTAAAGATACTAAAATTTAGCCTCAAAGCCAATACATTTGTATATCTACTTATTTTATAAATAGTATACAATTTCTTTTACAAAATGCGATAACCACATAAGACATTCTTATTATTAAAAGATTTCTATTCACTATTCAATCACAGTTATTATAGTTTTCCAACTGTTTGTATTTAAAAAAAAAGAGACAGCAAATAATCATACATCCCATATAAATATAAAACAAAATGTTGAAGCGTCGATTGTTCATAAACCTTGTTTTTAAATCCGTATTTTAAACAAATGGAGATTCTTGTAAAGCTTTCTATATGTATGTAACATATTATTTCCATTTGTAAAATATAGATTAGAGATGGCATGGAGGAATAAGCTCTTCAATTGCTTCTTCTTTGAGTATCCATTTCTCTCCGTTCAATCCTACGCACGCACGCACGCACGCACGCACGCACGCACGCACGCACGCACGCACCGCGCGCGGCGTATGCCCGCTCGCTCATTCGTCTCGCCAATCCCCTTCTAGTTAGTGTCCGACGGTAGTTGAAAAAGTTCTCAGTCCGTTCTCTCGGCGCAAGCTGTTCCACGCAAGGCACTCGCGCCTTTTTCCAATTTCTTAAAGAGCCGCGACAATTTATGTGAAGCCTGTTCATAAAGTACGGCAACCCTCACGCCGCGCAATTTTCCCTCCTGCCCCTCGTCACCCTTGCGGGCCGCAGCGAGCCCGGAGGGAGCCACCCCCGGTCTCTCGGCGGAGTTCTTAAAAGTTACTTCGACTCGTGTTTCTCGATACTTATTAGCTTTCTTCGGCACAAAGCCGTCGACAAAAGGCGCAATCACGCGAATCATGCGAGTACATGTGTATACGCACGTATGAAGGGAACTTTACTAATATGTTAGTTCCTAAGTCACATGTGCTTTTAACATTTCCATTCGAGGAGGTGCAAATGGTAGAAAGAAAAGGATATTAAATATTGTTCCATGTTTTAATTTTGAAACGCGAAAGGGGATGTTGGAGACGCGTGCCATTCGGAGTATCATCTTTCTGATACAATCAATAACACAAGTAATAATTTTTTATTTACTGATTTATCAGATAAACGAGGAACGTACGTTCCAATCTTGGGAATGATATCGTGATCGTATGTGGATACTTTAGGAAATTGATTAGAGGGGTTGCGGGAGGGTGGTAAGAGGGAGCCTAGCTAGTTTATTACGCCTCCGCGACATGGCAGCACCCGTGCCACGATGGAGAGGAATCCGTCTCCGAGAATTTCTTGAAACTCACTCCTTTTTCTAGACTATGATGTGTATAATTTTTAATAACATGTAAAAGATTTCTGAAATTTAATTATTATTATTGTACATCATGTGTTTCTCTTTTACTTATAGTACTATTGGTTTTACATTAAAAAATGATTTTTTATTATATATTAGCGTTGCATCACTTCTGTTATGCTAAGAGAAGGCACAGCGAAAAACAACAAATCTTAATTTAGTGTTTGTAATTCAAGAGAGGCATCACGCGAGTGTATGTCATGCAATTTTGGTGCGCAGTCATTCCCTAATAATGCCGAATGAAATCCTCAAGATCAGTTCACCGTGATTTACGCTGATTACAGAATGACGCATCGAATCTTCAACCACTTAATTGCGAAGCGGAAGAATTTCTTTCGCGTTTCCCACCCCTGGATGCCGGGATTGCCGGGAACATTGAACGTCGGCGACGATCGAAATCGCACCGCCACAAAGTTGCGCGCGTGTATTGTGCACATGCACGCGTTGCGGTTTCGCCACACTACTCGTTAGGCACCCTCCCCCTCCCCCTCCCCCGCGAGATCGGGAGGGAATGGGGGCGCGTAAAGAGCCGGCAAGGAGGGTCTCTACTTTCTTCCATTTCGATTAAAATTCAGCGCCCGTCGGACAGCCCGTGTAATTGGCCGAGATCTCTTTAAGCGGGAAAATTACCCAGAAGGGGTTGTAGAGCATCGAAGGTTTAACAGCCGACTGTATGGCAAGAGGAGGACGACGGAAGGCGGCAGGGGGGGGGGAGGAAACTCGAAAGGGGTGAAGGCTCAGTCCAGCTTTCCGCCCACCGTCGCCCTCGAGAGCAAAAATCCTGCCAATAAATAAATTTAAATACATGAATATCTAACCCCCTGCCGCCGACGTTAACCACCTCCATGATAGCGGCTTTGCGGTCTTCTCTAACGGATATCGCCGCGTAAATAAAGCGAGTAGAATATCTTGGAACTCGTCGCCGACCGTTTCTCCTATTGTTCGCCAATGAAGTATGGATAACAAAATCACGTTTCTCAGCTACTGCCAGCAACACGGTTCTATCTTTATAAAACTTTTCTCCGAGCCTCGATTACAAAGATATATAACGATGGAAATCGAAAATTTGCAGTAAACGATGATCTCGCGACATTCTCACAACGGGGAAATCAACTGCATATTATTCAAAAGACTCTACTGTTAAATTTACACTTTGTATGTTCCTATTATTTTTCTATCAAATTAATAAATCCAAGATAAAAATCGCTATCGTCATTGCGATGCGTCGGAAATTTCTCGGCATATCGACGTGCACACATGTAGTTTCGCTGCCGCGCGGGATATTTCCACGACTAATTACCCCCGCGCTTGTGGTACTCGCGCGGATGAAAGCGGTAAAAAAGGATAATAACTAAATCTTCGATCCCGCCGCGCGGCGCACAACGACGGCGCCACCCCCTTGCGCCGCGTACTCCCGCCCGCGCTTCTCTCGCTGACGTCACAAGTTTCTCGGGGTGTTTCTATACCAACCCTGCGCCCGATGACATAAAACCGTGTAATTAGCTATGTATGCCTCTTGTTCGTATTGGCCCACCGGTGGCGCGGTGGGTGCACTTTAGAGCAGGCACGGGAGAAAGAGACACGCTCGTCGGCGGGAATGAGAAGGACGGAGAGGGCGAAGAGAGGATGAGGGAGGCTGGCTGATTCGAGGATGAGAACGGGAGAAGCGGAAGAGCGGTGAGAGAGGGGGAGCGAAGCGGAAAGGGGGCGGTATGAAGTACCCGCTAATTAATACCCCTAATTGCACCGACCCCAGCCTACAACCACCGCCAGGGCTGCACGTACACCGGGTATACTCGTTTTCAGTGTTGAACGTGCGGCTCACCCCCCTCGGCAGAAAGAACTATGCGGCATTCGTTTGTCTAGCTCTCGCGAGTGCGGATAATCTAAACGGGTTGAAAAGCGCCGCGAAAGCGGAACATTTTTTAATTGTTTGACGCGTGTTATACGCGGATTTGCGTGACGGGGCAGTTACAATAGACGCCATTTGCCTGTCGTGATGTATATTTTTATGGCTGCTGGCATTTCTTGCGAACGATGACACTTTGCTCCCTGAAAGAACTAGGTCATTTTCTATTTTTATTTCCATTGCTTTACTTTTCGAAAATTGCACCTAAAAGTTTCATGGGTAGATCCGTTCGGTTAGAGAATAAAATATAGATTCAGAAATTTTCCTCTTTTTCAGAATTCTGAAGGTAAAAAATATTAACGTCTCCCTTTTACATATCTACAGAGAATGAAGTATGAATTAGCAATGGAAATAAAACAGCACGATTTCCTTGCATTTATATTAGGACTACATTTACTGTCTCTGATTGATAGAAATTAATATAATATAGTGGCTAGAATGAAAAAATAGACAAGATATTTAATACCAAAATTTAAAAAACAAGAATTTTGGATAAAAAACAAGCTGGTTGTCAGCAATTTTAAAAGTGCATATCAAAATTCGATAAACTGGAATTGTTTCAAATTTCTCATAAAATATAATATGTACAGTATAAATTGTATACATAGCGTAGGCAACAAGTTTAAGGAAAAAAGCGATATTAAGAAAAAAAAAACGGTCGATAACGAGGTAATGTCTCAGGGTCGCAAGTGCGTTCGCGAAAATCGGCACTTTCGAGGGCTCTGCGTTTAGGCGGAGCCGTAAATCGCGCTGCCATATTTTCCCCGTTTCTGTTCGCACATAACCGAAGGTGTCGGGCGACCAGTAGGTAGAGTTTCGTAGGCACGCTGTACAAAGGGACGATGGTAGGGCGAGAGGAAGCGGAAGCGAGCTGGATGGAGCGGGTGTCATAGGATAAGGATAAGGAGAAGGGACGCCCGCCGGTAGGTCCTTTCCCATATATCGAGGGCGGCGTTAAGTTATAGCGCTATCCTGGCAACATGTCGCCGGGCTTGTTCGACAAACTTTTCAATGTCGACATATATTTCCCGCTCGCGCCCTTTTATGAGCTGTTGAGCCAGTCTTTCGAGCGGCTCAGCCGGCAGTAAACCGATTCGACAATATCGACCTTCGTTTCTCGCCCTTTTTTTACGTGCCTATAGAAACGTTTAAACTAAAATTATAATAGGTCTCTTTTGCTCTCTCTTTCTCTCTCTCTCTCTCCCTCCCTATTGAAATACACACCAGTATCTAAAAGCGATAGTAAGTAAAATCGGTTTATTCTATGTCAAAAAATTCGTTCTTTCTTATCGCGTTAAATTATTCAGCATCGCCCTTCGTCGTATTCTCCTGGCCTATTTTATTTCAGTTTATTCAATATCGTAAGAACCCGCGATGGCTGGCGAAATGCGACGCGCACGCGACCCTCGAGCGGCGAATTCGGTGCGTGCGGCATTTTAGATTATGGAGTAAACGCGTTATGGAACGAACTGGTTAACGAGTGCGGTTAACCAGCTCGCCGGAACAGCTCGTGGGTGTCGTCCTCGGATATATATGGCCGGCGCATTCACGCGGCGACCCTGTCTGAACATATGTTGCCAGTTTCTACCAGTTTCGGGGTCGTTTTCATCCGGCCTTTCATATAGGAGCGGCGCGCCTCCCGCCGCCGCTTGTCACTCGCGTCGTCGCGTCGTTCGATCGTTCAACGGCGACAGAAGTCGAGGCGTCTAACTGCGAAAGTTCGCGCCTCGTTAACGTTATAGTGATTACGCACGTGCATCCAACGATTTTGGTGCTCGACGTGTCGCGCTAGGAAGCGCTTCCTACGGAGCTCGCGAATTGGAGTTCGCGATCTACCGGCGATAACGACGTTACTTTCGTTACATCACGCGACGGTTGAGTAATAAAACGTTAACGAGATACTATCGCGAGCGGAGAATTATTAGGAATAAAAGTCCGCGATCGCGATCTCCGCTTATCGCTCTACGACGAAGGCCAATCCCATAATCGCGCGTTAAATATATTTGCATTTCTCTTTCCCCTTTCCACGCTCTCTCACGAGCGTCTTCGCGTTTTTTGTTCATCTCGCTGCTGTCATAAATGCTGTAATTCCGGCACAAAGGTTCGCTCGGCGCGTGAGCGCATGTATCGGAATACTTCCGCTCTTCACGGCGCGTATCACAAGCTCGCAATTATAGTCGCGAACGCGCAATGTCAGCCGCGTATGTGCTAATCACTCCGGTGCGCGCCGGTCACCGCTAATTAATTGCACGCGGCCGTCGCGAATCAATTCCATTGTCGCTCGATAAAGAAGCATTCACCGTGCGAATATGTAATTACCGATCGATCTGCGCACGCTCGCCGGCTTCGAGATTACCTCGGGCTCGATTTTACGTGAAAGTGGATTCGATTCGGCGAGTTTCCGGCGTGGAAGCGAGCCAATGTAACTCCGCGCTGCGTATATTATTAACATGTAATTGAATGGCGCAAGCTTGAGACGCGTGTAGGTGTGCGCGCGTGCACGGCCACGCGCGTGCACGTAAACACGTGTGTGTTCAGGCAGACACACACACACACACACACACACATACACCCGGACTTATGGATACACGCACGTGCGCGCGATCCATTGTGCGAAGTCGCGTGAGCGCCGCAAGTTAATTAAGAGCCTCTAATGAACCAGCCGCGCCGCAAACGACGGCGCTCGCACAACGCTCGCGTCTCGATCGATTAATTAAAAATCTTGCACGACATCGCCGTCGCGAGACGTCGCGGCACGGCCACCCCCAGCCCAGATCTCCCCCTTCCCCGATCCTCTCTCCTCCCCCGCCCCGTCGTCGGCGCTCTCGCCACGAGCGTCGTCGAAAATGCGACGGCGCGGCGTCGCTCCCGATATTTGCACGGTTTTCGTATCTTCGAAACCTCATCAGTAAACAGAAACGCTCATATCCTTGGGAAAACAATAATTACAAAGACAAAATCTTTGCGAGAATGAGATACAGGAATAAGCCCCGTAAAGAGAAGAATAATCGCGAAGACGAGCTCCTCGAGCAAACTATTAATATATCGCAATATCTACCTTAACGTGCAGCTCCTACAATAAATCGCCAGATTCGCCACGACATTTTATTTGCTCCGGAAAGTCCGTTCGACCCGGGAGAGCTGCTCCCAAGCTAAAAAGATTAACTTTTGTAATACTAATTAATTTTTTACCAAATCGCCCCTCGTTTTTTGCACCTATATCCATATCCCGCCATTAAGTAATTATATTATTCGCAGTAATCGATGATGGTGAGGGTTCACCTGGGTTAATCCTAGCCTCCCTCTGACTCTAATTCGGGGCAGTGATTATATATTTTTCTTTTTTACGCGCGCACGAATTACGTTCTCGCGTGTACAACCCGCGATATTGATACGCAAAAGGATGCGGGAGACGTAATATATACCGTGCGCGAGCGGTGCGATCGGGTGACTCGTCGCGTCATTTGGAAATTTGACGACGCGAGCAAACGAGGACAATTAAAATTTGAGCGCGTCGCCGGCGGCTACGGTGTTCGGTGATCGTTTAGGATATTGTAAACTGCTAGAGCGCAACGGGATGGTGATAGTAGAACGAGGCGAGTGGGAGGGAGGGAGGGAGGGAGGGAGGGTATGCTGTGCGACTATAGGGGGTGTGCTGCGGGGGTGTGCGCTGTCGCTGGATGGAGTTAAGCCGAGCCAAATGAAGTAAATAATCTGAATACCGCCCGTGCTAATTAGTTATATAAAGGGCCTCCTCGCAAGCTCGTGGCTAGGGAAGCTTATGCCGTTAATTAACATACCGAGCAAGAGTGCCAGGCGTGGCACTAGAGAGCCGGAACTTCACTCCGTGAAAGGGGAGGGCGGGGAGGAAGCTCGAGAAACATTATCGGGACAACTTTGTCACTGCTTTCCTGCCGAGATCAAGCACGGCAGGCAAGAACCGAGGGGAATTTTGCATTTTGCGCCTGTGTTCTACCCCGAGGGGAACGCCGTGAGTACCCTTCGCGGCAAGGATCGTGGATCGCGACGAGCGTTCTTCCCATTCTAATTTCTGCATACTCTCATTGAGCTTGCAAAGCAGCCCGTATATGTTTAAAAGAGGGAAGAAACGCGGGGAAAAAGAAAATCCCACGCGATTGAGCAAAGCCGGATTCTCAAAAGTGAATCGAATTAACACACGCGAGAGGAAACCAAGCGTAGCTTATTATTGCTATATAAGTATTATATAATTAGAGCTCTCACGAATTTACAGCTTAATCTCGGGACTTTTAAGATGGCCACACAATTTTAATTGTTGAGAATAACGTGATATATCTTGAAAGCTGAAAATGTTATACGTCGATAAATTATCAGATTAATAATACAAATTATCTGTAACATTAGCTATTTAATATGTATAATATTACACATAATGTAATTTTAACATAAATATTAAATACTATCTATGCAATATTACAATATTTATAATTATCCGATTATTAGGTCCGACATAGAATCTCCCGTATAGTTTTCCAGCGATCCGCTGAATAATTCTAACATAACTCCCATAAATACGTGCGACGATCTTCAAACGCGTTTTTCCAGGCACTGGTACACTATTCAGGATATATCTCGTAAAATGCGATTTATGCGACGTTCCAGACTGCAAGACGAGCGCGCGCTCGTTCGTACCTTTTTTTCTTCCGCCGCGGACAATTCGCAATGGCACCTAGGAGTAGTATTTATGAATTTTTTAACGTTCGCGTTATACGCGACAGCTCTCCAGCACCAAACCAGACGTTGTTTTTCCTCTTTCGCCCGCCTACCTGCAAATCTGCTTAAAGCTGCCACGGCCACCCTTTATCCGAAATGTAAGGCTGTAAATTTCGACGTTTCGCTTGTTTGAGCAACGGATTTTTTTCTGGCGGTGCTTTACGCTCGCTGTCGCGCCGGAAATGAACGGCGTTTTTTTACGGCGGCTTTTAAACGATTATCGCCTCTATAATCTTCGTTCAGTTCGAAACGTTGTGATATTTCTAAAAATTGGAATCATCGTCGATAGTTTTAGTGCCGAGATCGAAAGATTGCGACGGTCGATAGTTACTGTTAACGTGAAAATCCATCTTCTAACTCGCTTTAATTTTGCTATGAAAAATTATTTCTTCCTAGAGAATCGAGACGCAAGGAATTGATGGAATTTTAATTCGTGGTCGTACCACGTGAGCTACGAAAATGTAGAACACCTTTATCCCTTTTTAAGAAAATAAAACTTGGTCGTAGTATTCACGGTTATATTCGATGGCGATCATTTATAAAGACTGAAGCCAAGTTGTAGTAACAGTCTATTTGTTTCGATTATTTTTAAATTATATTCTTACTTATTATATAACCAAAATAAAAAAAAATAATTCGAGTCTTTATAAAAATGTAATAATTTTTATTAGATATTGAAACATAGTAAAAGATTTAAATTATTTTGTATAATCTTTTATTCTTAGTTGGTTTATTTATAGTAAACCAACTGAGTGTATTATATTCTCATGAATGTAATCGTCTATGCAAATACAATGTACCGTGAGATAGCCATTAGGAAGATTTCGTATTCACATCTAAAATTCGCGTAATTGCAACTCTTCTCTTTTTTCATATTAAGAAACAGCTTGCAAAATTTTGGAGATTTTAGAATTTTTTCCAGATATTAAGTCTGTTTATTGAATAACTGCGCTAATCGAAGGTTTAACGGACATTAACTGTCTCGAAAAAGATCGATGGAATCACCGGGGTTGAATGAAACCTGTAAATGCAATTTTTTTATTCAGCGACGTCCGTTAGCGCTAACGATTGTTAAATCACTTCTACTTTTAACGAACCATTAAAAATTGGCGGATCGTCAATTTCGCATTCGTTAACGAGAATTTCGGGAAGGTCGGTGAAATAGCCATTAGTAACAAAAGTCTACATACGTCTCACGGAGATATAAAAAAAGCGTTAAATCCATGAAAAAAAAAATTTTTTCCCGCGAGTTTCACAATTTTACTTTGCCATTTCGCATCACGCATATGAATGTAATAATCTAATAAATATCCATGTTTTGGGAACTAACTTCAGTCTCTTGGTAGTTAATACGTGTAGTGTCCGCGCGCGAAAGCAATTCTTTCGTGCAGTAACAGTAAGTAGTGCAGGTCAATCTCGTTTCCGCCGCGCCGCTCGTACGGCCCGGCCGGCCGACGTGTAACACCAGCGGTGTGTGCAAGTCGCGAACCTCCTTCTCCCGCCTTCTCTACGCGAGGCTGTACGTCCGGGCCTCCTCGGTAATCCTGAGTTATGGAGGATTATATCATCAATTTCGCCGACCAGGATCAGGTGCAGCGAGCACCATCGGCACAGCCAGGATATATCCGCGTATCTACACGAGACCTACAACCCCCCCTCCGTCCGCCCTCGTTCCCCGTTCTCCACTCATCGAGCACGTTAACTGCCACGCACCACCCTATTCCCGTCGACCCTTTCGTAATGCGTCTCGTAATGCGAGGCAACTTAACGCGAGCGCGCGCGCGCGCGCGCGCGCGAGGAGCGCGAACGTAAAAGTCGCGTCATATCCGAGCTTTGGTTGCTCATCACGCCGAATTCGGGACTCGCCGAATTGAATCGCTGATCGAACACGCGGGCGATAATTTAGCCGGAACGTAGCGATTACCGATATTTGCAGCTGATAAAATGTGATATAATGTCGGCCGGCTGATAACGTAAATGGTTAATAAAGCATAACGAGGCGACGGGCGCTGCTTATTAAAGCTCGACGCTGAGTGCCGCCAATGGAACGCGCGTTACTGATTACCGGATTCAAATGTAGTTAATTGCATGGAAAAATTATGGCACGTAATTAGTATAACAAAGTGTTAATATATCAGTATAGATAGGTGACGCTAAAACGTCAAAAATGATCGAACGATTATTTGGAGTTCTTTCACACAACGTTGACGCTAACATTCTCGAGCGTCTGTTAATTTCTGAAAGTATAAAAATTGCTGAATATCGATAAAAAGAGAAAAAACGATAATCTGACAGAGCAAACTGTGACAGGGAGAGGGGTGGGAGGAACGAACGTTCGTCGCGCGTTTCTACCTAAATATCTCGAAGGGGTAGGCAGGACAGCCGATACTGAAAATATAAATCCGCTAATATATTGAGAGATTAGCGTTTGGACAGTAGCTCGATAGTCCACCGGATCAGACCCACGCACCCGGCACCATCCCCCCATCTCTTCTCTCCCGAAAAGTCTTTTTTTTCGTTATTCCTTGCGCTTTACATCGATTGCATTTGTTTAACTACTGAATTTCTTGAACCACCGGCAGTTTACGAAAAAAACAGCGCTACATTGCGATGTGTACGAAGAATATTAAATAAATGTAATATTTTTCTCAAACTTTAGTAACAAGATTTACTTGTATAATATTGATTATAAAAAGTAACCTCCTGCTCTAATACAAAGATTATTTTTTCTCTCGTTTTTATTTGAAACTGTTAATTGTTTACGCGCGTTATCATTTTTTATCTACCCAATTCGTGAAATATGCACGCGACTCCCCTTCGCGTATAGCACGTGATCAACGCACTCGAGCTGGTTCGGGGGGGGGGGGGGGCCAGGAGAGAGGGCGTAAGTTAAGGGGTACACGGCAGCGTCCATTTTTTCTCGTAACAATAATTCGTCGTTATCAAATAACGACGCTCGCGTATGTTGGGCTCACCGTGCGAGCCGGCTTTGCCAAATGCCGCCGATAAATGCCGACGAAATAAAATTTTACTGCCGAATAATATCCGCGCGCGCGAGAGAGTTTGTCGCTATTGAATTCCCGGGCCGTTTCGTAACGCGCTTCTGCGGTGCCACCGAAGCCGCCTATTCCACTTTTCGCGCCATTTTATCGCGCGTATACACGGATTTCTACCGCCGATGCGATTCTTTGTCTTTTTTTAACCCGTTACTTTTACGTTCCCCTTCATTTCCAAAAGTAACGTCTCGTTATTTTTATTTTATTTTATTACGTTCATCGAAGAAGTACAATGACCAACTATCGGCCAATTTGATGCTATTAATTGATGCTATTAATTGATGCTATTATTAAATTCAACAGATTGGGATAAATTGCGACAAACAGCAATTTTTTAAATAAAGTAATAAAGGGATCTAAGAGAATAAAATCTTATGTATGAATTTTAATGAAAAAATTTTAATTTGAAATCTGAGGAAGTTTCTTAAAAATGTATGCTAAAGTTATTATCAAACGAAAATTTTGCGTTCGTATTTTTCCCGTTTTTACTCAGTCTACGCTCCAACGAATATGCTTTCAATTTCTTTTTCTTCTTTGCGCGTAACTTGTCTAACCCTAGTTGTATGTATTCCGGTGCATTTATCTCTTCAAGTTCGGTCATCCTCGTCTTCGTAGATACTGTAGCGCAGAATGGAGTAGCAGCACAGTGTACCGAGAATAATGTTAATGAAATACAGATACGATCTCCGCGCGGGGAGCGTTCGCCGTCAATGGCGAACTATTGTCGTCGTGCATCCGAGCTCCTCCTCTCGAACGTCGGCGCTGTTAAACGCGCGCGTTCGCCGGCACGATTTTAAGAAGCGCGTCGTTTCCCTTCCGATCGTTCGCGCCGACGAGCACGATGCGTTCGTCGAGCCGAGATGGTGAGAAATAACGGCGGGGAAACGTCGGAAATGGAAGACCAAAGTCGCGCGTGCACCGCGATGACGGGGTCAATAGTTTCGCCGACGCCGATTTACACTGGGGAGAGCGTCTGCTAAATAACGTGTAAACCACCGACTCCGCGGGCTCGATACGAGAAGGTTACGAAGCTACCGCCCGCGCGATAAGGAATGCGCGATATTCGCGAACTATGAAGATCGCGGCATTTAATGGCGCGCGAGTGCCGACAAGGGAGGAAAGTATTCGCGAAAATAACGCGATAGATCTGATGGCGGAGCAGCCAAATCGTGCATGGTTTTACGATTGGCGTCTTATTCCGAGCGCTTTGAGTTGTTTTTTTTCTTTTTTTTTTAGCAGAGAGTTAAGTTGCAGATAGAAATCGCGTCGTAAATCTGTCTGAAATAATGCATTTGAAATCGTCGTTACAGCAACAGAAATCGACTATAATTGTGTCACTTATATGTCACGTCGTTCTGCAGAGGGAAGGAGCCAGAGTTCCCCCGTTTCTTTCTGCGCGGAGAGTCTCGATTCAACAGTCGCGTAAATTATTAATAATGCAAAATTAGCACTCGCCGTTACGTTCCGCCTGGATAATAAACGTCAAGTCGCGTAGTGGTTCAACCCTCGGTAAGAGAAAGTCGCTCTCCTCCCATCTCGAGAACGCACTGACTCACTGACTGATTTTTTCAAAAGCAGTCTAATTAAGGGGTGGCTGACACAAAACGTTAATTAATGCACTCAAAAACCAAGTGCCATTAAAGGAAGAAAGTGGAGTGAGGAAGTGACGGCGGCAGGGGTGGCCGAAGACTAGCAAGAGAGAAATTACTGGTGCGGGTGCCGCACGTAAAGCACGAGCGAGACGTCGCGTTGCTCGCGATATGTTCCGAAGAGAGACGCCAACACCGTTTCCGAGCGAGAGGTAAGAGACAAGAGATAGGGATAAAGATTATACAGGGTGTCTCTCAATCCTCATGCCAGTGAAAGGAGAAAACGATGGTGCTAGCAATCCAATATTAAAAATTTTGATTCTCATGAATTAGACTTCGAAGTTCAGAAATAATAAAAACTTCGGAACTTTACCATCAAAATTTCACAATCGTAAACCATGCCTTATGATCAAAACGTCTCATTGTGTTTATAGTCTTTTAGAATTATATCGACAGATAAAAGATAGCAGTGCGCTGCACGTCTAAAATATTTTGCAATAATTTATTATTTCGTTGTTAATCTGTACAAAATAACTAACGTAAATTAGTAACAATCTTGATAGATTATTCACTTAAATTTTACTTACTTCGCGAACATCTCAATTTTTGCATGCGTACGATCGCATCTGAGGGTTTAATATTAAATGGCATGATTAAAATTTTAATACAAGATTCAAGAGCATTATCATAATGTTTAATGTTGAAAATTAGGAAGTGATTGAGAACAGTTTTTAATCGACTTTTCAAGAAAAATCTCATTCGAAAATTCGTCCAAGAATCAGCATTCCACATCCGCAATCCACGCACAATTTTGTAGAACACCCCGTGAATAAAGAAGGTAGAAAGAGAGAAAGAGGAGAGGAAGAAAGAGAGAGAAACAAGGAAGAGAAGGAAAGGGGCTTAAAAGTTGAAGCGAAAGCGCCAGTAGACACAGCCCGCTCGGAGCGGACGAAAGCAACCAGCAGGCAATTCCTAACGGGTGGAAAGATATGCAAATGTGCGCAAGGGAGACTGCCATGGGTAATGTCTGCCTACCTGGGCCGTAGCTGGGCGCAATAATCATTAAAAACTAAAACGCGTGTTCCTATCCCTCCGCTCTGCGCCTCGCGCGAGCGAGGAGAGCGGAGCGGAACGGAGCGATGGGAAGAGGAGCCGGAGCGGCGCGGCGCGGCGCGTCGACCGAGGGACCAAACTTGGGTCGAGCTTAGGAAGTTGGAGCTCTCGGGGAGGAAAGCTCCCGTGCGCAGGGGCTTGGCGCTAATTTCGCAGTCGTGCGGCGAGGGTAGCGCGCCGTATCGGAATAGGGTACCTTTGGGAGTGTCGTAGGTATGTACGTACGCGTATACGTACCCATAAGAGCGAGAGATCGATTATGAATGTACGTCGTTAGGCGGTTTCTTCGACGTCCCGACGTGCGTGCGACGTAATATAATGCTGAGATAAATACGAGGCGAAGGAAAAAATAATGATTTAAATCCCGCGATGTTTTTCTGAGGCGATTAGAAAAGTTATAAGGAGATTGGAAAAAAATATGAGAAAGCAAACTGCACGTTTCAGGCAATTATGCGAATCAGATTGAATCAGATAGCGATATATTTAGCAAAGCTAAAGACGTTTCGAATAGTTGAATCAATGCAATCGTTTGTAAAGAAACGAGTAAGTTTTCCAGTGCTATATCCTTACGAAAATCGAAGGAGATCTTCGAGATTATAAATTGTATTTCTAAGTGCAAACATAGATCAAAGCTGATCTACACTACAATCGCAACCGCATGATCCGAAATAGACGGATGAGGTGAAGCTGAGTTAGCTCAATGTTGGAATTAATAGAGGGAGAAACAGGAATACGCGCTCTTCTAGCGCTTTGGAAGAACCATTAGCTCGATTAAATGATTAAGCGACGCTGTTAGCGATTTGCTACTAATTAGATCGACGAAAAACAGACGACAGTTACGAAAATCATGATTACCTATGCAGCTTACTATTTTTGTGTATAAAAAAATAGAAATATAATTTTTTTTCTTTCTCTCGCTTTCCCGAATTTGTATCTAGTCCCTTCTGGCATTACTTTTTCAGGTATTTCTTTAAAGAAAAATGTGTCTCTATCAGCATGTTGGCCATAAGAAAGGGTTAAAAGCTCGTGCGAGCAAGTCCAGAGTTTCAGGATCGAAACGCGGGAACGCATCGGCCGAAGTACTAAAGCGGCCAGCTCCCGGGGAACTTCATTTAAGAGTCCTTGTTTATAAACTGAAACAGGACGCGGCGGAATATAATTCCGCTTCTAATTACCCAGAGTGCTTTGCTTCTTTCACGGAAACCAGGCCGTCCTACTCGCCGCCGGCCGTGGGACCGACCGGCAAAAGTTTCGTCCGGCAGAGGAGGTCGACGATAATGGGAAAATTCGATCGCGCGCTGGTCCAGATCGGACGATTGCACTGCAACCGGCTCCATAAGTAAAAACCTAATAAATAGCCGGAAAAAGGACAGAGACACGGGCGATGGGGAGCGAGCTAGGAGGAGCAAGAGAGAAGGAGAGAGAGAGAGAGAGAGAGACAGACGAAAGGGGCGCGCGGATAGGGGGTGAAGAGTCCCTGATAATTAAGACCGTTAAAGAGAAAACGAGCGAGCGAGAGGCAGAGCGGCCGCTTTCTCGGTCGGCACGGTACATCCTTGCATCCTCGAGATAGCTAATTAATTTAATTACCGCCTTCGCCAGATTTACCTCCCGGCTTGCTGCTGCTCGCCGCCGCGCCGCGCCGCGCCGCGCCAACACCCGCCGCACCATTCTCTGGTCGACGAGAGCGATTCACGTTTCACGGCTGCGGGATAACAATTCGCCCGAAACTTGCGCATCGCCAACCACCCGGGTTAATTCGACTCAGTTATGGGTATATAAGGTACTCCATTTTCGCCGATAAATTTTGTACGACAAAATTGCGGGGAACGGTATATTTTTATTTTTTCACGTTGAATACGTGTCACTAACGTATTCACAGATTTTAGATTTATATTTGTATAAAAATATATATATGAAGACACTATCAATTTTTGGCGATTTCTGCTGAAGAATGAGAATACCTTCACTCCGTGAAGTATATAGAATAAATTGTTTTACCTGCATGGATATTTCGAAAATAACAACATTAAATTTGGAAGTTATTTTATTCGATTTCGACCTGCACAGAAAGCCGTGTATTTTCATCAACATCTCGAGATCGATTTTTCACCGCGTTACCGCGCTACCTGACAAAGTAAAAATGCAACCGAAGCATCCGAGACGAGCGATTGGTATTTCGAGTGAACGCCCATGGCGCGTACAGGATCGTATAACGAGCCGTAACGGCCTGGGCAGGACCGGCCCGTTAAATTTAATGTTTATCGACGATAGCGGCCGTAAAATTTAATTAATCTAAAACTGATTATGAGCAGCGGGATGGAGGCAGAACGCTGATTCCATCGGCGGCGATCGGCCCATAAGCCCCGCGGATGGCTAACCATAACCCTTCGAGTACATTTTACTTCACTCCGCGGACCTGACACGGCAGACGGCGACCGGGATAACGATTTGATCGGTTCCCCACTATCGCGAGAGGTCTATTTCGATTTAATCCATGTGATCTTTACACGGAACGATCTACGGCGACTCCCGCGTACGCATTTACGTTCCCAGGTTGATTAAAATTTACAGAAATTGTCTTACGCACTGGTCCCGAAATCTAAAGAATGCGAATGGCTTGCGTAGCGCGATGATAGATCGAATTGAGTCGCCACCGTTTCGCCTCTTACTAATTCCGGCGGCCTACCAGCCATAATGTTCCCCAACGCGCTCCCCGGGGTGACATGAAAGCGTTCCCTTTAACGACAACGAATCGAGCCGCAAGATAGGCGATAATCTTACCGCGATTACGCTAAGGAGACCGAATAATTACGTGCGGGCAATTCGATTTTAGGCCTCGGTCCCTCGGTCACGATAAAATATCCTCGATGTCTCGCCTCTCGTTGTCAACTGATAAAACGTCCAGAGTCTAGCGGTATCGTCTTAATCAATCTACGCAATCGTATAATTGTTAGAGAATTTCAAATAGGATGATAATTAGTTTTACAATTTCGATAACACCTACGTGGATTTTACTACAATGGAGCAGTCCGTTATAACGTGATCGTTTGAAAGCTAAAAGTTCCGAGCTACGATAAATTCGATCATTTTCTCGAACTGACAAAGCGCATTTCACGCGACTAACTCTTGCCGGCCAGATGCGAAAAACTTGGCGAAAGCGCCGGCACGTAGCGGGTGTTAAAATTAACGACGCAGTAACAAAGTATTGTAAGACTCCGGAGCCACGTGCTCGTGCCGTACATGCAGTTTACACCGGACTAGACCGAAGTCCGACGTAAAGGACGACGTTAGTACCGAGCCGCTTCGCGGTGATCAAAATCAAATGTTTTGAAGTAGCCGGAGCCGCGAACGCGAGCGGAAAATCTACGAGTGGAAGGGACTCGAAGTGAATAGACACGTCCGGATCGCGGTGGCGGTGCTTCGAATCTGACGGGCTCGTAAGCCGTTTGCCCTTATCGCCCATCGTCCGTTAAGAGCCCTTGGGTACACCAGAGGGATACGCACGCCTCGTCGAAGACAGAGGAAACGAGGTATTCCAGGATCGTTAAGGACACGAACTGCAAGAAACAGCGAAACGTGCACCCGCGCGCGATAGCTATAGTTCGAGAGCCGAGGTTCTAAGCACACGTCTCCGAAAATTCCGTCTACGTAGTAACGCAGACGACGAGCTTATTTCCACGATGGATTTGGAATCGATTTTATCGTCCTGGTTGGAATACTTTGTTATATCTTTGCAAGTGATACGGATAACTTCTGCATAGCGACGGAAATAAAAACCGATTGTCTCTTAACTCGCTAATATGCGACGCATTAAACTTGAATAAGTGCGGATATACATTTGCGATAAAACAGCCGCGAGGAGACGCGGAAAAGAGAAAAGAGCGGGAGAAAAAAATTCGTCGTTCGAGGAAGAAGCAGCGTGGCGGGGCGGGAGGAAATGGAAAATGCGGCGAAAATCTCGAAGCAGGTGACAGTGAAAAAGTTCGAGCGACCATTTGGATTGTAATACGCGGTAATGCCGGTACTTAGCGGAGTATAAATAAGCGTTAAATCCGTGCTTAGGAGCCTTAATCTGTATTTTTTCCCGAGATGCTTGCCGGAATATATTATCACCCGAGGGACCTTATCGCGGATGGCGATAATGGTGCTAACGCGCGCATATATATGTACTTGAGTATATATAACGGCGGGAACTTCTTAAAGGAATAGGCAAGCAGCGGAGTCCTCCTCTTGTGGAAAATCTCCCTCTTCCGGCGTATCCATTCTATCGAGCCTAATACGAGAGCCTTCGTAAACAGTATTAATGTTCCGCCAGAGCATTCAGCATTCTTATTCTCCAATAGAGACCCATAATTTCTTCCAAACTCTCCAGGAGAAAATAATACCTTCGGAAAATTAAAAGCTATAAGAGGGTCCAAATCACGAATGTGAGTATAGAGTAGAGGTAGAGGAGTGACGCGCATATTTCTATGATTCAGAATTGTATGAAACTTATAACTCCCCAGACAATACACTTATCTAAAAGATGTCTCAAAGACAGTTTTAGAAACTTTGGGAGATTCTTAGAATTTTAGATAGTCTTCTAGATACTAATTATATTCTCCTGACACTATATAAATTTTCGCGATTTGAAATCCTTAATTTTTTGAAATATTAGATAAATATGTAGTCTTATCTAATAACAATAACTGTATAAAATTTTCGACATATAAATATTAAATTGTCGTTATTAAAATTATGTATACATTAAGTTATTCACATATCGAATTATCACAAGTTCTGGTAATGAGAAGCAGTCGCGTATTTTCCAATATAATACACGAGATTTCGTCGACGAGATGCGCTATAGATTTAAGTTCGGAACGTGACGCGGGAGGTGACCCACGTTGGTTGCTAACGACCGTCGCCAGACCGGGGTTGTTAACTGCTGCTGGGTTCGGTCGTCCCGGTGGATGTGGTGTCTCTTCCACGTGGGAGCGAGGTTCCGCGGGGGTGAATGAGAGGGTGGAAAAGAGCCACCAGGTCGGAGACGGCGGGGAGAGGAATGGCTAAGCTATTCGGAACAATGTCTTGTTAGGCGGTTTGCTTTGAGGTAATCGCCGGGAAGAGCCCGGCAGTCGTTAGACTTTCCCTCGCGGACCTGTTTGTTTCGCGGATAATTGCCCACCGATACTCGACTCTAGTCCCTCGTAAAATCCGTGAACGGTCTTCCCCTCCCGCCGTCTTCGGGGTTGAAGGAACAGTGACGAATGGTCGGACGGATAAGCGGAGCAAGGGAGAACGAAGAACGCGAACTACCGTTCACTTACAGACAATAAAGTCTACGACAGGAAGTTAGGTTTTCGTGCTGTGATGCAATTGTCTGGTGAAATAGAAATATTTAATTCCTGAAGAGCGCATTTAAAAAGAGAAAGAAAAAATAAACATTTTTTAAAATGTCTGGAATCTTTTGTCAATATTAATTTAAATATTAATATTGTTACTTATATTATTTAATGTGCTAATCAGAATTTTCAATATAAAACGATAAAATAAATGGTCTTAATTTTGGATCTTTACTTTGTTTTCACGGAACATGTTTGCTACGGAGAATCGCACTCGAGAGAAGAAAACTTCTAAATGATTTGAAGGCCTAAAAGCGTTTATACATCATAATATCGAATGCATAATACTGCCTCGGTTTTCGAGAGAACTCGATGGGTTTCGAGAACTTCCGTCGAGAGACCATTACGAAGCGGCATAAATACTCGGTCGCCAGACTTCGGCGCTTAAGTGGCGAGACAGTTAGCGCCGTCGAGACTATTAATACGCATCGGTAGATCGTTAGTCCGTATATATTCCCGAAGGTAATATTCTTAGTTTGTCTCGCCAGCCCGTATCCTCGCGCGTGAGATCCTTCGCAGCAGCTACCAAACGGTTATCCTCGCTGCGATACAGTTCCTACGCCGCGAATGGTACTTGGTAATACGATAAACGAGACTTCGGAGATTTGGAGTAAGGAAGTTAGTCTTAACGTCCCTTCTTCCTGCTTACGCGTGATTATCCGGCCGACATGATAATTCTATTCAAAGGCATATAAACGAACAATAAATTTCAATTCTCGATTAACTCTCTATTCTGTGTATCTCTCGCGTCACATCCTTCAAATTTGCATTTTTAACATGATTTTAGCCAATATTTTTATTTTTTTCATCTTGTACAAATTTTACTTTCTCTTAAAAATGAAAGACTGATAAATCCATAGGATTTAACAATGTTAGATTTAATATCAATTGAACTGTCGCATTTCAGAAAAAATGAATCGAATAAGTTCTGATAAAATAGAACAGCAAGCTCTATTGTAGATCCATTTTACTTCAGCAATTATTTATAGTTTATTTATATGCAAACTCAATGTTGAATTGTCCCAAATCGAATTCACGTTTGGATTTACCTCGAAAATATTTTACGATAGGTCTGAGACGGCCCGTACAATATGACCAGTAGTATATATTATGACGAAAATTGTTGGACAATTACAATATACATTTATAGGCTTACGCGATCGAAGCTCGCATAATTATAATTTTCTACAAGCGCGCGCGCTCGCGGAAATCCGGCAAACGGAATATTACAAGCGTCGAGCATGTAGCTCGGACTTCATCACTGATTTATGTAACCGCAATATAACGATGCTATTATATCGGACATAGAAACGCATCGTTGCTGCATTGATTATCAGGAAATAGTATGCAACGATTTAATATGTACATCGTTCAATCAGTCTCTCTCGCGTGCGCAGCAATTATTTCCACATTATTCTACATCGTATATCCCGTTGTTGTGTTCTGTCTAAGTCTGCACATATGCCGATATATACCGATAGATTAACTATAGCGGCGCTGCCATGATCGACATAAACATATATAATAAACATGTTTATTAACCCTTTGATGTATTATCAATTTTCACCTTATACGATAGTGTCGCACAATGCAATTCAATAATTATCAAATGTTCATATCACTTCAAATCTCAATACGTTAATATTTGCAAAATTATAGGCCAATATTTGTGAAATAACGCATCTGACAGATGTGTGCATCGCTGACCGGGTGTGGCTTGTATTATTTTTTTCCATCCTACCGTGAGAAAGTTGAGAAACATTAAATCGCGAAGTTATCGGAGGCGTGCGGTCGCGATCGATCTTCGCGATGTGCTCCCGAAATAAAATCTCGCTCGCGATCTGCGTCACGAGCCGAGGTGGACGAAATCAGGGCACGAAAAGCGCGAAAAACGCGAGATTCCGTAAATAATTTGGCGGGGCGCAGGCGTCGGACGTCGCGCCGTGGCGCGATGCAACGCGAAAACGCAGGGACAGCCGATATCGAAAGGGCGAGGGGAGGAGAGGTGAACCCAGATCGGAGATCCCGTGTCTGGGATAAGGGAGCGCGAGGGAGAAGGACGACGACAGACGGCCATTAATAAAGCGCGAAATCCAACGGTCATGCGCCAATCAGCGACCGTGACAGTAGCCACGACGTAACAAGTATTTCCCATCAGCGCATTCCGCATGCAAGGATCGCTATCCCGGATCGCAAAACGACCTCTTCTACCGTTGATTAGCGGCGATGCGCGCGGCCCGTCCTTTTTCCGATCTCGTCCCGGGATTAACCGGGCCAAGTGCCGACGCTCGAAGCTCGGCATCGAGAAAGAGCATTCGAAAATATGTATTTACATATACTGTACAAATATCATTTAAAACCATCATATGATTTTTATTATTGTATTTTTTTAGCTGCAGCTTCTATAGCTACATTAGAAGCAATCTTTCCTTATCGAAAATATCATGAAAGTTCGTTTATCACATATTTTTACTTTTTGATATTATATATCTTTGTAACTAAGCAAATTAAAATTATATTATATTATATTAAATATAATTCTATTATATAATCCACTTGTAATTGATCCATACTTCCATTATTTAATCCTTCTTTTGAAAAGTGCGCTAAGACCTCTATTTCTAATAATTGATTACTGGACAGAGTTCGAAAGAGAGAATACTTCGACATTTTCGTTGAGAAAAAATCAATCTCAGATCGGCCAAGGACTATGTGATTTTGGTACCGTCTGTGTCGAAGGAAGTAAATTTAGAGGTGTCGCGACACAATTAGAATACCGCAGACCGTATCGACCCGAATCCATCTTCCACAAGACACAGTTGCCTCCTGTTATTCGGTTCTTCGAGAAAAGGTCACAGACGGGCGCTTCTGAACGAGAAATTGACGACCAAACAGCCCTCCAAATAGCCCAGAATCTCCTTTTCGAAATTTCCCTCATAAACTTCGCTGCGTTCTCCTCTCTATGCTATCGTCGTATCGCTATATTTACCACCAGCCACTCGGCATCCCCGATTTTCCCCGCGCGCCCACGCACGCGTGTACACACACGTGACAATACCACGACACACCCTAAATATCGAAGTAGATTTCCCGTGCCTTTTTTGATATGATTAATGCTTCACTCTCGGGAGATAAAAAGTGAACGAAGGAAGGGTAGGAGGGAGGGGACGAGGGAGGAAAATGGTGGGACGCGAATGAGAAGGTCGGCTCAGGAAGCGGGGTAGAAAAAGTAAACAACGGGAGAACAGAGGAGATCGCGATGGAAGATTGGCTGCGAGGAATATGAAAGGACGTTAATTTATATCAAAATTACAAAATTATTGCTTATAAGATAAGACAATTTTTAATTGTCTATTAGAAAAATTTTCCTTGGGATTTTTTTCTATTCTCTCAATCGTACGGTATCTAATTCCGCACTATAACATCTTCTAAATTCATTTTTGAGGATAAGAAACGAGGCGAGAATAAAAAATGTCAGCGAAAGAAAAGAAGGAGAAAAGGAAAGTGAAGAGGAGAGGGGAGGGAAGGATCATCGGTGAGGGTTGCGGGGTGCGCGAAGAGGGAAGGGCACGACGGAGGAAGAATTGCAAGAGCGCGGTGAGAAGGGGAACCGTTTGCGGGGGCCGTCGGTGGTCGGCCGTCGTACGCTGCAAATCCCCGTCAACCGCATTCAATTACGATGTTATCGCGAATACAGATGACGGTTATTTCCTTCGGTACACCCTATACATAACGCGCGGCCCTACGGCGTCGACTCCCGCACCCGAACCAAAGGCCGTGGAGGCTCTCTGTCTGTGTGCACGGCCTTACGTACTAACGACCAAACCGTGTGATTGTTTCAGGATGTTTCAGAACACGGCTTCTGAAACTCGATTTTCGCCGACGATATTAAGCGATTCCCTCACTCCCTCCCTGTCTCGATCCGCTCTTGAACGTTCATCTCGAATGAAATTAATTTTTTATTGGAAAAAATATAACGATTACCAAGTAGAATCGAGATAAGTAGATATTTTATAAAAATTCTCTTTAGGTTGATGAAAAATAGATTATTCTTTATTTAATATTTACTTACTTTGAAGTCTTGATGTGATCTCCGAAGGACTGCTGGTTGCAACTTAAATACATATAACTATGTCTTAATAAATTTTTGTAGTATTATATTAGCAAAATATTCTTTGCTTTTATGCAAAAAGTATATGTTCCTGTTTCTCCTATTCCGTATTTTATTGTTTACACCTAATAAACCTAGGGATATTCAGTTTTGCAATTATTATCGCGCTACTTCGACAATACGCCTTCGAACTTCGATTCGATGAATTCGCCTCAGAAGGTAGCCCCAACGTTCTGTGTTAGCTTCTTAATGTTTTCAAGACGATAAAACTTGAAATACGACTACCGGTCGCGGCCAAGATCTCGTTCGCCCAGACCGAGAGAGGATGTGCGGATCATAACCGAGGTGCATCCTCGCGTACATCCCGTTGCAATCGTCTCCAAGAAAATCTTTACAAACTCGCGAGACACTCAACGTTCAGGACTTCATTATATCTACAACATGCTCGGAAGGACGGGGGATGTTCCTAGCAAAAGAATGTCGATACGAAAGGAACGCCAGCGGAGATGCCTTGAACAGGCAAAAAAATAGATGAAGTAGATTAATTGGAGTCTTTCATCTTTTTTTTTTTACTCCCTCTCTCTTTCTCTCTCGCATGCTCGAAACAAACACGTGCTAGGAGGCAAGCAGCGAAAAGAGAGATGAGAAAAGAAAGAGAGAGGGTGCCAGAGGGGCAAAGGCGGTGGAACGGCAGGATGGCCCAGGGGCGAGCTTTTTGCCGAACACATAATGCATAGCGAAGGATGACACTCTTATCTCGTGATCTTTAATTCCGTGAGTCGCCGCGAGGGGGTTGCCGCCGCGTCGTCATTTGTCGGTTGCACTACGACGGAATCGGGAGATGGACGAAGGGGGGGTAGAAAGGGAAAGGACGGGACCGCCGTCCGGGCGGGATAAAACCGCCACCGCTGTTAACATCGCCGGTCGGATACGAGAGGGGGGGGGGGGGTTGGAAATTGCCTTGGCTGATTTCATTTCGGGCCAGATTATTTTAAGGGGTTCTATTCTCCCTTTCGTTCCTAGTCTCGCATCGCCCTTGGCCCCCGCTCGCGTCGCCGCCACCTCCGTCTGCCTTCGACGTGATTAATGCGACTCTGGACGTGGACGGTGACGGTGGTGGTGGAGGCGGTGATGGTAGTGGTGCTTGGCTGTAGTGGTGCTGGTGGTAGCGGCGTGGTTCGAGGGTCGAGATGACGAGTCGCGGCTACTCGCGCGACGTCGGATTAATTCGCCCGAGCACGCACCGGAAGCGAGCCGAGATTGTTAACCCCTTCCGGCCCGAACGCATTAAAGTTGGATATTATTTTTGATAGGATCTTCGCCGATGAATTGCGTGGAGTACGAATTAAAACAACTTATGGGCCGTTCCCAGAAAAATTAATTAAAGTCGACTGGGCCTCCTAATGCTATCTTCGAACTGCATCGCGTAATTTATTACAACGTGAAGTTTATTAACCCGAAAGTGTGATTTTTAACTGGAAAAAAATCAATAGCGTTACGTGCTCGATGTAATTACACACACAAACACACACATTCTCTTTCTTTCTCTCTCTAATCGCGAAAATAGTAGAATCCATCAAACAAAGCGACTTCGTGATGTTTGCGTTGTCATAAGTTTTGACCGAATCATTAATTACAATGTATTTCACTAAACTGAGCGACCGAGTTTTTTCACCACGAACGGCGGATGTAACGGCGTGACGCAACCGATTACGAATCACTCGGCGCGCAATTCTAAAAATGAAACACAGCCCATCGAGCGAAACGACCTCGTAACGCAATCGCAGCGGCATAAGTTTTCAGTTATGGGCTCGCTTCCGCGCCGTAACGGAGCCGCCCGGCGTTTTCGAAGGCGCGTATCCGCGAGTTTTAAGGAGTTCCACGTCCCATTATAAAGTCTTCACCGCGCATAATAACATTCGGCTCCGCGGGCTGGCGGGCATTAGGGAAATCGCGTTTCCACCCTTCTCGTATTAGCTCGGCGCCACGCGAGAGAGCGTCGGCTACCGTCTTTCCCCTCTTAACCCCTCCTGCGTTCCTTCCACCCTGTGGAATCACGCATTGAATAGGGCCCTCGATCAGATCTGGTGAACTTTTCATATGTCGGGACTTACCTCAATTTCGATTCCTCGTGGCACAGCAAAAAGACAGATCGCTGGGTGGGAAAAGGGACGAAGGAGTTGAAACTGAGGAGAGTGTGATGGCGAAGGTGAAGAAGGCGACGTCCCGGTCGCGGAACGTAGGATCTGCCGGTATGTCGGAGTCGAAGTCGCAGATCCTTCCGACTGGAAATGAAAAACGCTCTTGGAATACACCAGGTTGTATTTATAAGAATGTTATATTTTCTCGGTAGTAATGGGAGCTTCTGCCTCCCCCCTCGCGAGGGATAGGCGGTCGTTAATATTATTAATAGAGCCCTAGGTAAGTGATATTATATACAGATGGATAAAAAATGGGAAAGTGTCGTCCCCTCTCTTCTCTGTCCTACGTAGGGAGACAATGTCCTTTGCGCCCCGTACTGCTTGCCTCTGTCGTCCGACCTGTTCCCCTCCGCCGTGTCGCAGGACCTTTGTACTAACGCGGTGCGACAGTCGTCGGGTTCGATCCGTTGTTCCTCGATAATTTACAAGTGTTCGATGTAAACTAATTTCCCGTTACGCGTACTTTCTCTCAGACTCCGCGCACATTGCGTTAAACGGATAAGTGATCACTTCGTTCGAATTCAGAGCAATTTTAATTGTCATTTTTAGATAATTGCAACAACAATGTTCAATCCCATTCAGGATTAAAAAACAAATTTGCATAAACAAATTTGTAATATGGATCACTAATTCATATCCACGAGATAAAAAGTGTCACTGTTGCTAACTATGATATGGAACGAGAAGAGAAGTGTTATTTTCGCGCGCAACCGGCCGCGAACGAGAGAAAGCCCGGATGTAACGCGAGAATGAGACGGACCGGTATTTCCGGCGTCGCGGGAAATTGCTCACAGTTAATAGCGTTACGAGCTCACAGTTAATAATGCCGCGGCGGTAAACGCGGCAGAGAGCGTTTCCGCCGGTCTCCTTTCTGGCTCCGTATGATTACGAATGTATGCCGTTTGGCGTTTGGTATAGATAAGCGCCGCCTGTATTTTTGGCATTAAAGCGTTAAAGCTAAGTGACTAAGCCCCTCACTCTGCTCCGATGGGAGCTCGCGACTCTCGGACAGTGGCGGATTATGGAATACTTAAAAGACCTCAGCCAGTAAATCACTTTAAATCCCTCTATTTCGCTATCGTCAATGAAAATTTAAAATTATGATAAAAATAGTATTATCAACGAATGAAAGTTAGTAAAATGTTTGAGAGTAATATGCTTTATCGTTTTGCGAAACCGCCCGAATAGGTTTCGGAGGCCCCTAAGCGATAATCCGCCGCTGCTCTTCACCGTCGCGAAGACTCGCCGACGGATGAAGCTTACGAAAAATAATTCGTCGTGATGCGTCGGGCTGTCTAAAACTGAATCTTTCCGCGGCGCTCGTTCCGAGGGGTTCTTAACCTAATGTCGTTAATTAATCTTTGGTATCGGCTGTCGCGTGAGCCGATCGCGCGTCTGACTCGCGACGTAACACATATAACAGAAATTTCAGGAGACTAGAAGGGCCACGAAGAAGAATTCAACCGGTGCTATGAGGCGACAGAAAATTTAGGACATTAATTTTTCAGACCCGAATATCCCGAAGAGAATCGGGTGGTATCGCGCTCCCCCGATTCTCCAATTTCGAAATATAAGATGACTGTCGTCTTGCTTCCTTTCCCTTTCGTGGCTGCCCACGCTCGGCCGGCTGTAAAACGGGAGAGATCGTGGGACTATGGCACGTGTTACAGAACCCCTCGCGTCTCCTTCGCTCTCGCTAAGGTTCCCTCTCCTTTCGAATCCGGCGTTCCTTATACGTCCTTACGCGTGGACGACGGCGGTATCACGAGCGGGACAAGAGTCATCTCGATGGGCGTGCGTATACTGGTAATTGTTTCGTCCTCTCTCACTCTCGCGGAGTCGAATACGACACAGATATATTTACAGGCGACTCCGCCGCACGCACGCACAGACACACGCGCACGTAATTTTCGCACTCTCGCGCGGAACCACATTCGCTCCCATCACGCTAGAGAAATATATCTTACACGAATTATCTAATTTATCCTTGTGTGTGTGTCGGGTGTCGTATCGTATCTTACAAGACGCGTACGTGCATCAGCAAACAACGCAAAAGTCTGAGAGATACCTGAAGAACGTCTGGAGAATTTTACGACGTCATTTAAACGTTTGCGTTGCCCGGGAGGAGTGTGTATGTGTGTCTATGCTCGTGTATTAGTGTACGTATCTGTATGTACCTGTATGCCTGCGGTAAATACGGTGTGCCGGGCTCCAGCTCACGCCACACACACGTGTCCTACACTGTATTAACATTATCTTCCGTTAAATTTGTGTCCATTTTCCACGATCACAGTGATTCCAATCTCCAGACTCGTCACTTTGTCCTCGAAGCCTCGGATTCCACTTCGGAGTCCCAATTCTTCGCGCGTTTGACGTTTCCTCCCCCTCCCCCCGTCTACATCTCGCCCGTTCTCTCTATCGTCCACCCATCCACCCCTTTTTTGTCCATCTCGTCATTCTCAGCGGTGCAACGTATACCTTTCTCCCCCTTTTCCGCTGTCCGCAATCCACGATTACATTCCACGAGCGAAGAGAACCCCCGTCGGCTTTAGTAACCGCTGAGACACCTGAGCTTCTTCAGAGGCGGCGAAGCCTCGTTTCAGCTGGTTGGCGCCTGCATGGACATCGGGGGTGGCTTCACGGGCCCGAGGGCGGGCCCGGACAGACCGTTGTTGTTCATATCACCCGGCGCCCTCGGTCCGCCGACCCCTATAGTCGTCCCGTTCATCGTCGGCGTGCCGCCTGACATTTGACCCTGAAGTCATAAAAGGTTCGCGAGATGTGAGACATTACTCTCACGTTGCAGCAGCAATCATCGCGAGCCTCAATTACTACAAATTATAAGGAGAAAGGTATATATCTCTCTCTCTCTCTTGCACGAAAAAATTACAACGCTTATATAAAGATGTATTATAATTATTAATAAAATGAAAAAATAGACTATGGAGACACATAATATTTCATTTACCCTGCTACTTTAGAACATTATTAATTTTTATTTGCGCTCGCATCGCGAATTTATCCCCGAGTTTACTTTATCAACCAGACTCGTTCAGGCAGTTTGTTGGCACTTACGTTGGGCACATGATTGTGCTGAGCTACCGACTGCCCAAGACCTTGATGAGCTTGGAGCGGATTGTGTCCCGGGTGCATGTTCTGGCCCGGTGGCGTTGGTGTAGGAGGGAGTTGCCTTTTGATGTATGCTAATGAGGCGGGTGACTGTAACGCCATATTAGCGAACGCTAGCCTCTCCTCGTAGTCGTACTCGCAGAGAATCTTGTTCTCGCACAAGTAAAACCGATCGCCTACGCAAAACCTGCAAGTAAAAAAATGGAAACACGCTATGTCGGTCGTCGGAAGTGCACGCCGATTCGCCCAACATTTCGCGAGTTACCGAAGTTTTATTCGCCGCCGAATAATTACACTCCAATCGAAGATACAGAAAAAGCAGTTAATCCTTGACACCATTAAAAATGTAAAAAGAACCGCGAGATTTAGTTGGTTCCGGAAAGACTCAAAGAGAGACTCGAAGAGAACGCGATTAACAAATGAGGTTCGATCTTGTGCCCCGGTCGACCCCGTTCGTTATTCCAAATCCGATCGATCGATCGGGGCACGAGGAGGGGAAGGGAAAGAAAAAGCGACGAGGACGGAAGGGAGGGAGGGAGGAAGGAAGGGAGGACGAAAAAGGAGTTCCGCTGGATAACGAGCATATCGTAACGTATCGAATAAATAATTATTATCGGGGCCTCTGTCCGCGAGAGCGGCTTCGCATCCGCTTTGATCCCGGGCTAGGAAATACGAGAGCGAAATACGAGAGCACGGAGGCACGGCGGCATGGCATGGCGCCGCGCCGCGTCGGGTCTGGCCCGGGGTAGATACTCTCATAATCGCACGGCAAATAGAATTATCGCGTTGCTGCGCGCGTGGCCGTGCTGGCAGCAAGCGCGCGGGTTATACCGGGTTTCGCTCGTTTCCCCCATTATACGCGTCGTCTGCTAAATGACGCCACACTCCAATCGGATACCTATCCTTCTCGCTTTCCACCCGCCCTTTCGCCCTTCGGCGCAACCATCGCTCTCTCTCTCTCGTTTTCTCGATACCGGTCGCTCTTCTAATCTTTTAATCCAGATTTGCCTAATTATTTTGTATTACACAAAAAATACATTGCTGCTTTTTTTTTGACGCGGTAAGAATGGCATGAAAAAGTTATTTTACAATAATTAAGTGCTTATTTTCTTGGAGCCCATCGGGCTTTTTTCTGAGAAATATATGAATTACTTTTTAATGCTATTGCTTCATCAAGCAGCAATAGCAATAATGAACGATCAGAGAATTAGCCGAGATTTTTGTTTGTTTCTTAGAAAGAATATAACTATAACAGATAATAATGTTTTGCTTACCAAATCGCGATACATCAGAAATAAAATGACGAACAAAGTTACAATGTTACAATAAACTCAAATTAAACGAATTAATCGAAACAATGCTTGTCGTTATTGTAATCGATATTCCTACTGCGTTTCATCATACGTACGCGATATAATCGACGAAAGCGTATTTGTATTTCACCATTAATCATTCCCCATTAATCTCGGGGCGGGAAGGAGAGACGTGGGGGAAAAAAAGAATTAATATCCGGGCTTCAACCGGGCAATACTCTCGACGGTTTAAATGAAAATAATCCTTGTAACGCTTCGGAATACCTTTTTCGGCCGTCTGGCTAGAGGCAGATACTGTGTCGTAATTGCGCGGGCAATGGAATTATCGCGTTGCACAAGCGCAGTCATTCCCGGGGCCTTCCATTATGCGCGCGCGAATAATGCCGCGCAAAGCCCGATCCTTTCTCGCGAAAACGGCGCAAATGTCTGCCGCGGAACGATATCAGCGCGCACGCTGCCCCGTAATTTTCCACCTAGCCCCTCTAGGGCATTTTTACACGACCGTGTGATACGACGTAGCCGGCCCAAAATCAGTGCGACAAGGAACGTCAGAAAGCGTGTGCAGATATTCTATTCAAGTCAGTTATACTGGAGCTGATTGGATAAAAAATCCTGATTAAAAATTAAAATTAAAACATGTAACGTTGAAGCGACATCAAGTATGATATCTCTCAAGTACCTTATTATTTTTTACAAATAATAATTAGAAAGTAAAAAGTATATAGTAAATTTAAGATCATCAGAATTGCAAAAATATTTTCTAATATTTCTCGATGTTCATCTAGTCATAGAGAGAAAATGTAGTAGAGAGATATATAATATAGAAGACTAACAATAAGTCTAGAAATTATAGTGACGCAGAAACATATCGCAAGACATTTTCAGGTACGAAAATATTTTTGTTCACGACTATCACGAGCGAAATATTAAAATCGCGGTCGGACAAAGCCCTTTTTACAAAGTTTTAATTCTCATCGTATCGAAGCTCGTCGTGTAATGCTCGCGCGAGCCAAGTCATAAACGTTTAAAATTTGATTTATCTTTCGCTCTGCGTTCATCGCAATGAGAACAAATTCGCCACCGCCACCGCCACCGCCGCCGCCGCGCCATGCGGGCGCTTTATTACAGCACGAGCGCATCTAGCACGCCTGCACCTACGTAATTGGCGCAATTCCGTAAGTGTTTCCATTCAATTTTCTTTTTATTACGTGCTCGCCAGCCGCCTTCCCTGCCTCGTCGCACGCGTATCTCGTCTACCCCTGCGCATCGCGGGATACATCACATTGTTTACGGCCGTTTTGACACGTTTCACGGCACCCGGGAGCCCGCGACGCGTTGCAATTTTTTTTCATCCTTTGAAAGTCCAGAGAAGAGATCGTTGGTCGGAGGTTACCGCGTCTACTCGTCAAGATCGAACCTGTGTTTACGAGTCGCCATTACGGATTTATTTCGCAAAATTTCACGGGGGGTAAGATCTCCAGCTTGTGGGACATCTGAGAAACATCGAACTGGTGAATCGTCCGCGTCGAGAGCAGTTAACGAGGAGAAGTGAAGACGATTCTCGGGTCTGCATGAAAAATTTCAATCTGGACGGCGCTCAGATAACTCGGTTGAATCTTTAACGAGGGTAACCCAGCTGCAGGACAATGGAGGGTGGGGGGGGGGGAAGGGGAGAGAAATCGAGGTGACGCCGACACGAGGAGGCGAAGAAAGAAGCGCGCGAAGACGACGTTCGGTCGACGCGATGGAAAAGCGCGAAGGTGGAAAGAAGACGTTGCGATTCAATAAATGATACCACCGGTGGCAATGCGTGACCCCGTTAGAGAGGCACTTTACGGATCGTTCCCACGACGTGGCCGTAGCCTTCAAAGAGTAATACCGTCCTCTGCGCGCAAGCTTCGGCGCATCAAAGTTTCAGCTGCTTCGCCGTGCGCGTCTCGCCAGTTTCTCAGATAAAATCTTTATTCGACGCACCGCGGCGAATCGCGAAAATTGCGGGCCGAGCGTCGAGCCGAGAGCGTGCACACACGCGAGCACAATCCGGACGTCACTTCGAAACAGATAACCGCCGCGATCTTATCAAACATAATGAAAAAGCACGAGCAATAACGTGTAATATTACGCGTTGTAATTGTACCATATAAACAATTAATACCATTTTCAAAAATAATAAAAAGTACAAAAATACTTTACGCTATAACAATTTCGATTGCAAATAGTAATTATCTACGAATGAGAAATTCTACATCGTTTGTAATTTCGCCGAATATCGCCCCGACGAGATATCAAATCCGAGTCGCAGGGGCGAAAGTTTAATCGAGTAGTCATTATGTTTGACCGGATTCGACGGAAGCAAAGAAATCGGAGAGGAAGCGAATACGCGATGCCTGCGCTTGCGCTAATGTACACGTGTGTGTGTATTCGTGTGTATTGAGGGCGAAAGAGAGAGAAAGAGAGAGAGCTAATTGCATCGGTAAATCATCCTCTAACCAGGAGGGTGGGAGCCTAGTCGCAGCCACTGGCAACCCTTTATTCTGTGTTATTACAGTCTAAAGTTACCCCGTGTAATTGTTGCTGTTTAATTGCAAACTCTAAGTCGTCTCGTTACAGGACGCGCAGCGCTGCGAGTAATTGCCCTCTTCAAATTTACCTACCTGCCTGCTTTTTAGCGGCACGATCGCAAGCGCGCACAGGGGTCGCACCGAATATTCCGCATCAGGCATATTTTATCGCGGGCGCTCGCTCGCGCGCGTTTTAATTGCGCTCGTACATCATCCGCGACACGCAACGCGATTGTTATAACAAATATAATGACCCGGGGCTGTGAGTGCGACCGTCTCAATTTACTTCTTCGCAATCCGCTTTTATCCCAGCCCCGCAAAACCAACGTCGGCGGCTCCTACCTCGCGTCTGCAACAAACGTCACGCGTCCGCGATTCTTTTCCAAAGGACCCTCAACGCGGCATCCCCCTCCGTACGAATTCGTTTTGATCCTGATGTGCGCGCTACCCTCCCCTTACCCCGCTACAGGGCCAGTTTCGCCGCGAGTCGCGCGTGAGCGGGGGCATTGTCGAAGATAGACAATGCCGGACGATAAAAACGTAAAATTGATGCTCTTTTGTTCACATTGTTTGAGACGCTGTGCCAACGTTTGCCACACGCCTGGACGAACCATCGCTATTGGCTTAAAACTACATCCTCCACCTCCGGCTCCTCTATCATATCCCCTGTCCTCCTCCTCATTCTCTCTTTCTCCCTTTTTCTGTCGCCTTTCTCTAGCGACAGAGCGACTACAGATTCTCTCTCTTTCTCTCTCTGCTCTATCTGCTTTCTCCTTGTCGTTGTTACCCCCCAAAACGAGTCACTTCCGTAAGCCAGCATTGTATCGCTCCGCTGGCTTTTGTGCACTCGTTTGTACGCTTTCCACCATTGAATCGCGACAGGTCTCCGCCGTCTCGTCGTTGCTACATATTGTTTAAACGTTGTACTGTGGTCCGGAGATAATTAAAAAGACCGGAGAAAAGAGTAACGGGTGATAACGAGCGAGTTTGATAGATAAATCTGCGACGGTTGATCTTTCTCGCTTCAATTGATTCTATTCAATATTGCGCGTCTCGTTACTGACCGTGGAGCAATATATGATCTATACAAGATCCTGGAAAGAGTCGGTGTCCCGCCCGCGAAAATGATCTCGATCGAACGTGAAAATACTGGTTCGTAAGTAACTTGGTCTCTCTTGAAAGACAAAGTAGATGACACAAAGATGGAAAGAGAGAAGGGCGTTTATTCTCGCCCTGAAGCAAGCCCTTTATATCGCCAAGAAACTTATGAAACTTATAAACTTGTATTAGGATACAGAAGAAACTTATAAAAGCAAAATTCAAAACCTATTAAAATTTGGATTTATATACTTAATCTCCCATCAGAGTTCATCGTTCAGTTGGTAGTAATTCATTGATTACAAAAAGTCTCAAATTGCGCCTTAGAATTAAAGAGCTCACGATAATAATCCATAATGAATATATTAACGAAGTTTTAAGGCCGCGGAATGCCAAGATGCTCCTGGCACACAACTAAATGTGGATAAATATTGTTTTTGAAAATTTCCAATTTTTATTTTATAAACTTTCAAATTAATCTTACTTACCTATTTAATTAAAAATAACAATTATATCAATTGTCATCAAAAATAAAATTATGCTAGTTAAATGTTGATAAAAATGAACGAAAAATAGTTTAACGAACGATAGTTCGATAAGGAAGTAGACGGCAAATCGCACATTTCGGCAGATGGAGAACCGAGGTCGTGGGCTGCACGAGAACGTGCCGCAAGGTTTCACGACCTATAGTCGGTCCGGAGAACGGCATCGCGAAAGAAAGGAGAGGTCATGGCGCGGAAAAGCGCAGGGTGATTTCCCAGCTGACCTGTAAAGCAACCTATCCCCGTTAACCCCCACCCCCTTCCCGTTGAGTCTGTCTCGCGGACTAGTAGTCTCTTCCCCGTGGTCGTTCCTCGCCTTCACCTATGTGTCCACGCGACGGGAAAGATGCATCGCCATGAGAGTGAACGGTATAAGAAAATAAAGGAAGATGGTGGGTCGGAGGGGCAGAAAGCGAGGTAGCAAATTTACTGATTCGAGTCTTCCGCCGGTTGTCCCGCGTTTTACGTCACGCGGTAATTTTTAATAATTGACGAGCGCAAAGCGAGTTTTGTTTCTATTTTCGAAATTCCACCTGTCGTTTAATACAAGCAAATTGCGCGGATTTCTAAATAATTCTGCGCGTTGCAATTTGCATGGTTTCGGAATAGTGAATATATTCTCTGTACAGTGCTGTATCTCTTTTTACATTTTCTCAAAATAAGACTATCGTAAATTCACGCTTTAGAGCGGGGAGGGGGCAATGAGAATAGACGAATTTTGTTTTGAAGAAAGAACCGGATCTAATAATGAAGATAAATTAAAATCTCATTAAGAGAATCGGACCTAGTAATAAAGGGTAATTCTGTCGTTCGCACTCACCGATGAGTGCACTGCTGGCAGGCGAAACAGTCGAGATGATAGACGTTCGTTCTGGCCCTCATGACCATCTCGAACGCCGGTATTTGCTTATTACATGCCGCGCAGCATCCCGTGTTCCCGAAGAGCCTGAGGTAGTCCCTCTTACAGAGGATAAGATTAGCTTTGGTGTAGAGGGTAGAGCCGACCTCGCCTAACCTACAGTCGCAGCATCCGCACTTGAGGCAGTCCTCGTGCCAGTAGAGGTCCAGGGCCTTGAGGAGGTACCTGAAGGACCGACCGTAGTTTTCGTTCTTACCGGCCGTTAAGTCTTGAAAATACCTCTCTTATCTTGATATTTAAAATTACATTTACGCAAAGCATGGCTGAACATTTATAAACGAAGCGAAAGTGGACCGCTTTAGAGAGATCGGAGATCGATATCTGCAATGTACGTCCTCGCGACAAAATATTGAATATAGCATAGCAGATTTATTAATACAGAAAAAACAAGAGGACGAGATGTTTTCTTTAAGAATATAGATTGTACAGAAGTGCATTGCTTATACGTGTGTCGCCGTTTACCTCTCCGTAATTGTCTTCCTGCAGCCGGCGCACTCCTGCTGCGTCGAACCATTTTTATTCGTCTCGGATTTGCTCACGTCCATAGTCATCGTGATCTCAACTACGGCGCCGTCTGGAACATCAAAAGCAAATCAAATCGTTACAATTATATTCTCCCGCATCGTTGCTAAAAAAGAAAAAAACATCCGCAGATTCTTCTTTTCAATTTCCTAGCATTGTGATAGAACTTAAAATAATCGCTAAACGCCTAAAATCGCTTATCGAGCGCAGTTCGATAAATATACGGAGTGAAATAAAATTCTCAGCAAGTCGAGAGGAGCTCGGACTGAGAGAAAAAAGTTGTACCCGGCGACGAGAGAATTATACGCGCGGCGTCGTCATTTCGGAACGCCTCGAAATTTGATTTGCCGAGTTAATGAGAACCTTCCCCGAGCATTCAGACGGGTTGTATGCATCTGCGTGTCTTTTTAAGGGGGCGACAACCGCGGACGTTTGGCGTGCCATGCACGCGTATCCCGCCGTTACAAGCATCTCCGACGGTCGTAAGTGGCTGACAGCACGCAATAATTAGCGCGGCTAATTGGAACCGTGCCTCTGCGCTCGTCCTCGCGCGCTCAGACTCCAATAAGCACTGACGCGCTGCGTCACGAGCGTCGTCGTCGGAATCTTTCGCGATGCATAAAACATTTCTCTTTTTCCTCTTTCGTTCTCGCGCCTCGCTTTCCTCTTTTCTCTTTTCGCCTACCTACCGACACCCGAAGCAGCCCGTCTCTCAACCGTCCCGCGGAACGAGCGCGCTGGGCGAGCATTCTTCAGGCGAAAATAAATTTCTCTATAGCGCCAATTATTTTAACCCTTCACCGCATTTCGTTCCCACAAGTGGGAAACTGGAAGTTTTATCCCATCTTGAGATAAATTGTAAACTATGCTTTGAACTTTAAACGTTGCGTCCCACTCGGGAATGTTAACGATGAGTAATTGACTCTACAGTGTTTGTTTGTTTCGTGTAAAATCACGCAAAATTTCTATTTTGTATTTCAAGTTTACGCGATAAAATTGATGGACGAGGATACATTTTAATTACATTTTTCAATTCTCGTAAATTATGAATCTAAATTGTCTCCGACATATTTTCTCAATCACGGAAATCGCGAGCTGTCCCGCGATTTATGCCGCCACAGTAGTCAAGTTAAAAATGCGATTTTATCCGATTAAGTTACGTCCGCGCGAGGATCGCGGGGGAAGGGGGAGCGAAAACGGCATTCGTGATCGCGAGAACGCAGTTACGTTCTTCCGAGGCGATCCGCCTTGGCGGGTGAGGGTGACGTACAGGGATAGCGGGCAGCAGCCCACTTTGCTCACCTCCTTTGCCGCCACCGTCACCGCCACTACCGCCGCGCCGCGCCGCGCCGTTCGGAACGACGACGAGCGGGCGGACGCGCGGCGGGGGCTTAATTAATTAGCCGGATACTTTGAGTAACAATCCATTATTACATACAAACATCCTCGGCCTCGGGGCCGAGCTGCAGCTTTATGCTGCTAATTGGCCTTCTCAAAGCCGGGAGACCCGGGCACGAGTTATAAACGCCACTCCTTCCCTCCCTGGCCCCGCGCGACCCGCAGCCACCGCACCGCGCTATACCGCACCGCACCGCGCCGCACCGTTCTCTCACTCCCGGTTCCAATTTTCTCTCTCGCTACCACCCGCTACCACCAACCCCTTTTCTCTCTCCTGTCCTCTTCTATCTCGTTATCTCGCTCCATCCTTTTCCTTCCTTCGCCTCCCCTCATCCCATCGTCGCATCACTTCACCCGCGTGCTCCGCAATACACGTAAAACGCATACAATCGCGCGGATACGCTCGCCCACTCGCCCTCCCCATCCCCTCACGCTCGCACACATGCACTAAGACAAAATGGATGAGAGAAGTGGAGGAAATAGGTGAGAGTGCGAGAGGTGGACGGAAGGAAAGAGCAAACGAGAGACGAAGGAGAAAAAGAGAGATGCGAGGGCCGGGAGGTAGCGCGGCTGGACGGATAGCGCTAATAACGCGCTCGTGACGCAAAAAAAAGGAAGAAGTATAATTGCCAGCCCTCGTGGCAGGTATTTTTCAAATAGGACCCCGTCCGTTAATTGGAGGGCAAATTAAAGAGGCGCCGCCGAGGAAAAAAACATCATCCCCTCCGCCTCGTTTCCTCCCGCGGCGCGCCTCCCACGTCGGTATATCCAAGAGCTGCCTCGTGATTCGTCAAACGACCTGTACGCTTCGTTTTTCCCTGGGTCTAGTTTTTTTTAATGATTCTCCTCCCTTAGTCCGATTGACATCGCGATAGAGTTTAAAAAAAAAAATGCGCGTGCAACGCGCCGCGAAAAGACGCGGCTAACGATGACGGTTTTTAAGCTCTTTCAGTACCTAATGCTAATTGCGTGATCGATAACTGATTGCTCGAAATAAACCCGAACGATGAACGAGTTCGACCGTGGATGAATTCGCGACTGGGAGAACTCGTGCATCTATCCTCCGCATTTTGCAAACTGCTATAGCCATGCCTGCATCGTATTTGATCGCGATGGTTATACGAGTTGCACAATAAAAAAATGGATGTTACTTTACCCTTTTCATTGGCAAATAGCGAATATCGAAATTGCCAATGCTCGCGAGCAAATTAAAAGTTCGGTGCATAGATACCAAAATATCAAACAAAAAAAATCAGGGTGAAATTAATCATTCGTATCGGTGAAAAATTTCGAGCCTGTTGCTGCGAGAATTCACACATCGTACGTTGATTAAAATTACTCGCCTGTCACAATCACAAGTTCATCTCGAAAACGAACAAATTTATGTAGAAGAACACATCCAAAAATTATGAAATATAATATATGAAGGAAAAAAGCCTTATTTATTATGAGTTTATTCGCGGAAGAGGATGTCATTAGGCGGCTGAGAAAGTTTCTTAGATCGATATCAAAGCGAAATGTATTTAGACACTTGTGTAAAAATTACCTAAGAAATCAGGAAGGGAGTCTGCAAGTGCTTTTTCGCTAATATCGGGATATTGCCACTCTGATTGTGAATGATCGGCCGGTTCCACGCAAAAACGTTTCGGGTATTGTATTATCTCGCGGCGGATGTCGTCAGCGCGGACAACGTCGATACTTCAATTCGCTTATAAAACGAAATTGCGAAAGGACGAAATTCGCTCGACGCGATTTACGGCGTCTTTTACTACTGTCGGTCTTATGGAAATTAGACTCTTTACTGCAGCGATATCTTCTCGGATCTCCCCAGGAATTTTCAGAGATCTTTTAAAACGCAGCGATTTCGTCATAAACATGCGTCATGCCAGGCAGGAAATTCTGCGTGATCCAGTCCGCAATAAGGTACTGGTAATGTATATATAATAAAATGTTAATAATAAAAATCCTAGTATTTGTATACCGCTGGTATTTGCCGGATCATATTTGGCTACTGGAAACTAGCAGTCATCGTTTTATTTCTCGACGAGGAGGAGGTCGCCGAGAAATTCGATCCTTCGCCGATAAAATCGGTCTCACGTCTCGGGCGCGCTGCGCGACAGTTCTCGTCTGCGAGATAGCATAATCGTAAAATGGCAAACTGATTTCGAGCGATTTTTCCGTGTCGACGCGAACGGTCAATCGCCCCCCCCCCCCCCCCCCCTCCTCCCCCTTCGAACACGGGTGGACCTCGAACGGAATGGCGATATTCGATCGTGGAATCAGCAACGGATACGACTTTTTATTCGGTCAATAAGGAGCACCCTTCCGAGATTACGAAATTGCTCTAACAGCAATATGGGAGAAATCCATCCCCGCGTCCCCTATCGCGCTTCCAAACCACCCTTCTGACTCGCGTTTCCCGCCGTCCGTCCGTCTATCCCGGGGATTCCGTCGGAGCGGACACAGGGCCGGTCTAGGTGGTTTAATAAAAATGTCAAATATAAAGTAGCCGGTGGGGACGGACGTTTAGGAAATAAATAAATGTAAAAGAAAGTCCGTGGAGGCGGAAAGGAGAGACCGAGTGCGCGCGGGATGGACAAATACGGATGGTTATACGTGAGCGAAAGAGGGACGGCGACGGCGACGGCGACGGCGACGGCGGAGAGAGTGAAGTCGTCTCGCAGGAGGAGAACGGAAGTTTAGTGGACTCAATATATTATTACGGTTAAAGGTCAGCGTGACGTACCCGGCTGACCCAAACTGTGAGTGACTGCACTCGCCAGTTCAATCGGAGAAGCCGCTTTTCTTACATCGAAGAAACTCGTATCGAAGATGCTCAATAAAATATGGCGCTTCGTCATAATACAATGCGGCGGAATGGACGGATACAGAGAGAAGTCCGTTTATTAATACCCCTTCCCCCCCCCCTTCCTCCGAATTGTAAAATCCTCTGAAAAAGAACCGAAGAGAAAGGGTGGGTGGCAAGTACGGCTGCAATTTCGAGGCTTAATAATGATCCGACGGTCCTACCCTCTCTTCCCCGGGCTGTGGATCCCGTGTCATTATACTATGAAGTGAAGAGACTGCTAATTAGTCATTAGCGTAGGAAAAAGACACCCTCAACCAGTGCCGCTGTAGCTGCGGGGACGACGGGCAACTCTACCCGACGACGCCGACAACGGCGGCGACGACGACGTTGACGACGACGATGGTGAGGATGGTGTACGGCAAACTTGGGCAAACAGGGTGTAGCTGCGCTGGCCTACGTCTAATTGGACCCTAGCGACGTAAGTTCCACTAATTGAGACCGGCCTCGTAACTATCAACACCGCTACAAGGGTCCGTTCGTAAATTCTGAATGGACGAGCAGCGATAACGATACGGATATACCGCCTTCGCTGATTGGGTGAACACGGGCGAAACTACGTCGCGGCGTTGCGCGAGCTATCGTAGTCATACTCGTCGTCGACGTCGACATCGCCGTCGTCGTTGTCGTCGTTGCCGGATGAGAGATAATTACAAGTTGTAAATTTACTATATTACTACGGTTAATGAGGGCGCGCGTAATTAGAACGAGTACTTGTTCCGCGCTGCGCATTTCAAACTATGCAGGTAATGGTCGATTAATTAATAGTCCCGGACGACCGGCACGATTAAATCGCCGTAGACGGCCGACTGATTGTGATTTCTTCGTGTGCAGATATTTTTGGAGATGAGAGAAAGCGCGAAATATAAATTACTTCCTAACTCTTCTCTTTATCTTGAGGATCCCCAAATTACGGAGACGCAGCGGCGACGAAGGAGGGCACGTCGAAATAAAGGCGAAGAAATGAGTTGGACGAAAAAGAAAGAAACGTAAGAGGGGGAGCGACGAGAGAGAGAGAGAAAGAGACGGTAAGGCAGAGCCAAATTTTAATCTCATCCCTGACAAAGCAAGAGAGGCTGCGTGACGAGAGGCTGCTCTCTCTCCTCGGGTCCTTCAGGACCACGGTATTCCATCCTTCAGGATCATTATATCGCCAATTAGAAGATAGCGGAGCACGGCGTCGCCTAACAAGCTTCCTGGGGGGGAAAGTTGGGTGGCCAGAGGGAGTGAAAGGCAAGCAGAGAGGGCGAGGACAGACCTACTCTTGCGTCGTTATACTGCTATCACACCGGTGCTGATGCCGGTGCGGCGTAGCGCGGAACGGAACGGAACGGAACGGAGCGAAGCGGCGCCACGACGCCTCGCGTCTCTCTTCGGCACCGTCGCTATAAAATATTCACTGCAACTCGATGCTCCTGACCGGGCCGGCGCGCGGCGCCGCACTACGGTATAATTAAGACGCACGTGAGATCGTCTTGACGATGCCAATTGTGTTAGTTACGGGATAAGGGTGAGCCTCGGAGCGCGGCGCGGCTCGCAGAGGGGGAGTACATATCGATCCGACTACGAGATACCGAAATGACAAAAGAGCGAAATACGGCGGGCGAACTCGATCGCAAAAAGAGTCTCGTTTTTACCATTTGCGACACGACATTGTTCGTTCTAATAAAAAAAAATTATATAATACTGTACTTTTTTCATCCTTAAAAAATTTTACATAAAATTTAAAAATTTTGTACAAAATATGAATATACACATTTGCATATGTATAGTTCGTATTTTTTTTATCTTCCATGAAGTTCTTTCATACTTTAATTACTTTAATGTATTCAATTTCATTAAAAAAGACAAGACGCTTCACCCTCATGTTTAGGAATCGAAAAAACTTTTTTTATCGAGGGAAGATTCATGAAGACTAAAACAATGAAAATTTTATCGTGCATTCGCCAATACTCGTCAATATACGAGTCAGCGAAGACAGCCTCGGCGAAGTTCTCGATCGTCTCGAGCGATCGTCCTTCTCCCGGAAACAACGCGAATGTGTACCAAAGGAATCGCCACGCAGGAGTCGTTTCGAAGTCTTCGAAGGAAAGAGAGAGAGAGAGAGAGAGAGTGAGTGAGAGAGTGAGAGGGAGAGAGAATCGACGTGGTAGCGCGGTAGCGATACACTTTTCTCCGTAGGCAATATTCATAAATCACCCTTCAGATCGCTCCCGCCCACGCCGCGTTTCGTCCTCTCCCCTCCCCCGTCCGCCTTCCCATCCCTCTTATATACGCTTAGAATATAAGCGGCAGTTTTCTTTTTTCGCCAGAGGGATGCAGTGCCGGGGTCAACTTCCCGTCCGTCCCTTCCCGCGCGATCCCCTCGACCTCGGTCCTCCTCACCCTCCGAAAGTCCGTCGAAGGGAGAAGGGTGGTCGGCGAGACGGAGGTGGTTGGAAAGGCGCGGAACCATAGACGAAGAACGAGTTAGTCCTGGCGGTGCGCGGTGGTGTGAGACTCGCGACTGAGAAGGGGGGTGGTCTCAGATTCTATTAAGATCTCAGTAAGTCTTGTTACACGGGGAGGCCACGCCGCAAATCTCGCAATAAAACAGCCACCGGTATAACACCGATTCGGGGACCGTCGTCGTCTACCAGCAGCCAACCCCCCGTCGCTGTGTCGTCGTCGGCGACGTCGCGCGCGCCGTTTCTCGTACGTCCCAGAGAGAGAGGGGGTAGAATTTATCTGCGGCACGCAGTATTCCGGAAGAGGAAAATCTCTGGTAATCCGAGCCAGGGACCGCAATTAGCTTTTTAGAATCGTTAACTCTCTAATTCGCCATTCTTCGCCGTATTTAAACTTCAAACAATAAGAAATACTTTTGCTATTTTCGTATACATTCATACATATATATATTTTGTATAACGCTGGCACTGTTTCATTTATAAGCATATCTTACACCAAACTATCCTTGTTTTGAGCCAATACATCTATTACCTTTTACGTATAAAAGCTGACAACAAATCCTCAAAGGAGTTAGCTAAAATTTATGTTACCTCAAAACTATATTTCCAAAATAAAGTTTTCGATACAAATCGCTTTAAGACTTAATCGAATCCATTATCGTGAGTATCGTGCCATTACGGCATGAAGGAAGCAACGAAGGTGCAATATCCTTCTTTCGCACGAAATTCTCACGTTTCCGTACTCTATCTCCTACGGAATGCCGATTATGGAGAACCAACTCGAGTATTGCTCGAAGAGAACGAGAGAGAGGGAGAGAGAGAATGTACGTGAGAGAGAGAAAGAAAACGGACAGGGCGCGCCGATCATGAGGGAGGGTCGCGTTCTCCAACCGAGGGTCCGAAATCAATCAAAACATTAATTGAAAGAGCCGAGAAGACAATGGAGCCGGCTCGGCTAAGGCGGTAGGTATGGATGGTCTTGATAATCGAAAGATATCCTGGTCAATAGCCGGTAACCCGGCAGAGCACACCGAACGAGTTGGAAAAGGAACTTTCCTCCGAGCTTCCTTTTTGCGAAGGGCGCAGAGGAAAATTCGTGGCACGGAGTCTCGGTAGGTACGGTGAGAGAACGAAGAGAGAAAAGGAAAAAGACGATGATAAAGAAACAGAAAGAGAGAGAAAGAGAAAGGAGGGGGTCGCAACGGGAATGTCCAACGATAAAGTAAAGTCCTTTTCCTCTGTAGTCATCGCATTCCTTTCTTGTAAATAACGTCGTTTACGCGACGATCGCCCTTCGCCAAGGGGTCCCGCAACAAATTCGATTATCCGAGTCGATGTAGAGTCGATCCGGGATGCCCGGCGTTAGCTGGCTGCTATGGCGCGGCGAGTTAATGAACGCGCTCTCTATTCAATTGTTGACCGGTATTATTAGTACGGCGAACGTTAGCGCTTTATTAATTAACAAATCGATTTCGGTCGGTAGCGAATGCTAATTATTCAACATCGGCCCGGCATTCGGTGCCGCTGCGAATGGTTCTTTAATGAGAGAAGGCTAATTGTACGAGGTGCTCTCAATAGCGTCGCGCCGAAGGAGCAACCGTTGAGCGCCGATGAAACTTTTAACGATCGATAAAAGAATGTTGCGGAATTTCGCGCCAGTGTCGTCCGCGTTATTTCCGCGCCCCCCGCGATCCGCGATCGAAGATACCCCTCGGTAGCCCTGCACTCTCGTCGATCCCGTATCTCAGGAACTTTTCCGTCAGTCTTCTGCCGCGTAGTTAAAATTCTGCTGGAGCAATTTTGATTTCCCAGATCATCTCGGAAGCTTAGATTTAGCTCCTCTATCTCTCAGCCATCTCCAAGGTACTGATGTACTTGGTACCGGAGTCCGTGGCGACGCGTGCGACATCCTAAGTACACAAGGGCACCACCGTACGAAGAAAAATCTCGCAGGGAAAAAGGACATCGGGGCCGACGCCCAGAAGGACGCGGCACTGCCACCTGGCGGTGTGCCCAAGGACCCACGAGAAGCTTCAATCGCCATAAAAGCAACCCCTCCGACCTAAGGAAGACGAGAAAGAAAAGGGCGGAACGAGAAAACGGTTCGGAAAGGAGAGAGATAGAGTGGGAAAGAGAAGAGGGTATCAAAGAGAGGGGAAGTAAAAGTTAGTAGCTCACCGAGGCGGACAGAGATAGAGTCCAAGAGGGGTTGATAGACCGTTCGGGGGGGTTGGGAGCGCGAAGCAGGAGGAGAAGGACATGGCGCGATGGTCAGCCCGCGAGATACACGTTCGACGGTGCGGCCGACTTAAGAGGATTACATTTGATATTTCGATCGGGCAAAGTGGCTTTTTATTGGACATTCGCCGCGGAATTATCGCTGACTCGTGTCGAAAGGCATTACGCGCGCCCCGGCGTTATTAAATTATAGCAGCGGCCCGCTAGCACGCTATAATGTCCGGAAAACGAGGAAAATGCTATTTGCGAAAAAAAAGGTCTGCTTCGGCGAAAGAGACTTCTACTGCTATTTTATAAAAGAACACTTGCAACGAATACTTGCCTTCGGGCCCTTATCTCGAAGTTTATAAACGATGTACATATATAAACGTATGGGAATTACTTAAATTTATCTATTTTCTATTTATTGCTGCTGTATATATTAGTTTCACTGCAATTTTCAATTAAAAAAGAAAGCTATCTGTTTTGTATAGAAACCATTAAAAACTGCCAAATAACCAGTCAATTTTGAGAGGTGCGTATCGTACATCGTATCAAGAACTGGTAACAATTCGCTTCATTTTTTACGAGCAGCGGGGGAAATTTTTTGAAACAATGGCGGAAGCAGCGCGGCACAGTTTTGACTCAGCAGCCACGGTAATAAACCCGGCGAAATAGCGGCAGTAACGGCTAGGGCGTCCGCAGCAGCAGCAACCTTCCCTCCTCTTTTAGCCCGCGAGGCTAATTAGCCGCGGCAATTTGTCGGTGCGAAACAAACGCGCCCGGTCGAAGGTCTCGCGCTCGCACAAGCTTTCTCGATTTATCCGTGCGCGCGTTAGCCGTACCTACCTACCTCCTATCGGAAGCCAACTTCAAACGAAATAATTAAGCGATTCTCTTTAGCCGGCCGGCTAACGAGCCCGCCGCCGACTGAAACTAGTGCCAATTATCGGCATTCAAACGGACGAGTACACGCGGGTGGCCGACAGTTGAGACGTTCTCTCGGTGGGACGTCGAGACGGCGACGGTGGAGGAGGTGGAGGAGGAGGAGAAGGAGGAGGAAGATGAAGAGAAAGAAGAGGAAGTGGGGGAGGAAAGGTCGCTGATGAAGAAGGCGGTCGGGCCTTCAAGGAACAGGGCAAGATGCTCGTCCGGACAGACAGTTAGCTTCATTATTTCGATTTCAACCGACGCCTGACGACATATGTGAGAATGAAACGCGTTATGTGGCTACGCGAGAAGGATGCATCTGTATCTTATCTTATAAGAAGACGAAGAAAGAGAGGAAGATTGAAGACGGCGATATTTCCGGTTTTCTTTAACGAAGAGATTCATCAGCGGTATTTATCCACTGAAATTTTCTTTTCAATCTCTTAATCGAAGCTGAAGGCTTCTCTGATGCTCGATAATTCGTTAATTAAATTTCTAATTAAATTTCCGCCAAGTAAACAGAAAATGCACATTACGCCATAAATGAAGATCTTATGTTGACGATACGTTTTTCAAAAGTGCAGGACACATATCTTAAAATATTTAAACTTGCATTAAGGAAACATAATATGAAAAATCTATTTTAGAAGTTTGTAAAATAAAGCGACTATTTTTATCACGGACAGTTTATTGGTTCTAATCGATTATAGATCCCAAATCGATGGGTTCCTTCCTTTTATGTATAATAAGAATATATTTATAATTCGGTAATTTCGCGCGTAATAGGCTTTAAAAATAAATTCCAAGGAATATATAATAATGTGCCATTTCGACGAATCGCTCGCGAGATTGCACCTAGCGCTAATCTTCGTGAAAGCTTTGTCACGCGCTACAACCGGCTCGCTCTTGCATATTGGATGACGATATCTCGAAAACGATTCATACATAGTGCATTATGTAATCTCATAGCATCCGTCTGAGACATTACTACTAGACGGTTCAATGAAGAAACGTATGTATCTCCACTGTCATAAATGGATGAAATTACCTCATCGACTTTGAATATTACAATTTCAGTTTTTCGAAGCAAGAATATTATTTAAAAGCAAAGAGATATAAACTAAAATTTAATTTCGCGCAAGTTTTCTCTTTCGCTACGAAAGAAGCGCACGTTACTTTTGGAGTAAAGGAATTATATATCGATGAATAAATAATTTAATTAACCGCCGCAATAAAAACGTATCAAACGTCTCTCTTTAATTTTAATTAAACGTCTCAAGGATTGGCGTCGTCAATTAATCGCGTTCCCTCGCAGTCGCGCGCTAGTCGATAATCACGCGCCGTTACGACGATTCAGCGGGACAAAGGAATCACGAAGTAAAGGAGCTATACGAGTCATTTCTAAGGATGCAGTTAATCCGCGTCGGCTAACGGCTAACGGCAGCCCTACGACGGAATCGCCTTAAAACGCGACCGGTAATTGGAACAGACGTCGGTCGATGAGAGACGGGACCCTCGCGCGAGATGCAAGCGCGCGAGAAGGGGGTGAATGACTATACAGAAGTGTGCCAGCGCGTGCTTATCTGCCAAGCTAAAAAGCAAGACAGTTTATAATTAACGCGAGACTCTCACGCGACTTCTTTAGCAAATGCACGTTCATTTTATACACCGTCTATATACCCTGGCTGCGATCTTATCGGCGCGTTTTATTTTCTCCTCTCCTCTCATCCTGCGTTCCGCATCTTATGTTTCGTAAATGCATTTCGCGCAAACACCACGCTGCGCGTAGGACGCGAGATCGAGATCGATAAGTGTTACCTAGCACCGAACTGAGTAATTACACTCGGATCCCTTACACTTATTGTTAGGTTAATCAAATCTCGACGCGATCTAAAGTTCTCATCAAAGTCCCATTCTATTCCCCCCCGCTCGCCCGTCTTACACCGATCTGATCGTGATCTCTAATCGCATTTACCTGTCAACAATCGCTTGGGAAACGGCGAAGGCTTCGTTGCGAGGCAGCGATCTTCTCCGTTTAAGTTCTTCGCGTCACGTGACACTGCACAAGACGTGCGAAACGGCCACCAACTTCCGTCCACGGATCGTTTTTCCCCATCGGTGATCAATCACCGAACGATCGATCGATCCTACCAAGATTCTACACGAATGGTCTCGTGAACGAAGTCTCCTTACAACTCTTTCGGCCGCGCGCACTTTCGGAGTATGCGGGGACGAAGCATGCGTGAGGTAACGTGCGTCGAACAGTGTCCCACCGGAAGTACCACGAGACCGCCGCTTCGGCGGTCGACTGTAAACTGCCGAGTGCCGCGTGCGGCCACGGCACGCCACCGAGAGTGATAAATCCCCACCATCACCTAGCTACCCTCTCTCGACAGCCTCCGCCACCGTCGTTCGTGATACCCCTACGCGTTTTCCCTACCACGTCGCAAATGCCACCACCAACGACTACCCCTCACGCGCGTGTTCTCTCTCTCTCTCTTTCTCACCCTCTTTCCCTCTCCTTGCTTTCATCCCCGGCCGCTCGTTCGCGCGCGTCGATCCTTCAACTATCCGCACTCCACCGCACAATTTAGCTCTCCCCCCGCACGGCATCACGCCGGATGTACCCCGATTCGGAATAGCGGCCGCACTCCAGTCGATTAGGCGGCGCGTTTAGGACGGCGAGTTATGAGCCCTCGATTTCCAACGGCGACGAAGAGCGAGCGCGCAGGGGGTGGCTGATCGACGGAAGGGATGGAACGTGCCGCTACGACGTGCCGCCACGAAGTGAAGACGACGGCGAATTGCGAGAGGATATCGATTATGGTACCGCACGCCGGTGTTTGTTTCTTTTTAATTTCGCGCCTGTCGACGACCCGCGGAGAGTAAGAATAAACTTTGTCCGGGATTTGATAAGGGACGTGCGCGATCGTAATCACGATTGAACGAGGGATTCAATTATCAACGATTTATCATAATGAAATACGTAATGAATCGATACCTTGCCGACTTGATCGCAAATGCGACAGAAGGGCCAACTAAATAAAGAAATAAAAAAATCGATTATATTATTTATTCTCGTGTAGAAGAATTTCGTTCATTCACGCTAATATTTTTCATATTAGCAATATTAATATATTCCCCAGGAATATTTATCAAAAGATCGATGTAATAAACTTACAGAAAATGTGTTAACTGCAAAAAAAGTTATTCCGAACTCTACTAATAATACGGAATTTCAACGTATCTCTTTCGCATTGTATACATGTAATTAAAAAATATATATATTAGTAAGTCAAAATTAGTAAAAAAAATTTGATCGGTTTATTATATATGTAAATTGTTATAATTATAATAAACTGCTTTCGTTTTGGAAATTTTTAAATATTTTATAATTTACAAAATAGAAACATCTTTACTGTTCCGATAGTTGAATTTGCATTGTATAAGAATAAAATTAAAATAATATGAAGACCATTATTCATTATGTTGTAGAATTAATCCTTTTTAGGAAAATGAAAGCTGTATAGTATATAATTAAGAAAGTATAAATATAATATTATATGTATAGAACATGAGAGAGATTATGACGTGATCATTAATTATTAGTCAATAGTAAGATTGACAGTGAGGCTAATCGTGTACGAGGGCTCTGTAAGATCCTTCTATTCGACGATCACCGAGGATCACGCTCGTCGACGATCGTGAAATAGCTGTGGAGGATTAACCTCCGGCGTGGCGCGTCTCGCTCGACGGGGTACCCCTACATTCGCCCCTACGAATTCCACCCTGCCGTACCACCTACACGCAAGCCGATGCAGGGGTGGTATATCCCCTCCGCGCGCTTGAAACCCCTACTTCGCGGACACGCGCTTGCCACCCCTACGAAGCCACACCTCCCATTACAAAAATTACACCGGTCGCTGATTTAGTGTTCTGCGCCGATTCACGGTGGCGCCCGTGCGCGAGGGGGTGCAGGAATCGTTGGAGGAGAGGAAGGAGGAGGCAAGGAGCCGCGAGGGTTGCGCGGTGCAGGGTGGGGACGTAAGTAATGAAAGGGTTGCCGCCGGCTTCGAGAATCACGGAATCATTCGCCAGATTAAATTAGAAAGGCTACGACCTTTTTTTTCCACTCCCATATACCCCGGGCCGATGAAATGGATTAAGCCATGCTTATCACCACCGCCGATGGTCGGCGGTCTCTTTTAATTACAGGCTGATTTATGACGTTACGTCTATCGTACAACCGCGGGAAGTTTAGGTTACCTCTCAGGAAGTAATGTTTTCAGAGAAGAAAAAGAGCTTCGCGATTTTATCCGGTTTTATGCTTATATTACACTCCGCGTTAATCTCGATGTCGTCATCAGAAAAAATAGAGGGCTGCTCCAATATTTTCAACGAAAAATTTCCGACGACGGCCGCACCGTCGTAAAAGGCGCTTTTACACCGGATGGTTTAAAGAGAACTACGATAAGTTTCGAGTCGACGTTTCCTCGGCGAATCTTCAAACCCGAGGTACAGTTACGGAGTTGTTTAATATTGAAAATTAAAGAGTTACGGCAAATAAGTTTCGAGAGTGTAAATAGGTAATAAAACTTTATTTTGCCAATTAATCTCAGGTGCACTTTAACAGAAATTTAATTGACGACTTAATTACCGCGTTATTGAATGCCGTAATTAAAAATGCACGCCAGCTTACCGAGGTACTTAATACCGGAGGAAATTCAGAGGCCACGGCGCGGCGAAAGAAAACGATGCGCGCTTCGATTTTCATCAGACTGGTATCAGCTTCAGATTCAGCGGGGAATCCCTAGCCGACAGAGAGCGCGCAACGCCCCGCGGCGTCCCGTATACTGTCGCAAATCCAAAATCGCTATACGACGTTCGATAATAGTTCTCCCACGAGTATCGCGAGATGCGCGTTTTCCAAATCCTGCCCGTTCTCCGCGCGAAGAAGGAGAGAACGAAATGCGAGAGAGAGCCCTGGAATTGCAAGAGGTGAGACGGGGCGAAAAGTGAGAGAGGAAGGTGCCGGGAGGGACAAGGGTATCGCGCGTACTCGTGTGTGTTATGTGTGTGTGTGCGTGTGCATGAAGGAGAGGATGTATGTGTTTGTGTAGGACGAAGGGCAAGAGCAGAGTGGAGGTAGGGCGGGACGGGAAAGAGGAATGGGGAGCGTACTAATCACTTCTACGGACTTTAATGGAGGTTTTCTGTACGCCGTCTACTTTGTCCACGACTTATACTACTTCGAACCCCGTTGGAGCTCGGCGCGGAGCATTTGATAGAAAAAGCGGGCGGAAAGTAGCGTTACGTGTATTAAACTAAGCGGCACTCTCGCCGACCGCGCTCGCGATGCCCTTATCTCGCGAAAAAGCATTTAACGACGCGACGCGCTGCGTCGCGCCGGCGCGACGATAAATTCCGCGTCGAACTTGAAGAAAGCGACACACGCGCGCAAGTTACAATGCTTCATGCCATGCGATTGCAATAGGAAATAATAGCTCTTTGAAAAGAATTTTGTTTCAATTCGGATTCTATAAGATAAAATGAATTTAAAAATCGCTATATATGTATATGTATGTCCTATAATAAAATAATAAGACGATAAATATATTTTTCATATATGTAAAAAATAAAAAATCATTTTAGAGTTGAGAATCTTAAATAGCATATTTTGAAATTCTCTAATAATTTGTCGATCTACATCAATATTCGCGTGCGGTGTCTGATTTGTTTAATTTTTTACGATAGCCCCGAGAAACTGTATAACGTCGTTGGGAAAGGGAAGTATTCTAAATCTGCGCTCGTCGGTCCCTCGCACCTGCGCGCGCGGAAATAACCACTGGGGATGCTGCGGATTTGGAGTGACGCAGCCCGACAGCATCGACGCTCGCGCGGCGCGGATACTAAGAGCTTTTCTGGAAGAGCAGGGCTCCATTAGCCGACTCGCCTGTCTTCTGAGTCCATTACAAGATGAGCCGCCATCCTCCCGAATGACCTTCTTCGCCCGCCCGCCCGCCCGCCTTTCCAACTCCCTCACTGACACGTCGCGATCTACACATTGCTCGTAGATACGCAAACTCGCTCGCTTCCAATCTCCCTTCCTCTCTCTCTCTCTCTCTCTTTCTCTTCCATCCTCTCTCTCCTTATATATACATACACATATATAATATATTGCGTCAGACCGTAAACACGATGCAATTTAAAAGATCAATCCTGTTCTTCGACGTAAAGGACGGCGTTCCTGAGGAATCGACGAATACGAACCAACCGCACACAAATTTCACTATTTTCTAGTATTGAAGCACTACTGCGCAAACAACGTTTGCTGTCTCGAACACACGCAGACGTTCCCTAAATAATACTATTCGTAAATTTCTAATTCGCGTCGGAATGAAATATAATCCGCATCAATTTTCACGCGCCATTTTAATCTATACACTCAAGTGAAATTGAAATCCTCAGTTTCCTGGACCGCGTAATACGATTCTTTCTATCCAGTCGAAGGTATTTACCGCCTCGCGCAAAGAACGGTTGCGGACGATCTTATTACTCGCGAAACGGCGTGCACGCGCAAGAAACGCGGGACAGGATCGCTTTTCCTCGCGCATTATTCGCGATAGAGTACGCCGAGAAAACGGCGAGAAAGTCGAACGCAAAAGGGAGAAAGAGAAAGATAGGGATGCCGTGCCAGATGTACTTAAACTAAGAGCGCCACTCCGCCGCGGCGTCCCCTGATTTATTCACTCCGTGAAATTTTTACTCCCTCCGCGCCGGGCCTCCGCGGGCCTTCGCTGCCCCGAACCGACATACGTCTTTGGAGTTGCTATGCGCGCGAGGTTACCACGGGCTATCTCCGAGACTTTCAGGATAGCTGCCGCGTCTCCCGAGGTATTCCCGTGCCGGCAGTACTTTTCGAATAGTAAAATCCTTCGAAATTCTACGTTTCTGCAAAATTGTCGTCTCTCCACACCGCGTCGGCTCCGATATACATCCCGAGCAACGGGATTAATACTTGATCATCTCCGTGGGTATTAACGAACTTATTCATGAAACTGCTCTTTTTACCACGATATATATTGCAAAAGCGATAAAAAATAATATGAATGATTGATCGCGTATTATCCATATGTATATCGCGTTTCACCTATAGATATATATCATACCGCATTTTTTCCCATTGTATATCGTATATCACTCTACACAGTATTCTCCAAGCTATCTTTATGCAAAAGAGTTTATACTAATTGTAAGCAATGAAAGAGTAAATGTGTAGAATAAAATATTAATGTCAAAAGAAAGTGTAAGATAAAATACTTTTCTACAAGAATTTGTTTTTTTTTTTTTTTTTTTCATTTAAAAAATTACCTCTTTCGTTATAGTACCAATATATGAATCTTGTATTGTCGCATTTATTTACCTCATTATACATGTAGAGCGAGCGAAGAATAAGTGAAAAATAAGTGAGAAATAAGCGAGGCTCTTGAAGGATAAGTATGACTGTTCAAATGTAAGCTCCGGTTTGCAAGCAGTCTGTCCTTCCGGCAATCACTTACCAGCTAATGCATTACTTGCGAGAGTATACGAGCACTCACGCGATTACATACTCGTCAAGTAAGCTGCCTTTCGGTCGTATCTTCGGTCGGATTCTTATCCGCGGCATCCCCGCGATTCCGAATCGCGTACACTGCGGTATCTCGCACAGCGCGGAACAACGGTTACAAGATACACGCGTGTCAATCCCCAAGACCGACGAAAAACTTTTCCTATCCCCGCCAGCAGCCGGGGGTAAAGAGGGAACAAAATTCGAGCGCCATGCCTTCACACCGAGATCCGTTCGCGCGAATGCGAATCGCGAAACGCGGAATAATGGAGCGCGCATCGAGGGTATTTGCGAGACAGTAATGAATAAATTGTTGGACGCGCGCCTGTACACGGCGACGGCACCGAAAAGCCAGGCAGACAGACAGGCGGGCAAGCATGTGGGTGGATGGATATTGCTTAGCCCGCGCGAGAGAGACTAGGGAAACCCCTCTTTCCTATATTATTCTCCCTCAACCCTCTTCAGATCTCGTTCAGCGACTGCGCCGAGTGACGCGCGAGCGTTCAAGTACCGGTGAACTCGGCCTTGCTCCCCACGTTCTCTGTTCCGTTACGAAAAACAAAAGGAAAAAAAAAACGGTGCGACGAATAAAATGTCCCTCCGTGATACAAGTGCCATGCCGCGATGTCGCGGTAATTACCGTCCGATCAGCCGCGAGGGAGCAGCGTCGAGGGTCATTAGCGGAACCTAATCGGTGTAGTTAAATTCGTAATGCGATGCGGTCGCGAAATCGATTACTTCGCCAAATCTAAATGCGCGGACGCGATTACGATCAACGAATCCGTTGATTGATCGATCGATCGATCGGTCCGTCGTAATTACCGGCGCCGAAACAAGCGAGTAATCCCGCTCGCTTTTCCGACGCGACGTATGCAGGATTAAACGCATGCTCGAAGCCATCGGCAGCCGAGACAGGTAACTCTCCACGCCGTGCGCCGGCGGTATGAACGAGATACCGACCCACACCGCCCGCAGGCAATAATTGCCTTATTGACATTAATAAAACGAGCCGGATACCGACGGCCATGTCATCGAGAGCCCCATAAACGTCTGTCCGTCGCGTGCACGTTCATACATACATTCACTTTCCCGCACAGAAAATCGTATATCCAAATGATGCAAGCTCAAGATTTTCGCAGTTCAATTGTAACGCTTTCACATGCGTAACCGTTACAATCTATATCGCATATCGATTGAAATTATGAAAACTAAGTTAGAAATCTTTAACTGTTTGTTCACGGAAATGCAACAGATTAAATCGCAATTGCTAAATAATTGAATATTCTAATTCGAAGTATAACAACGAACATTATCGGATAACATCCATTGCGCTATACTTTTGTATTTATTAATTTAATATCTGCGACCCAAGTGTCATTTAGTTCGGTACAAGACGATGAAGACTGTTGGCGAAGAGAAAGGACGACTAGAGGATGCCCAATTGCTCCGTCGCGAGGACCGAAAGGTCGGCGGGGAAACCGGGTAGGGCAAAGAGGGTCGAAGGAAGAGGAGAAGGGCGGTCGGCGATATTTCACCGGTTTCGCGTGCAGGCGAACTTTAATAATATTCGTTCCATCAGGTATAGCCGGCCTCATATTAAGTCGGTCCGCGCGAACGAGGCGCCGCCAGAGCGGCGGAATATGATGAGTGGAGGGCGGAGGGTGAAGAGAGGAGAAAAGAGGACGCGTGAGGTAGCACGACGGACGAGGAGGAGGTGGCGAAGAGAGGAGAGGCCGTGCAGAGGGATCGGGGGTGGACCGAGGAGGGCGCAGAATGAGACGTGTAATAAAGTGAGTTTTTAATTTCCACCAGTGCCGGTGGTTGGCCGCCCCGCGGGTAGGGGGTTAGAAGCCCACGGGTTCGCCCCGTTGCCCATGCCCCGGGCTCGCGGCCTGTCGGCTAGTATTACTAGATAAATCACCCAACAGGCAATAACCGCCCGTTCCACCCCCGGGACCCCGCTCCCGCTCGCCGACTCCGCTACCCACCTTCGGATCTCTGCCACCGACAGCACTGATACGAGCGACCGTTCGACGCTAAACGCCGTCCGCGTCGCTCGGAGGAAGTGAGACGGCCGCGAGATTTGACGCCGGTTCCCCGATTCGGTCTCGGCGAACTTAGCCCTCGATTGTAGGTCCAATCACCGAGTTACTTATACTTCTCGCGAGACGCGACGATACGTTAATTACGTTAAAAGTATATCTGCGGCCTCAAGATGTTATTTATATTTTATGTGAACGCTAATATAAATCCTACTTTTAATAATATAAATTTTCCTGCACTGTAAATTTTATATTGCACATTGCAGCTTTTGCAATATTGTATCAAAGTTTGAAATTATGTTCTACACAAACTTCCTAACTTTTCATTACTTGAGAAATCGCAAATATTATTCAACAACTGAAACGTTTATAAAAGAATGATATCACTTTAATACATAATATATAACGCTTGATTATATATATCAAAAAATGTTTGCTTTATAAAAGAGTTCCATAAAAGTGGAGTATATTTCTTATGCTATAACCCAGCTCCTCGTTCCTCCTTTGACAAATTTTTAGAATTATTTGTTTCACACTCGACATGCAAATTTCATAAACGGGAGATGATTTTCGATACGAGAAACAGACGCGAACGCCGGATCGATCAAGTTTCACTTTTAACCCGCTGGGACGTCGTGTACAGCAACGGCACGCGCACTAAGGTAATCGTTATAGCATTCCTGCCACACAGAACGTAAGATCTTCGTTTCCGTCGCGCTTATGATAATCAACCTCTCCGCAAACATTTGCGTTTAGTGTTTTACGGTGTCGGATTATACGCTGCGAAAATGGCGGCTGCGAGAGGACATAATGACGCTTATGATCAGACGATAATAAACGCAATAGCATTACCATAATTACGGCAGCATTAGCTGCGCGCGATATTAACCTAATGCCAGCATAATGCGCGCACAAACTTTAGACGTACGTACAGACCTTTGGGGAAATAGTGGGCTGAAATTCTAAATGGCGAAGAGGGAATTCTTATGCTGGGGCTACACTATGCGCGTTTTCGCGAATCGGATTCGCGAATCGTGCATTTGTATGCCATTCGTGCTAAGTACACATGGTATACAAATGCAGGATTCGCGAATCCGATTCGCGAAAACGCGCATAATGTAGCCCCAGCCTTACACTTGCTCGGGACCCCTAATCCTTAAAAAACAAACTCACGTGATGTTCAAACAAAATTGTAAGTTATCGATCAGAAAATGAAACAAAAGTATAAATTTTCAAGTGGTTTTGTTCACACCGACCCTTAATTTCCCATTGTATCCGCGCGCCATTGACGGCACTTATTGGAACGATATTTCCAGGTGGATGCTATGCGACGCACACAACGTTGTCGATCGTACGGGACCGTAAAATTTTGTCAGTCCGTCGCAAGTCCCGCCCTCCCGGGACTTACCTCTGAGAAAATACAAGAAGTCCCCCGGGGGAAGCGTTACGGCTGGCGCTCGTAAGTTTACCGCCGCCGACAAATTAATGTCCCCGGATTACGGAAGCGGACCGCAGGGAAAGATTTCCGTCGAGGGCCGTCGAAGCCGTTTTCAAAATTTACTTTAAGCCGTGGCTACATCCGCATTTTCCGTTCCGTCTCGTCTGCTCCCTTCGGTTTGCTCGCGCGTTACTGCGAACGTCTCGCCTCTCCCTTCTCAATTTAAAATATAAAATATATAAAGAATCAGCAATAAGAACGCGTGTAAAACGTTTAAAAATTAACAGCGCTGGATGACTCGAAATGCTCGCAATAATAAATCTACTCTCTAATTCACAGTACTATTCACTGATTTAGATTTAGAGAGTAACCAGCGTGATCATATTTAATAATGAAATTATTAGTCATCGTGTTAACAAATTATTGAGCCATTAAAAAATAATTGCCGTCAGTTTAATATTCAACATAGCATTATTAAAGAATGACGACATTATATTCAAAGATAAATTAATTTATGTGATATTAATATTAATTATGTATCGTAATTTATTATAATGTATGTATTATAATTTTTGTATTTTAGTTTGTCAACTGTATATTACCTAATATTACCAGGTGATAATATATTGTAAATATATATAAAGAGATTGTAATATACGTGTGTTCATTTAAATGTTTACAAAGTTCTTTTGTCAGAAAATCACGATAAAAATATTTTAACAGTTCAGAGTATTTTTCATATATAGAAAAGTTTTTAAAAGATTTAGGTTATTAAGTCCTAATGATAATCGAGCGTAAATTGGGATGATGTGCGAAACGAGAAGAGAGGGCACAAAGGCGCGCAGATTAACGACTTTAATGCGGCACTTCCTGCCTACGTTGGTCATGCCATGAGACCGCGGTCTGGCAACTTGACTCTGAACTTGCTCAGAAACCGAGGAAAACATCTGGAACATATCTCCCGCGGTACCCTCTTCGTCTCGGCCCCTTGCTTTCTCTCTCACGGCCTGTTTTCGTTTTCTTCTTGCGTCTCGCCCTTTACGTCGATCTCGCACGCCAACGACGCGAGTTAAAGTCACATCGCCGTAATAGAGTATTATATACGATGGAGAAACCCTAACCGGAAAGATGCTCTACAGCGTCGTTAAATACTTATTTTATGCACTTCGCGTATTAAAAATTGTAATTTAAGCCAGGATATTTAGATCAGTATTTTTCGGTAAACGACAATTTTTGTGTTATCTAATTTTAAAGATTATACATTCGTAACAAGTTCGAAACCGTAAACTCGTGACATGTAATATTGAGTTGTTTAAAAATTTAAAAATTATTTCAACCTAAAGTTGTTAACTTTATTTCATTTGCTGATTGAGAATTTCTGACTTTATTTGTATATTATAAAGTTCTGAGAAAGGTAGATTTCAATCAAATTTTCACGGCAGAAAAAATCAACAGCAAATATGTATAGTGTGTGCATAGAATTCGTAAAAAGAAAGCGCAGTAATTTTCCAGGCTCCATTGTGCACGGCCCAATTTCCAACCGAGCATGTCTTTCATCCCCGATCTCGGAAGCGCGACAATCGCTCATTAACAGATTTCTTCGTAGCGCCGCCGACACGGCAATGGGTTAAATCACATTGACGCCGCGGATTGCATTCAGGTTGGCCGGTGCACGTCGACACGTCGACGGGGTGCATTTAAATAAAAAGATGCGATAGCCCCCGCTTGCCGAGCGATATATCTCGCGCGGGTTACGGGACAAAATCGGGTTGGCTGGTTTCAGGGATGGAAGCCCGGGCGGGAAGGGAGACCGGAGAGACGACAGGGGAGAGGGAACCGGAGGGGTCAAATGGCGGGCAGAATGCGCGGTGATTGCTGAAGGGCCGCATAATTGCACCCTTTGTGGTGCAATCAACGGCGCAACTTGGACGGCGCCTACGTCTATCGGTCCTCGTACCCTTCTTTTCGTTCCCTCTCACTCCGCACGATCTCTCTTTACCGTCCCCGTCCTTCGCATTAACGGGGGCGTCATCAGCGGCGAGCCGATCGTTCCTTAAATATCACGGCAGTTATCGCTAAATACACTCACCCGGCTACCGTCGCGTCGCGGGCATCCTGGATTTTTGAAATTCCGGCCGCGTTCCTGCATGGCCTTATCGCTGATAAGGATCGTGTGCACATTGGTAAACGATAAGCGACGAGCCGTGAGATGTAAACGATAAAATGAACGAGTTGCCTTATTAAACAATAACTGTATGGAAAAATCTGCGCGCGCACGTATTCGAATTTTCTTCTTTCTAAATCACATACTCAGGGAAAAAATGTAAAATACATTATAATTAAAATATTATTAAAATAAATAACACACGGACACTCAATAATTATATACAGACATACTGGATATATCTGAGCGAAAATATAACGTAAAAAAATATATCTGAAAGAATAAAATTAAAAATTATATTTTCTTATGTTTAAAAATATATCTGAATATATATAAATATATTATTAATAATGATAGGGCGAAATTTTCATCACTTTTTGTTTTTTACTAAATTTTTTTTCCGAAAAGAGATTTGTCATTGACTATGAATCAATGTATAAGCTTATTATTACTTTTCACAGTTCACAGCTCATTGTTCATCTTTCGCCAGTATGCAACACCGACGATGCAAAACGAGACGATCATCGTGAAAGGTCGGGCGAGATTTTCGTATCGCGAGGACGACCGCAACACGGCACAATAGAAAGTAATGCGTTTCGCTTGGTAAAATTTATACGCTATTCAGGCCGCGCACAAACGTCGGTAAATTCCGTTGAATTAACCATCGGCGTCGCCGCGGTATCGGGGAAGAGCGACTAAGCGGTTCCACGGAACGATTCACGTACTCGATTTCTCTCATCCGCGTTTGCCGTTCAATCCTGGCGCCCTGACGAATTTAATTTTTATTTTTATCGAATTCGATTTCACTGTATTTAAATTGCGCAAAAAGTATTTCGACTCCTGATAAGTTATCTAATTAAATTAACTATAGAAAATTTGTTATTAGAATTAAGAAGTGCGATACCTTATAGGATTCTAAATTATAGTGTACAAATTATCAAATTATTATTATACCAAAATTTCCGATATCTTGATTCGACTATTTTTTTGCTTTGTCCAAATTAAAAAAGAATGATATAAACAACAGCATTCTCAACGAAACTGCACGCGGGCATTGCCACGCGGGCTCCCGATTTTAATCGTCGGAATTAATGAGGCGGTAGGATCAGGATACAAAGTGAAACGCGGACAATTAGACGGGGAAAAAAGACTGGGGGATCTTGGTATCCGGCGAGACGACCAACGCTACGGGAACCGGTCGATCGCGAAACATATCCCGCAAGAGCACACACCACGTCGGTGTTCGCGCGTGTTTATTTCAACGGGAGCGCTCGTATTAAATTTCTAAATGTCGCACCTGCGTCGTCGGGAGCACGATGTTTGCGACGAGTGCAATCTTGTCTCGCTCTAGGATTTTACTTCCACGTGGTAAAGCGCCCCTGCACCCGGCGCGCACATCCGGCGAACGAATTCGCGCGATTGAGAATCACTGGAGCTTGAGGCTGGCGACATGACGATGCCATTACCGCGTCGACCTTCTCCCACACCCTCAGCCCCTCCATTCTTCTCTCTCTCTCTCTCTCTCTCTCTCTCTCTTTCTCTTTCTCTTTCTCTCTCGCGCATTCTCTCCTCTCACTCTCCCTTTCTGTATCTCTCTGTCCTCCTCGCGCCATCGTCCTCCATCGTTTTTCATCTCGTCCGCGCACCGCGGGTCTCGAATTATACACAGACAGCGCCACTTAAAATAATACACCCGTTACAAACTGAACATCAACGTTAAAACCTGTCGTTTTCTGTAAGCTGGAATTATGGAAATTTCGTCGCGTAACCTTTAGTAGTGTCCCTCTTCTTCGGCTACCTTCCTCTCCGCACTCTTGATTTTTTACGGCGATAGGACGCGAGGCTGAGATACGCTAATTTCGCGTTTTCAACGAAAAATGATACGATAAGACAAGGTGTAACAACTCGATGGATTGCATCGTGCGAAATTCTAAGGCGCGTTATTATCTATCGGGAGCTAACTTGTGTGCAGTTTGCAATTTTCAATGTTGCCGGTCTCCGAGGCCGATCGAATTGGTGCGAAGTATTCTTGAAAAATTATGCACGATTGGTAGCATCGTCGATGTAATGCGAGCAACGGTACCAAGTGACAGAAAGAATAATCGCGATAATATCCGAAACTGTCTTTCGAAATCGAATTGTAAACGCAAGACACGCCGGGTGTGAGCGACGTAAAATCGAACGGCGCATTTAATCAAAGACAGTATCCCTCTTCTGAACTATTCTCCGCGACACTCTGCTCATCCGCGGCTAATCGAAATCTCTTCACTCCGGGGGATATCGATATTCTCGTAAAAGGGTAATGTAACGGCGGAAAATCCCGGCAATCGCGATAGTGAGCGGCGGCTAATAAAAGATTCGCTTAATTAGAATCTTCGTTAAGAGACCACGCGTAAGTCTTACTCTCCCTACCTTCCTTCCCCTCCCCTCGTACCTCGGGGCCGACCGAGATCCTCAGGTAAAAACGTAAGAACTATTTTCATTAAACTCGGCGGCGAGTTCGCGCTGCAAAAGTCTTCCGCTTTTATAGGCGAGTGCCGAGTGGCCGCGTAAAGAGATTAAGCCGGTGGAAACGCGGACGAAGGCGGGAAGGGAGAGACTACGCGGAGGGTATGTTTCGTTATTAATTCGCTCTTATTAATTCCACTCGGCAGATTCGAACGGAACGGACGCCGCACATCATCGTCCGATCGATTCCGAGCCTTCCCTCCATCGCCTCTTCTCCCAACCCGCGTTTCTCCCGATGACTTCAATTTGGATCGTTAACGCTGATTCCCGTCAAATTGCCGTACAAAAGAATTTTTCTCGAGGAGGAGCGGGCGACGCGGGTTCTTAAATGACCCGCATGTGCCGGATGCCGTCGACGAATCGGTCGTTTCAGCGTGCCGATCTACGTGCCAATCTAAAATTATAATTCGCAAAGACCGTATTTTATATTCGACGATAATTTTCGAGCATTTGCACGCCATATCGTGCAATTGAATTATCGTTTTTTTTTTCTTTACTCACATTTAATATTTTAATCGGAAAAATCGCGCTTAATAAGATTGCTTTCACGTTAAGCCAACGTCGCGCGTCGCTCGCGAGAAAGGGAAACGCAGGTAGCTACAGCTGATGGGAACGTTCCCCGCGCTATTTATGCGCGGGATGGAAAAACCGTAAATGCGATTCGTTCGGGCGGAATCGACTCGCGGAAAACGGCGCAACAAAGAAACGCGGCGAAGAATCGGTGTCCTTCCGACGCGCGGACGGTACCCATTGGCGGAACACCTTCTTTCAAGTCGGGTGCACCGAAGCGCGCGCGCTCGATTTTCCGCGTTACGTTACGTACGTACGTACGTAACCGCGGCCGAGTTATTTCAATGAGCCGGCATCGTAGGAGTAGAGGACGGCGGCGGACAGACACGCGGAATGGGGAACCGACGACGCGGCGTGGCGCGGCGCGGCGCAGTCACTGATTTAACGCGAGACAATTGAATCTAATTACGACCGTCGCGGTAGCCAGTGATACTCAATCCCGCCCATTCCGCGTCACGTTTTTTTCCGTATCCTCCGTCTAATTCTCTATCGAGTCGATATTGTACGCGGCGACGTTAGCGCTGAGCTTCACGGCAATATTTTTCCCGCCCGTCAATTTCCTTCTCCCCGTTACGGTAATGATTAAAAAGACTCGTAACGGCACATGCTAAGCCGTATCTAAATTTTCATCACGGTGCTGCAATATTGTGAAAGCTGCTGAATTGAATATATATTCTTTCAAAGTTTCAATTAGGATGAAACCTTAATCGAACTTGTGCGAGAAAATCTCTGGTAGACTTTACCGAAAATCTTATTCGACCAGCATTTACGCGACTCAATGCGAGTTCTTTGATTAATCTGTGTGATTAAACGTGTTATCTTTAGACGAAGATCAATCCCGCTGTACTAGGATGCGCGTGATAAGGCAATAAATCGCGCAAAAATGATCGACGCGCCGCGAGATACTGAGAGATATGTCGATTGAGTTCGCACAGAAGAACGGGCATTAACGAGCGTTATGCGATTTCCGAGTATCGCACCGCGGCCGTCGCATTAGCGGCGTTAACGTCGGTATGTAACGCGTATATTGCAATCTGACGGTTTCAGATTGGTCGGCGCACTCCACCGGTTGCTCCATCGAGGCGCGGCGCCACAGCGCGCCGAGCCGCATCGGGCGCCCCTGGCTGTTCATTAGAGGCCGCATTGTCCGCTAACTAAGTACAGACACAGCCCTACCCACAGCCCTCGACCAACCTACTGATCTCCGAGGGCCCTCGTGCCCCTCGCGACCGCCACGTAGAATCTCTTCCATCCCCGCTGTCCGCCGTTCTACGGAGCTCTCTCGCTCGAATCTGTCTACCGTTCTGCTCGCGCTTACTGCCGTAGTCCGACTGAAGGTGGATCCAACCCACGAGCGCGAACAAGCACGAATGAACGGACTTGCTTCAAGCGTGGACGAACAAAATTTACATCAACAAATAAATCCCATTTTTCGAAAGAAAAGTAGTTACTAAAAGCAAAAGTATCCTTTCCATAGCTGGATACAAATCTGGAAATAGTTGGACCATCTTAATAACTATATAAGACACTCAAACTGGTTGCTAGAATGTCAAAACTTTTTGCAACATTATTATCATGCTTGAGTGTTCTATAATTATTTTGATAATTCAACATAATTATTTTCAGATCGGTATCTAGTATCTGTATCCTAATTTTTATATATTTCGACAAAATCATTTTTTTTTTCGTGTAACTATTGTTATTTTTCCGACAATAATAAATAATGATAATAATATTAATAAACAACATAATTAACAAGATAGGAAATTCGAAACTTATTACCCACAACGGATTTATTTACAGAATTTATGAATGAAAGTGATTTATCGAATAACGATAGCATCGAAATTTTCATCGAGGAAAAATCGAGTTTAAATTTATTCCTTCAATCGGGAGGAAGCGGACTGAATTTTCGTGCGTAAAATTTCTATTGTCCCGAATATTAAAATCTTGGCTCTTCATTAATAGCTGTAGTCACAGTACCACAGCTTAACATGGCCTGTCAATCCGGTGAGAGCCGAAACACGTTCTTTTTAGCCATCCCATCTTACATTATCGCGCTATTATTATTTTATCTTCTACAGTAGCTTTTATCCTCTTCCTCTCTCTCTCTCTCTCTTTGGCCCGAGGCTTGCCAAGCCGCGTCTGGTGGCTCGCGCTGCTCGACAAACCACTTTCACCCACTCGTTCCCCTCCCTCCGTCTTTTCCCATCCGCTTCTGCCGACACATCCATCCCCGTATCTCACTCCGCCGCCACTCGATTCAGCCTCGCCGCGACGCCACGCCACGTTCGATTTCCACGAGGACGGCGACGCTGCAGCGTCGCGCAAAGTGCCGGTCGAAGAGTCTCCCTTGCTACTTCGCCCGGCAGGATCGGTTTTTCTGCACTCAACGATAGTGGAAGTTTACTGTCGCCCGTGATACGTCGACTCGACGTACATTTTAGCTGTAGCTATCGCCGGCGCGGCGTGTGAGGCTTCCATCGGGCGGAATGCATTCCACTCGATGGAGACAATCAATCGGATTAGTAATCTGTCGCGAAACAGTTTCATTCGGTCCATTAGGGATTACGATTTAAATACTCATATATGAGAACTCAAACCTGTACGCACAGATGAGAAATTAACGGTATCTAAAGGTATAATGGAAATGATAAATTGCCAGCGTTTACTTCATGGATGAATCACCGAAATGCGAAGGACGAATTAAGTCGGGAAGGGCAGAGGGAAGAGCAATTTACTTATCAACTTCTCTCGCTGGATACGTCTTAACGAAGTAATAAAAGCGTCATGATTGGCAAGCAATTTATGAAAACGTGAATGCTAACGACGTTAGTTAACACCGACTACCTTCCAACTTGCGATACCTTAAAAGCGTGTATGCGTCGATATACGCGTACGCGACCGACTTGCCAGACCTGATTGGCTAGAAGAGGCGGAAGCCTTCCAACGCACGAACACACGACACGACACGACGACGCGACGGGCTGACGAAGGGAGAAACACGTAGTCGAGCTAATCGCATTAGGGACACAACGGCCATAAATATAAATACTCGGGGCAACCTGGCCCGACCGAATGTTAATTCCGGCCCGTTCTCGTTACCAGCTAATAAATGTGCATTACAATCACCCAGATATGGAAATCCGAGCTACGCCTATCCAAGCACCTTACCGGGTCGACACAGCCCCCGTGAGTCGACTCGACGTCGCCACCCTTACCACTTCCCTCTCCCCCCCTCCCCCTCGCCTACCCTGATGATGGTGAACACTGTGGACGTCCGATTCAACGACCGGCTGGACAGGCAAGCTCGTTACCCTTCGACCAACCGACGGCGGTCAACGGGGCTGTATTACCAAGTCCGTGTATTCCGCTATGTAAATACGGAGACCGACGAAAAGCGATCTTTGAGATCCGGAATCGAGACCGGGAGCACTAACCCCGGCACCATTATAGCCGCTTGTGTAACGACCGGGGAATCGAATCCCCATAGTGTCTATAAGCGATATAATCGATGCCTCATTATAGTATAATCGGGCTATTCATGGATCTCCGCATTGTCCTCCCGTAACTGAAAACATTTCGAAACGTGTCTCTTATAACGATGTGTTTCTCGTAATGACAAAATGAATTGAGTAGCGGAACTTAATTAACGAGTACTAACTTAAACGATGTTTGCTACGTCGAAAAGCTCGCTATTAATAATTATAAAAGCAATGCTCGACGATTTCTGCCTGATTTCGCTGCATCGTGTACATTTTTCCGAGTGCAGCTAAAAAATTAACAGGCGTAATGGAGTTGAACCGATAATTATCTACGTTAATCTTTCAGCTGCGAAAAACGCGCGCGATACAGGAAAAATCGGACGAAAATCGTTCGTCATCGCGTTGATTACCTCGAACGTTTTAACACGATTGAAACGCTGATCCAGTAATGTTCGTTAATTAACATCTGCATCTTTATCCTGGCGGGCAATGACCATATGAGCATAAGGATGTATGCGCAAATGTTATCTCTTTGAGTCACAACGACGGTCAATTACCGTCCTCCCCACATCACACTCATTACGCTAAAAAGTTCATTAACGAGCGTAATGAACTTAATCGCTAATCGCCGAGCTATCTTCGCCGGCAAAGGGACACGGGCGTTATGTTACGGAGCGCACGCATGGTGGATGTGTGCGCGTAAGTGTTATCTTTTTGAGACGCTCGCCAGCGCGCCGCTGCGTTGCAGCTGCGCTTATCACAGACTCGCATGAGACATGGTCCGGATACGCATGTGGCAAGACAGGTTTCCCTACTTAACGTACCCGCATAAACGGCCGTCCCTAAAATGCCTATCCAGCTATAATGCGCACTCGACACGCACGCACGGATTCGATAAGCGCGTTATGAGAATATCTCGCGCTGCGCTACAACGTTTCTCCCGGTTCCTCCTCTCCAAATGAAAATTGAAGACCCTCGAAAAGCATCGTAATTAATACAGCGTCCGAGCGTATCCTTCCATTATCACGCTATCGATGACAGAAATGTATAAGCGTGTCTATTTGTTACGAAAATTCAGTACGAGAAACTAATTTTCAGAACCAACATAATCATGTAGGATTGAGCGTTCCCAATAAGATGCTCATGATCCATCGTCGTCGTGACAGTTTCGCTACAAGCACGAACAAAAAACGCGTAAGCGGCCGTGAAGTCCCGACTTTTCCCGCGCTATTTGATCGATGCTATTTTCCACGTCGCTCGTGTGTAGGTGCGCGTGTACGTGTGTGCTCGCGGATGCGTGTATACACATAGTGGCACGTATACACATGTGAGCGCGCGTGTAGGAAGAGAGCGAGCGGAGCGGAGCGAACCGTCTCGCGATCTCGACTCGCTCCAATATCCGAGTTTTTTGACAGCAATTTCGGTCACGTCCGATAATATATCTGGATCATTAATATAAAGCTCGGCCCACATCCCGCGCATCCCCGTCGCGGGGAAATTGCTTTTCAATCCCCTATACCGACCGTCGCCCCGTCCCGCCTGTCCCCCCTCGCGTAGCGGCCGCGTACCCCACCCCCGCGGCCACCCGCCATCTCCGTCTGTCCTCCGCGCGTCCCTCTCGCTCCCTTTCACCCTCCGGCTTTCCTATACGCGCGCGTATCACCCGGTAGATTCCTCTCGTCGATGTCATTGCTGCTATGGCGTTCGATCTCAAAAGTCGGATTTATGCGAAATCCAATGATGCAGGATTCGCGCGGAACTTGCCAACTGAATTTCTTTTTTCACATGGTTCATATGTTATGTTTAGTGAAGCTGCAGTACGCTTTTAAGACTCCGTTAAAAAAATATCAGATTATTATTTGATTTATTACAACGTGATGCACCGTCGCCGTCGCTTTATTGCAGCTTTTTTTAACAAATGCGGCAATCCTGACCTGGTATTCACCCAGCACTCTCGCACGCTTTTAAGTTCGCCCCGCATTTTCGTGGCTCAAAGGGTTGCTCGCCCGCATTAGCTCGGGGAAACAGCAGCCATCAGTATACACCGTCCGTCCCTAATACGCGGCTGCGTACGCAAACACGCGCAACTCACGAAAGTCCACAGAGTACCTACGCGCGCGTCCCGAATGGATGCGGGATTACGGATCAGAGTTAAAGTACGTCCACGTGTGAAAACGAGTTCGAAAGCGAAAGTACCAAAAGAGATAGAGAAAAGAGAGAGAGAGAGAGAGAGAGAGAGAGAGAGAGAGAGAGAGAGAGAGAGAGAGAGAGAGAGAGAGAGAGAGAGAGAGAATATCGAGGGATCGCCGAAATATTGATACTTTAAACCGGATAACGAGTACTTTCGATACCGACATTCCTGCACCCGGTATTGGTACGGTTACCGATATTTTTGAGCATTCCTGTACTCCGGAACAAGGCTGGACATCGGTTCGTGTAATACGTGCGCGCTACCCGGTAGACCATACCGCTGCCCGGAGCCTGCACGGAACACCCTCCATAAAGACGATCCCCTCGATCAGATAAAAAATATATTATAGCTAGCACGATCCAGGGGCTCGATACTTCGACGAGGCGCTCTCTCTCTCTCTCTTTCCCTCTCTTTCCTCGGGAAACGGACAGCGCATCCACCCCCGTTATCCGAACCCCTCAACATCCCCACGTCCTTCTCCTCCTCCTTCTAGTCGCTAGCTGGAAATCGCTATCGAGCGATTCGAGCGCTCGGATGCAGATCGTTGCATCGCCGCCGAGCCGAGTCTCGGGGATGACATATTCGACGAAATTAGATTCCGCGGCGAGGGTGGAAACGCGCGCTCCCGATGCGCGGCCACTTTTACTGTCTTCCCTCGTGGTTTCCCGCTGGTTACTCCGATTGTTATCCGTGAGCGAGAAGGGGCAGACAACGCGAGGTACATACTTGCCGACACGGCTCCCTCTTCATCGTCGAGTGCATCGGAAAGCACCGATTTCGCGCCGGCAGGATTGATCGAGAAAACCGCAGCAACGGCATGTTGAATGACACCGAGTCAATTTTACAATCGGGCAAATGGAAGAGAACCGCGAATCGCATCATTAAACTCTAGCCAAGCTTTTATGGCGAAGAAAGGGGGACGAGGAAAATAATAGATTTTTTTATATACAGATAAATATAATCTAAAAAAAAAAATACGTGAGAGATTTTAAGAGCAGTTTTAAAACTTATACTTGAAGTGTTTAGACCTTTAGCAGATTTTTTCACCTATTTTTCATCTATAGATCCTTTGACCAATGTAGGATCGATTTTTCCTTAGCGTAAAGTTGAGTAAAGTCATTTGTCGTAAGTTTCCAATTTTCAACATTAAATAACTTTGTAACTAATCCTTAAATTACAAATTTGTTAAAGTAGTTTACCTGGAATTAAATGAGGAATAAGGTTTTACTATCTTTTAGCATCTTTCAAACTTAGTTCCATGAAAAATCCTCTTCATTTTCAGTTGCTTGTAACTTAGAAACTATGGCCCCCTTGACATTGTTATTAAGGAAAAATCTATTTCGAATTGGTCAAAGAAGTCAATAGTCAATAAATCATGTTGGAAAGTACCACTTGGACTATTTCAAAAATTCTAATTCTGAAATTAAATCTACTATTTCTCTCGTTAGTACAAAAGTTTAAGCAATTAAAGTAGAAATTGTTTCGGAAGGCGCGTGGTTTCTTTTTTTTCTCTGTTCGCGCCGACCATTTGCGGGTGGCGCGTATTATCGCGATTGTGCTCTTTCCGAACAACCAATATCGCTCTACAGCTGCACGCGCGCATATCTATCGCGACCGACAAAGCTCAATGGGCAACGAAGAACCATCGGAAAAGCTAATACAGCAGCGTGGCAGAAAGGAGGGAGGGGTGGGGGGAGGGGGAGAGGGTGCAGAACAGAATGGAGTACCACGATGGGGGTTGGTGTCGGAATTGGAGTGAGGCCGGCACCCGCGAGCAGCCAGACCGAGGGGAAAGCGTTTAATTCATTACGGAGATTAAAAAAGTAAATTGCCTCGTCTCCGCGCGCGAAAGAACAGCGAGATAATCGCGCGGCCGAACGGACACATTCGGCCACGAAAATATTTAATTAAATTCATGACCGCAAGATACGGTTGTTTCGGGCTCGGGCTCGCCGGAGCGTGCGGTCGAGAAGAGAAAGTAATTATCTGAATCTTTCCGAACGGCCGGCCACGTCTCTTTTTCACGGAAGAAACGGCTCTTTGCCGATGGACGGCGATGGATCGTCTATCTCTCTCGGTGTTGCGAGGAGGGCGGGGAGGGGAGAAACCGGTAATTGCGTCCAGATCATAAGAAAACCCGTCTAATTAACACATTGGCCACGGTGCATATCGGCAACGTCAATACCTTTTTTCTTCGTGCCGCGCGTGATTGGCCGATACACCCGTAATTTTAGCTTTGAGCCGTGCAATCCGTTTTCAGCCGATACCAAAGCGATTCCCGTGTAACGAATAAAAAAAAATGCTCTCCGGGCTAGTTTGAAAAATTACGCTCGACTACGTATGACAAACTTTTAATTTGTGAGCGAAATAAAAAGACTACGGAGTAAGGTACAAGTACAAGAGAGTATTACTTCGCCCGCTCAAATGGTGTCTCGTGCAAGATTCAACCGTAAAAACTTGAAATTATTGGAGGTGAAATTTTCTCAAACATGCGGGGTAAGATCTCCCCCGACGGATAAGAACAAAGAAGAAGCAGAAGGAATAAAGATTTTTGCATAAAGGTATCCGGGAGGGAAAGTGTATAAAGGCCAACGCGCCTAATTTATGTGTCGCAATACGAGGATCCTCTCCAACTTGTTTCATCCATGATTGCCCCAAATGGAATAGCGTATAAATATCTTCTCGTATAAGAGTGGATTTCTGACCTATAAGCGTGGCGCAATAATAGCAGCGGAGCGGAACTAAAAACGGCCGGACCGTCGCATCGTCTGGCCCACCGACAAGAAGTCGTCTCGATTTATGGGGTCCGTGCATTAGACTTGAAAGGCGTGGTTTTTCGTCCGCCAGCGTCATAGAGAGACTCCGAAAGAAATTGCGGTTACGACTTGCAGTTATGATTTATTAACACTTTAACGGCCGAGCAACGGTGTTGACAACGCTCCAAATACATTCTCGTGCATGTTTCGAAAGCTGATCGAGTGCGAAACATCTTGTTTAATTCGTTATAATTCTAGTGACTTAAAAAATTGATTAAAAATTATTCTTCATTTTATAATAATCTCTTATTAATACTATAATCATTTTAAGTCTTACTAATTTGAGGTTATCTGAAAAATTGCATTTTTGAAACAGTAGCTATTGTATATAAAATTTTTTAAAATACCGAAGGAAGCAACGGTATCATGGTATTCCGTCTATTTTTCTAATTCTTTGAAGAACGTTAAAGGTTTTTCTCCATTTCTCTACTATGCTAGTTAAATACAATTTTTAAATGTGATTGCCTTTAAAATTGCGTGTGATTAAAGTTATTAAATACAAAATTGGCTCGCGGATCCCTTCTTTTAATGTATCGGATCATGGCAGGACGCGACGAGTCGTTTCGTTTTCGATAGACACGCGCGCTGACTCGCCAGACAATACGTTATTACGATCCAGCTTTATAACCTACCTCTTATATCCGTCCCCTCGCACAACGCAATCTCATTATCGGGGATGCACTCTCCGTATTAATACCGAGAACGAATTAACTTTCGGAACGTGACGGCACCAAATATCATTAACTTTATATCACCTAGCGCGAGCGAAATAATACAGGACTTCCGCCCGAGGTAACTATGACGCATTTCTGCCAGGCGAGACGTGCTAATCAACTGATGAGTTTTAAGTCGATTATTGAATGCCGACTGACGCCGGTTGTCGCCATTGAAAGTTAGAGACAATCGCGCTTAGGATTAAAAAAAAATAGTTTAAGCGAATACCGCGTCACGCGCTTATAATTTTTCGAAATATTTTTCGTTTAAATTATTCCGTGGCAACAGGATACAAAAACAGGCATTTGTTTCTGCATTCATTTCCCACGGGACGCGAAAATTAAGCGCATTTTTACGGAATACCCATGTTCTGGATTTTCGATATTCTAGTGTTTCGTAAATTTTTCCGTACATGGAATCTGGCTATTACGACCGAGTGTAGCGAATAAGGGGATGCAACCGGGTCGGAGGGGGGGTTGGGAAAACAGCGCGGCGCGGCGCGGCGCGGCGGTTCGCTCGATTTCGAATAAAGTTAATTGGAAAACATTGTACTACGGGACGGGACGGGACACGGAATTGTGACGAAGGAGCGGTGTGGCGGGACGACGGGCTTGGGGGCGAGGCGAAGAGCAAAGGGGGGGCCGACGGATCGGCGAGAGGGAGAGGTGAGAGGTTGGTGAGTTAGCGAAAATTAATATTCCATATCGGGCCATCGCATCCGACAACGTCGACGATCGACCTGAACTCGCGCGACAAAAAGCGAGTTTTTCCAACGGCGACGGTGAAAAACCGATGACGACTTGCGTAATGTTATATTCGTGCGCGCCTACACGGCAATACGCGCGCCAATGTAACGCCGACTAATTATCGCGGTCGCATTAATTGTTACGTAAATTAATAAAGGTATTAACGTTGGTCGCGCGCGCGCGTCAATCTCATGAACATCGTTCGTGTTACGAGCGTAACAACTCGTCGCGCGAATTCCTAATTACTGAGTTATCCGGAATACTCGCCGTCCAATAATTACGCAATACTCGATAGCTAATCGATCGCATCTTCGTAAATATTTCAAAAGACTTAACCGATTATGGTGCTTGCCGGATAAATACGGTTTTGTACGTAGCACATTATAAAAACGTCAAACGACGATAACGAAGAAAAAAATCACATTTACTTTTCTTTCCTAATAATATAATTAATATGGCGAACTTAGAAAAGGATGCAGTTTTATCATGTATATATTAAACATGTGGAATAAAATTACACTCCCATATATAATACATATGTCCAAAAAATTGACGAGTATGAATTTTGCTTCTCTATTTCTCAAACACTGAAAATTTTTTGGCAGAGAAATTTTTACCAGACGGAATCTAAATTTAAGTCTTCTTGCGGGGGATGCTTTCATATCGACGATCAGTTATGTGCTTCCAATAAAGATTGTGCAACTAGCCGGTGATGCCGAGTAATCGATATCTACAAAGCAGAGCTGTGGACACTATTTACAGTCGTGTCAAACGAAAAAGAGATATCCGCTGGCGCGGTAAATTGTTTTGCGACTAATTTAAGTTCAATCGGATGGCGTAGTAACTTCGCGTGTAACACGTCACTAAAAAAAAGGGGAGAGAGAGAGAGAAAAAGACGTAGCGCTAATAGACAATCGAACTGTCCGGATTGGGGCCATCCTGGGAACATTTTTATTAGCGATGCCTTCGATCCCGTGACGTCGAACCGCGGCGCAGCTCTCCGCGGGATATCAAATTTCGTAACAACCCGGCCAGAGCGGTAGTCGAGTTATTTCAGGTGGGCGAAAAACGCTCAAAAACACACACGTGTCATCATGTAGTGTTATTTTTGCCCGATCGTAACCGTAATTGGATTTGGTGCGCAAATTGGTAGCGGACCGAATCTCTCAAATTCCAGGAAAATCACGAACCATTGGCAACCGAGATGTTTCATTCATAAAGAAAGCTCGGCGACGAGTCGTCGCTCGATTTGAATTATAATCTGCGTGCTCCGAAAAAGATTTCTCTTTCTTTTTTTATCAAAATTCGTTCGTCGTAAATTACAAGAAAATTACACGGAGATGATAAAAAGCAACGAGAGAACGGGGGAGATACGAGCTGCGTCCACGGCCGTATCTCGCCGTGGATATCTCGCGTTTTCGATCGACGCCTATGAGAAAGAGAAGCTAGGAAGTCAGCCGAAAGAAACGGTACTTCGAGGATCACCGCGGATGAACGTTCCATCCCATAAGCTTGTCCTCCATCGGAACGTATAGTGTCTCGTGGCTTGGTGCACGGACTGCGCACCGCTGCTGCATCGTATGTCGCGCCTCTCTACCCCTCTCCCTCCCCGGTTCTCCCGGATACGTGCAGCCCGAAGATGCGCCGCGGGATCACCGACTGACAGCTCCCTAATGGAACCCGTAAATACCGCATGGGAGGCACGTTATGTTTTTCAAATGAAATCCCGAAAATTTACTTCGAAAACTCAGCGTTGCGTCGTCGCCACCGTTGCCGTTCATCGTCGTTTATCTCCGAGGCGACATATTTCGTTCCACCGATAATAACACTAAATCGTATGACGATTGTTATTGGTCGTTTCGGTTATATTGAAACATGAATCGAGAGCATTTGCAATGACGTTGCGCCGTTATGCGATTTGACGGGCATGATAATCTGATCTAAAGCGACAAAAAAATCATCGGGGACAGATAATTAGGCGAGCTCCGTATTGATTGATTCAATTTCCAACTCGATGGAACGTCCACTTTAATTACACGAACGAACAATACGTCGGCGATTAATATTCATATTGCGATATTGTAATATCGCGATACGTAATACCGTAATACGCTAATATCCCGGATGTAATAATAGTCCGCTTAGCGTTATTTATGCGCGATTAATTACTGCGGTGTAAACGTGAAAAAGGAGACAAAAGGGCGAAACGCCTTTCACAACACCTCATGCAGACGCGTATTTAGTTACATTATTACCGCACATGTATACTCGACAATTACCGGTGACGAGATGCGGGCGCGTATACGTAATCGATATCGAAGCCAGATAAAAAGTGATATTACGGTCGCCGCGATTATGATACCCGCATCGCAGATCGAATCGGTCGGCGCGGCGGCGGCGGCGGCGGGCGCGCTGCTCGTCCGCGCTCCGACTGCGACTCCGGGCCAGATATAGGATGCAGATTGCAAATACGATTAAGCGTTATTGCGTTTTCTACTTTTCTCGGAATTACATTCTTTCAAATTTTATTACCCGCCGATATCGATTGGCCGTGGCACACCGCCGTCCTCTTGGCATGCGCACTCGCGCACGCGAGTTAACACGTATACGAGCCGACCGACCGACCGAATGAACGACGTTACAATCGTCGCGCGCCAAAGCGTATCATGTTAATTTGCAAAAATTGACGCTTTGTGAAAGAGCTCGAGAAGTCAAACGGCCGAGAAGCTGGCGGACTAAAATGGTTTTGATCGCCCGCCAAACGAATTTCTGAACGAATCCGTAACGACTAAAAAGTCATCACCCGACAACTTTCGCATTACAAGGATTGGCCTTCCTTTTTTTTTTATTTTATCATTTTATGTGTGTGCGAGCGTAAATAATTTTTCGTTCGGAAAAAAAAGATTTTCGAATCGAGTTTCTTTCTCGTCCATCCCCTCCGTTGTTTCGCAACCAATGGTACAGGCGATAGGAGCGCTTGTAGATTCGCGCCCGTTCGTGCCAGGGCAAAGTGGCTATTTTCCGGCCAGTGCTCACCGATTAAGAATCCGATCCCGGCCAAGGAGCAAGGGATAATCCAAACGCGAGAATCACGAATGAGCTTCTTCCCCGAGTTTAAGCATTAGGCGGTACAAAAAATAAAACCAACGGTGACGGCAAGCATTCTGATGCCCGTGCGTTTGGATTCCATTTCCGATTGCCATTCGCGTGCGACGCATAAATCATTACGAAGCTAACGAGACAGTTCTATCATCTTCTTATATAATTTCCGTAAAATCCTTCTCTCGTGAAATCTCATTCTTACCGGCCAAGTCAACAAGCAAAATCGAATTATTTTGCGAAAAATAAAATACGGGGGTAAAGGGAAGAAGTTGAGGGACGGTGAGAGAGACGAGTGAACTAGCGAACGGCCGACGAAGGGAAAGGGGAATGGCGGCCGTGAAGTAAATAGGAGTCGTGGTCGTTCTGCCGCAAAATTGTATGTGAAATTGTGCGATGTGTCTTGCGAATTGAATCGCCGGAAACGACATTGATTTTATTGCTTGTTTCCAGCGCTGTATACTTCATCCTACCCTCTTCTCCATCTTCCAACCGCCGACCCCCCCTCGTCCTCTACTCAGAATCGCGACACGTTTGGCATCTCGGCAACCCTTACTTCGTTGCCTTCGCGCGAAAGATACCGATATAACGTTCAATCGGTATCGGTATCTATAAAAAGCAATTTCATTCGAAAAAGAAATCGCAGAATTATTTGGTTTAGATTCTAAAAAAATCAATCTATCTAAAAATCGATCCTGTAATCTTCGTGCAAATGTATTACACAAAAAGATTGTCGGAGAAAAGACAACAAACTGAACGATAAAAACGGTAAAAACTGCGTCGCTATATAATTTTTTCCAATTGCGAAAAACTGCTACTCGCTCAGAAGCGAATGCGCGGGCCATAATTTTCCTTCAATGATTTACCACGGGCTAATTGCAGAATGCAGCGAGCGGTAATATCGCTTTGCAGGGTTACGTCCGGGGGAGGGTAGCTATACTTTAGTTTGCAATTTAAACTTTACTTCCTCCGGAATTGATTAGCTTTTAGTAATTAAGCAAGCAACGCCTTGGACCCCCGCCCCCCTCACGCCCGTTCCCTGCGCCGCGTTCACCTCTCGCTCCATCCTCTCTCTCTCTCTCTCTCTCTCTCTCTCTTTCTCTCTTCGTCTCTTTCTCCTCTACCTCCTCCACCACCTCTACACCTCCATCTCGTTCCCTTCACCCTTCCCGCAGCTATTTCCCTTTTCTCGTTCGAGTTCGGTCATACTATTCCATTTCGGCGAACGCGCCTGCGCCGATTCACACGCGCGTGCACGTACATACACTCGCGCACGCACACGCATCCGTTGATTCTTCCGTCCTATACGTCCCCCCTCCTCCCCCCGCGATCCGCGCGAGCTTCCCTCTCGACGTACCCTCTCTTCCTAAGTGCCTTGTTTCGCCACTGATTCCTCATCCGGTCGGCTGTGCGCCCGTTTTCGATCTTATTGAGAGCTATCGAGAATCACCTCGCGATCGATCCTACGTTCCGTTTATTTCCATTTGCCTTATTCGTATGTAATAAAATTAATTAAATAGAGCAAATAGTATGTAATAAAGTACGTAACATTAATCGAAGAGCTTATTGTTAATCGTATTTTTTTAATATCACATTACATCAACATTTAAACCTTAAAATCTGTAACTTAATTTTACATCTTAAAACCTACACTCTTAGAAAATAGCTCTCCATAATCTCTTAAAGTTCTTGAAAATATGGTTTTAGGGATAAGATAATAGAAATGAGCGATAAATCTTGTTTCAAAAGCGAGTGTCGCACGAGGAATAACTCGTCTATTAAGTGCGCCAGTGCGCATGGCTTTATACGGCGCTATACTGAGAACCACTGCCGACGCGATTTGAATTTCAATTTGTCGCCAAAAATTTCACGAGTACGCAGTAGACTTTTATCAGGATGTAGAAGCGTTTCGATATAATTTTCATGACGGGCAACACAGGAAGCCCGCCACGCTATCGATCGAACGTCGAAAATGTAATTCGATGCCAACGCATCTTGCTGCGCGCGTAGATTAATGCAAATTGTGCGGAGTGTCTCGATTTTCGGGAGCATGCAGCGAATCAACGAATTACATTCCGTCAGCGACAATAAGCGCGAATTGACATAATTCGATCTTTACGACGTGGCGCCGCGCCGCGCCGCGCTATCAGAATCTTTTCAAGGTTTAAAGATAATTGGGACATTGAATGTTTATTGAAAACGCGCGAAACGGGAATTGGATTAAGTACGCCGTTTTAAATTGGATCTCGCGCGCGGTCGTCGCGTTTTCAAATCGTGGCACCTGCCACGCGAGGACAAAAACAAACAGAAACACCTCGCTAAAGCAGATTCGTTCTAATGAATCTGTTCCGATCGTTCCAACGAAAGTTCCTTCTCCGCGTCTGGACTCCAGACTCTAGAGCAGTCGTGATTCATCGCGATCTTTCGCTCGCCTGAATAATCGTCACAACTAAAGTTTCGTCATTCGTTTATCGCTCTCATTATACTCGCCGCTATCGTTATACCTTTCGCGAATTTATATCGCATTATTTTTTCCATCATCGTCGCGTTAATTACTTTTGATCTCGGAGTACAAACTCTTCCTATATACCCCGAGATGTACGTTTTCAATTTACTCACCAATGGGAGGGCGAGAAGGCCGCCGGCCGATGATCCGCGCGGAGAAATCCTCGCGACGGGTAGTCGTCCACTCGGAGCAATGCGACGTCGCAGTTCGGAGCACTCATGGGGCACGGGCCCGTCGTCGGCGTTTTCCTCGTTGTCTTCGTCGTTGGGGCTCGTTGTAAGGAAGATGAGAGAGAGACAGAGAGAGAGAGAGGTACGAGACTCGTGAGAATGAGAGAGACGGAGAGTAACGTTTCACACAAGAACAAGATTTCCGATATCCGGAATCTCTCACAACTCGGTGGGCTCGATGTGTCACGAGCGATCGATCCGTTGCACGCGTGCCGCCGCGCCGAGACTCTCGATGCCGCTCGTCCGCGCGCGCGAACACTCTTCTTCACGGGGATGCCAGATTACTTCCTTAGCGTACGCGCGCGGGCGCGCGCGTGTGTCGATCGCAGATCGCGGGGTCGGTCGCCCCCGTGTCGTTCACCGTTGCGTCAAGTCGTGCACTGAGACTGAGAAGCGGAAGCGGTACCCCTCGCCGCGGCCGTTTCAGCGTAGCTGCGCGCAACCGCGCTGGCCGATCGGCGGCGACTCACACTCGCTCCGCTCGTCGTCTATCCGTCCGTTTGTGTTTGTCGTCGTTCGTTCGTTCGTTCGTCGGTCCGTCCGCACGTCCGTACGCGACGGCACTCAGACGCGAAGTGACGAGGCGGCGCGGAGCACCGCCACCGCGACGCGAAACTCGCCGGGAGCACCCGAAGCCCCCGAAGCGGCGCGGCGCGATCGCGCGCGCGCTAGCCTCCTCTCGTGTTTACCTATCTCTCTCTCTCTCTCTCTTTCTCTTTCTCTCCCCCTTCCCTCGTTCGCTCTCTCTCTCGCTCCTACGTGCCTCCACACGCAGGATACACAGGATATACGCGGCTGCTGTGCCTTCCCCTTGCGTCATAGCGGAGATCACGTCACGCGGGGGGGCGCGCGCGGCTACGGGCCCGTCCACGCGTGGCGGAATCCGATCCCGCCGCTCCTTGGGCCCGTTCCCCCCGTTCCCCGTTCCCCGTTCCCCGTTCCTTGCGCGCATCGATCGCTGATGGTCTTTATCGCGGATTTACGCGCGAACCCCGTGTTATGTTGACGACTAGCAATGATCTGACAGTAGTCCATAATTTACGATGGGATCTCGCAAATTGCGAGAGAAAAGCCCAAAGTCGTAATCTTGGTAAATAATCCAAAGAACATTAATTCAAAATGGAATGTTTTGTTATCGCGTTGGGAAGATTGACTGGGAAATTGAGTGAACGCGCGAGAGAAGTTATACATATTAAGCGTTATACATATTACGGAAAGTTTACCGCCGAAAAAGTTAACGATGCCGAAAAACACGGCGTAGAACGAAATGCTCGTTCCGCTATTACGCCGCATATATTTACGCTGCATATTGCTGCCGGAAGCGGTATCGAACAACAAACATCGCGTCGGTGTAAACGCTCAATTAATATCAAGTAACGAATATCGGTTAAACAGTGATTTTGGCGTCGATCGGGTTTTATATGGCGCAGCGCGTGGAAAGTTTAACAAAATAGCGTTAATAATCTCGCGCGAGCGTACGCGCGGGAGAAAGAAAGAGACGGAAAGAGGGCGAGAGGGAGAGGGAATATAATCGTCGCTTTTATCGGCCTCTGCACCCGGTAACGAGTGCCCGAAAATTCCTCGGTCGGTCCACGCGCACTGACGTCGCCCACGCGATAATAATTACTGCTAATGTAAATGTTCGTTAATGGACGTCATTAAATGCAACGCCGGCGGAATGGCCGCGGGGCGCCCGTGTAAGTCTATACACACGCTCGCGGGGCTTTGCCAATTATATTAATTAAATAAACATTATAATCAGCTAATTAAATCTAGCGCGCTCAACCCTGTGCCTCCCTCGTGCCCCATACCCCCGCCGCTCCCGCGCGTACCCCGTCCGCGCCCCACCGTGAAGATACACAATATCATGAAATCCAATCGTGTCGAGCAAGATTTACTATCGGGAGTCGCTCGCGCGGTTCGTCGCGGCGCGCGGCGTTTCAACGAGCGCGGCAGACGCGACCCGACGCATAATTATTCGCTGATAAACGTTTAATGAAGCTGAGGGGGAAGAGGATTTTTACCGCGAACCGCGACGAGTATACGCCCGGCAGAAAAGTATCCTCGGGAAAGTTGCGGGGGCTGCGCGCCGCGCGGTGACGTTCGTTTCCCGATTAGATATCTCCGCGAATCCCAGCTTAACCCACGGTCGGTCCGTGAAAATTTTTATTCGGCCGATTTTGATTGCCTTCGGCGAACGCGACGATTCTTAAGATACGCGTCCACGTACACACGCGCGAATACGTTCGACGTCGACACGCGCGCGCACCCACACGGAGCTCTCGGTGCCGGCCGGTTACGCCGGCCCTCGAAAAGCGGTTCGTGTCATTAGTATGTTAATTGGTAACAGCCTGGCTCGCCTCCCCCGCCCCCGACTCCCGCCCCTTGTCATGCTACGCCGCCAGTCGACCCGGCTGCCTGCCACGTCGCGTTGCGAATGCATATACGTCGTCCGGGGCCCACCGAGTTTGTACGTTAAGATGTTTAATCACTTCTGTAATTAAACTGTCCCTCAAAGGGTTAATTGTCCCATAAACCCATGAATACGTTAACGAGCGCGCTACGCACCTCGCGAGCATCGCCAGTGGCCAAGGAGTCGCGACGGCAACGGGAAAGCAAGACGCATAAAAATGCCACGAAAAGGAAATGCAGACATAGGGATCGTTAGTCGTAGAAAAATCCCATAACTAAATGTATAATTTGAAAATATCCCGTTTTTTTTAAATGAAATTTAATTCCGTAAAAATTACATTTTCTTTAAATAAATTTTTTTTGTTTTTAATGATTTGCTATCGATGATAAAAAAAATACAATTCTTTCAACACATTCTTTTATCCTAGCTTTATTACGCGGTTATATTGTGAATTTTATATTAAATATAGAATTGCACGATTTTTATTAAATACGCGAGTTGCGCGATATTCAAAATAAAGTTTCATACGGATGAAAAGGCTATGACAAATTGGGATAAAATTGGTATCATAAAAAACAATATATAATTATTAAATAATAATCAATATGTTGTTATGAGAATATTAAATTGGCTCTCAAGATCCAAGAAGTAATTCATTAAATCGTGTTGCGTCTCAAAATTGATTTCGATCGAGTTCTTCGGCAGAAACGCGATTGCAATGCGGGCATAAGAGAACGCTAAATAACCGGGGTCCTCGCCAGCTCGAAAAGTAAGCGGCGAAGAGTGTTAATTTTCGAAATGAAAACGAGACATCCATCTTTAGCGAAATGCTTGGCGCTCAACGCTTCAGCGCCTGGCCCATTCCCTCTCGCTCAATGCATTAGAGTAATGAATTAATTTCCATTGGAGTTTCACCTCTGTCCTCCCCTTTGCCCCGTCGCCTCTGTCACGCGCAACCCATCCGCGGCTGTCCGGGTCGACCCTTACTACCCGGCGTCCGTCTCCCAGCGTTATATTCCGGATTTAAAATCTATTTTCCTAATTGTGATCGTGCTGTGGTTTGCCCGACTTTCCTTCTTGATTTCCATTCGCGTCTTCGCGAACACGCGCGTCAGTTTAACATCGTTGAACGACGGTTTCCGGCATAACGTCGAGATTTTAAGAATATCGAGCAGCTTCGATCTCTCCGAATAATCACGTTCCCCCATTAAAAAAATGAGGCGTATTTTCTCGCACATTTATCGTTCGTATCTCGCGTATCTCCTCGCTGAAATAATTCACGAGATAACATTAGTAATCGCGACATTTGGCGAGCACACGTTGAGTTTCCGCGGAAAAAAATGTCTGCATGAAGAATGGCGCGGGGTCCCACCCACCTTCTTCGCGTCTTTACTTTGCGAGGTCGTAAGGGCAAGCGAGCGAGCGAGCGAACGAGCGGCGTGACTGGTGGGTGAGCCAGGCGGTCCGGCGAGGGGAGAGGCTGCGGGGGACGGGAGGCACCGAGCAAAGGGGGAACCAAGACTCCGGTCAATTAAGCGCAGGAAATTAGAGTTTTAATTACGCAGTCATTCAGAAAATTACATCGGGGGCCGTGAAGAAGGCATCCGCAATCGGCCAACGAGCGGCGGCGGTGATGGTGGCGATAGGCAGTTTTCTCTGTTCCTAGACGATGATTTTTCGAAACGTCACGCGCTGAATATAAACGTTTTGGTAACCGTTTTTCATCTTCACGGGAAAGTCCTAACGAGATCGAACGAGTTTTGGAGGACGCGATTAAAAACGCCGATCCAATTAATAGACGTTACTCGATAACCGAGCAAGGACTCTAGTTGAATCGTGAAACGGAATACGACGTGCGTTCGCTTTAATTGCACTTCCTGCGATGACCCAAAAGGGAGAAGTTCGCTAATCTTCTGCCTCTCTTCTCCGCTTCTTTCCAAAGCCCAAATATACAGCCGTTTTGTTTCTGACGCAACAGATACGACCGAAAAACGGGACCCACGATAGAATATGGAATATAGCACACAGCGACGTATCCACGACGCGCCACTAGCGTTAAATACGGCTATTTGATTCCCGAGCTATGATAACGTTGGGCGCAGTATTCATATCAGATGAATGAGATGCGGTATTCAGACGCGCGGCAATTAGCGCAAAATGCACAGCTAAATAGCGATGTGGACGCGGACCCAAGGCGCGTTGATTGAATTGCATTAAATTAGCTCGGTTTTGTTTTAATTCGTTTCGTGTTTGGGTCCGACGATGAATATCGAGAGTTTCGGCGATGAAATCAAATATCTCTCCCGTCGGTTACATTTCCTTGCCCGTCCGCGCGCGCGAATCCGAGCCCGCACCAGCCTACGGCCGACGCGGACGGTCAGTCGATACGTGCATTCGTGTCGATTGTTTGTCCGCCCGGCCGGGATTATATTTTAATCAGTTTACCGATTTGCGGCCGGGACAGGATGCCTTTCCGTTAAATGCCTCCGCCCGAGCGAACTTAATCAAAAACGCCGCTAAACCCGGCAGAAAGAGGGAGAAAACTCGATTTGGCGCGACGAATTTTATTCGCGACGGTTTTCCGCCGAGCGGATGAGGATTCAGCGTCTCGACATCCTACGTGCTTGCCGATTTTTTACAATTCGACTTCCATATCGTCCAGGCAACGCAAGCTGCTCGATAATGCTCGAGAAATAATAGTTTAAAGACGTTTGATGTGTGTCAAAGACATTTCGACCTTTTATCGTTTCGAAAATATGTCGCACTGCGAGTAGATTGATCGCGACACGACCGAAACAATGTTGGCCACCATTCCCGGCATTAACAGCTTCGAATTAGGTCTCGATTTGGCCGGCGTCGAATCCCAAGTATGCAAATAATTAACGAACTTTAATTCGAGGCCGGGCTGCGTCTATTCGTACCGCGTCTACCGAAGCGGGAGCTGCGCGAAATTTTCCGCCGGGCGCAAACGCGTGCTCTCCCTCGTCCGTTATTCTCCTTAATCCCCCGCGATTTCGAGAAAACGTGCAGCTAGCCGGAGCGGTGGTGCTCGAGCGCTTCTCGCGGCGTGCACCGACTTTTTGGATAATTACAGCCGTCTCCGTCGGTCTGAGGCAATTATAATTGCCGACTCCTTTCGCAATTATAAGTTTCTGGGAGACTTACCGCGGCGCGACGCACAGCGGAAAACGGTAGGAGCCTCGGAACCAAAAGGGAGAAGCTCGCGAGGGAGAGAAGGAGAGACAGGGAGAAGCGAAGCGAGCGAGCGAAAGCAAGACGGAGAAAGCGAGAGAGAGAGAAGGCTGAGACGAGGAGGGGACGATAGGGGCGGTTGTGCTATACGTGGAAACGTTAATTGGGGTGACCTGCTCAGAAACTAGTTACCGGAGGGTTGCACTGATATTCCGTGGATCCTATATGCCGGTCGAGGGAGAGAGGGGGGAGGGGGGGAAGGGAGGCGAGTATGTGTAGCGGGTGGTACACGCTCGACGCAGCGGTTGATGCCCCGGACTCACGTCGTATTCCACGACGGTAACCAATCCGCCGCGCGCGCGGATGCTGCGAGTTCGTTAGCCCGCTGATTTGATGCAACCTGCACGCGCTTAGCTTCGGTCTGCCGTTGACATCACCGAGCTATAACGACGTTGTTGCGACGCACGCGGATTGCAAGGGCAACGTTGACGTCATTTGGGAGAAAAGGAGAATTCGCGCAAGAAAAATGTTGAGACAGAGGAACTTGAGTTTCGATTCGAGATTCTTATAGAGACCCGATATAAGGCCGATGGCGACATAAAAGATTTTATTTGATTAGCTTTTTCTATTTTCTAAAAATCAATACTGGAATCGTTTAAATAGTCGATCGCTTAATATTTCGGGAATTAGATAGCGGAAAAGAAGAAAAAGAAGATTTTGTCTATATAAATAATATTATTCCATTTGTAATAAAATGTTGTCTTAAAATCGGAGTGATAATGGATTGAAGACTGTTTTTAAACTCGTTTATCGCGTTACTCCTGTTCTGTTATACTATACGTCACGCTTGTTACTCATAGAATTTTTCTCTACATTAATGTAAAGAAAGAATACGAGATGTAATTATAATTTTTACAGAAATATTAACATAGAGAGACACACGCTAATTAGAGGTAAATGAAATAAACGTTGCTAAAGGGTAAAGTGAATTACCGCGTACGCAAAATCTACGTTTAATGTACTATTTACTATATACTGAGTCGGATGGAAAACATTCAGAATTCAGTGACCTAAAATTTATGCTTGAACACCCACGGTCATTGAATCTTCGACTTATACTTTTTTCTTCGCCAAGCACCCTACGTGTCACGAATACGTCGTGAAAGCCAAGATTCCGCGGATATCCGGCTACCCGCATCCAGTCATCTTTCGGACTTCCGGACCGTCCAAAAACACTCGTCCACTCTATGTCGCGGAACAACCCCCTCCGCGCTCCACCGCTGATCCCTGGCGATCTTCTATACTTCTGTGCTTTCCAGCTATACCACCCTCCCTCCCTCCCGCCCTGCCTTTCTCCTTTCGTGGACGCCGATGGTGGCTTCGTGGCACGGAGAAGTTAATTATAAGCGATACCAATCTCTCGGGGTTGTTGGGTGGTTGGTAGGACTGGGAAGCACTGACAGCCAATTACCACTCCGTGCCGACCCTCGCGCACGAGCCATCCCTTCATCCCTCGCTCTCCTTCCCTCCCTTCCTCTGTCTCTCTCTCTCTGTTTCTACCCTGATCCTTCATTCTCTTTTCTTCTCTCTCTCTCTCTCTCTCTTTCTTCCTCGCTCCTACCTTGTCTGACTCTTTCTATCTCATTCACAGCACCCTGCTTCCTTGCCTCCTTCGTCGATCCTTCGTCCGCACCTCACCGTCAGTGACGAGTCAAGACGGTTTGACGCCCTAGGCGCGATATAATCCGTAGGGTGTAATATATCTCCCGTAGGATGCCGTGCAAACGGATCATGTAATGTGATGAATTCTCTTTCTCTCTCTCTTGTTCGGGTAACTTAGATTTAAAGGTCACCAACGGTGGATAAGAAACCGAGAGGTTCACCCAATGTATGGAAAGCCTCGAGCGCGCATCTATTTTATATCCGCCACTGACCCTCACGTCGCTCACGTGCGTACGCGTGTTCGCACACCAATTCCAAATCCGTATATGTACACACGCTCCCGCTCCAATATAGGAAATTAAAAGACTGACCGATGATTGTGCGGTGTGGCGTAACTTTCCTTCCTCTCGACGGCGGACAAGCCTTCCCCTTCGGGGAAGGAAGCGAGTCCAAGTCCCGTGAGTGGGGAAAAAGGAGGAAAATCGACGCTTAACGAAAATTGCGGATTCGACTGCGAACAGATCGCCGCCCTGTTGCCAAATGCGCCTCGTCAATTATTCATGCCCGGCGAGACTCGTTTCCGGCTGTATATAATCCGCGGAGAAAATCGGACACTATTCGAATAAATCCTCATTCATTTCGTTATTTAAGAAAAAATTTCACTTCTCGTTTATTTCACATTATTCGCTGTTTGCATTGTAAATAAAATATAAGATAGAAACGAGTTAGTTTTTTTTTTATTACGCTATAATACGGCACATCACGTTCAATTAACTACATTCATACTTTATTTATCAATCCGAGAACGTATAATCAACTGTAGTGTAAGGAATCTATATTTCTGACTTTACGAAATATACATCTGGCTAAATTTTATTACGTGCGTAAACAAGTAGCTAAAATATATTTATCAATTTACGATTATTTCGTACCTTATAATTTATACTTCAAGCTTTGGATTTTTGGCAAGACGTTGAGGATCCCGAATGTCGTAGTTTTTGGTTTTGATAGATCGCTCCACATCTACGCGCGAGTAACATTATCGTCGGTTAACGAAGCTACCCAGCCGTAAAACAGACATTATCGTATATGCGCGGGATGCTCCGCATCCGGAGGTACATAATGCACTCGAACGTAATTCCGATTACAGCCGGTTCCTCCCCGTACGCCCATGGCGATCTCGTCAAGAATCCCGCGATTGCAGCCGAAAGGGCAAGAAGCACTCCCTCCGACGCGCATACAAACGTATCGTAAACTCATAGCTTGCGGTTCGGTGCAGTTATCGGGTTCGGGTGTTCGTTCACCGGTTCTCCCGAGTTAATTATAGCCGATGGTTATCAACCGGTTAACTCCGACACGCCATTACGTGTCTCGTCTCGTCTCGTCTCGCCTCCTTTCGCACACTCGCCCGGCCCCCTCTATATCTCGAGTTCCGCTTCTCTATGGCGCGAATAACGTCATTTGATATGTTTCGCCTGCTGCAACGCATCGTTCTCGCGGAATCAGCAGATTTAGGAGGGAGGGAGGAAAGGAGGGAGGAAGCAAGAGAGAGATCGAGTTTACGCAATTTGTCCTTCAGCTACAACAGCTTGTACCGTATCATCAGCGACAGTTGCCAATATTTTTATTTTTTTTTTGCAAAATGTGATTTTATGATTAAATATTTTGGTAATGCAACTTAAGATATCTATTCGCTATCAGAAAAGTCTATTCAGTCTATTGCAAAATAATTAAGAAACAATATTTTGTATCTATTTGAGTGTTGAACATTAATTCGTCCGAAAGATCTTTATCTACATTTATTTATAACTTATTATTTTTTCAGTAATTTTTCTCCTTCTACTAATGCTCTTAAAAGTTGAAATTACATTAATAGGGAATCATCTTTTTATAATACATATTATCTGTTACATATATGACGCATGCATTTGTATATATTTATTTTATAGCTCGGAAAGAACTTATCATAAAACGTATAATAAATATTGTTAATGGTAATACTCAGTAATAATATTTTTGTCTAAGAAAAGAAATCGGCCCCAAATTGATCAAATAATCCGTCTAATGGCTAAAAGTCCATCGGCCGGAGTTCAATATCGCCCTGTATATCGGATCGCGCAAAAAGCAGTCGTTCCACCTTCGCGGGAGCGCGATATAGAAGTTAACGGTCGAAGCGCGCTCCTCGAGAAATCAATCGGAGAATGGCCTCGTTAATCTGACGGGGTGGTTTCTGGATGCTCGGTTACTCTTACATCACGTAATAGTATCGGGGCCACCCCCGCCCGGTCGGGCTGCTCGCTTGCCCCTCGTCTCACATCCTTTATCCTCCTCTCTCGTTCCCCGACTATTCCCTCTCCCTCTCCCTCTCTCTCTCTCTCTCTCTCTCTCCGTCCTTCTATCCTTGTTTCTGTCTCACTTACTCACTCTGTTTCTCTCCTTCCCGCCGTCCTCTCCGGCTAAGAGAAGTCTGCGAGTGACTGAGTGGTTATTTAGGTAAGAGCCACTCTCCCCGCGAGAACGGAGGTTGCCACGACTAAGTAATGGTCCTGCAACATATTGTGCAAAGAAAAACCCGGCCACTTGTTTACCGTCGTGTTGCGAGAGCCGTCGAGAGGGGTGCGGATCCTTCACGATGGTTCGCATTGAATCGTCGGGGAAAACGGCACCGCCGTGACAATGTCTGGTACGCGATTAGGGACAGATTAGCGCGGCAAAGAAGCGTGTGAGCGTATCTGCACACGAAACCGTTACAGCCGTTGTGTGCATGTTACGGATTGAATTGTGTATATTGTGTGAATTGGGAGGGTTTGCGAAATATTTTTCAGGGCGACAGTATATATATATAATATAATATAACAAAATATTTTATATATTTTATATTTTATTTTAAAACAAACAAATATTAAAAATTTTCCGTCGTGATATGTGAATCCGTGTTATATAAACCCATGTTATATTGGGGGTCTGTATATTGATGTTTAAATAGTGCAGGTTTATAATTTAAAAACATCAATGTGAAACTTTATTGACAATTGCTAGGAAAATGCATAAACAATTGTATTTGTTTACGACTGTTCCGCTTTATTCGATAAAAACAGATTAACCTGCAAAGGCTCTCCATACAAGGGCGCGATTATATGATAATAATTAAAATCGCAAATTTTATGTGGTATTCCCGAAACATGAATTAACATGATTTTATCCGCGATAATCGTGTTATCTAAGCACGTTCGAACAACTGGCTTGATTTGGCTGATTAAGGACTTAGCCCCACGTGGTGGGTGCATAGTATCCCCAAGAGAGAAGAAAGATCCTCGAAAAATGGAGAGCGAGTTCAATCCACAATGAGAATCATCTCCATCCACCGGTACGAACGATGTCCCACCACGCATAGTAAAGTCAATTATCAAGGCTGTCCGCGATCGTCATATGAACAACGATTACGCTAAGAACGCTGAAATTGACGCGATTTTATACTAATAATTAAAATCGATACTTTGCATGGCACTTTCAAAATCAAAACTAAGAAAATACTAGTAATTACGATCACGCACGGATTAATTATCGTAATGAGTCTTTCACATGAGACTTTGCATAACGTTCTCGAAAATGCGACGCGACGGTACGTCTCATCTCATCCTCCAACTTGAGCGCTTATGCGCTTTGCCACATAAAAACTATTGAGCTCATGACAATATTGTTTTAAGAGTGCAATGGATATAAGATATAACAGTTGGCTTTCTCGCGTCTTTGGGTTTTTACCTCAAGGTACTGAGCTATACTGCGTTAAGATCGTACCTGTTGAGGAGTTATCGTCGGCGAAGAGCCACGCAATAACTTTATACTCCAAAAAACGAGCACCTATCCCCGTGCTCACTTATTAACTCATTAATGTGTTATATCAACACATTAGTCGACGGTACGAAATATTTAATGTTATACTATATTATAATAAATGTCAAATATTTTATTCGACAGATTAATAAACAATCAATATCACGATTTATCATATATCACGGTGCTTGTAATTGATTGGTAAATTCTATCTAAATGGGCGAAAAATCCAAGACGCGATATAAGATATATTCGAAATTAAAGTATGGATTAAAAAGTATCATTATGGCGCGTAAAGATCACTGAAGTAAAAATTTATAAGTATATTCTCCAAGAAATGCTTCTTCAATTCTTACCTCAAATGAAGGTTGTATATATTGTATGCAATGCAGAATATTTTCGATAAGTAATCGATATTGTATATGTAAATCATAAGTTATAGAATCGTATGGGCAAATTCGATAACTGTCATAAGTGAAATTCACGTTTTCACTTGGTATTCATGTCGCGTTTCGTGGGACAATGATGCGGTAACACACAGAGCAGCTCACGCCTGTTCGTTCGAGGGTTACCGTAAAAATGGCGTGGTAAGGTATCCACGTGTACACACAATGAATACAAAAAATAAGCTACACCGCGCCGCAAGTAACCAAATAACGCTCGAGCTTCGTATATCGCGTCTGAACCGTTATCATGTCACATACAGAAATATTTAAGTATTACAAAACAAATACTAAACAATACTAAAAAATAGTAAAACAATAACTTTGCGAAAAATATACATGGGGCGAGAGGCTACCGCGGTTCTTGATGTATGAATGCATATATGCTCAAATTTAATTTAATTTAATTTAATTTAATGTCCTTATATTTCAAATTAAGTTCAATGGATTCGTTGATTAGTGTTGCTCTTATATGTTACTCTTTATTTTATGAATTCATTTACATCGCCTAAGAAAACGTTTTATTTCATTCGATTTCGAAAGAATAATCGGAATTATTGCTGCTTAAATTCTAATTTGGTGAGTAAATTGCCATCTGATCGATATGTATATTTATGCAAATTTCAACCGTAACAAATTATTTAAGCCCTTTTTTAAATTAAATTTTAAATTTCTTATTATTATATTTAAAAAAATATCATTAGATCCAATGAGTATTTAAAAATTAATATTTATTTTATTCCCATCGATAAATAATGAAAAATGTGAAATAATGTGATATGAATAAAACAAAAACTGTAACTTCAATAAATCGAAGAAAGTATATATTGCTGTATGAAATCATGGGAACATAATTTTCTCTTTCTTAATTCACTAAAGCACACAATTTCACTTGAGATATCCGTTTCTTTCAAAATCTTCTTTATCTGCTTATATGTATTTTTACAAGTGATACAACAATATATGATCTCGATAAATCATTGCATATTTTGGATAAACGTATAACATAAAGCTCCGAATACTTTAATAGCTTAATCTCTTTCTTGGAGGCTTTTTTATTATTTTTTAAAAAGAATGATTTTTTTAAGGATTTTTAATTTATTCTGATCGATAAATTAAATTTTTTATGTCACGGGTAATCTGAATCGTATAAATATTTTGGGAAACAAAAGCGTTAAATTGATCCTACACTTGACAAAAATAAGATAGTAAGCAATTAATAGCATATCTTAAAAACAAATCTCAATAATTTATGTTATATATAATAAATTATCGTATCATAGTATTAATACCAGTAATCCGACATAAATAGTTTTAATAGCATTTATATATGAAAGATGTCATCTCTTTGGCGGAGGGAATATACGGCTGTAGCTGATCGCAGGGCCTACCCGTCTGAAAAATGACTGGGGAACTTTTCTGCGTTATCGAGGTGTCCGTGACTCCCGGGTCGCTCTTTCAGCGACGTAATTACGGATTAGATCGATGGAAGATTGCCTCCAACGGCGGACTGCTAGAAGGGCAACATCGAAATCGCGCGTATGGGATCGATACGCAGGCGTATTTATATACGTGTAACGTGCACGCGGTGCAAACGCAAGAGACGCGTGCGACTGAATCGTCAAATGCGGCTGCAATCTCTCTGTCTCTCTCTGTCTAACGCATCTTGCGGTTTCTCGGAACTGAAGCGAGTCGGCACGTGTCCCGGTATTTGGGACACGTGCCGGTCGCTCTTGAAAATCGATAGTTCTTTGTACGCGGCACAATGTATCTCGTATGTACATTTTAGCGCGCGCAAGAATTCACGCGATGCCGTAAACCACAAACGAAGAATTGTTGCTTCGCGATCGGCATTTTTAGAAAAGATCACACACAACACACACATCAACTCCGAAATGCTGCTCGTGGATTACAACAATGACAGACGGGGAGTTTTTGCGGTTCACGTATAGGTTAAAAGTATTAAAACTAAAAGTAGAGCGTCACTGATTTTTAATGAAAATTAATTACTATGAATTACTTAATTATATAATTACTACGAATAAATTAAAATCAACCCTTGTTACACTAATGCCTAAACTCTATAATATGTTCTCTGCAAATTCTCGCGTTTTGATTTAGAGAAGTCAGGTAAAAGGCATTGTAAAAAAAAAAGTACCGCGGACACGCGGTACAAAGCGCGCGATAATATACAATGTATTCGCCATTATATATTCGCCGTTACCCCAGTAGCAAGGACTAATCGTGAGATTGATTATTCAGCTGAGCGACGCGTAAAAAACCAGTTAGTTAGAAAATTCGGGATTACGGAGCAGATTGTACGCGTGTGCGGACGTGTGTGACATAGCCGATAGAAGAGAGAGGCTGACGGCATAATGCGGTAGGGTAGGCAGGGTGGGACAGGGTAGGGTATGGTATGGCACAACGCGATGTACGGTATTGGTAGGGTGTGTAGGATAGAGATGATCTGATTACGGGCACATCATGGGAAAGTCAGCTTGCGAGCCGAGGGGGTAGAAACGTGCGCGATTCACCCCGGGTACCCCATTGTACCGACGAGTGTCACCGACGCGTATAATTCGGCGAGATCGACGCGCATCCACGTGCTCCGCATTAAAGCTACACCGACGGCCGCGGCGCAGAAAACGTGAAACACAGACGTTAGGGTGAGAACGCGACACGGCGAGCGTTTACGCCGATGTAAGGCGGTTAAATGCGGACTTGAAATCCCATCTACATATGTATTCCGGACAGCGGTCACGCTTCCTTCGTCAGGGCGAGCAAATCGGGTCCGGCTTTAACCCTTTAGTCGCGGGAAAGGGGTTTCGTATGCGAGACGGTGTTGATCAACGACGCTTTTTTTGGATCGTTCTCGAGTGAGGAAGCCATGTTCCTCGGACAAAAGCTGCACTATCGGTGAGAAATATAGGTGCTCTTCACAGTCAGTACAGCTTTTGTCCGAAAAGTGGCAGTTCTTCGCTTGAAACGGACCCGAAAAATACTGTTATTCGAAACTACTTCGTGTACAGGATTATTTCTCAATTTTCTATTTATATTTAGCAAGGATTGAGACTTTTGCGGTAGAAACAAGTGAAGCTGACGACCGATCAGAACTCTTCGTTGTTAACTTACGACACCGTTATTTGTTATTTTACGCCAAATCGACATGAATTAATTTGAAATAGTCTCAAACAAGCTTTCTTGCGTGATGCATTAATTTCAAAGATGTCACATCTTCTCATACTTTTCTCAATAACTATTTACTTTTATCTCCACAATCTTAATATGTCGAGAAGTATAAATATTAAATTGTCTCTCCGTTTCGCAGGATTTCGATCGGACATCACCGCTGCCGCATTTATGCCACATCAATCCGGACATGCCTCGGCGCGGTCCTGTCATTCGGCGGCCGAAGAAACGAGTAAATCCGATCCGGCGCTCAAATGGGAAATGGTCGAAACTACCGCACGCGCGACACACTAAGGAGCCATGAAGAAAAGGCGGTCCACAATGGGCCGTTTATCACGAGCCGTGATACCGAGGCACCGGCCCGTTCGGGCGCGCGCCTTTCTGCCCCGCGGTCCATCAATAAAACCCAAGTGATTTAGCGAGTCCCTGGACGGATGGACGGACGAACGTACGTACTACGTACGGATGGACGGACGGACGGGCGGGCGGGCAAGCGGTACGTAGAAGGTAGAGACCGTAGCACCCACGAATTTCCAAGATAAAGAGGTCAACAATGGCCCGGGCAACCGATGGTTGGTATTCGACCGGTGTCGAAACGACGGCTTCCAATCACTCGCCGATAACAATGCCCGCTGCCGCTGGTTTATAAATCCGCGCATTGTTGCTAACTTAAAAGCTCTCTCGACGACCGGGCCGGGAAAACGAGAGAGAGAGAGAGAGAGAGAGAGAGAGAGAGAGAGAGAGAGAGAGAGAGAGAGAGAGAGAGAGAAAAGAAAACAGGATGGAGAACGACGAAGAGAGCGTAATAGATAAAGAAGAAAAATAGAGATGGAGAGAGATAGGTTTTATTTAACTTACAGGGAGAGGAAGAAAGGAAGAGAGGAAGAGAGAAGAGTGTGAGAGGGAATCCGCTCGAAATCTTGAGCGCTGAAAGCGGAGGCGCTAAGGCGGAAGGACCGCGACGCGAAGGGGGGGAGGGGGCGGGCGAGGAAGAAGCGTTTGCGAGAAGCGGGAGCGAGAAAGTGGTGGCGGGAGCTTGAGAGCCGTGTAAAAGCATTGAGAGCACTTTAATGAATACGATTAGGGGCGTTAACTGTGAAGGATTGCCAACCCGAAGAAAGCGCCGCTCGCGCGAAAAAGCCCTCTCTCTCCCTCTCTCTCTCTGTTCCTGTCTCTGCCGAAGTTGACCGTCACGATTTTATTTTTGTGTAACGCTAACGGATGTCGAGTTTCGATATCTCTTGATCAGACCGAATTCATAAGTATCTTCTTAAAACTACCTACTTCGAGTGAAATAAATTACGTGTCGTCTAAATACTGCTCAATGTAAAACATGCGTAATTTTATAACGCTATCATTTTTTTCATAATTGATAATAACACAGAGAAGTGAAAGAAAATATCTATCACGATTTGATTTATAACTAGTGGCCGATTTTCATGCCTAGGATTTCGGTATTAAGTGAATCTCACAAAAGCCAGGCAGATCAACTCCATGAAGTAAAAAAAAATCAATAAAGTTCTAAATGTGCTCTGATACTAGAATTTAAAAAAGTTACAAAAAATGGAATTGATCAATTTGATTTCTGAGAAGCTCGAATGTGAAAGTAAATAATTTTTATGACGGTGACGATAATTACTGCGATTTCATGCTTTTTTTTCAACAGAACGAGAATAGACAATGATCGAATAAATGGCTAGTATAGAAAATAATCGCGATCGTTGTTCATTATTATCGCATATTTTAATTATCTTTTGCCGTCGAAATAGGAAGAAAGTAATTTGATATCTTGTTATTTATTCGCAGAAATGCTAAACACGAAGATGAGCGCGATATTTAATAATTGATAAATAGGCGAATATAAATGGATAACGGATATCAGAATTGTATATTATGCAAACATGATAAACGAGTTTACTCACCAGTCGTTGTACCCTAGCTAAGTACGTCCTCGACTATACCTGGAAAAATAAATACATTATAATTATTATTTTATCGTGCATTTTACGTATTTTAATTACCGCGTGTTATTTAATTATTTCCGTGTTGGTTAAAATGCAACTATATGTAGAATAAATTATATAAACAAATATTCAAACACATTGTTTAATTAAATGTTTCGATTATATAATTATTTTTCACTTCTGTTACTCGCGATATTTTTCGCCCGCGTATTAAACCGTCACAAAGTTCAATGGGTGAAGATATTTACAAAGAATTTCAAATTAAAGATCGATAAGTACTTTTTGATACCCAGGAAAATTGACTAGAATACTACATAATAAAATATTCGGAATGAGTTTAGAAATTTAATTATGTGCCATCAACTTCATATTAGCCCGTTACTGTCACAATCGAATATTGTTTAAATATTTATATAAATAATAGATACTTTTAATAAATGAGGATATGAGAAGTATCCTTTACGATAATTATTTTTAAACGCTTTAATTAATACTTAATAAAGAACTACACAGTTACAGGCACGTGTAATATCACAGCAGATATTTAACTTCTTCAGGGAGAAATTTTTAAAAAACATAAAAAAAATTTCTTAATTAAATCACATTTAGAAGTAATCTTTTTTGTTCAAATACATTTTTATTCAATTTAATAGCAATTAATTAACTCTACGTTACTCGCGTGGGAGTGTAAAATACACTTCACCCTTAGAAATTTACTAAATTCACAGAGTAAAACGTTTTTATCGATCAAATGTTGCACAAATTGTTTCACAATTAAACAATTTTTGCATTTATCTTTATTTAGAAGATGTATAGACTATCATCAACCTTTATCTAATTGTAAATGATCAAAAAGAGTAATGAAAATAATGAGATATAATATTGGAGTCGTTGTAAAATACACTCTACGCGGGTAATTACGTTAAAAAAGACCACGCGAGTAAAAGTAAAGTAGGGTTAAATAAAAAGAAAAAGAATGGAAAGAATAAAAAATACTGCGGTGAATAAAACATACACGTGCCGGTATCCGTGAGAAGATTAAATAACAAATAAATAATTAATTTCACTTACCAGCCAGGGTATTGCAGTCTGCTCCGCCGGTTGCTCCGATGCCTGCAAGTTCCTCCTTAGAAATGCACCGCTCCAGGATCGAGGAAACGATGTATATCGGAAACGGGCACTTTGTCACTGCCGAACGAAAATTTTGGAAGTCAATCGCACTTTGCTTTGTCCGAAGGATTGCGGATCCGGAAATCATCGCGGAAGACAAAACGCCCTTCGCTCCATGAATCGCGCGACCGAAACTTGGAGATTGTGCGAAACCACCGATTCGATTCGTATTAACCTTCATAGGCTGTTGGAATTGATTTTATGCCAAATTGATCCACATTTAACGCAGTTTATTGTAAGGAGATTTAATTTATTATTTAAAAATCCAAATTTTGGAAATAAATTATATTACGTTACAGAAATAAAATCAAGAAATATTGAGGATAGAAAATAATTTCTTTCTTAATTAGAAATTAATAAATTTTGCGATGGGTCCATGAATAGCCTACGAAACTTATATACGCGAATTAAATACCGGTCGCGCGTTTCGCGTCGTTCAATCGAGAGTCTCCGTCGAATGCAATGCCGGCGAATATCACACAACGATTATCGTCGCCGATTATTGGCAAGCGAATTTCGATGCACGACACCAAACCGATCGATCAATCACACGCGGAAACGCGAGCAACGAGAGGAGCGCGGAGAGGAGCACGAACCGATCCTCGCGACAGCCGGAATGACTCTGCGCGTAAATAAGTTATTTCGAAAAATACCAGGACGCGACGTACAGGTGAGGGGGGAGGGGTGGAGCGAGCAGGGCGAGCTCGCTTGTTTACGATGTCGACGCTAGGCGCCAAGACGCCGCGCCGCGCCGTAGGCGTGAATTCCCGGAACGGCTTTGTTTATTATGTACGTTTACGGCTCGTTTCCTGACGAAGAATTAACTCGTAGCTACGTGCAATCGTGCTACCCATATTATCACGACGAATATTTTATACACATCGATCTCTAATTCTCTCCCCTCTGTCAAGCATACACGCGCGGAATTTTCCCGTGAACGCGCCTTCGCGAAGTATCATGGCGTCTTGGAAGCCTTTTTTACGTCGCGACAAGAGTGACGAATAATTCGCTTTTAATTCAAGGCGCGGCAATTAATTATGTACATAATTAAAAACGATTAATTTCGACGTGCTACGTCCAGTGAAAAGCTCGCCGTACGCGCTTCGAGCCTCTCGAAGGCACTCGCGATGATTATTCTCGCGGTATATGTCGGGGATTTGTACTCACAGCGGGACTGTATCCGTTCCGAAGCACAGCGAGGTGAGCGAAGTCGATTGCGAAACGTCGATGCGGCGTCGCTCGGGAAGATCCGCGGTAAACGATATGCTCCGGCGATCGCCCGTCACTTCGATCGGCACTCCCGACGAGAATTTGCGTTTGTCACTCACTCCGAATAAGCAAAATCTGCGATTAACCGCGGGAGCGTTCGCGCGACGTGCGCTCCGACCGCCGCGCAGCGAAAGTGTCATGGCGGCCGGGCGCGCGCGCGGCGGCGGCGCGCGGCGTCGGAACGGTCGGTGCGTTTGAAATGAACGTTTGAAATTTGAAATTGAAGTTCGTAACGAGATGCTGTCTAAGTACATCTTTGACAGCGGGCCACGATGCTCGGCAACGTTATATTCAATGTCTTTCACGAAGAATAGACGCGTCAAAATTGATATGCAAACGAAACGCGGAGAAATACATCCTTATTCAAATTTCAAATTGGCGCGAAATTACAATGCGAGATTCGAGTGGAGTAGCGAGCAATTTGCGGAATGGCGAAATGTTGCGTATAAAATAACGTGAAATTGTAATATTAAAATATTTGTTTAACTTTTTTTGCGATAGAGATAGCCACGTCTGTTCGCCTCTATTGTAAAATTTACATTATTTTTTGAACTTACAGATAAATATTATCTCTCTCGCTTCTTTCTTTCTTTTTCACTGCTATAAATCGATCTTCTCGAAATGTATTCTCTTTAAATCTATATAAAAATTATAAATAGTAACTTCGAGTTTCTTTTAATAATTATATATGTTCGTGTGATTTTGATTATTTATATTAGCAGGAGTATAAATCTTCAATTAATCTCTAATTAAAATTTCTAATTATAAAAAAATTATATATTAAAATAACTGTCACTTTATCCAAATGTTTTGATTTAAAGGAATGTAAAATTGTAAGTAAAATACTCGTAAAAAATTCGATTTGAGTCTGCTTGGAAGTAATCTTATTTTTCGCGATAATCATAGAGGGCTCGAAACTACGCCAACAGATTTACTTACTTGTAAAATTTATTTACTTAATTATAAGATACTTAATCCCATCGCTAGTTGTCATACACAGGATGCATGTCCTAATTGTTATTAATTGAAATCAGAGGCTACATAAGAGATTATCTCACTGATTTTGTGACGCCCATATCTATTTCCAATACATATCATAACGATCTTTACAGTGTAATTAAATTATCTAAATTTTATGACGCTTTTTCATCGCCGTTATTCACGCCAGCGTTTAAGGATAGCGACGAAGATTTAAGGCACCTTGTGTACGGATAAATATTACCGGATAAATATTCCTTTCTGCGAGGCGAGTTTCAGAGTCACACGACATACTTTCCCGTTTCTCTTTTTTCCACGCGTTAACGAGTAAATTATAGACCCTACGAGCGCTTTCGCTCTCGAAAGCTGGGAAATAAAAGAACCCCGCGCCCGCCGTGCTCGCCGGTTGACAGATGCACTTATCTTTCGAGTTGAGGACGCCGCCGTGTTATCGGCATGCAAACGACAAACCATTTCCTATGCACACCCTCGTTAGTTTTCTTGTCAGTCGTGCCGACGCGAATAATCTGCCTCGTTAACGGAACGGATAGAAGCTGCCTACGCGATGTGTAACACGTCGGAGAGTGCGTGCGCGCAGTTATCTGCGGCTACTAATTGTCGACATATTTAATTAGAGAACAGACGACGTCCCGCTATCTCGGCACTCGTGCGTTAAGGGAAAAATTATTCGAAGTATTCGTCGCGCAGCATCCTCGACCGAAAGTCACGTGCCGCTAGTCAAACGCGAGTCCCATGCGTTTTTCTTGTTGTATAGATATGTAGATACAAGCCTTTCACCCAAATTGATCAACTCTGTAAGTAAAAAGTGCAGAGAAGATTAATAAAATTATAAATTAAAATGAAATAATAAATTAAAGCTCGTAAAATCATCTGTTCCAATACTAAAATTAAGAAATCTACAAGAAGTTGATTACTTTGGCTTTCGAGAGGCTCGTAATACAGGCCTGCGTGTACATTATGTGCTTTTACAATTTCGTTTGTTTAAAGCATAAGTTAGGATAATGATATTATTTTTATTCGCGTAACTTCTCCTCGATCAGCGATCGCAACGATGAAGCTGGAAGCCGAAGCGGCGGCTGCGAGGCTCCATCGAGAGCCGGCAAGAAAGAGCGCGGCGAAACTCGTACGTCAGCGGTATCCTCCCTGCTTCGGGAGCCGAGAGCTATTCGGGATCATCCTCCCCGTTCTTCCCTCTCTCCCCACCTCCATTCGCTCGCGCAAGCCCCGATTAATTAATTCCTACCTCATTAGCGAAGCGCGGGCAGCGTTTCTCCAGCTCCTGTGCGCGCGCCGTAAGTGGCGGCCGGATATCGCGAAGCTTACCCAGATACGGGGCCCCGGCATATTGCATATTATTAATAACAACTGTTTGCGGACGGCTTTTCCGTTTTCCCCACGTTCCCTCCCCCCCTCCTCGTCCCTCCGCCTTCGCTGCCAATTTGCCAGATATTGGATTCGGCCGCGTTAACAACGCCGCATTATCGGCGCGGCTGGTGATAAAAGACCGCGCGCCGCGCGATGTCCAGCGGTCTGGTCCCCTTCCCCTTCGATGTTTTTCCAAGGGCGGTCGTTATCCCCTTGTAATCGTATCCGTGTCTCGTTAACGACGGACGAGTCTAGATTTTACTATCTCCTGGCTCCCGACCGCTTGCCGGCGCGACCAAAGCTCTCTCTCTCTCCCTCTCCTTTTTTTCGTTTTGTTTCGTTCTCGGAACGCTATCGCGCCCTCCGTTCGCTGTGTCCTCGTGCAGCTATGGAAAAGTAAAATCTTGACGCAGTGCCGCGTGTTAAAGTTACATTGATATCAATAACGAATTCTGTTGGACACGCTAGTTTGCGTATGGTGCTCTGATGCATATTAAAGGTCGCCTCTCAGTTGCGCGCATGCAGTTACAGAAAAACATATAAGCGTATGATGTAATATATGTAATATGTATGAGCAATTTTCCAATGAAACGCTTAGCCGCTGCGCCGTATGGCAAAATTCATGCCGGCTGCCTCAATGGTCGTGTGATATTACCATGCTTATGCGCTTTGATAAACTCGTATACGATATAGAGTAAGTGGATCCCAACGGAATCCGCAGCGTTTAACAATAAATGGCTTAACGATATGGGAATTACAAAAATCGTGATGTTAACCGTTTCGAAATGTCTGCAACGTTCAATGACAGTTGATAATGTCCGTCGTTATCAAAACGAGAACACGTTTACATTTTTTTTTTTTAGCAAGTCGCTTCGAAGGTTCTTTCGTCGCTTAAAACGCAACGCGTTCTTATTTTTTCCCACGTTTAGTACCTTCTCGTACGTGAACTGCGATTGTTTATCTTTATGTCTAGTCAGCGAGACTTAAGAAATTGTACGTTTTGCAAACCAACGTTCGCATGACGTATCAGCACGAAAAGCAGAGGGAGGGAAGGAGGGAACGAGAAAGAAAGGGAGAGAGAGAAAGAGTCCTGGCGCTCGAAAATGGTGGAAAAATGTTCGAGAAGTTTTAGTTAAATTACTTAGACCGTGGGATTGCCCCGTCGGACGTATACGACAGGGGATAGCGAAGTCGAAAGGAGAAAGGGAAGAGAGAGAGAGAGAGAGAGAGAGAGAGAGGAGGAGGCGTGTGGCGTGCATTTGTGTGAGAGCGCGCGGGGCGGCAGGGGGAGGTGAGCTATCCCTAGCTAAGAGGGTTTGCTTGTATCCCCCGAGATGCGCATACGTCATCCGATTAAAATTAGTAATTAGCTAATTAACTTAAGCGCGCAGCACTCCAGACTAAGTAAGTTGACCGCCTGATTATGATGCATCGCTTCTGAGTTCGGTTTCGCGCGAAAAAGGCGCAAGCCGCCGGTAGAAAAACCCGCCGGCAGAACGAGAAAGGATGAGACGGAGGTGGACTTTCCCCGCCGGAGAACCTCTTCGGAGAATCCTTCTTTGGCGAGAGAAAGAGAGAAAGAGAGAAAGAGAAACGGAGAGAGAGATCGCTCTTCGCGATTTATCTGTGTAACTCGACACGGTATACTCCGGCGGCTGCGGTAGCTGTCAGCAAATATAGAATCTCGAAAATTGCACCGTAGATTTTTAGCGATATCTAATTTTATGTAATGCCGATTCATTGTTCCGAAGTAACGGGATAACATGTTCCGGAAGCGCCTGGGAAGGAAATATCGTTCAGAATTCGCTCCAAGGTAAAAACGAAAACGAAGAATAAAGTTATTTATCGGATGACGTTTCGATTCGCCTCTCGCGCGAGAGGGAAGAAGGGAGTAACTTTTTAGTTACTCCAGTCGAACCGGAAACGCTCTACGGATTGCACGCGGTGTTAAAGGACAGAGATCTCTCGCCACGCGTGTCAGGGCGACGGTGACGCGGCGCACGACGGTCGACGAGGGTGTGAAAATTGACGTATTATATGCACGAGATGATATCTATAGGGAGAGAGAGTCGATCGTATCTCCGTATCCGAGACGTTGCCTCGTGGAGGAGGGACGCGAGCGCCGAGAGTGATCCAGAAGTGCTTTCTCGTGTTCCTTAACTAACCGTTCGCCGGTCCTCCGGACGTCTCATCGGTCGCACTTGCCTGCACCGAGGAGGGAGAGAGAGCAAGAGAGAGAGGAGGACGACGGCGACACCACTAAGGACCCCCGTATCTTCACTCACCCCCTTATCTCTTCTGGTCGCTCTTATCCTCCCCGCCCACCCCTCTCCCCCGTCAGCCGCGCGGTTATCCTCAGAAAAACTTCGCAAATGGCTTCGAGACGTTGCAGGTATGCTCTCACCTTGGCTATCCCTCGCAATTTGCAATGGCCCCGCGCGCGAACGTAAGCGAGCACTCTTTCCGAAGGACTCCACGCAGAGTGCTGGGGAAAAAAAAAAAACAATATACGTGCGAACTTCGGGATTGCGTTGTGAATTCAAAAACGCGGCGAGAGCTTTCCATAAACGTAGATTCGAGGAGTTGAATCTGAGAGGGTCCTCTTCAAATCGCGAGCCATTAAAGCAGCCTCTCGCGAATTAATCCACGTAATCTAATTTCAATTTAATTTAATTTTACCTTATTTCAAATAAAGCGGATTTCACTCAACTGAAAGATTTTATATATAACGTAATAAGATCGAATTATTAAGTTATTAAATCGCGAAAAAAATATGAGGGAAAAAAGATTGACGTCTAAATGATATTTTTTTACAATTTCTGTGAATATTCTTTCAGTTTCAAAGTAAGACGGACGCAACGCGAAGAGAAAACGCTGCGGGACGTGAATATTTCTTTCGAAGACATAATTATGATTTGCGATATTATATTATAATGAAAATATCCTGATGTAGGTATATAAATAAATAAATTAATTACATTTTTCCATAATAACACCAGCGCTCGCTTGAAATTATCCAAACGTAAAAAAGAAAGATGCAAATATGTATCGAGTCTTCCGTGTCGTGCGAGACCTCGCCTTTCGGGGTGAGTCTCGAGAGAAGATTACCCGCCGGTCTCCTTCGAGACAGATTCGCGACTCCGCTCGCTAAGTGACAGTAACGTAGCCGGAATTGCGACCATCGGGAAGGCTCGGAAGTAATGTGTCATCGTTAAAGGATTGTAAAGGATGTAGGGAGCTGTCTCCGCCTTCGTTTTCTCCCGTTACCGCCGATACGCCCTTCTTTTCCACGAGAAACTCCGACTTTCCCCGGGGCGAACGTTACTTCGCACCGCATCTATTAAACCCGTTAAATAATTTCGAGGGAGGATTCATCGGGAAGCGCGTGGTCGGCGCTTAAGCAAGTCTCTTTCGTCCTTCTCTTTCTCTCTCTTTCTCGTCCTTTGTCTACCCCCGTCAATCCTCACGTGCGGTTTTGAAAAACGATGTTCCCTCCTCCGTCCCTTGACGTTACTTTCGCGCTCGCGTCCCCTCGACGGCGCCCGATAGCCCGCGCTATCGGAAGGATATCGATTCCTCGTGGCTCGGGAAAGCACCGCGGTGGCCGGGAGAGACGCCGAGGCTTTCGATTCCGAAGTAACGAGGTCCGGTAATGGAACCCGTATGTGTAATTTACCACGGAACTGGAGGCGCGCGCGCGCGCGCGCGGGTGCGCGCAAACACGCGACGCATCCACCCACACGCAAAGCGGCTTGATTAAAATTTCTTTGGAACCTCCTCTCTCTCTCTCTCGCTCTTTTCATCCCTCCCTGCCTGTTCCCGCACGGTGTTCGTTTGTCTCTCGGCGAGCGCCTCTCGATCCGGGGATGCTCGTCAACCTCGATGCGGGCTCCCGCGGAACAACGACACGCGCTCCGACCCGCTTAACGAACAATTAACGTCGGGATCCCGGCGCGTAACGAGCGATCTCCAATAAGAAAAGAAGAAACGACGAGAAAATTCGATCGCTGCCCGCGAAAGCTCTCTGCGCTTTATCTCCCAAGTCCTAAATCGTCGCAAGGTCCACCTGCGCCTCTTTACAAGATCGGAAATCGACGCACGTGGAAGACGCACTCGTTTCGATCCTCGAGACAATCGTGCTTCTTTTTCTGAAATCGCGTCCAGAACATGTTCTTTAAACTGCTTCTAAGAGACAATTTTACCCACTGGACGTCGATCGCTCTTCAAGAATTATTTAGAAAAAAAATTATTTTTACGACTACCGGCTCGCAACCGGATGCTGCAACCCTTTCTTGTCTGATGAGCCTCGAAACAGGAAATCTCGAGAAGTCATTCTGTGAGAATCATAATCTTAGGATGGAGTATACTAATTTCCCAGCAAACGTGAATGTAAAACGTATGTACATGGGCAGCTTGATGACTTCGTTCCTTTTCTTTTCTTCCGGTACGGAAAGAAGGGAGGAACGGGAAATATACTCGAAAGAATTTTCTAATTAAAAACGCTCGTTTCATAAAGCAAGCGCGCCTTGGCGAGAGGAGAGAGAGAGAGAGGGAGAAAACTGACGTAAAGTGTATTTAGAGAGACCCCCTGCTCTCGTTCTTTCTCGCTTTATTGACACAAAAGTGCAGCACCTTCCTTCACCCCTTTTACCGCGCAAAGCGAGATAATTAAAGAACTTTGAACAATAATGTGTTAGCCCCTACGTTTTTCTGTGCCACCGCGAACTCGACGATTCACGAACGTTCACAATTGGTGTGGGTTACACATTTCAGAATCTTTATAAAATTCTTCAACAAAAGAAAAATCGTTAGGCAGTTCTGAGTTAATTGAGGACGTTCGAGAGGCTGAAATGCGTCAATTCGCAAAAAATCGAGCGTTAAAAAAAAAGCGATTGGGAAAAAATTGTAAACCGTTAACGAGAGACGTCTCTCGCTGCGACGCGCGTTCGAGCTTATTTCTGTCGCAGCCGTATTTTCTGAGCGACAATTCCTCCTCGTTCCTTAGTTTCTTTTCCGCCGCGCCGAGCTGAAAATAATCCGCGCGATTACGCGACGTTCGTCTGACGGGACGAGCGCGGAAAGTCCGCGTGTAACGTAAACGCGGCCCTCGGAAATGGCCGTGCTTTGGCACCGATGATGCGCTGCCGAAAGTAGGTTTCCGTGGGATCTCGAGCGTGAACCAGCTGTAGTAGGTGCCCGAGGTGAATTGATTAAAATCGAACCGCGGCGGCGCGGCGCGGCGCGGCGCGGCGCGCACGCTAACAAAGGAGAATTGCGGCACGGAAAGGGTGAAGAGAATGTGGGTGGACGTGTAGATGGAGCGTAGAATGGGGAATGGGCAAACAGAGCGCAATTAACGTGCAACCATTAAATATGTACGCGCGCGTTGCTACAGCGCGACGCATGTGCGCAGGTCGGCCTCGCAAATACATCGGGTATATCGGGGATACCCTCCACCCTCCTCTCCCTTCATCCCTGTGTGCGTTACGAACGAGCGAGCGAGCGAGCGGGTCGCAGCGTCTCTTCCCGTGGCCTGTTGGCACAGCCGCTTGATTAGCTCCGCCATATTTACATGTCATTAGCCGATTGTTTGTCCAAGTCGGTAACTCCACCGCTCCCACCCTCGCGTCGCCGCAGTTTGGTCTCATTTTTTTTCCCAGCGGGAATCCATCCGCGATTCGACGGAACGTCCGCGCTGAGCGCGCTTCGAAAATCCCGGGATCGACCGTGATAAGCGAGCGAGATAAGCGGCGCTGCGAAATCTCGGCGTGAAGCGGTTCTTCGCGTTTGTAGGAGCTGGTTGAGATAGGTCGAGTTTCCCCGCAAACTGAAACATATATGTTTTACTGCTTAAGTTGTCTTTATTTCATAAAAAATACGAATCTCTCGCTCTCAATATCTCGTTGCCTACGCTGCATATAACAATTTGCTTCTTCCACTTCCTCTCTTCTTTCGATTATACATTAGTGTAAATGATGGGCAATCCGGCACGTTGATGCCCGGCGAAAACTAACGTTAATACGAAATAAATAGACGAAATAAATTGGTTCGCGCAACGCAATTTCGGGGATGACAAAAAATAATACTAGTATCGTCGACGTTTCTCGTGGAAAAATAATTATACTTTTCGAATAATCACCCATCTCGGTCCCTCTTGCAGGCAAAACGCTGCAAAAGATCACAGCTCCGCTCTATCCCGTTGAAAAACAGTCGTAAACAAATTAAAATCAACGTAACGTCAAATACTGTCGAAGTTCGCATCAACAAAATAGTGTAGTAGCTTTTAAGAATACACGCACACATGCGCACACACATACAATCTTTCTCTCTCTCTTTTCACAAACTATGTTCGGCAAGGATACAACTTTCGTGAGAAATAGAACGATCGGTTTTACCGCGTCGCTTTATGGAACTTACAGACGAGCCTTAATATCTAACGCTTTCGATTATGGTAACGAGAATTTGATTAATCGTATTACTCCACTGTGATTGCTCTCGTTCTCCGATCGCCGACCGTCAATTGCGTCGCATCCGCATTTACACCGGGGTGCGTAATTGGCTTTCCGCGCGATTGCCAGTTTTTAAAAAGTACCACTTTTACATCACTATTAAGGCAGTACGGTAATGTGACTTGATTTACGTAATAATTAGGCTTCCTCCCGTGTCCTTTTCTCTATCTCTCTAGATGTAATCGCACGACGTCTCGGATATGTTGCTCGGTTTATCTAGTCGTGGGGGATATACGGGGTTTCTTCGAAAATCGTGGTTCGCAACCGGGTGAGGAATCTCTCGGAAGTCGGGAATGCAGAACAAAACGAGGTCCTGTTTCCGGGAGAATCGATTTAGAAAATTCGCCTTAATCGGCCTAGATTTATCATCAAACCTACAAAACGCTCGATTTCCATTCGTGCTTATAAAGAATCGTATCATTGCGTCTCATCTTGTCGTCACAAGGTCCAAACAGCTTGGATAGACTAGATCGCTAGACTATCGGACCGAGAAAAATAAATCATCTTAACGTCATGTTTACAAACACTGGCACGAAAGAACCTAGTAATTTCCTTTTCCGGTCGTCCAGCAATTTCGCACGCTTCTACTCACGTATACATATTGAGTATAAATTCTATTACGAAAGGAGGAACCTCGCAATATACGCAATATGACGCGTTTCCTTCTTCGGAAAAAGTTTTAACAATCGCAGATACGAGAAACAAGGAAAATTAGGTTTACGAAAGGAAGCGCGCCTGGTCTCGGATAATCTATCCTCTATCCTAACATTTCGCGCAAAACCTATCGAGTTCTAAAACGATTCGTGAAGTAAAATGATTAATACGATTGTAGCAATGACGTGTTTATCCTACGCGTCGTAGGCCGCGATACATTGGGAGGTGCGGCATGCGTTCGAGTTGACATGCTCCGCATAAAAACTTCCAGGATGTCGCTGAACTATCATTGTTAAAATATCTCTAGGGTACAACGCGATCGTATACTGATATAATTGCTATGATTCGACGATTGACCTGCGCGCCGCAGTCTTCTCCGAGAAAACGCGAACGTGCCGTCGAGAGACCGCGGGTTTTCGAGCGCGATTAGGAGTAACGATGAGCACGATTGACAATGTTAAGGCTCTTGTTTTTCCCTTGCAATATATAAATTTATCTTTATTCCTTCTCGTATCACCAATGTTCAACAGCATAAATTAGTAACATATATATTTCTTTACGACCCGTGGGTTAATAAATAAATCTTAATCAACTGTCGAAAGATCCTTTTTTGCTGTAGGGCATACATGCAGATTCACTAATATAAATAATAAAAAGTTTTTAGGGCATTTACTAATCTCCTATTGAACGTGGTGACAGATGACAAAATTAATTTCTTTCGATATATAGTGCAAGAAAAAAAAATCGCATGGTTTTTCTCGTTGTTGAATCGTGCTCGTAATTCAACGTAGAACCAGGAGCCTTAATGTCGACGTAATTAATCTAACTATCTATGTCTAACCAGTGGCGGCGTCAGCCTCACTCGCCGTCGCGGACTCGTCGTCGACTTGCTCCAGCTCCTCGCTCCTCCCCTCCGGAGAGACGAAACCCATGGCTAAAATGTTAAAATTGTCCGAGAGATCGTTCACGTTCATCGCTTGCTCAGGGGTGTCGCTGTGGCCGCTGCTGCTGCTACTACTGCTGCTATTACTTCTGCTTCTCAACCGCCTACCACTGGGTAAGTCTTGTCTCTCGGTGTCAGCCTTATCGTCAGGAACTGAGACCTCGTTACGAAGCTCCGAAATATTGTTTTGGGCAATGCGCAGTGCCGCCGCCACCGCCGCTGTCGCCGTCAATCGATCGTCCTCGCGCTCCGCCGAATGCCGTAGAGTCACCGAGGATTGCGGGTTAACGCGAGCGAGCTCATAGCCGGCGTAATCGTCGGAATGCGTCAAGGCTGCGTCCGAAAGACGACGGACGAGTGCTTTGTTCGTGACATTGTCATCGTCACAGGCATTTCCCGAGTCATCGGCTAGCCAAGGAACGCGAATGATCAAGCGGTCTTCGTCCGAGTCGCACGACGTCAACAGTGGAGCTTCAGCAACGGCACCACCGTCATCGCACTGTTCGTTGCGCGGGCTGTCTTCCCGGGCAATCTCGTCGTCGTCATCGTCGTCATCACTGACCTCATCCTTGTGTGCTAGCTTTGTTCTAAGTGGCGCTGGTATATGCGCTTCTTCCAATTTCACGTGCTCGAAGAACCGCGTGAGAGCGCGCCGCTGGAGCTGGACTGCTGCTGGCTTGCTGTCTGACTGCTCGTGCAGCTCCAATTCGTGTTCCTCGCGACAGAGCTGCTGTCGCAGGAGCGGACAGTCTCGGTCGTTTGAGCCGGAGCCTCGTGACTCAACGTGTGTACAACTGGTGATGGTATGGGACTTGTTATGGCCTGGGAACAGTGAGTGGATGAAGTTTCTTGATCGATGCTTGCTGCAACGACCGTCGAGATTCGTCGTTGCTGCTGCTTCCTCCGCTGATCCGGCTGATTTTGGCCGTTGCTGTTCGTTGCCGCTCCTCTCGGTATCGCCGTAAGGAGACAATAAGATTTCTGCGGCTGATCTGGTTGACTGATTGATATAGAGTTTGCCGTGTGTGAGTTTGGCCCAGGGCTTCCTGCCGTTGAGGGTTGCTCGGTCCAGCTGATGGTCGTTCGAGACGGAGTGAAGAGAATTTGACAATTTTGATACGGTGACATGGTGGTGTGGGGCTGTACGATCGGTTTGTTTCTTACGGTTGTTACGATCGTAGAACATGGAATGGGTGACGACGGGTTGGAGGCCGGTCTGAATGGTAGTGCTGCAACTGGTCGGCAATTGATAGTTGAAAACTGTGGAGCGGTTTTGGTCTTCGGTTTCACTGCTAGGAGACTGATTGGACCTTCCAGTCGGCTCGGTGATTTTCTTGACGATGAGATATGATTGATGCTTTTCTGGCTGGACGGTGGTACCGGACAATTGGTAGGAGTAGGACACCTGGTCTTCTTGGACATAGGTGATGCTCGGTCGTGAATGGTGATTGACGACGTGATGGTTGCGATGTACGGTGTCTTGTCGGTATTCGGTATCGAAGATCGAGGTGAGCTTACTGAGGTCTTCTGATTTGTTGATGTTTGAGGCGGAGATATCGTTTGTGGTGATCGGGATGAGGAAGGTTGAGGCAGGCAGCTGATTGACGTCGAAGACGGTGGAGAGGATGCGTTTTTTCTGAGTTGTATCAACTTTATGAAGTCCACCAGACGTTTTATAGACCTTTGGGTCTTCTCTTGTTTCCCCAATAAATCCTGACGCATTCGCTGTTGCAGCTATTGCAAAGAAGACATATTTTAAATATTTTACCGAGAAAGGCACTTCAAATGTAGCGTGAAACTTTGTTACGAACAAGGAAATATATACAAATGTCATCTCCAATTTTATCTTTGAATATATACATGTTATAAATGCGATTGTGATGAAGATAGTTGTTTAGCGCATGATCTTCACGCATATGAGAAATAAATGTGATTTCGCAAGATAAAAAATATTGTTACGAATCATTGAACATTATTTTAGTTTTATAATTTGTAAAATTATGAATTTTGTAATACAAAATGAATTTTAAAATACTTTGAGAAATAAAACATCTTCGAAAAGTCTAGACACAAAGTATATATCAAATACGATAAAGCTCTTTTATCTTTTTGCGGAATAGTTTCGCGTATATTTCATACATATTTTTAGTGATATTCACTTGGAATCTAAAATTTAACTTGCAGGAATGGTGTTTTAACTTTTAACAGATAAATTTTTAAAGCTGTCTACAAAATAAATTATAAAAATTGAAAATGGACATTTGCATTTGTTTCCATCCAGAACGGCTTACTAATATAGCAACTTTTATCGTACGTTTACTATATACGAAAAGCTGCTATGATTGCTTGCCAAAAATTTTCGCTATGAAAAAAAGAGCTAAATAATATAAATTTTGTATGTCATACATAAATGTCTTGGGTGTATAATATATGGTACGTTTTTTGCATCTATATTACATGCGAGCTAATAAATTGTGAGAAAGATTACGCGTGTTACATGATTCTAACATAAAAATAGCTAATAGTGTATTTCTAATTTGCTTGCGATCTAGTTCGAAAAAAAATCACGACATGGACTTTACAAATCCTCGTCGATTTGTAAAGATTATTAATAAACATGATGTAATAAAGCTTAAATGTGTAAGATGTTCTTGAATTTTATACAAAAAAGTAATATTTTTTCATGTTACGTAACAATCGGAGCATGTCGCAGTCGCAAAAAGATTAACTCTTGTGCATATATATAATTGGCTCTTCTTTTCTGAGAATTTTTCCGGCAAGGCAAATATTGAAATGTATGGTAAATATCTAGAAAATTATATCACTAATAAAAAATATTACAAATATATCACGCTTGCCATTGGATGCATATGAAATATCGCTCTTAGAATACTATTTCATTTTTCGTATACGATAAATTTTTCAAACGTGTTGACTATGGGATTTTGCAGAGAAAGAATTTCTATAGTCGAGAAATTCTCCTAGTACTCTAAAAATGTTTTGTAACAAAATTTTCGAATCCGATGTTTTATGTACAATAACGTATACATAATTGAATAATCTTTAAATATGATATTTCAGCATAATCGGCAAATAAATCTAGATGTTACATAAGATTTCCGCCTATTCTCAATAATAACAAAGAGGAAATTATACTTGAACAATCAGGCGCTCTATATTTTTGCAGTGCAATGCAGTGAGCAAATCACATCTATAGATCGTTAATGCGAAGGAAATAAATGATTAAAGAAATGAAGCTGATGACTCATATTCATGAACATGGAAAGAACGATCAATAAATAAAAATATTCAAGACTAGTCGATTCTTAGTTAAATTAGTGCATTTAAAAAACATTGTAAAACAATAAAACATTACTATGTATATATATTATATATTAAATATAAGAGATCATTTTCATATTTACAGAAATATCTTAGACAACAGAATCGACTTGCCTTCATAAAATATCACATGAACGAAAAAAAAATATATAACGAAAACGCAGCGATCTTGCAGGTTCTTCTGGATGAAAAAACAAAAGAACGAAAATTGTTCGCAATTTACATATTCGATCAACTCAAGAGCATTCCAAATAAAAGTGAACTTTATAATTTGTCTCTATGTAGGCCACAGGACGAACCTGGAGTGACTGGCCGAGTAGTTGTGAGCGTTTTTCCAACTCGTAAACCTGCAATCTCAGATCCGAGTTTCGCTCGCGCAGCTCATATCTTTCTCTCTCTTTTTCCTCTGCAAGATATTTTGCGTTCAATACACAGGTTGTTTTTTTGTGCCCTATCGTGGACGATCGACCAAAAAGTTCTTCTTAATTGCAAATTCTTCGGCCGTAATCGAGAAGCCGGTCTCACACGCGGACACTTCTTCCGGCAGGTTGCCTCTCTCGTTTATTCAGTGCGTGCGTGCCTACGCTCAATTAAGTCTGCGGCAACGCTGCGATACCTCGTTGTATGTTAAATCTAGAAGTTATGGACTCATGTTATACAAATTCCTGTGTTTATTTAAAATAATGTGCTTGCGCCGATTTACCGGTCCTTCATGATTTTATCTCGACCAAGTTTACGTATATGCCGTTACGTACGCACCTTGCCGTTACTCTACAATCCATTAACTGAGAAGGCAGCAAAAAAAATCGTCGGTTTTCCTTCATAATTAGAAAATCAATAATTCCCAACCGACTTGCTGCCGCAAAATGACATAAGCCTATCGCGAACTTTTCACAACTAAAGTTGTAGGAACAAGAACTTTTTTGTCAATCACACGCTTAGCGCTATTGAAGAAGGATTTCTTCTTTCAAGAAACCGAGGACGATTTACCGAGTTTTTCGTCTTTTTTGTAACGTAGCAATTTATTGTCGTCTTCTTCCTCTGCTTCTTCATCCTTTTCAATGTCTTCTTCCTCATCCATTGATGATACACATTTTGGACAAGTTCTGGGTGGTGGCGTTGATCGGGTATGACACGAGATGTGATAGTTACTTGAGCAATTTCTACATGTTGTTAACGAACCTACGAAATGACAAATCGTATGTGCATATGCATTAAATATGCGTATACATGTATGCATTCGCAGATTTTTTCAATAAGACTGTAAAGAAATTAATAACGTTTCTAAGATTGACGCGATGTTTTTACCTGGATTTTCACAAGAGATGCACACGATAGAGTCACTCCCAATCCTTTCGATGGTCAAGCTAGATGGTAATCCGGGTATGCGAACAGCCTTGTTACCTATCGACTGAACAGATTTGGCACTAGATACAGACACTCGCATTTGGTTGTCTTCTATTTTGCTTTTATTCACGAAAACTTTGCTGTCCGCGTTTCTTAGGATATTTGGCCTAGTGGTGGACTTTTGGATTGGGATTAACGACTTCGTTACCGTTTGCGCCGGTGGCGAGGTAGATTTGGTTGATTGAGTTTTGTTAGGTGGTGGCGACGGGCCATTCATACGTGCAGTTGTCTGCCGGGTGTGAGGTGCGTTTCCAGATTGCAAATAAGAATGCCTCTTCCGTTTCTAAAATATATGCGTCAAAATACTAGTCATTAAATAAGATTCAAAATAATACGATATTAAATTGTAAAGACTTTATTTCCATCTGAAGCATCTTAAATTCATTTCTTAAATATGTAAATAGCTCAATTTATCTTTGCGTGTTATGTTTTCGCAAAGGCCATGCTAATCTAATGTCCAAGTATCTATATGTATAAACAAAAGAATGGGAATGACGCGTGACTTCGTATAAGAGTGGCTATTGATAGTCAGCGAATTCCAAGTTCAATCCCGATCTCGTGTATGCTTTTATAAGGATTAATTGGAGAGTTAAAGGTTGTGAGTGATGGAATATATGAAATTAAATGATTGTCGCTTCGGGAACCCATATTTCACATGTAAGAACATATACAAACAAAAGCATTGACACACTTACAGATGGCTGCTCGAACATGGAGTATACAAATTGCGGATTAGCTGTGCTACGACGTTTTCTTTCCACTCTTCTGTTCTGCAGCTCCATACATTTGGACTTGGTAATAAGCCCGAGGCAATTCAGGTAGTTGTACTTCTCGGGCGATTCGATGTCGTGTTCTTTTTGCACCTCTTCCTGCTTATCGTCGGAATTTTCGTCCAACGATACCTCGACGACGTCGTCTTCGCCGGAAACCGTTTCCACCGAGCTAGGACGTAGCCTGTAAAGAAACTTCCAATTGAAAAAATTCCAAAATCTTTGTTACAATGACAGACATTTTCGTGTAATTTTGCATAATTGTGAACAAATTTGAATCGTAATTAATTTATATCGTAATTAAGTGGGACTTGTTATTTATTTGCTATTTTTTCAGCGCACACAAGCTTACTTCGCACAATCGTTATCTCGCGGCCGCGAACGATGAACATCGCCATTCCTGACAACTTCTTCGTAATCCTCCTTCGAAGGCTTCGTCTCGAAACCATTGGCAGCTGCTTCATGCTTCGTTTCATTATTATTTGTAATGTGATTGTTGTTGTTCAGTCCGAGGAGAGACGGTATAGAAACTTTCGATCCATTCGCGTTGTCTGCCTTGAACGCGTCTACCTCTTTGCGCAGCCGCTGTACAATCTGCTTCTGTGTATTAACAACCAGAGATATATATAGCACATAGCAGCGTTACTTAATATCGGTGATTTCTAAAAGAGATCCTTAGAAACAGCTTGTACAAGCGCGTTAACTTCAGCACGTTTAGCAAACACATACATGTACAAATATTCGGACAATTGTTATAACTTTATATAAAAATACAAGCGTACAACAAACATATGTAATTGTTACGAAGAAATAGAATATTAACGTACAGTTGTACGATTAAAATTATGATGGAAATACGCGTTTGTTCTATATATTCAAAAGTTAACTTTCGCACAAAGCTCCGGAAAGTTTCCACCACTTTTAAAGTAAACGAGAAATGGATAACTGTTGGGAAAAATGGCTCGGAGAATATTATAAACGGGAAAAACAGTCGTGAAGCTGCGAGAGCGGGGCGGAAAGTTGAGCGAGGGATGAAAGAAGACGCGGAGATTTTGTAAAGAGCCGAAAACGTTTTCGCAGGACATTTTATTGATTTTGAACCGCTCCGTCTCTGCCTCCCGGCTTCTCTCCTTCGCTCCAAGTCGCTCTCGCTCCTTCTTTCAGAATTGTCGTCTCCCTCCCTCGTCGCCGCTCACCCCCGTATACCCCGCGCATCGCGCTTTCCCACTCTCGCAGCCTCTGCGTATCATCCCCGTCTATTCCCCGTCCATTACATCCCGACTATTTATCTCGCTTGTTATCAACACCGTTGAAGGAAAGAGAGCGTCGTATTGGTAAGGGACGAGCAAACACAGCTACACGTGCAAGAAAAACGATAAATATTACCATTAAATATTTCCGCTCGCTTAATCTTGGAATAATGAAATTGACAAATTTTATTCACACTCTCCTTTTCCGTTGGGAACTTTCGTAACTCACCGTAACAGCCCGTTGTAATACATGATCAATATGTTTAGTCGTTTCACAGTCAGTACCACGCGAGTGATACTGCGGCACGATAAGACTTGTACTTTGCAAAAGTTAAGCAAGGCATGCCAAAGTTTTTGCTATGCAGCAGCCAACACTTTGGATCAATAATAGCCATGAACGATAATGTAACTTACTTACAAAACTACAATTTTTCTTATGCGTATATATATAGATAACATATGTTTACATATAGATTAGTCAAGAAATGGAATATTATTAGTCTTCAGAGCACAATCATTCTTAATCATTACAAACACGTTTAACTTGACATGCATTTTCATGTTCAAAATCGCGCGATCGATCAGCCAAGAGATTGATTGTGAAATTGCAGGGTCTCGTAATGGAAACTTAAGAAAAGGCGACATATAGATGTGAATCACTACGTGCATGCGACATGAAAGAAAATCAATTGTGTCCGCGCTTACCTGGCATCTTCCCAAGGATACGATGTACACCTGAATTTTTTCCATCTGGCCAAGAATGTCTGGGTTCTGTAACAAGACGCATCACGATTACGTATCGAGTCCGAACACATTCAAACTAGAACCACGTAACTATCGGAATTAGGGCGAGTCGCGTGTGTCGAAGTCTTTGTGGAGTAACTGTGTATTATTGATACTTTTACGCGCGATCTGGTAGCGTCGTCGATAATGCAAAACAGAAGCAAATAGATGGGTTCAATCATAAAAAGCTGACTTAAAATCATTAATCAACATTTCATATAATAAAATTATATGTCAAAGACATTTTGTTTCTTTAGAGCAATTACTGGAATTATAATCGAATTAATAATTCGATTTCAGATACGTATAACGGTGAAGTTTCTCTTGATATGCATAAATAACATTCGCGGCACTAATTGCCGCGAGACGAAGTGTCTGGCCGAAGTTTGTTGTGCGCGGCGTGGCTTACGAGATTCCAGAAGCAGCGCACACGAGACTCCTGTAAAGTCTCACTGTATCGATTGTTCCCTCCTGAATCTCGAATCCCGTCGTAATTCGAAATAAATCGTATCGAGCCGCAAACCCGCAGCGCGGAAATTATTCAGCACGGCGTACGTATTTATACGTTTCACGAAGTCAGACGTTTAATGTATTAAAACATCGAGAAAGAGAGTTTCTCTAAAACAATTGTATATAATACACTATCATGTAATTAACATATAATTACATTATATAATACATTAATTGCTAATTATATAATACATTATCGCATAATTAGATGACAATGTATTATCGTATAATAATATAGATATAGTAGATACAACAATACTTACATTTGGGTCATCCTTCTGCCTTTCCACGTATATCTGCAATTTAACGAAAAAGTTGTATCGGTATTAATAAGAAAAAAATATAATACGGAGTTCTATTATGTAGACCGTAATGTAGGATCGAGCAGGAGATAAATAATTTAGCAAAAGTATGCCAATGTACACGGCCAACTGGAGCACGATGCGCCATTACGCCATTACGCTCTCTCCCCTCGTTAATACCTCCATTAATTAATAAAGATGAGAATTAGAATATCGCGTTTAATTGGCATTTAACTTTCTTCGCTTCTTCGGGAAGCGATCGACGCAATTTAAGCGCTCAGAGCTAACGTACGCTTGCATATGAATTATTACATAAGAACGTATATCATACATGCTTAATTATTATATTTTTAATTATTGTATGATTCTTAATTATATGTATCATATTCATAATTATCCTCACATTTTCAGGAGGATTTTCAATCCTTACGATGCAAATATTTCGAATCAAATATTCTTAATTATTGCATGATTCTCTTAGTCATCTATTATTTTCATAATCAACTTTTTCGCATCAAGTATTAAGAATTGAAAGTATTTATATTATTTCTAATGCACGAGAATGCGTATTATACATTTTTGATTATATAATTGTATAACTAAGAATAGAGAGAGAAAGAGAGAAAGAGAGAGAGAGAGAGAGAGAGAGAAAGAGAGAGAGTGCAGTTATACGTGTATTATTCTTAATTATATCGATATCAGGGGAAGAGATAGCGATGATTCTTTCGCGGAAAGTAGTTGTAAAAGTAATTCCATCGAGAGTATAAGCGGAGTTTCGCTCAGAACTGCGGGACTTCTACCATTCCTCTTCTGGCGCGCGGGAGGGCGGCGAGTTTTCTTTTGTTTTATCCCGGCACGATTATCGACGGGCAATTCGTCAGGTCCGCCTGGCGAAACTCGTCTCGCTGCGACGCGCGCGCAAAAGTAGAGGAGAGAACGCGACCTTGTCAACGTTCTCGCGGTAAAAGTAAATCAAGCCGATCAAGCGTGGACTCGACGACCACGGGAGAAGCTTCCCGTGCACGAGTATCGACTCGCGCCTGTCTCCCACCAACGAGATACGCAAACTTCGGTTACATAAATCGCGTTCGGCGATTGCCGCGATATAGACGCGTCTCCCGTCGACTCGATATATAGACGCATCCCGCGCAAGGGCTCGCGTAACGATTTTATCCTTTTTACAGGATCTACAGGATCTATGGGAGAAGTCAGAGAGCTAAAAGAACCGTTTAAGCTGCGGAAAACTGACGCGAAAGTTTGTCGAACGTGCGTCGAGGTCGAGGATTCTTCTCGGTCTCGCGGAAAAACGAGAAAAACTCAAAAACGCGGACAATTCAGAAGATATTGATTGTTCGCGCCCGTGGAGCGTCGCCTCGCGAATCGAGCGGACGGCGCCCGTTCATTCGATCGGACGCGCGCGAACTTTCGGGGAACTTTCTTTCGAATGAGCGCGACATTAACGAGCAGATCCCTCGCGTTCCCGGCGTTTCGTGCCGAAAGATCGAGCCGCCGATCGGGAGCGGGTCACTTTCGCGCTCGCGCGGCGCGGCGGCACAAAGGAATCTACAAAGGTATCGATATATTTATAAAGATGGTGGCACGCGGAGACGCTCGGGGCGACTGTCCCCGTCAAGTTTTCGCCTTCCGTGCGAAGCGATCAACAAGTTCTCGGCAACGAGCCGGGCGTCGATTAAATCGCTCGCGAAAACGCTGGTAATTCGATCCCCCGGGCCCCGCGACAAATTTCTCGGCTGCTCTCGACGAGCGAGCGAGGCGCGTAACGCGAGAGAGAGAGAGAGAGAGAGAGAGAGGAAGAGAGAGAAAGAAATGGACGGAAGGGGAGGAAAAGAGGGCGCACGGAGACGCCGAGAGAGAGAGGAGCGGATACGCTCGGCCATAAATGGAACTTTCGACTTTCCGACTCGCTTTCTTCCCCGCCCTTCGCCCTACAATTCGCAAACTATCTTCCGATTCCTGAAACTCTTCACGTGCGCGCGCGCGCGCGCGCGAGCCCGAGCGCGCTAAAGTTATCCACAAAAGACGCTGGTGGATCTATCGTTCGAGTTGTCTCTCGAGCGATCGATCTATCGAGTCGGAGGGATCTTCGCGACTCCGGGGGGGACCGGCCGTGCGTCCTCGCGTGCCCCTCGTACGCGGGGAGAAAAATAAAAGCTTCCCCGTCGATCTCTAAGGATAAACGCGTCGCGAGGAGGAGGTGGAGGACTTCTTCGCCTTCTCTCCCCCTCTTAACCCCCTACGGTCCGTCCCTCGATCGCTATCGCACACGCAGCATCGCAATCTCTTTCTCTTTCTCTCTCTCGCTCTCCTTTTCTCACCTGATGCTCGAGTATCGCTTTCTGCAGTTTCTGTTGCACGTCGACGATCTCCTCGTGCAGACTCTTGGATATTTCCATGCTTCCTGGCAGGTGGTCAGCGCGCGGTGCTCCGTCCTCGGCGACAACCCTGGCGGCGGCACCCCCGATACGTCGGCAGGCGGGGACTGCGGGGTGGGCGACTGGCAAACGCTCCTGTCGAAGCCGCGGCTGCGAGTGCTGCGAGACTGCGAGACTCCGAGTCCCGACTGCGACGAGCGGCGACAACGGTTGCGGGCCCGCGACGCCGTTCTCACCGTCACGTCACGTCACGTCGCGTCGCGTCGCGTCTCCGTCTTGTCTCTCGTGTCCGCCCGTCCGTCCGTCCGTTCGTTAGCTCCGAACTTCGGCCGTTTCCTCTCCGCGGTGCCCGTGCGATGTTGCGACTTGCGACGGTTGCGTTCGTCGCGAACGCGCCACAAGCGGCTGTCTCTCTCTTTCTTCCCCGTTTCTTCCTTCGCCTTCCTCTCTCCTTTCCTCGTCGATCTCTTCTATCGCTCGGATCGCTCCCTCTTTCTTTCGCCCGAGCGCGAAATTGACGAGCTCGCGCGGCGCGGCGCGGCGCAGCGCACGCACTCACTTTACGCACGCACGATCTCTCACCTCGTACCCCCTTCGCACTTTCCCCGGTCGCGGGCTACAGGTCGGCGTTACCGAGAGTCGCGGCACCCAGAGTCAATCCCTCGCTCTCGTCGTCGTCGGCGGCGGCGACGCGAGCGTTTTTACGCTGCCATCGGCGCGCTGCGCTGGCCCTCGCTCGAGTGCGCACGGCCGCACCGAAGACCGAAGTTGATCGCGCGCGCCCTCCTCCCTCCTCTCCTCGCCCTATCCCCCTCCGCCCACCAACGTCCGGCGGCTCCGGCGGCTCCGGCGCTCCGGCGCCCTTCGCCGACGGCCGTCGGCCGACGGCGGCCGAGCGGCGGCGAGTTTTCGCGCCAAGCCTGCGAGATTCGGTTCTTCGGCGAGGAATGACGAGGATCTTCTGCGATTTCTCGCCTTTTTTTCCAGATCCATTCTTTGTAGCTTGTAGCGCTACGTCGCACCTCCTACACTCGAAACGAAACGGGCGCGTATAATTAAACGTCGCAGGGAAAAAGGAAAGGAACGAAAAGTAGGAAGAAAGTTGAGCTACGAGGGACAAACCTCCCCTCCGCTGGCTCCGCTCCGAGATCTCGTTCTCCCCCGAATGTCGCGACTCGCGACGAAGAAAATTCTCTAGATTAGTTTCCCTAGCGACATCGGCGACTCCGCTCGCTCGTCGCGCTGCTATTGGACGATATTCGTGTGTCAACAATATGGCGCGTCCATTATCCATTGTGATCCGCGCATCCGCGGGTGATCGATGGACTGCGATATCTGAATATCCGGAGTCCGAACACTCACAATTTGTGAATCCCTTCCGCGAAAAGAAACAGATTTCTAACTGGATTTCGCACAACAGGTGCAGCTCGAATCTCCCATTGTATCCACTGTCCAGTCGAGCTGTTTCTCACGTCGATTAGATTTTCAGGCGAAAAGGAAACGCGACAGAAAAATGCAACAACCGGAGCTAATAGGAGCGTACTTCGTGCGGGATCGCGTCAGCTGATTGCCATTTAATTCGAACGGACCGAAGTGGTGATAATCGAGGAAAACGAGACGTTCCTTTTACGCGTATGGCTCCAGAAATCTATCGAGATTAGGACGAGGGAGGAAATACGGAGTATAAGAGCGCACGATTTCAAGTGGCGGCCGGCACTCGATGTAGCCTTGCGACTTGCGACGTCACCGTTGGATGCCGTGTCTCGAATATCTCGATTACCTCGGCGAGCTCTCTTCTAGTATACGCCACTCGCCAGTATTATCTGTCTCGCGGTATTATCTGCCGATTATCTGTCAGCATTCGTCAAGCATGGCTTGACTGGCGTTCGAGGAGAGTCATTTTTCTAAAAGTGCGATATGCCCGCTCTGTCGCCGAGTCGATTCATCGAAACCTCTACGTTACACCGATATCGTCACTGATGACACGTCCACACGTCGGCACACGTGTATATACGCAACATGTCTGCGTGGTGCGATTAGCGTTAGTTTCCCTCGCTGTCTCGGAGAGCTTGGATGATCGTCGTCTCTTGCGAGAATATTTTGGAGCTATTCAGTAGAAGGGACATTTAACTTGTGCAATCATGTTGAAGGCTGTCATTTTAATTGGAGGACCTTTAAAGGGTTTGTGTTGATTACTTAATTGTGAAATAATTATTCTATAATTAGTAAACTTAATTATAAAATAATTGAGCTTGAGAATTGTAGAATCGTTGTTGATATGTTAAAACTATGCATAATTAAATGTATATAATTATGTACTTTTATTATTTGAAGATACAATTGATATTGATATTATAATTTTTTAACATTGCTGTTGGATTACGTCACATTTCAACTAATTTTATTATGCATATCTTTTGTCAAAACTTTAATATAGATTCATTGAAAGTATACTTTGTTTTCTTGTGTATTATATTAAGTTGTGTTTTTGTCTGTTCTTGCAGGGACTAGATTTAGACCTCTGTCCCTGGATATCCCAAAGCCGCTGTTTCCAGTGGCCGGATTACCCATGATACAGCATCACATCGAAGCCTGTACCAAAGTCCCTGGTCTTAACGAAGTGTTGATAATCGGGGCGTATCCCAAGAACGATCTGGCTCAGTTTGTGCAGGAGATGTCGAGTACCTACGGCATAATCATTCGATATCTACAAGAGTTCACGCCCCTTGGAACGGCGGGCGGCATGTACCATTTCCGCGATCAGATTCGTTCAGGCAGCCCGACGTGCTTCTTCGTTATGAACGGAGATGTCTGTGCCGATTTCCCTCTGCAAGAGATGGTGGAGTTCCACAGCAACAAGCAAGCCCTCCTCACAATCATGGCAACGGAGGCGACTCGACAACAATCATTGAACTACGGATGTATGGTTTTGGGGAAGGAGGGAGAGGTGGCGCATTACGTGGAGAAACCTTCGACATTCGTGTCGACTCTTATCAATTGCGGTATATATCTCGCATCTCTAGAAATTTTTCAAACAATGGGAGATGTCTTTCACGCCAACCAGCAGCAAGATCACATAATGTAAGTTTCTTGTGGACTCCCTTAGAACGCAATAAGAGAACATTCTTTCTTTCTTTCTTGTTATGGGATTACAGGCAGTTGTGCATAGGCAATGGTAGAGATCCGGCGCACATCGCATTTGAACAAGACATCCTGACGCGTTTAGCAGGATCTGGTCGGTTGTTTGCCCTACCTGTATTCAGATGGTGGTCGCAGGTGAAAACTGCGGGCTCCGCGATATATGCCAATCGGCATTACTTGGCCCTTTACAAGCAGAAGCAACCGAGCCGCCTTGCTTCTACGAGCAAAAATCACTGTCACATTATAGGAGATGTGTACGTTCATCCATCGGCTAGCGTACATCCGACTTCTGTGGTACGAACTGCGCGGATAAATTGTACCGCTATGGTTTTACAAGCTTGCTCTCTTGACATGAAATTTCTATTTCCTGTAGCTAGGTCCAAATGTTAGTATAGGCCCGTACACGATGATCGAGCCTGGCGTGAGAATCAGAGAGTCGATCGTGTTGGCTAATGCGCACATCCAGGCCCATTCCCTTATTTTACACAGCATCATAGGGACAGGCACCAACGTAGGCGAATGGGCCCGCGTCGAGGGGACTCCGTGCGATCCCAATCCTAACAAGCCATTTGCGAAAATGGACAACTTGCCGCTATTCCACGCCAACGGCAAGCTCAACCCTTCCATCACGATACTCGGTAAAGAAATGAAATATATCAAAATTGTTTTTACATATTAGCGGCACGCGCGTTGCAATTACATATATTACGTTTCAGGTACTAGCGTGAGCTTGGCTGCGGAAAAAATTCTACTGAACTCGATTGTTCTACCGCATAAGGAACTTACGAGAAACTACAAGAACGAAATTATTCTTTAATTGTCTAACTCTAACGACTACTACGAGGCTATTAATGGTTTAGATATATTAATGAAAGAGTCGCACAAACGATAAAACGCTAAGTATACAACATACTTTTGGTAGATTTTTATCTGTTGAATTGTGATGACAAATCTTTAATAATTTTGTAACATAAGATGTTAATATAAGATTTTTATATACATTGTATACATGTATGTGGCAACTATAAGTTATGTACATAGGGGCAATGGCAATGGCACAAAATTTTTACAATATACAAGCTTGTACATATCATATGTGTTTATATGTGAACGTTGTCAGATATATACAATATATATAAAAAAATGTTACTCCATATTTTCGTAAGCATATTAATAAATCTTTATCCGTGGATTTTGATTCTTATTAAAAATTACACGTGCGCATGCCGCGGGACGCCGTGCAGGATCGTGCGACGGAGCGAAGTCCCGAACTCGCATCGGCGCTCGTGGTTCGTGGTATCGAGGCGATCGGTACGCGGGAGGAAGAATAACCGGAAAAAATCTGACGGAGGAGCCGGGTATAGGCCGCCTAAGGTGAGGCTCGCTCTCGCGTTCCTCACCGGCGGCGCCAGGTGTTTGTAAAGCGGCTGCGATTATATGCGAGCGAGGAAAGGAGAAAGAGAAGAGGAGGAGAGCCGAGAAGAGTGAGCGAGCGAGCGGTGTGTACGCGTGAGACAGCCGCATTGAATTGCACTGAATCAACAGGTAGATCGGCGGATCGGTATGCGTGGGACGACGATCTCGTACGCGCGTTCTTTCGCCGTGGCGCCGGGATTCGCCGTGGTCCCCCGCGAAAGATGCAGCGCGCGAACGAGCGCGAGACGCTACGACGACGACGGCGACGAGTCTTAGGGAACGGCGGACGACGACCGGGATCGGCCGAGTAGTGGTAGCAGGGAGGAGGAGGAGGAGGAGGAGGGAGCGGCGCTCCAGGTGGAAACGCGCGTTCCTCTAAACGTGTGCTCCGCGGCGAATTCCGCGCATACCAACGCGGCTGATCCAGCTTCCCCGCGAGCGGCGGTGGTGGTGGCGGCGGTGGCGGCTGCGGCAGCGTCCGGATCGGGAGAGTGATTTTTGTGATCGCCGTTCTCGTCAATGACACGCGCGGAATGCGCTGAGCGAGCGCGCGATCCCACGCTGCGCTATACGCGCCGACATTGTTGCGCGTCCGCCTCGTTGCGCTGGCTTTTAAAAATCCGTCCGTGCGCGTCCCGACGTCGTAAAGTGCCGTGGGGTGCGTTTTGAATGCGGCGCAGGGCAAACGCGGATCTCGCGACGTCGCGAGAGCGACGTTCAGTTTGACCCCGGCGCATAACGGACAAATGAGTCCGCCTGTGACATCGAACGTCGTGACTTGTTTATAGCCGTCTTAGCACGAAATTCCTATTGGTAATTTCTATTGTATTTCTGACTGTAAAACAATGCACATTTTTCAGTTTTATATATTTATGAAGTTAATGAGAGATACATTAATTTTTAATTGTACGAGAAGTGTATTTTATGATTTAAATTGTACGAAGAGAGTAATTATAAGAGAAGAGTATTATATATACCTATAGTTCATAAAGTTTAAAGTAAGAAATAGTACGATGATAAAAGAACAATATAAAAAGAACAATATAAACCTTTTTATTCTTAATTTTTCTTCTATGACTGAAGCTAATATTTTTCTGTTTGAAAGAAATTAATTTTGTTCATAAAAAAAAATATATATATATATACACACATTACCTTCTCTTTTTATTTTATTTTTTAGTTATATGATTTATTAAGATATGTAATATTTTATTTACAGGAAGAGGAGAGTAGATTGGTAAAGTAAAATAAAAAATTGCTAAATATTCCAAATGGGCAATAAAAGCCCATTATGGCCCAGTGTCATCAACCACAACATCAGCACGAATTTTTGCCCCTGTGTGATGTACTATTTAACATTATTTCATTAGCATCCTATTTCTGCGATGTTGTCTTTGATTTTGCAATGGTATATGCCCTTGCCCATCAAGCAACAGCGTCACCCATATTGTTCCCATTAAGCATCACTTTTATAGCAACTTCTTTGTTAATTTCTCAGGTTTGTATCTGAAGGAATCTATATCTTTATGCTTGCTATTTTACCGTAATAATTATATATTATATAATTACTCTTATAGATCGTTAGTTTGCGATGGTACCTCTGGGGAGCTAGAGGTAAATTAACAAACAGCACACCAAACAACTGTCGTGTAAATCCAGTGAAGAGAATTGGCAACTGGACCGTAGGCTGTGTTCTATTATTCCACTCCACTCAAGTCGGTGTACTATGGAGATATTTCAAGTTATTTATCCCAGTCAATTTAACTTACGTGAAGCACGAGGTACGTAGTTTTGGAAAGATGAATATCTTCCTACCGTCTCTTTCGTTTCATTATGATATTCGTCGTCTCAGGTACGGGAGCTTTGTGTATTACGGCTGATACACGCATTCTGTGAAGCCGCTCCAATGCTACTTCTGCAGCTGTACGTCTTGTTCGGCGCTACCGATAGTGGTGAAATAGTAGCCGGCAAACTGAAGGAAAGCGAAGGCAAGGACGCCAGTAAATTAAAGGAGTTGACACTAGTATCGGCGGGACTCTCCTTATGGAGCGTATGCTGGGCGGTCGCGAGTTTCAGCAAGGGTGCTGCGCGTCTACGTAATCTGGAACGTTTAGTGCTAACATGGTTGGGGGTGCTGGCGCAGTTATTCTGGCGTTTGGGGACAGTGAGTGCTCGCGTCGGAGCATTGGTCGCGTACGCTTCGCTGTACGGTGGACAGTGGCTGTTGATCGTGATGGCCCTCCACTGGTTGTCCATGTTGACATGGTTACTGCTCACCCCGGACGGACTCTTCCACGGTGGCGAGCGTCTCCCTCTTTTTAGGAAGACTTTCCTCGCTTCTCTCCTCGCCTTTGTATATATATTCGCATATGTTAATCTACATGAGACGAATCATCGTCAAAAAATGGTTAGTAGCGGGAAGACACCAATTTTTACATCTGAAAGACAGTCTATATGTTAATCTCATGTTCCTCTTCTCTCAGGTGATATTTTACACTGTAATGTTCTTGGAGAACAGTCTACTCATCGGCGTGTGGATAGCTGGTGTTAATCGTGCCGATCTTTTGCCTCACCAGCATCATCTACATCCAGTTACTTTAGTACTTATTTTACTAGCTTTATTTTTCGGTGGTATGTTTTTCATGGGTCTTTACTATAGGTAAGTACGATATTTTATTTAATTTTATTTTATTAATATTGGTGGTTGTATTACATTGTACATTTTTCTTTTTTTTTACAGATTTTTTCATGTGAGAAGATTGAGGTACGAGGCTGGTGGAAGAATGACTGGTTCGAATCTCACCACGCTATCCAATCAGGTATAATACGAGACGAGACGGATTTCTCTTCTCGGAAGCATCGTTATGCAACTTTTTGAACTTTCAGGACAATGCGGAAGAGAAGCAAATAGATTATAATGAAGGGAAGAAGATTAACATTAACATTGGCATGAGGAAAGTTAAATTAAGTAATGGCGGTATACCGGGCGTGTTTAATTGCCGTTTCGCGAATCCGACGGTTGTAAATCCGAATCGCAAGAAGAAAAAGCCGACCAGCTTCGTACCACCACCGCCGCCGCAATCGCAAACGGGCACAGTGATAAATTCCGTAGCAGCGATAGGCGATTCAAAACAATGGCTCAACATGGGCAATGGATCGCGGCAATTGATTCCATTTTGGAAAAAGCCCATATCCTCTAATATAGTACAGGTATATTTGTCAAAAATCTATTTGTTGATCATTGCGATATGACTGCTGTCACAATGTAATTAATCTCTTAATACAGAACGATGGTTCCAACGAGCGCAAAGATGAGACTGATATGGCGATCGGTGGCTCGTTGAACGTTACGTTAATACGCGAGAAACTGAAGGAGAAAAAGCAACAGCAACTGCGCGAATTGCGAGCGATACAGGAGGAGATTAAGGAGGGTAAGTTGTTCCCACCGCCCTCCGCTTCCACATCATCATTTTCGTCCTCCCCTTCCGCGTCTAATCAGCAACCACCACCGAACACGAAATTGCATACCTCCCCGAGTTCGCCTTTATTCACATCTCCGCCGTCGTTCTCCGAGCAGAATGGTGGTAGTGCGTTATCGTCCTGGCCACCCGTGAAAATGCATTGCCTCTTACCCCCGCCACCTTCCTCCCCATATTATCCCAACTCGCATCCCTCGAATCCGTGGAGAGCGGCGCCTCAACGAGAACGAGCGGACACGCCGGAGATATTACTAGCACCGCGATGCCTTCCGCATCATTATCCTCATTGGTCACCGCCTGGACATCTCAGTCACAGGTAATAAAAGCTCGATCGAACGTCCTAACAATCGAATTCAAATGAGTCAATTGATTCAAAATTCCATTTCGTCAGATTACACGCGAATCAGAATGGTGTCGAAGAAAGTTCCAAAGGCAAGGGCGACGGAGAAGCGGAAGTCAGCGACATGGAGGGTAGCCAAGTCTCGTTACCTAGGAGTTACACGCTGCCCCGCGAGTTTAAGTATAATCCTAACAGCGCTGTGAGAGAACGAGAGCGCCGCGCGGGAAATAATAAAATATCTTCCTCACGTTTTTACTTGCCGTCCACTAATAGTTCCGATGGTGAGTGTGCTTCTTGTCTATTTGTCTTAATCATCTATATTACACAACAGAAGTTTTATAAGATAACTCAACTTAATCAATTATGGACTACACTTTTATTAATGCTAACAGTAATTTTTTTCAGGCGATGTAGATAGTGCTGATAACGAGGACGAAACAGACTCGGAGGCGCAAATGCAAACAAAGGCCCATCACGGTCATAATTATGATGAAATTTTGCAGAGGCGTCACATATACGAAAATAATGAGGAGAATGACGCCCCTGGGCCTAATGTAGAGTGCGGCGCGTCTAACAATTGCTATTTAAACAATTCCCATGGTGTCCTGCGACCGAGTCAATTACTCAGAACACGAGTGAAACACGAAACAAAACTTTAAGTTATGCTATATAACTCGTAATAGCAAATCTTGTCATGCATGAGACATGCGTACAGTGTTCAAAAATATCTTTTAGAATCTCTCCTTTTAAATGCATGTTAACAGTATAAAACTGTTGACCTCGCAAAACGGTATATTTAATGGTATAGTACATAATACATGCACATCACAAAGATATTTTTCTTGTGAAAGTGTATTAGCATGCAATATAATCTAATATAATCTAATTTAATTTAATTTAATTTTTTCGTGGTGTTTTGCATAAAATTTTGTACGGATCACGACCAATCGAGTATATATTTAAGTACATCTTAGGAAAGCACAAATAATGGACAAATATAAATACATGATCTATTGTTAAAATTCATGTACGACGGATATTTTATATAATGCATAGTTACCTGAATATAGAAATCGTACATCCTTCGTTCGTACTTATAAAATACATGTATGTAACGATAAATTAATTTTAACGAATGTAAGGTATTATACTATTTAAAGAGATATATTCTGTTATATATTTGTAAATATACAATCTTGCGGTAACTTGCTGTGCTCTTCTTTATATATCTTTTCTGTGTTATTTTTAAAAACATTTATTGAAAAGTTAAATATCGGATAATACCAAGTAACATTTGCTTTTAACGTTAGTTTTAAGTAAGGATCTAATTACGTTTTTTGAATTGCACATACAGACCATCAGCTGCATACGTGAATACGTGAATAGCGTTGTTGTCATGTTTTTCATTCGTTTCGTAAGACATAGTATAATTTGAAAGGATAGTAATTAACGCTACTTTTAGAATTAATAGGGCTAATCTCAGTCCTAAAATTCAACACAAATTGCCATATAATTTGCAATAATATATACATATAAAAAAGAAAAAAAAATAACATTTTTCGGATTATATAAATATTGTATAACTCACCGATACATGATCGTGGTCCTATACCAAATGCCAAGGATTCGTAAAATTTTTTGTTTTCTGTCTCTGTTCTCAATGGAATAAAGTTTTGCGGATTGGAAAAGTATTTAGGATCTTGATTCGTCGCATTTACAGAGACATACACCGGAATATCTTTCTCAATTGTCAATCCAGTGCGGGGCAACTAAAAATGATATACATATATAATAGTCAAGGAAGCCAAGGAAACATGCGGAGGAACCTGTTCAGTTACTAGTGATGTGTTGCTCACCTCATAATCCCTTGTGGTTATCCTATCAGTGACGGGTAGAGGAGGATGTAGTCTCAACGATTCAGCTATAACGCAGTCCAAGAAAGATAGTTCATTGATCAGATCCATGGTCAAATCTTTTCCTGACAGGTGTGTCTGTATCTCGTTGTATAAAGTGTCTTGGTGCTCCGGATGACGTGCAAGATCATATAGGACAAAGGCGAGCGCGGTGGCGGATGCTTCAAATCCGGCGATGTAAAAACTGGAGGGATGCGCCAGTAAATTGTCGCCTTCAAACTCTACGACATTAATGATTAAATGAATAATATTAACAAGTCTCCACATAATCCTCTTAATAATGCATAAGTCAATGCAGCAGAAATATATTGAAGTTTTATGATATTAATAGCAGAGTACTATATATTACGTATAAATTATGCGATTGTTATTGTTGAAATTTTAGAAATCATGCAAGTGTGATCTTTACTGTAAATGGGATTCTGTTCTCCATTTTTGAGCGCCAACATGGAATCTATCATGTCTCCTCTCGTAAACGCTAGCTGTTCTCTAGTGTTCATGGATTGCCAGAAAACTTTGCGAAAATAATTCGCGGGCGTTTTGATGAACGGCGCGATTAAAAAATCCCACTCGGGAATGAAGAAGAGAATAATGAATGCAATGCCGCGCATCAAACCTCTGAAGATGTTCATACCTGCAAATGCGTAATTATATATCTGATAAACGACAGTATATTCTCCTATTTTAAACATCTATGATTATACACAATTAATGCCGGATAAAATCAGCGCAAAGTCCCACCGTTTTTCAAAAAGGCAGTCTCCTTTTCGTCGAATGAATTTATGCTGATGCCGAACGCCAGGGAAGCCAGAACGTCAGTGCTATAACGGCCACTGATGTCCTTCACCTCCCACGTACTCCGTTCAGCCTCGTCCGTCGGCAATTTCTCGATGAAACTTAACATGAATTTACCGCACTCCATCATTAGCGGTATCATGTTCCTCAGTTTCTGCCCGGTCAAGACTGGGGTTAGCTTGTTCTTCACGTATTTATATCTGGGCTGCTTCATAGACAAGATACTGTCCAGGCCCACCGAGTCCCTCTCGATGCCTGAACCAAATCGCCGATTCGGGAAGACGTCGAAGTCCTTGATCATTACTTGTTTGATCAGGTCATGATCCCGCAGGAGCAGCATAGGCTTGTGGAAGATATAAAAGCCGATATAGGGATCGTCCGGGTCGGCGCTGTTGTAGATTTCGCGCATTATCTCACCCGGTGGCTTCTTCAGGGTGATGCAGTCCTTGAAATTGCCGAAAAGCAGATGCGTCGGGGGGCTTTTCACTCCGCGTCTACTCCAGTAGGACAGCCTGTACTTGGCGTACAGGTAAAAGAGGCTGATGGATATTATCAACGCGGTCGTACAGCAAATCAAGCAATCCATCCTCGATGGAATCTTGGTAGTATTTGTCGTTGACTTATATGCTTCGTCCAACTGTCTCTCACTTTGTAACTCAGGGCTTTATATTATGTAAACACGTGTTCCGAGAAGACGACTACAATTTGTCCTTGTCACTTAAATAATTTGAGCAAGTAAATTTGAGTTCGTTGATTAAATTTTAACAGAGCAGGAAACGCTGCACTTCCTCACAGCTGTTAATGAAATAAGCTGCTCAATTGGTTTGATTTACTGATTCGAGTTTATCTCTAAAAGCATGTAGTAACGTGATAAAGATATTGATGATATTTCATGTATAAATTTGTTTTTCTCACAAACGTTATATAATGTAACATACTTATATCTCATATCAAAGATCCGATAAGATATTTATTTCCTATAACGAGATGTTTTGATTTATGAAACTTTTAATTAAGACATATTATATATATATACGTACAGTACGAGGAGTTCCAAGAAATGTAATTCCGAATATTCTCAGGATTTTAAGCCCGGGATTTTAATCTGCAAAAAATGGAAGCTTTTATTAAAAATCTACGAAGCATTGAGATGTAATTAGGGACAAGGTAAAATAATTAAGACACAATTTCAAGTATTTCAATTCCACAAACTCAGAACTTTGATGGCAGCTTTCCAGCAAGCGACACAAGCAGTTGACACAAGTATCGTTTTATCTTTGTTACTCATCGTTGCCAAAAAAGAAAGATAGAACGATGTTTGTGTCGACTTGTGTCGCTTGCTGGAAAGCTTCCTTTGTTATTTCTTCTTTTTTCGTTTAATTATACATATATATATATAGAGCTATAGCAGAGAGAAAGATGAGAATGGTCATGCCCGCGTTTTGGCTGTACCCGAATCCTGTCGGTATGTGCACGTTTTTCATCTTTCTCTCTGGCTATAGGGACGATTATATGCAGTATAACAGATTACAAGATAAAATGTATTTTATTAATTATAGAATAGAGATAAATTTTTGTCATTAATAAAGTTTTTTATATGCGTAAATATTTAATCAATTAATATCCATTATAGTGAAAAAAATTCTCATTTTTTCTTATAAATTTTATCATATTTTAGATTTATAAAAAATTATGAAAAAATGTCTAAGTTGTCAATATATCAAGAATATATTTCAGTATTTGTTATAAATTTTCGGATTTTCTCATTTTTATTCAGATTTCTATAAAGATGTGTTGACGAAAACAATCTGAAATATTTCATCATATTATTTTGTTTGATTGTGAGTTTTTCTGAATAATGTTCTAATTCGGATAAAAAAGACTGAAAAAATTTTAAAATTTTCATAGAAATTCTGATTAATATAATAATGTGAAAAATTCTGAAATATCTTTTTTCATCAGAGTTATCATGTTTTCATGTTATCAAGTAATTCACATCCTGTTTCTTCCCCTTCTTTTCTACTTTTTTATAATTATTTGTTGCAATATGATGACATATGAATGCAAGTGTAGAAGTGCAATTGCAAGGTGTAGAACGAGATGCTTGTATGTATGTACATACATATGTATCTATGTATGTACATACGGTGGCACCCTCGTACATACCCACGGACCACCACGGACTACGGTACTAACCGAGCACCGAACCGCGGTGCAGCACCATAACCTCCAGGCGGACCTCGGAAGCGGAATCGCCGCATTGATCTCTCTTCGATTTCGGCGACCGGCAAACAAAAATTTCATCGTGCGAGAGTAACGTGAATAGCGCCCCGTCGAGCATGCCGCACGTCGTATCGTTATCGTCGAGCAATACGATGTGTTAATTGCGACGTACAATCGCACCGCGAGGGTGACAACGTACGCGAAGAATGGCCTCCCCGAAGCGCGGAGTGCGATGAATCAGTTATTATGTTGCCCTCGACCGGCTACTTCAAAACGATAAATTGCCCGTTTTATGACGGCGGCTCGTGCGACCGGCCCTATTGTCACTTCAAACACGCCAAGCGAGGTAAGAGCGTGCGACCTTATGATCTCCCTCGGGGAACGCAATCCCGGGGTCGTTTGACCCCGGGTAGTTTTATGCGCGACAGAATCTCCGTCGACTCCGCCTCGATCGAGTGAATTTTAAGGAAGGCCCTGCGTGTTGACCGTGTTATTCTTATGCTTCTTGCACGCTGTCGAGTTGTAATCATTTAGGTGAAATCTTGACTTTGTAATAGATTCTTTGTTCGGTTCCTTTGTCCGCTGTATCAAGGAAGACAAAGAACTTTGAAAAATCTAATGAATGATACATTTTCCCTCTGCTACAGACTGTTACGAAATAATTCAATTCTTAATCCCAGAATAGTTTAATCTTTAATATGATTTATTGTATGGTTATTTATTAACTGTTTTATACATTCAATTTTTGAAGATTAAATTGATAATTTAATCTTAGAAGCTTGGAAAGAAAATTTAGGATAATTTGTTAGATATGCAAAGAGTTTGTGAAAGATTTAAATATTTTGAGAGATTACTGACAAGCTAGTTTATTAAATAACAGTGAATTGTGTACGGATAAAAGATACGTGACATATATATATATTTTTTTTAATACAGAAGATGCAGGCAGTGCAGCAGGAGTGGCCGGCGTGGTGGAGGAGCAGACGGCGGGACAAATACAGGAGGACAAATCTACCAGTGTTGTGGCCTCAGCCCCTGACATGTTACAACACCTAGTGACGGAAGCGGTGAAAAAAGTGCTCGCGAATCAGGAAGTCACCGATACTGAGAAGGTTTCACAGAACATCGTATCTCAAGTGGTAGAGGGGCTCAAGCCGACCTTATCCTCTGGTTCCGCTGCGGCTATACGCAATGCTACACCGAATATAGGAAAGCATGTTGCGATTCCCACAACCATCACAAAACCGGTTGCTTGTGTTTACAACCCGACACCGATAGCAGAATTGAAGAAACGGCATATACCTGTGGTCTCGTATATGCCGACCAGGGAGAGTAGAGTGGCTGTGAAACGTAAATTTTCACCGGACAGTGCTAAACCGTGGTCGAGCATCGTTCAGGAGTCGAGCAGTTCTCAAATTACGTCCGAAGTTACGTATAAACCTACCGCAATAGTGAATACAACCGTTCAGGATGAACAAAGTTATGTACCAACAGTTAAATTGGATACTTTCTCGTCAATATCGTACGATGACAGTAACTCGAACGATTATCAGTCTAAATTTAAGGAGGGATATTATCCGAAATCTAAGAGGAGAAGGGAGGAATACGTCCCTAAAAAGATCAAAGCACCGTTAAAAACGGTTCAGCAATTAAATGACGCCACTGTGAGTCAATATGAGTCTGAATTTGATATGATAGATGAGATCATTACTTCGAATCACGCCACTTCTGTAGCGTTAGGACGAGCAAAAGCGTCGGCCAGCGAGGATTCTCAAGATTATTCTCTGGATATTGAACCTAGGTTCTCCGATGACGAACCTATAGAAGATATATCTACGGACGAACATAACGTAAGTGTAAAAGAGTCAGAACAAACGGAGGATGTTAACGAGAAGGAAAAAGAGAACTTGCAACACGCAGGAGTTGATACTGCAGATAAACAAACGAGCAATAAAGATAATAAAATACATACCAATCATTACGATGCTAAAACGGGTGATATAAAAAGTAGCGATAGATCTAAACAGCATAAAGCAAGTGACTCGAAAAAATTATTGGAGAGAAGAGAGGACTCTGTAAGGCAGGATACTGATAAAGTGAAAGAGAAACACAATGATTATAATAAAAGTAAGGAAAGAGACAAGAGAGATCGTCATAGTTCTGATAAGAAGGACAAAGAAAGATCTAGGCACAAGTCAGATTCTAAAGATAAGCACCGTTCCTCCTCTAGCAGAGACAAAGATAAGAGAAGAAGCAGCCGCGATAGTAAGGACTCTTCACGTGGAAGTAGAGAGCGCTCGAATTCGCTTAAACATGGACATACTTCTCCGAAGAAAGATCGAAATGACCATCACAAATCATCCAGCCAGCGCGACAAGCATAAATCAAGTTCGAATTTAACCAGTTCCAAATCAAATAAACACACGTCAAGCAAAAGTGATAGGAAGCGTCGTTCGGAATCAAGTCGAAGATCCAGTGACTCTTCCAGAAAATCTAGCAAACACAAAGAAAGCAGTAGTGAAAGGAATTCATCTAATAGATCTGACAGTCCTGTAGATAGTATTCACTCTTTCATTGATGACCACAATGAGATGACAGATGAGATTTTGGAATTATCAGATTCTGATCATGATGTACAAGAAGAGTGCCTAAGAATTTTTCAGGTGAATAATCTTTATATATTTATAATGTGATCGTAAATAATTTTCTTGAGAAGTCTATTTAATGTTTAATTTATATTTATCTTTTGTCACTATATGTGCCATTTTATTTTTGCACTTTGATTAAAATATGAATCTCGATTAAAGATACTTAAAATTTCCCTGATTTATCTAATAAGAAATTAAAATTTATTAATAAAATAACAATTTTTAATACTTATTTAACGTACGGTCAGTTTATGTTGCATATATATGTTTGTTAGGAATATCAAGCCTCGGACTATCCGAAATTAGTATCAGTTAAAAAATCTCTGAGAGAAGAAACTGAGAACGTAGAAGAAGTCGGTAAGAAAAGAGTTGCGCATCCTTCGGCAGCCACAAGTGTCACTAGACAACTAGGTCCTAGTCAGCCACCAAAAAAACTTATAACTCCGCAACAGAAAATGTACGAGCGATGGCGTTTGATGAAACAAGCAGCGGCTGAAATGGCCGCGGAAAAGGCAACAGAAAAGGCGGCAGCTGAAATGAAGACTCAAGTTACGTCTAAGTCAGCAGATCAGTATTCGAGTAATGTCACACAACGTGTATCCGTTCACAAAGAACATGTTGAATCTGCCTCATCGATAAGTAATAGTGACGTGCTGCTGAATACAAATGGCAAGTTGAATACATGAGAATTGATATTATTTTGGTCAAGTATTTTAATTTGACCAGATTTGGACCAGATTTTGTGATTCTTAATTCGTTGTTCATATAGTATAGCTCTATAATTGAAATAAGGTGTGTTCCCGGCTTATGATTTCATAATTCTCACTCACAACTCTTTCGATCCTCTAATCAACTTTATAAAACCGAAACATACATGGGGAGAGGGATCGAATTCGGAACCTGATTACGAGTCGATCGCTCTTATACGAAACCATGTTTAATTATATATATACTTACCAATATAATAGACTGATCCGTGCCTTTTTATCGAAGAAATGTTTTGCCTGACAGTTCTTCTAAAAATCCTGGGACCAGAATGTTTTAATGTTAACGGTCTAGTCGAATTCAATGATCTTGATATAATGATTATAAACAGGAGCTGCTACTCCAATTGAAGGTCAAAAATCAAAATCATAGCAGGCAAAAGTGTAATTTTTCATAAATATTAAGTGTTTGTGTCTAACGGCTTGACACCGAGTAACTTTGACTATATTTAGGATCACTACGAATGAAGAATGACGAATTCGACAAATATGTCCATCCGTACAATTTGCTAATATCATAACGAATCGCGAATCACGAATAATAAGTCGTTTAATGCTAATTTAACATGTATTATAGGTCGCATTCGAATCGCTCATGTTCCGTACGCAAAATCCCTTGCGATGGAAAAGAAAAAGGTCATAGTAACAGCGGGGAAGAGCGGGGATGCTAAGGGGGTAGATAACAAAACAATAGCGCAAACCACGAAGGGTGTACGCGTTGCTCATATACCGCAAGTGGTAAGTTATAATTACACGTTATAATTACACATTAAATATTCCACGGTGTAGTCGCATCCTGTTCATATCGAACTTGGATAGATTAGGTATTCAATAGAATTCTATTTACGCAGGTACCTCAGCTCGTGCGTCCAGAACCATTGCAAGTCACTACCCAAAAGTTTCCCTTAAACGTTCGTCAGTATTATATTAATGTAATGCACGATATATGCGTGCAAATTTATACGAATAACGACGACGCAGCGCAACGAGCCGTCAAAGAAGAACTCGCGTGTCACGAGAGATGCAAGGCGCTCGCGGTATACAAGAATTCATGCATGTTAGCGGCTCACAGATTAAGGAAGGAAGTAGATCAAAGCAACTTGAATGAGAAGTTTGTTGGTTTGAGCTGCGGTATGGTGTCCCATGAAGCTGTTCTTGCTGGCAAGTCAAAAGGTTCTTGGAGTGTAGTTAAAAGCAAGAAGAATGTGACAGATTTTAAAGGACCAGCGCTCTACAACATGCTCAAGAAATGGATCATGTCGGAGCAGGAGCTTAGGGATAACGGATTTCCATGTAAACATCCAGATGGTACAAAGGTAAGGAAACAATATAGATAGTAAAACACATAAATGAAAAAATTAGAATTTGTTTAGATTATTAGAAATGAAATAAGATGAGATAGATAATAAATATAAAATTGTTGACTTCTCCTTCGATCGAAATAACGCAGCATTTTATCTTCAACAAAATACGTCTTATACCTTGCAGGGACATGCGAAGGTGTATGTAACAAATTCGCGGAACCAAACCATTTTGTCAAAAGTGCCTAATGAAAGAATGTGCAGCCGATGTGGTCAAGCATATATGATAAATAAACAGGGCCTTGCTGTGCTGCAACAAAATTGTATATATCATTGGGGCAGGAAGTTTACAGTTAGAGGAGAAGGCAAGTACAGTTGTTGCCAGCAATACGGCTCTGCTACTGGTTGCTGCGATGCAAAAACGCATGTATGGGACTACACGGACTATGAAAATCTTCGTGGTTACGTTAAAACTTTATCAAAAGGTATTTTCAGGTTTTTACCTAGCTTCCACGTACTCAAATCTTACTTTTTTCCCATGTATTCAAATGTATCATAATAATTTTTTTTTCTATGTGCAAAGATGGTCCTATCGACGAGCAAGGTGTTTACGCACTTGACTGTGAAATGTGCTATACTACACAAGGTTTGGAACTAACCAGAGTGACGATTATTGACGAAGATTGTAAGGTGATATACGAAACGTTAGTCAAGCCGCAGAACCCAATAATTGATTACAACACAAGGTAAATTATGATAAGAAATCTAAAACTGATTAGATGTGTAGTTGAATGTTATTTAGGCTGCGTTCCACTTAACGCTCGAGCGTCGTTCTATCTTTGTTACTTACAGAAAGTTGAACAAGGACAGAGCACGCTCTTTGCGTTAAGAGCGTGGTTCTGGAACGCAACCTTAGAATATAAGCTGACAAAATATTGATTTATGTATACGATAGTAATTTTCTATGATACGATAGGTTTTCAGGGATCACAGAAGAAGATATGAAGGATGTGACAACGAGTATTTTAGATGTACAAGCTACGCTCCTCACAATGTTCTCAGATAAGACAATCTTAGTGGGTCACAGTCTTGAAAGTGATTTTAAAGCTTTAAGGCTGCTCCACGATACGGTCGTGGATACCAGCGTCATGTTTCCGCATAAGAATGGATATCCGCAAAAAAGGGCGTTGAAAAATCTCTGTTCCGAATATCTCAGAAAGATCATACAAAATGATGGTAAGTTAAATTTTTCACATAAGAAAGACAGAAGAATATATATATATATATATATATATATATATATAAAATTTAATAATAATTAAAAAAACGTAATAATTTGTATTCTAGTTAGTGGTCATGACAGTAAAGAAGATGCCGTCTCTTGTATGGAGTTAATTCGCTGGAAAGTCAAGGAAGAAGCAAAATTACAATAAAATTGCTCGCAGTTTGTTAGGAATAAATATTATCACGATTGTTGTATGCTAATTACAACATGTTTTTCGCTTTCGCGATACTATTGACAAGGTACTGTTAAAGGCGGCCAGCCCTGAGTAAATCGACTAGTTTTGTGATTGAGTGGTCCAGGAATAATTAGAGAACATTAATATTATTTGTCCGTCCGATATAAATATTTGAACGATTAGCCTATGCAGTATTTAATTCATGATTTATTATTTTTCATAGATAAACATATATATTTATCATAATAATAATATCATAATAACTGCATTTATTTCATGGTTGCAATTAGGTCTTTTTCTTGTTTGGATGATCGAAATTTTATGGCAAAGACTTAAGTAAAACTTACATGTTATTGCATCGTAAATATGCGCACATATGTATATATTATATATATCTAGAAATTTATATATATCTAGATAAGTTATGAACTAATAAAATGAGAAATAATAAATTATTAATATATTATAAGCTAATTGTTCAAATTTTAAGTTACTAAAACCTCACAAGTTGGCCTTTAATAATACCTTGTCAGTAGACACGCGCTGGCCAGTAATGTTGCGCATACTTTACTGCCTGCATACTGCGCATATTTTATATATTGTATTATATTTTGTGTAAAAATATGTAATATACACTCATTGTGCCCTCGACTTAGGATTTCCTTTCAAACTAAATTTTAGTATCTAGCTAATAGAATCATATTCGCGACATCAATTCTCGTCAAAATTAGAACGTAAAAATCATACGATAATGGGTGCGTTCCACTTGAGCGCTCGCAACGCTCTTAGAATCATTTTATCCTTGTTTGCCAAATGTTAAACAAGAATAATGCTCACGAGCGTTGTGAGTGCCAAGTAGAACGCATCCTATAGAGTCAGTGCGGAGAATTTAATCAATTTCGACATGCATCACGACATTTTGATTAATATTTTTGTACTCTCCCTTATATTATTACTTATTTATATTTTGTAGCATTAAAACGAGATACATATTGCTTCTATTTATTTACCGATCCAACCTTACACCGTAGATCCATTTGAAGGATCAACAATAAATTAAAAGCTTATTAATGATATTGTACGTTTATATATAAATCTAATAATAGATAAATATATTTATTTTTTATACTGTAATTGAGTTTATGCATTACTGAACAATACATTTATCCCTTAATTGAAGTATTGAAAATAAGAATTACACACTCACACATACACATTAATATATATGTAAGTAATATATGTGTATGTGTATACATGTACATATATGTATACATATGTATATATATCTAATTATTAGATATTTTAAAGAATTATTTAAAATAGAAAGTATAATTGTAACATATATATGTATATATTTATTCCAATTATAATTACGTTTCAAATAATATTGAAATATTTACAAATATTTCTCTCTCTTTATAAGACAATTAGATAAGTTAATAGTTAAATGGGTCAAGCAAAAGTTGGATTACACGTCTTCCGAAATCCTCGAAAAATTATTAGGAAAACATGCTTTGAGAAGAGTTAAAGAAGTGGCAAAAATTAAATTCAATTTAAATTTTGTGCTCTTTAGATAATAATAATGTCAATGTCGATAACTATTAATAAAGTAGTCGATTATTTTTCCGATTGTAGGTAGTTTTTCCAAGCTTAGAGCCAGTTATTTTTTCAATTGTCGGTAATTATTGATAATTAACTAAAGGGCGCGAAATTTGAATTAAATTATCTCTTGTAACCTCTTGTTATAGTATGGTCCCCTAATAACTCTGACGATTTTTCGAGGTTATTAAAAGACGCATCCCAAACTTTCGCTAATCTAATCTCTTATCTAAATATCTTGAAGAGAGATGTAAATTCGTGTAAATAAATACATTTACTTTAGACCTTTAAACATTTTAAAATGCAACTCGAAATAAAAGTAATAAAACAATATATATTATAGTTATTATATATATTTCTTAATTACATGTTAACATGCTTATTTATATTTTAATATTTTAATCAGAACCAAAAGCAAAAAGGAATGAATATAAGTATTATTTATTCTATTATTGTCTGAATTTACCGAGTTCTCTAATGCCTCGTTATACGAAACGAATATCGTAAAAGTTATATAAAAGGAAAGTCAGAGGAAACGTTTTTTGCGTACATTTTATTATACATATTTTACAAAATTACATCTCGGTGAGATCTACGGTGAGATCTACGTCAAAATATTTCTCGAACACTATATGCTGCTCGACCACTTCGTGTTTAACAGTTAATGACTTCAGCTGGACGTCAGGCAATTGCCGCGCGATTATCACTGCGTTACGCTCTCCTCCTCGTCGTGGAATTCGTGATTAATGCCGTGTAACGGACTACAGACATCGTCAGACATAATCTGCGACGTCGATCGGTAACGATGCAGAGTGCCTATCTCCCGTTTCCTTTTTTTTTTAACATTTTAAAACGTAGACTTAACGTAGACAGGAACATTATTTCCGAAGTACGCTGCTCGATCCCCTCGTCGAAGTATTATCCAGTTTTATTGTTCGCAAGACACATACACAGGGTGTCGTATACAAAATATTCCCTTTCTGCCGCTTGTACGATTATTGTCTTGTACGTTCGTCGTTCTAACTTGCGGAATAAACGCTGTGTTTCGGGCTACGGATAAAGTTTAAACGACTATATACGTTGTCTCTAGTCGCTGTCACGTCGAGACGAGGGTTTGCAATCCGGCGATCGAGTGGCAGCATACGTTCTCCTCCGCGATATCTCCGTTCTCCTTTAAAAATTTCACGAGTAGCGAGAGTAAAATGGTTTAAAATATATATCGTTTTTTTTGTCATTTTTATTTGCAAAAGTCGGCTTTGTACAGAGGGATCTTATAAATTCCCTTCAACTTTTTACACATACAAAATACTTTACACATCCGTCCTCAGATTGCATATTTATTGTCTGCGTATTTATAGCACGTTTGTTCATGATACGATCATTGTGCTCGTCAGAACTAACAACAGAACTAACAAACGTATATAAAAAAAAGAGAAATACACATATATTATTTTTTATATAAAATAAAGCGAATAACGATCACTAGATGATGCTACGAGCGATAAAAGTTCATTTTTTAAAGTACTCGACTGCATAACAAAACGCATATCATTTCAAGAATATCGCTGCGAGAATTCACGAAAAAAATTCGCGAGCGCATTTTTTCTTTCTTTCTTTTTACATTTTACTTAAAAATCTCGTTTCTACTGCGTCGACGAAACTCATGAAGCAACTAACCGCGAGTGAAGATGATTCGACAGTAAACCTCAAACGAATTCATGCACTGTTAAATCACGCAACCGCAAAACGTATCGTGATCCTTTTCTTCTTCTTCTTCTTTTTTTTTATTAGAGTAAGTGCACTGTGCTATCTTAATCGGATCGACTTGAACGCAGTTCGCGAGAAGACACACGCGTGCCGAAGAAGCGGAATGTTCTGTCGGCGGGATCGGGATATACCCGCCGTGCCTCAGCGATTCCAGGCAACGTCGTAAAAGCGATAATACTGAACGTGTGTGGGCCGAAAGGCGATGTCGACTTGGACGTGAATCTCTCTCCCCCCTATCGCGAAGACTAAATATTAGTCTTCGACGCGGCGCCTATAACATACGTAACGTACATAAAACACGTACGTTACACGGTAATATGTACACGGAAATATAACGACGCCTCTCTTCGTTCCCTTCCTCCCTTTTCATCACGAATTATCCTAATTTACAATACTATACAGCCTATCGTCCGCGTGAGCTGTGACGGACGCACCGAGCGAAATTAAATTATCGACCGAAGTGTTGCTTACAATTTTTCTGAACACAAAAGCGTATTGTACTACATGTTGCAATCGTGTCAGGGTGCGAATTAAATCGTTCACACGACGTCCGAGATAATCGTCAACGGGACGTTAACTCGTAAATGCAATCGGTTTTCAAACGCCGAGCTTATCGTTGTCTCCCCTCGAAGCGATGCTATTCGTGCACAATTTCGCCAAGGCTCATCCTTGCACCCTTTGCGCGGACTTTCCAATCGACTAATGACACCTCGATATAGTTGATCGAGTAAAATTCGTGGATTAATTTATTAACAACTGCGCACTCGTCTCTATGTCAGCTTTAGACGCTAAGCTTCAATCATCGCTTTTGTATTCCGATTTTTGTCTACAAAAATCTCTAGAATCCGCTTGAATCTTTGAAAAATACAATAAATAGTGCTAGTGAATCTTTTTGTTGTACGAGATTTTGCTGGCTCTCGTACTCGCGATAACTTACGTCATCGACTCGATGTTTAACCTGATAATGCATTCTACCTTTCAGGCGATTGTTCTCTAGATCCGAAAAATGTCCCGCATACTATTAATAAATAATTCAAAAGATTAAAAAATCTTGGAATCAGTTATTTGCGTAAGGAAGACCAAATTCCGATTAAACGCACCGCAAGAGTTAACATAGAACCTTTATGCGGCGAGTATTTCAGGCTCGAGTAAATCTCCGAGAGCTTCTCCAAAGCTTTCAAAAATAGGTCGTGTGGCAGCTTCTAAATACCTATCTAAATTTCGTCGTATACAAAGGCAACTATTCGAAGACACATACGTGTTGGTATTACGACTACACGTGTTTTTTTTATTTACGCGTGCTCCGTGGAAGAATCAGAATTCTCGCTGAGAGCCCGAGGATAAATCAACTACGGAGTCCTAACATTAAATTGCTATTGCAATTCCCGCGATTGTAATTCAATATGCGACTTTGTAAATTATTTCTGACTGCTCTTAAAAAATACGGCATTTCTCCAATTTTTTACTTGCAATACACCGAAGAAATATATGGTTTAGGTTCTTGAAATCCTCAAGTTCCAAGGCTAGCGAATCTTATAAGGCTTTGTGTCACGCGCTTGAGAGATATTTCATCAAATATGTATTGCCGAAGAATCCACAAAATTATTGCCGTTGCTTGGTAAACTTGCTAATTAAATTATCTTTTTTTATCGGCCATTCTTGAAGAAATTAATTCTCGAACTTTAGGCTTGAATTCCGGAGATAGGGTTATTCGGAAATATTCCATGTTTTAAAATACAATCGTAATTTTTAGATAGTCGACGAATTAATTTGCCACGTGCTACCGACCTTCTGATATATTAGTAGCTAATTAAAACCTGAGTAACGCGCCCGCTCGGCTTGACAAGGTATTAACGATCGGTCACTTGTATCTTGCATCCGTAAAAAATTTATGAATTATTAAGTATCGAGATATTCGCATCGATAATGGAAATGAAATTCGACCGGTTTTCACAAAATGCGAACGATACACTCGATACCTCGCCTTTAATTAATTCTTAGCGAACGCAGGATATAAGTGATGAATTATTAATGCTTTGTCAAGTATAATACCATTGCGACCATCCGTCCGTGGGACTCGTCGGCGGACTGGCAGATCGACGATTGGATTTGATGGAATATACTTTCAGACGACCACAGCCTCGTAGAAATGCCCTTTCGGTCCGACAGTTCTAACTTGTGCGTCCCGCCCGCCGAAGAACGCTATAATTTGCGACTTCCTGTAAAAAAATGCAACACGTCGTTCGAGCGTTCGTAGATAAGTTGTTCAGTCGGTTGGGCACGCGATAAATCGATATTTCAAAAATTATGACTGTGAAAGTTCAAAGATAGCAATCTTATCTTTGCTCTGTGAAAATCTTCCCGACGTAATCGATTTTTAATGTTATTATAATGGAATTAATATCACAGTATTCCTGGAAATATAATTCCAACTGTGATGCAATTACGGTGCATGCAAATAATAAAACTAGCATGTCGAAATTATCATGTTTGCCGTCAGTCACGCTCGTAGTCACGCAAAAATGAATCTTACTACGGTCAGGGCGCGTCGAAATCTTGATCTCCGACCAGGTACAGAAATTGGAAGGCAATCGCTAGCAGGCTGATCCCGAGCAAGTCACCCATCGAGGTCAGATACGGGATCGCCGAGTTGTCGGGATCAATCTTCCGCTTCCACATCCAGTGGATCATTATGTAGGCGATGTAGAGGAGCGCCGCGACCTGCAGCATCGCCGCGCAGAGGTAAACGAAGACGAAGAGCGGCGTCATCGACGTGTTGCCGTCCTTCATGTAATTGATCAGGTAAATGAAAATAATGTGCCCCGGTATCACCATTGTCATCAGGACTCTCGTGGTTCTGGCGTGTATACCTGAAGAGACAAGGCAATGAAAAATCCCGATAATTTTGATAATTTGTTAAAGACCGAAAGAGAATACCTTTCCCAAAAAAATTGGCAATTGGGGTGATGAAGATGACGGGATGCGCGAGGCCCGGTGGGATTAGAAGCGTGCCGAGTTCGGCCTGTTTGTGAAGCGCCGTTGATATCCTGCTGGCCTGGACGGCCACCAGGTTCCCGCCGACGCCGTTGATGACCGGCTGGAACACCGTCAAGTTCTCGAAGCGCGACACCATAAACTCCAGTATGAGACCGCCACAGCTGTGAAAAATTTTGCATTTATAGATTCTTCTTTATCTCGAGCTGTACTTGAAATGCGATAAAGATCTAATAATAGGCCTTTGAACGATAACAATTATTTACTTCAAGATCGAAGAACTTGAGAAACGCTCTCTTTTTACCTGCTGATCAACATGGCCACCATGACCGGCGTCCAGCCGAAGTAGAGCACATCATTGGTGTACTTGTTCTTCTTGGCGATCCATACCCAGAGCGGGGTCACGAGGACGTAACAGGCTATGACGAGGGGTGCCACCCAGTCCTGCTTGTCAATGGATTCGTAGAGTATAGTGGCGATCCATGAGAGGAGTGCCAGGGACGTGATGTCGCCGAGACTAGCGGCTATCGGCGTGGCCACGTTGTCCGGATTGATATGGCAATGACGGGAGAAGACGATGACGCCCGCGGTAATAAGGCCCAGAACGAAAGAAGCGAGAGATGCGGTGACCAAACTGCTGGCGCATAGTAGATAGGCATGGTCCAGGGAGACCGTGCCGTTGCGGAAGGCACCCATCACGATCGCCACCACGGAACCCAGGAACCCCACCACTATCGCTTGACACTGCGCACGATTAGGATGATTTTTAGCCCTGAGTAACGAACCTCCCGATAAAAACTTGATGGCTGAAGAGAAATTAAATTTCCTCGCTTGTTTCTTCAATTTTTCTAACAATTAAAGTTATTGAAACATACCATGTTGAAAATCAGGAGTCTTTACTCGACAAAGAAAAGTTTTTCAGCGAAGTTTAATTTAATAAACCGTCAATAAATATTTATTTCAATAGATATTTCGCAAAATATTTTCAATGCCGGAAAAAAATTGAAAGAACAGCCAGCCATGAGTTGAAGAAGAATTCCAGAAGGTTTGGAGAACTTTAGTAATTCTGGGAATTTTATAATCTACATTATATTAGCATAATCGATTGATTTGTATTGTAAACTCATTGTTTATCTATCGTTTGATTGCGATAATTCTTCACACATTTGGGGTATCATCTTTAATTTTTACCGTCAAAAATTTCAAGCGTCTACTGATCCTGTATAGATACCGATTTGTTGAAGTATACGTGTCATTTATCGCGCGGCGTGTCTCGTGAGGTAACCAGCTCGTGCTCGCACACGACCATAGGATCATACGGTAAACAGTCGGCTTCCCGAAGGCCGTCGTCTATCATCGTCGTTGTGAGCGTTGAACACATAATAAAATAAAATCGTGGCGCCAATGATAAGACGGGCGAAGCGCGTGTAGCTCTCAATTCGTTAAATCGAGCGGCTAGGAGAAACGTTGCTCGCTTTCCCGGAATCGTGCCGTCGGCTCGTTTCACAATTAACTGCTAACCACGGGTCAAATTGTCAGCGTCGTTTCGCGGTATTCTCTGGCAATTTACGATTTCCAGGATGTATCGACAATGATGTCGACAGATAGCATGGATTTGTCGAGATTTGCGGGTTACGGCAATTTCGTCGGTAATCGCCAGTCGGCGGAATCGTTAGAGCCTCGCCGATCGCCGCTGGAAATTCGCGAGACTGAACTTGAACCCAAAAAACATCTAATTCCGTGGATATATTGACGTTAGATGATAAGGCTGCTAGATGATAAGAAGCCGGGTGATTAATAGCGCAGAACTTTTCCGCGTGTTGCGTCGCATAGTTGTTGAACAAGACGTGGCGAACGTTTGCATTTTGAGGAGTCGAGAAGTCGGGTAGGCCGACCGAGAACAGAGAGATTCCAGGAGGAAAAATACACGGCGCCAAAGCGAGCCAATATGCGTTTCGCAATGTATTCGGCGGAATTAAGTTAGGAGTCCCTCGTATGACAAACGGCAAATATCGGTGTTTAATTGTGGAACATCTAGTTAGAACCAGTTTCGCGAAAGTAAACTCCCGCGGCTGAATGCGAGCATCCGAGGTAGCGCACGTGGTTTGCTTTTTAAGACTTTATGCGTGCCAAAAATAACACATTTGTCGTGCTATCGATAAACCTATGTTATTTCATACAACTGTACACTTTAAAGGCGAAATAGCTGATGAAATTGCACCTGTGTTGATTATCGCGGGAGAGACGCGAATCAATCGTTTCTTATTCGAAAAATTAGTACAATTCAGTCCGATCGAATTAATGACACTTACTTGTATTAAGACAAGATTCCCGACGATCATGTGCCATTGCTCCTTCGGCAAGTCCATGTGTCCGAGATTCGCTTGAGTAGAAAGACGCGACGCCAGAGTCATTTCTAGATTACCCTTCAAGCCAAGAAGCGCCGGTACCAGAATCATAAGCTCGTTGACTTTCTCGAAGACTACCCAGTGCTGCAAGAGGACACAAAAATTCATTGATCAAATAAAGTTAATACTATCAAAGTCATATCAATTTAAAGTTGATTTTACATCTAATTAATAAAATAAATGGATCTAAAGATCAAATTCTATGATTAATTTTAAGCAAATTCTATAAATAATTTAATATTTTATATATTAAAACATTCGACACTATACAAATAAAAAAAATTGACACTAAGTTCATCAATGTTGAGGCTATATGAGTTGGACGTTCTATTTAAGAACATGTTCGCGTGTTATCGAATTGATTTCTTATATTCCTATATTTCGTAAGGTATTTCCAGAGAAGGATCGTTCACGCGAGGGTTTGTCATGACAAAGGTAAATTTCGTTCGTACTTGGACGAGATCGAGGACTAATCCGGCGCCCACCATGCCCAGCCCGGCGATGAGGAAGGGTATGAAAACCTGGATGGTGATCGCCAAGTACGATTCGACCGGCTCGTCTTCTTCGGTCACGCCATAGATCTTGCTTTCAGCGACAACGTCCGGCAGCCGGCCGCCATCGATGCCCTCGTCGAAGATGGTCACCTCGAGGCAGTCTTCGGTGGCGTGTCCACCGGAATTCACCGCTGCCGCCTGTCCATTAGTGGTTGTGGTGGTGCTGGCGGTGGTGGTAGGGGTGCTTATGGTGTCCTTCGACTCGGAGGTGGTCCGCGAGCGGCCGTCGGTCGGTGTCATCCTGTGGGAGTTCTGCTTCTCCGGAAGCAGGGGCTCCTTACATTGCTCACTGCCGACAGAAAGGAGATCTCTGCTGGTTAAACTTTTTTTTTCCCGCGCGAAATACCAGAGAGTCTTATTAACCCTTTGGCTACGGTCGTTAATGGGTAATAAACTCGAACCGTTACGGTTTATCAGTACCTATATTGGAATGAAATTGCCAAATGCCATTTTGCGGTAACGGAATGATGGGACGTTACGTTGCGACCGTAGAACATTCGTCTTTTCGACTTCACAAACTCCGCAGAATAAGAATTTATTAATATTGATATTATTTGAAAATTGACGTAAATCTTGGAACAGCACTTGATAAAAGTTTTTTATTACTTACATATAAATTTAGCAATATTCTATTTGTGAGAAATAGATCGTATCTCATTTTTAGAAATCCTTATACGCTGATCGATCATTAAATCATTTGCAGTATAATATAATCGAAGAATTAAAATCGCGCAATTATCTTGAAAAAAACTCCACTCGTCTTTAACAATACAAAATTACAATACAAAAAAAGAAAAAAGTGACGTTGATTGAAAAGTGGATTAAGTGGATGCGAAATGAATCGATGCCGGATGAATGAGCGCATGATGCGATCGATCATCGTAAATCATGCACGTGCGTAAATCCACAATTAATTCCACCACATAATTCCTCTTTAATTCGCGGTCCCATGCCGAGCACTGTCACTCGCTCGTCGCTTCTTGACATTCGAGCGAGACGCCGATTCGCGTTTTTCAACTCGATATTTTGAAAAAATTGTATTTCTTTTACAATCGAGAGACCGAAAACTTTTCGCACAATACTTTCCAACGTACTTTTCGAACTTGACGCCGGTATTGGCAGTCTGGAGCGACTGTGGCTTGTCGGGCGGCACTCGTACCGGATGTTGATGCACCTGGCTCTCTATCATCTTCCTACTGAGGGCTGTGTGATACTCGCTGCCGCGAATATACAACCATTCTCCTTTGAGAATGATAAGATTCGCGCCGCCGACAACGACGCTGACGGCGGTTGTATTTCAAGACACAAATAACGTAAATTACGTAATTATGCCGCGGTACAGCAACTATCTTTCTCTTCTCTCTCTCTCTTTCTTTATCTCTCTCTGATTAGATATTCGTTCAGGAACTGCTGTTAATCACGGCGAAAATCAAAATGTGAATCATCCAGTGACGTGCGGATCGAAGAAAGGTGAGCAGCCTCTTCCTATCTGAGGATCACTGCCAAACACAATCGTCATGTTAATCTAATTGCGAGATTAGTAGAGCACGTGGAGTATGGATTAATCAGGGTTTCTTATGCCCTTTTTCATCAACGTCGTTTAACTTGAACCTTAGCTCAATTCACTCTTTGTCTCTTTCTAACAGTCTTCCTTAGAAACAGACAAAGAGTGAATTGAACTAAGGTTCAAGTTAAACGACGTTGGTGAAAACGGGCATTAGAGTCGCTATTCAAAAGATTCAAAAGTTTACTCGATATGTAAGCGCATTAGATAGGCGGTAATTTTCTAATTGGAGCAAAATGACACGTCTAAAACATAATTGCTTTCACAAAGTTTATATTTGTCACACAAACTTTGTCAGATAATTTCCAGGGAACAGATTCTTTGCTACATAAACTTTACATCACTCTAAAGATTCACCTCCAAGTATTTTCTAATTATCATAGATCGAATTTTAATTACTCGAGAATCGATTCTGCGATTTGATTTTATTCTTGTATTAGATAATTATCTAATCTTCAAATCACACTTACGAAACGATATCGTGAAAGGTACTGTCATATGTGCGAAGGCACTTCGACTAAATGCTTCCGTGATTTTGCGCCGCGTGAGTACTTATCATGTGTATCATGCAAATAGTATCACGAATAGACGCGTTTCACACACATCACGTGTGCTTCTAATTAACATGTAACACGTTCAATTTCCTCCCACTTGAGTTCCGCCTCGGAAGAAATCGCGATAATCTGTTTTGCGGTAATCCCACTGTATCTCACTAACGCACGCGTGTGCTCCATTACGTAATTAAATAATAATTTACATCATTGACGTTAATTAGTTATTCGCATCGCCGCGATCCATTTAATTCTCCATTCTCAATCAAATCTGTCGATCGAATCGGATTGAGTTTTACGTCAGATTTTCGGTTATCTGTGTCTGAAATCCACGGATGCGCGTTTCGATATCGTTGCAGATGGGTACGTCAACGACGATAACGATGTTCAATCGTGCGGTGACCTTACGCGTGGAAATTGTAACCGCGAGAGCAGCTTGATTAAGGCCAAATCGGCTGTAATGTTGCCTTCGTAATTTTAACTGTAACACCGATACCTAAAGACTATCACGCTCTAGAACTAGAAAGAAAGGAAGACGTCCTATACGATAAGTATTATGACTGAATAAATAAACAGATAGAAACTTTATTTATTTTGAAATTGAATATTTAAGTGAGAAAGTCAACGACCAAATTATGAGCATAATGAGGTGTTGGTTTAAAATAAAATCGAGTTTATTTACAAACATATGATAAAGACATTTGTAAATAATTTCGATTTTATTTTAAACCAACACCTCATTATGCTCGTAATTTGGCCATTGACTTTCTCACTTAGTTTTGCTTATTTTGAGCGTTGATACTTCTTTATTAATTGGAATATTTAATTTTCTAGTCCAATTATTGTCTATTCATTATTCTTTGTGATCCGAACATTAAAAACGTACAGCTTCTCAAGATCGGTTCTGTTTGATCGGTATATTTTTTTGCAGAGGTGACACATTTGATTTTCCTTCGTCATCAAATGAAGAGCACGAAAGATTTAATCGCGACAATCAAGATACAACTAGGCCGCCGCGGCCGGCCTGATCAATAAAGATCAATGTCGTGTCACCCGCGCGACGATCAACCGCGATCGTATATTCATTGTCTGATTAGCTGTACCTTGCGTCATGCATCGACCGGTTACCGACTCTGGAAAGCACGTTGCATCGCGCGAATCACACGAGTTCTCGTGACCTTAACCTACGTGCAATCAAGTCTCTCATCGTCGGAGAGCTTCGACGGAGCGCTCGGATGCTATCTGCATCTCACGTCCTTCGTCCGTCGCGGTTTCCTGAATAATCGAAAAACAGGTAGCGCGGCTGACACGCGGCGGGAAAAACGCATTCTCGAAGACGCGGGTCCGACCTTCGTCCCGACGATGCCCCTGACCGGTTCTCATTTTTCTCGCGCTTTCGATTGTAGAAGGGATCTTCGGAAACGCGATAACAAAACTTATCAGCGGCTACCTGGGAGTCCGAGATAACGATATCGCGACATATGTCTCGCCTCGTCAAATTGGATTCAGCATCATGCGAGGTGACGCTCTGAAGAGAGCAAGGACTTTGATTTGCTAGCGATTTAACTCACTTTTCTAACACCTGAAAAATACCAGCGAAAAATTAATCGGGACTTATCTTTTTAAATTTCAATATTTGTACCTTCTAAAATAATTTTTTAAATTCTTAAAACGTGAATTGTTATGGAACTGACCTATTCAATTATTCTTTCTCTGTCGCTTTAATTCTCCCAAGTCTGAATCGCGCAAGATTTCATTTGTGTGCTGACTTGTGTCAGCTGTTACAACCTGCTCATAACTTAAAATTTTTAGCAACGCGCGAGAATTAATCTAAGCCGACTGAATATTAGTCCCTGGAAACTCTTTCGCTGAATGAAATGAGATTCGCAAGATTCGTCTTTAAAATAAATCGTGCTCCTTCGCCGAAACGCCCTGTTGGACCGGACCAAAATCCGGCTTCTCCGAATCCGGCTGTTCCGTCCCTTCGCTCGTACCTGGATCCTCAGGCGTGGTCTCAGACGGACCCCCGACGTTCCCACGAGACCCACGTTCCCGTCGGGCCCACCTCAGTGTCCAGGTCGCTGATCGCCAGCTTCGTGGTCCGGGTGATCGGCTCTTCGGCGCGAGATCAGCCCACGTCCAGCATCTGACGGTGGTCACCCGGTGGCCTGGTGTGAGGCCGTTTCACTCTGCGGTTACATCGCGACTGATCGCGATCGCGCATCGTACTCGCGTGCATGCATGCCTCCTTAAAACTAGTTTGGAGACACACGAGCCTCTGTCTGTGTGTGTCAGCGGCGCGCCGGAGGGAGCAAGCGCAAGTTTATCGATCCACTGTGACTTCCCAGTCACAGACCATCCGCAAACTCCTCGCGGCCGTACCGCCACTCTCCGGTACCTGTGCGCCAATGGCAAACCACCCCTAGAACCCCTCTGGACGGCTCCGGAAGGGTGTCTTTCGCGCTCCGAGTCCCAACGTAACGTTACTCGCGTCGATCCATTGTCATCACGGTTGCGTCATCGTTTCGTTTAAACCGCGCTGTGTAATCCAATGATATCTCGCCGCCCCCGCCTCGAGTTCTTCGTCATTTCCAAGAAGCCGCCCTCGCGTTTGAAATCCTAATGACGTCACTTTGGAAGCCCCCGCGAACGGTTGCGTCATCGTTTCGGTGCATCTGATGCGCCTTCACTGCATTAGCTATAATCTTATTAAGTCTCGGATTTGTCTTTACTCTGCTCAGTAATCTGTAAGATTTGTGTCTATGTGTTTGAAAGCATACGAGTGACTTTATCTTTCGCAGTGTTGTTACAAATCGAGTTAAGCTCGTTAACGCGATTTCATTCTTTTCGGATCTCCAAGACAAGGGCTTGCAGAGGCATATCGTTTTTTAACTATCTGCAGAGATCCCTAAAAAATCATATGCGATGAGTAACGTTCAATATCTCTTCTTGCGCGTGATACCAGACACGTGGCGTATTGCATAGGCATCGGTTACGTCATCGATGCACAGCTGATGTATACGGAAGCTTCTGGTTCATTCATAGGATTTACGGCGCATTACACGAGAGAGTTGCACAATCATCTCTGTTTCGCATAATTTTCACAGCTTATGGACGACTCGCCTTTATGCGCTGTAATTTGATGGTAGCAATAATTTACCTCAGCAACAATATTCTGCCAATTTTCATTTTGTACACCGAGTCCATTAGAGCGATATACCAGATACAATTATCGATTACGCGTGTTCTGCAGATTATGAAGTAATGTTGGGCAAACTTTTATCTTCCGTTTGTTACAGAATTTCTCAATCGTGTCTAGTCGTCAATAAAATAATTAGTAGCTAAAATAATTAACTTTTTTAAACCCTACTTCTTTCTACATCCATAACTTCTAATTTTCCTAATTTAAGTTACATATTTTTACATGTAGATTTATTATTTGTGTATGTTAAGATGACAGTTTTGCATTTAAGAATTGTTACTCCGATTCCCTTCACAATTTCATAAAATCTAGTCGTGGGCAACCTTCAAAATTCAATGCATATGGAAATTTCATTTGACATTATAAATGCTGCATCAAGGCCTAAACATCGTGATGCAAATGCATAAATCGATCGAGGGCTATCTTTAGTCAGCACGATAAAATTGATATTGATTTTTTTTCTAAGCTTATCTGATATTATTTCCGGAGAATAAAGAGTGCACATCAAGTACAACATTGCGTAACGTCTTTATAAGCGATAAACGATGGCTCGCATTCCCAAGTTTAAGCGCCATTGAAAAATAGGAGAGGTATTAGGAAGTGTAAATTATTTAAGATTTAATTTTTCATATCTTTTAAGGAAATTAAAATAATTCTCTCCGAGAACTCAATCACGTCATTTTCAGTTTTTCGTAACTTTATTTATGGCTATTAAATTAGTTGCGTTTTATGTATTTTTATTCTGTTTGAGACACCGCGAAGTTCTTGCTTCATCATATTTATTTATTTTTCTAAATTTGCTTTTTCATGCGCAGTATCTCGTAAAATTACATCAGTTAACTTGACGGCCATGAATGTGATATGATGGGAAAAAAGATACAATTACGCCGATCGATCGCACGATATGCCATGCAAACTAGTTGGCAAATTAAAGCAAACCGATTAAATTAGCTATTATGAGATGATGCAATAAATTCAATGAATTTACATTGAAAATTATATATGTGGGTCGAACTGACTCATCCTTTTTTTTTTTAAATAACATATAACGCGTAAATCTTTTTCGCGCGATATCGAATTTATTGAGATTACTACCTCGCGAGACGAGGTAGTAATCTCAATAATTAAAGTCTATTACACGGCTCTACGAAGGCATACAGGAATTACAATCTCGATCGATTCAGCGGACCGCATCTTGTTCAGCAGCAATCCTTATTTAAAGTGGAGCGGAAAAATTCCCTCATATAACAGTCAGTCGGTCAATGACGCGCGAATAGGATTCACTGGCCCGTCTATGACCGTATCCTGTGTAGGAGCGAAGCCGTAACACTCCGGCCGTTCGTGACACGGCAATTTGTATTCTGGTAACTTGAAGATTAGGTCACACTCGTGTCCGTGCAGTCCCGCTTTTCTAATGTTTAAACTCCGCTGAAACGCGTGTATTTCCTGCCGTATACGAGCATTTGACGTCGGAGATGCGCGGGTCTCAACAACGCGAACGAACGAGAACGACGACGAATTAGAGCGAATGCCAATTAATCACCGTCGAATTATCGACCAAGCGAAATCGACGGAGTTCTTCGAAGAATTATAAAAGAGAAACATATCAAAACTACGTAACGATGTGGCGATAAGTCAGATTACCGAATACAATTAACGTTTCCAATTGGAAGTCGAATTTCGCACAGAGACTCGACGGAATGTTCATTACATCGTTTAAAATAGTAGAAACCGTCTGCAATAAAAGCGACAGGTATCAAAAACTCGGTGACCGTGTCTCTAACGACACACTCTTAACGACGCGCGAGTATTTGCGATTTGCACCTTGATGAATAACAGTCGGTTAGCCTATCTAGAACGTTCGACGTATTTGCACGTCTAATTATGCAGGTTCCAACTAACGCGGGTGTCGGATATCGAAAAGTTTGCAAACACTACTCACTCGAATAGTCGACCCGTGATCGTTCTAATCAACAAGGCGAGGATGCCCATCGTTCAGGATCCAGCGATTGACACGATCGGCGTTGTTAATGACACAATTTATTCTTCGAGATCGACTTACGAGCTCGATCGAGTTTCCTCCTCACGATCGGATCTCAACGCCAGATTCGCGGTATCCTTTTCAGTTTCGAATTACGGAACAAGAAATTTACGTTCATCTCTCACGAAAATGAAAAAATTCGTTCCCTCGGCGGCGAATTTTTTCATTTTCTGGAGCCGTGAATTTTTCTCGTTATTGTCTCTCTAGCGACGCGCGAAATTCGCAGCTAAGTCGATAGAGCATACCGACGTCTCATTGCACGATGTACTGGACAATCGGTCTTCCATGCGTTTCATTCGTAGACACGATTCGAGCCCGATAACTATGTCCGCCAGCTGACAAACCGATAATGTTGCAAGGGCAACGTCGTTAACGACAATTTTACGATGCACCGCGCCTGTTCGTTTACACGTTATCGGAGAGTTTATTACACGCTCGTTTTATAACTCCGAGTGACGATAATGCACCGAAACTATTTGAACAATGTTTTTTCACTGCTTTGATCTTGAAAGCGCAAAGAGCGCTAACTTATATACATAGTTAATTTTACATAACTAATTTTACAGAGCTAATTTTATACATAGCATTAAAGTCGAAAAGTATTTAAATTAAAACCAACATTCTATTTTTCTTCGAGCTTCTTATAACTTTAATTTTTAATTCAGCCATCTGACAGGCACGATAAGAAAGCGGCGGCTTAACATTTTATTGGAGTCAATTTGTAGTTGATCTAATCGATCTTAATATATGTCTATTTTATCTTGTTGAAAATTCCTCTCTTTAATCATTTATAACACAAATCTTGATATCTTAACGTTTTTCTATTTTTCATACTTTTCACTAAACCTTTTTCAGGATAAATCGATTAATTAAAGCTAGGGAAGGGAAGGAGAGTGATAAGATAGTTCTGAGATAATTGGTTTAACATACTGTACTTCGTTAAGTTCCGTAGGATTTATTTCGGAAGATGTAACTTTTTAACGCGAGTCCGAGTTCCCTTGCAATCGTAGATCTTGGCATATATCCGACTGGGAACGATATTATCTGCTCGCACACGCATACCTTTCGTGGTTCCTTTTAAAGCGTCGATTACGTAAGATTCGCTCTTGACTCGGCAAAGGTCGACATTGAAACCGGGGGTCTGAATGAATCGTGTAACTGGAACGCATTCAAATACGCGACGATTTTCCCCGGCAATTTCAATAAAACGGCGTATACCCACGTATAATTTAGTCGCACGCGTGGATTCTATCGTCCGTTTAGATGGAGATATGAGATTTTACCGACACCTGATCTCTCGTCAGGTCTGCGTGTCGCTCGCTTCTCATTTGAAATACTAGCGCGGCTGCATCACACATTTGCAATTATAATTTGTGCCCCGTTTCTTTCATCTACCTAATTTTATTAATTTGACGCACGTTGGAATATGCCGAAGAGAGAGCTGCATACATTAGTATAATATGTATATAGTAGGGTACATATTACGTATATTGTTACCATCGCACGAGTACAGATGTGCATTTGATAAGGCTCTCTTCCTTGGGTATCTATTTAAAAAACTGATAATCAGTATTTGATATTCTTCTGCAAGTTGATTATATATTATATAGCGTAAACAAATGATTTAAAAATATAGTGCGATATACATTATATGATGTGCGTGATATGTGATATGTGTGATACGCACGTGCACACCAATAAAATTTTAATTAAAGAGAAGAGAAAGAAAGAGAGAGAAAAGAAAGAAAGAAATAATCAAAAGTTTGATGGTAAGAACGATATAGTTTTTAATACAGTTTTTAAAAAATCTACTATAATATTTTTTTGAGTGCGCAGTCTGAATAAGCGATGGCGATGAGTGTATCGTTAGTGTAGTTTTTATTGCATTATATGATATAATTGACATACACTAACTCACTGAGCTCATGACTGTTCCCAAGTGCCGATGAATCGCGTATGTTTTTTCAATTAAGATTTGTCACGCAAGGAGTCAATTGTTTCGAGCGAATTACCCACCCCAATTAATTAGTCAGACAGCCAAGTTCGTGACTCGTTAGACTGAATTTACCACTTTGTATTCTGTCCCAATTAGTTACATTTATCTTATTCCAAATTCTTTCATACATTATACATCATTACATCATAGAACGCAATGAAATAACGCGTCAGTGATGTGGTAAATTATGATTAACTGAAAGAGTAATTTGAAATTACGGACCAATTTTTAAATTAAAATTTATTTAAAATTAATAGTAAAATTACACGTTAATATTAAAATCACGTCGCGTGTTATACTGCAATTTGAATTCGCTAGAGAAATTACGATAATATATATAAATAAATATCTACCACGAAAAGTGTTACTCGGGAACCAGTAGATTTCTGCAATCTGCGAAAAGATGGCTGTGCTTAAAACGTGGGAGTAGATAAATTTGGGGAACTTAAAATTTTACGCCTCTAATTTACGAGATTTTTAACCGCACATCTGATAATTCGGCGAATACTGAACTCTCTCGTTGTACGCGTATGCTTTTATTATTTCTTTCTACGTGCACCACCCACGTATCGTAAACACGTTGGCGGACAACAATAAGAGCATCGCCGAGAGAGCATTACGCAAGCGCTACCTTACACTTGCTTCTTCAATTACGGACCCTTATGCCATCTAAACCATTACTGTTGCGATGCTACAGTCGGGTACACAAATAAACAGAGATCGGAGAACGAAACGGGGAACCACCACAATTGTTTCATCGTGGAAGTCTCCATCGGTTTTTTTGGCGATAGAGAAAAATTCGAGTCAGAGAGATAACAAGATATACATTTTTCATTTAAAAGTTCCATTAAGACTGCAGTTCAAGCCGAAACATTAACGAACGTATCGCTAATTGATGGAAGTCGTCTCGCGTTCGCGTTCTCCAATGGCGGGCTAGCTTTCGATAGTGCGACTCTCGACAACATATCGCGACACGATCGTGCCGGCTGCAGTACGATAACAGATCAAACAGATGCGCCCGTTTGCATAGGACTCGCGACCGGTTTACGCAAAGCGTTATCGCGTGCAACTTGAGATGAGCTCTCCTCGGCGTAGTGGACCACACGCGAGCGATTCGGCACTGTCGGTACCCCCAGAGACGTCGCCGCGATATTTTTACACACTGGTCTCTCGGCCACGCTTCTCATCGTCACTTAGCACCGTGCTAACAATAAGAAGCTAAATTCTCACTTTTCCGCGCTCGCGACTATTCCATATCAAAACACGGCATGGAGAATAGCGCCAATAGCGTTTTTCTTTTTAGTCTTGTACAAATTATACAATTATATCAATAAATTATACAATATATATAATTGGCATGATTGTCCTATCGTATTAAAGATGATATATCTTTAGAAGAACATGTTTTATATTGTTTTGAAAGACTATCATGAGCTCTTTAATTTCACGCTTTATTTATTCAGTAGTAAAAGTAAAAGACTTTTACGACGCTATTCTATGTTTTACACCCATTTTATCTCTTTTCCAATATTAGCGCCTAACTTTTTCCGTTGCTTCTCTGCTAGAATATAGATTAAGTATTTTAAAAACGCTCGTAAGTGTCATTACATTTTACAGTGATCAATGTTGTAACACTTCTCCGTAGCTTCGAATACTGTACATTCGAGCGCATCTCAAAAACTTATGGGACTTTATATTTTGTTTCATTATTGCGCGTAGAAGAGAGGAATCCTAAATCGACAATCAGCTTGGTGCTGAATTGCGGAGAAGTTGTTTTTTCCGGATTTTCAGGCCCCGTTCTCGCGTTTCACATCGCGACGCTTTTCCGCCGACGAGGATCGCAAACCGCTCTCCGGGCGACGCGAGCGCCTAAGCGCTTCCGTAACATATTCGCAGATTGATAAATTACTCCACGTGTTTAAGTTCGACCATGACGGGCAATAACTTAACATGCGCTCTGATACCTCGTCTCTCCCGAGGTATCTTATCCCACCGGCCGTCTCGCTCGCTCGCTCGCTCGCTCGCTCGCGATTATATTATTTTCGTCGTCGGACGAGAATCGCGCGCAAGGATTCCGCGAGAATCCGCAGGTGCGATCCTTCGTCGTTATACTTACACGTTGGTCAGCTGCGCCGGATGACGACGCACTCGCTCGTCGTCCTGGCCGAGGAAGAGTCCGCGGTGTCGTTCCGCATTACGGCGCACGTGAGGGCATTCATTCGATTTCCGCGCGATGGTCCATGCGAGAAGATGGTCCACGCGTCAAGTCTCTCGCCGGACCACCTTGCTTGTAACTTCCCTTACTCTATTTGTCTTAACGCGACAAATCGGCCCACCCCACCTCTTCGCGCGCGACCAATTTCGGAAAAGGAGTCCTCCGCGCGCGAGAGCGCGGACCAACGAGATCGGAATGCAGACGTATAAATTACGTGGACCGTTCAGAACCAGTTATCAACTAAATCCGGCGCGGACGAACGCTACACGAGCGGGAAGGAAGCTAGGCGATGAAAGTTCGTGGAGCCATTCTTTGAACCGGCATCGAGCTCGCAATTATATTTTATAATAGATACAGACGTCACTCGCTTGAATCGTTATCACGCGTGTCGGTTATTTCACACTCGTTATCGGTCGTTTCCCGACGCTATCGCTTGACGGAACTTTTCCAGAATGACGACGGTTTACGAAGTTATTGAAAAAAAAGAAAGAAAGGAAAAGAAAATCAAAAGTCCCGGCGGAAGGTGTCGCGCAGGGACTGGAACTGACTTAATTTCCGAGAGTTCAGGAATAGTAACCCCCGTCGGCTGCAATTCAGCGATTATAAAAGTAGCTCAGGGTCGAATTAAAAGGTACGTCTGTCCAGCCGCGCTTCTTCGTGACCCCTTTCTGAATTGAAAATAAAACGAGCGTAAGCATCCGAGCCTCGTGGGGGGAAAGAGGGAGGGAAAGAAGATCGCAAAAGTCCTCCTCGTTTTTACTACCTTTCGACCGAGCTTTTGTATTGCAATTTAATGCTATTCTCAGCCTCTAACGGTGCAAACAAGATTCTCTTTTTTTAAATTTATGATTTTCTACGGACCGCTTCCGGTTCACAGGTCGCTACCACCGTCGAAAGCTTCCCCTTCGCGTCCGCGGCATTGAGAATCGAACTCACCGGGATGGATTAAAGCGGTTCCGAGAGCCTTGAACGGTGCGCGACCTTCGGGTCGGAGTAATCGCGCTCTTTTCGCGGCCACTCGCTACCCCCTTTATGCGCGACGACGCACGACGAGCAGATAAGATCTAAGAGACGAACCGCGTACACCGGGAACGGCGCGATAGTTGGCACTGACAGATCCAACTATTTCATTCACAGTCGTCGTCGCCGTCGTCGGGCTTGACCGCGCGAGTCGTCGCCGTCGACGGGCTTGACCGCGCGAATCGCCGCCGTCGTCGCGCGTGTGTGCGTGTACGCGGCTCCCGTGCACGTGCACATACGCGCGAACACGGCGACGTGGATGAATGAACCACGGCGCGCATACACACATACACATACACACACACACATACACACGCACACAATGAAGGAACGATACCGCGCGATTACGGTGTAGGTGGTTACGAGCGTGAACGAGCGAGGAGGATGTGCGACGGGGCTCTAAACGAGCGCGGTCGAGAAGACACGCGGGTCCTCCTGCATGTCGCGGTCGGTGCACAAGCACTTCTCTCATGCATAAATTGGGAACGTATTATTCCCTGTCCCCGCGAGACTCGCCAAAGTTTCCCTCGATCCATCCGACTCTCCTCCGTAGTCCTGATGAGAAGAGAAGCACGATGGATTTCACGTACAATCGAGTACGAGTAGTATGACACTGATATCCATTAGATTTCAGGCTGTAATTAAATTATAATGCAACGTATAGTCCGATCGCAGACATAGACTGTAAAATAAACCTTCAATATTTCCACTTTCGCTGTCTGTTAGAAATATAGAAAGATGCGCACATTCGGCATTTATTGCGTGATTGTACAATTTGAAATATTTTCTCAAACTTATTTTCTCAAATGAGTAATAATAAAATGCGGCAGTTATTCATCGAGACTTTATTCTCTCGTATAAACATAACAAATCGTTGCGCTAGAATTTGTGTTGTTTGTATATATATTATACATATGCATATTTATATATACATATATGTACATGCATAAGTCAACTTTTATATAACGTCATTACTTCCAAACACCGTATGTTTTAGGCACTGGAAAATGTTAACAAAGTTTCAGCTTTCACTTTATCTTCCTCGCAGTAACTTTTAAAGGAACTTATTTCAATAATATATGTCAACATGACATTGTTTTAATAACTTATTGCAAAATATATCATTTGCTACACCCTCGATATCATTGTAAAGCTAAATAAACAGATTGTTTTCATTTAAGAGTAAAGCTATTTAATATAATACTATAATAAAAGATCTTTAATGGTGTTTCACTCCCTTCCTTTTGTGACACCATATAACTATCGTATATATCATATTGCTATATGGATTTCTTCCGTTAAATATGTCCACTGTATTTAATTAATGTGTATGTATATTTATATTCCTAATATTATAAAATACTGTACCACCCACTCTTCTTTCCGAGAAATATAAAATCCGAGAAGTATTATCCGTATTTAGATGAATATACTTCTCTATTCCAGATAATTTCGTAAGACAAACAAAACAATAAACGTCTTTCAATGGCTGAGAGAAATAATTGTCAGAGTTATTAGAAAAACATGTTTTCGCAAGAGGTTAACGTGTATCAAGTCGTATCGAGTGATTTAAATTTTGCAGTTTCCTTTCCAGAGAGATAAGCTGCTTTACCTGTTGCATGTTTCTCAACTTAGTTTCCCTTGAAACTCCAATTTATATTTCAGTTTGATTATCCTAGTTATAATCTTATGAAGGAAAAAATAAATTGGACTTAGTTTGCGAGACAAATCATTATACAATTAATTAATATGATTTACGATTAAGGTCTACTCTCTTGATAGCTCTGACGATATTTCGAGAATTTCATTTTTTCATATTTCAACTGCCGTCTAATCTAATATTTAACTATCTTGGTAAAAGAGATAAATTTATAGAATTATTGTACAAATATTTACAATACAAATATTTTAATTCATTCGAAATAAAATAATGTAATTGTATATATGTACAAAGATTTTTAATTATAGCTTCTCAAATGCCTCAGATAGCAAAACTAGGTAAAAACAAAATTATATATACAGGTTGTTTAGACTTTATGTATATGATGTATATAATATTCCGAGTTATAATAAATTAAAGAAAATACTCGGAAAGAGAGAGAGAAAAAAAGAGTACTCATCTTCCGTTTTAACGCCATAATTGAGAATCGTTCTATACAAAGAGTTTCCTATAGATAATTATATAAAAAATATAAAAATTTATATTTACTATTCAATTAATCAACATTGTGATGTATATGTATAATACATATCCATTGCATATTTTATATAAACAAACTAAATTTATATAGGCATTTTACGATTGATATAATGAAGCTTAAGAAAATATCTCGCATTATGGCAATATACTTTTGGTCAAAGCATAGCATAAAATATATGTACACTTATTTACTGGCCCATATTTATTGGCATAATCGCGATTTAAATTAATTGTAATTTCTATCTTTGTAATTACATGACAATTTAATTATCAATATAACAGAATTAATATTGGCGAATACTGTACTTCTTTTCTTTCTTCTTTTTGCATGCAGCATATCCTAACAGATATATGCTTAATTTAATTTGTACTCTTAACATACCCTTCATACAAAGATGTCAAACGGAACTTTCGAAAGAAAAACTTACTGCAACGAAAATGATAATCACTAATAACGTCGATCACAATCGGTGTCGCGCATCGCAAATTTAATTCAGATTTCTCATCGTCGTCTTTCGAAAAACGATTCCAAAATCTATAACATGCAATATTATAAAGGATTCAGAGTATTGTACAAACTTTACCGATCAATCTCCTACGTCAGAGTCGCCGTCGCCTATGGCATAAAGGATATGGAAGGCAATTCCAAGAAGAGCAGTTCCTATAAGATCGCCTGCTGCTGTCAAGTATGGTATCGCGGAACTGTCTGGATCCATACCCCTTGTCCACATCCAAATAACCATTAATTGCGCAATATATAACAACAGGATTACCTAAAAATTAATCAAGCGTGTAATTGAGATTTCTTTTTAAATTTCAGCCGTTGAAACAATTCATATTATATTTAATTGATAAAAATTAACATATGCTGTACCTGTAACATTGCAGCAATCAAATATATCATAATAAATATAGGTGTGAACGAAGTATGCCCTGCCTGAAGGTAACTAATGGTATAACTAAAGATCAAGTGCCCTGGTATCACCATCATCAGCAATACTCTAGCTGTCCTCGCGTGTCCTCCTGTATCGAAAATTCTTTATTAAATTTATGACGATGCAATTATATTTTACGTATAAGTGTTCATAGCAAACTTGCCTTTAGCAAAGAACGCATGGAATGGACTAATGCAAATGTTGAGAGTTCTTTGAACACCTGTGTGATAATCTTTATGTAGGGACGTCGATATTCTACTGGCCTGAACGGCGACCAAGTTTCCCCCAACGCCATTAATTACTAATTGAAAAACTGCTATGCCCTTGTAGCTCGATATAGTGTAGTCCAAAATCAGTCCACCGAGACTGAAATTAACATTATTCGTTGACGTGCGTTCGCCTCATGAAATTTTTACCAAATGTGCAACGGAAAGTATTCACCTGCTAATTAACATTGCGGATATCACAGGCGTCCAGCCGTAATCCAATACTTCTTTAGTAAATGGATTTCTAGCTGCTATATAACCCCAAACAGGAGTTACAAATACACAAAATGCTATCAATATTGGAGCCACCCATGGAGCGTAACCTGAAAAAAGCATACATTTGTGTTGATATTCAAATATAATAAGCACGAAAAGATAAATCGATTAATCATTTATACCTATTGCGTTGTACAATAAAGAAGCGATCCAAGACAAAAGAGCTAAAGTTGTTAGATCTCCCAAGGAGGCCGCAATTGGGGTAGCGACATTGTCAGGGTTGATGTTCATTCGCCGTGATAATAGTATGACCGCGACCATCACGAGGCCTAGTAGGAAACTGGCTACCGAAGCGGTGACCAAGGCACTGGCGCACAACAAGAGTCCATGATGAATATCGAAGTGAGCTTCCGGGATCCAACCGAGGACCACGGCCGCCAAGGACGCCAGCAAACCCACTACCATGGCTTGACACTGGATTAAGGCTAAGTTTCCGACAATCAACGTCCATTGTTGCTTCTTCGTATCCATTTGACCTAGATTAGCTTGGGTCGACAATCTGGAGGCCAACGTCATCTCCAGATTTCCCTTCAAGCCCAGTAGCGCAGGAACTAATATGTATACTTCAGATACCACTTGATACACCGGCCAATGCTGAAATTCAACGTTTCAGATTTATTATCCATGAATTTGCACTAGAACGGCAGCCTGTAAATTCATTCTTGAGAGAGACATAATAAAAAGACTCTTAGTAGAGGGAGGCAAGTTGTTGCTACTGTGTTTCATTTATTTCCTATTTCAGAATTCCTCAAAAATATGCATAAAATTATGATGAGAATCAATTTTTTAATACCTGCACCACGTCTAGCAGCAAACTAGCGGCGACCATGCCAAAGCCGGCAAGTAGGAAGGGTATAAACATCTGGATGGATATAGACCAGACGCTTTCGTCGTCCGCATTTTCCACCTCGTTTCTTTGATTGTCCCTTTTTCCGCTGCTAAATACGACGCATTCGCTGTTCACCGGCGACGGTATCAGCCGCCGTATATCGCTCCTCTCGTTATCATCGCTCTCGTCCTCAGAGTTGATCTCCAGTTCCATATTGTTGACATCGGCGATGTTCGAAATGAATAGCTCGTCGCTGCCCAATCCCACCATTTTATTCGGCGGCGAGCTGCTCTTCTTTAATTGCCTACGACGAAGTTTACTGTGTCCGTAACGGTCTTGTTGTACCCTCGCATGGCTCATCCTCGTTAACTTTCCTTTTGCGGATCACCGGCGGATACTAGCGACCAAAAACGGAACGATTCGTTAAAGCAGCTAAAAGAAAGTTTTATTAACGTCAAGCTGTATAAATATTATAAGAAGTGATACGTATGTATAGTAATATTTTCCTCATCACGAAAAATTAATCTCAAGTGTATTTTTTATGAACAAAGCCAAATTATTTTTTCGCCAGCGGATTTTTTTGAAATAATTATTTACGTGCCACGCATGTCTAATGCTTAATTTCTGAAATGAACATTATCAGTAGATCCAAAGAGAGAATAAAAAATAATTTGGCTTTGTTGATAAAAGATGCACTTAAGATTAATTTTTCGTAATGAGGAAAATATTACGATACATATTTATCACTTCTCATAATATTTATACAGCTTGACGTTAATAAAACTTTAATAAGACTCGTACGAAGATAAGAGTTGATAAGAAGATTATTGGAATTTCGCTAATGCGAATTAATATTGCAAGCAAAATGGCAGATTCGCATGATGACGTGATTATCTCGTGTCAATAATAGGATTCGTAAAAAATGCATTTTTTCTAACGACGACACGATAGTCTATTATTTGTGGTCGGTGACGACTTGTTAGACGTGTAACTAAAGCCACGTAAGCGACAGATAACGTTTCGTCACGTCTGTTCTAGCCTGTTTTTAGAGCTGAGTCTAATTTAGACCTAACCGTTGGTTTTGCAAGTCCCTGATTCCCTTTTCTTCCTTTTTCCACCGGGTGGTGCAGTCTCGTACATCACATATGGCAATTTAATACTACTACTATATAATTCTATACGTTTACTTATAATACAATTCCGTATAAAGATCATGTAAAGATCGGTATAAAAGATCGTAGTAACGATGCATAAGTTAAATTACTTTTTAATACAGTCTTTAGAAATAATTACTAAATTACTATACAATTATTATAAATACCGGTAATTTTTTTTAACCTATTGATAAGCAAACGACAACAATTAACGGAATTCCAAACTAACAATTAGCTAAATCATTTAAAAAATACTAAAAAATTGCTCTTACTTTTTATAAATTTTAATTTTTCTTTAAATGTCTTTAAATTATATAAAAATGACGAAAAATAATTTATTAAGGATATAAAATAAAGTCAGTAATTTTATACAGATATGCAGTGACCTCGTATCATGCAAGATATACTTATCACACATAATATCGTCAAGGTTTCATGTATGTACACAATATTATCTTCAGGCTTGGATAGTTTCAAATAAGACAAAATTTTATTTTTCGCAAACCCGCAATCGTAAGCAGAATGTAAAATTGTATTTATATTGTAAAATATTCCTCTACAATAAATCTCATTTTCTTTAAGCACAAATGTCTCTTATCGCACACTACGAGGAAAACAGATAATAATAATAGGTCGCGTATCAAAATTGACATGTAAACAAATTGCCTGCAAATAAGATTCGTAAAAACAAGAAATCAGTTTTCGAGCAATTATCACAATATTTTGCAGGATAAATTCAATAGCAGAATATATTTAACTGTTTCTTCTTAGCACCAAATTTTACTTGATAATTTGTTAAAATTTGAAATTATACGATATTGTTTATCGCGATTATCCTCGTCCACTAAACCATCAACTCGCGGCTTTATCTTAATTTCCCCACAAAAAAGGTTCCTTCAATTTCTAATACGTATAATATATTCCAGACAAAACTCCATAATAATTCAATTTACTCTTAATAAATGAAATTTAAACGTCGCGACTCTTCCACCCCGAAATGTTCGCATCCTGAACCGTGTAGTATAAACCTTCGCGCAACAAAATTAAAAAAAAATCGACACATGAAACACGCACGTATGATCTCGCCTGGAAATTTCCGCCGCACTTGCAGGAACGATTCGTAGAAAATAAATTTTGACGAAAGAGCGAATTTTCTTTTGCTCGGAGCGGCCGTCTGACAGCCCGGCCGCCATAACCTCGAAACGCGCCACGTACCTCGAATGTGCGACTTTCCTCCGTGTGCTGATCCATTGGCCGATCATAAGCGCGGCTTCCGCGTACAGTGCTCAGGACGATTCCTCCACGGATTCCTTGGGAAGAAACGGAAGATCCCGGCGTCGAGATCACCGAGCTATCCTAACCCACCGACACACCACGAAGTATACCGCCGTCAGTGCCGTCACCGCCGACCGCGGTGCCGCGGTGCAACCATCGTCGAGTCGTCGACTCGTGGAATTCGATACTATCGATGGCGGGTTGCCTGCGATTCTCGAACGGCGCGGCGCGGCGGCGGCGACTATCCGTTCGGATCATTCGGAAAGTCGCGAGTCGTCGAGCGCGCGTTTCTTTGCAGCTGTTGCTTCCGCGACACTTTTACTGGGTTTTCGCGTAGAAATCGCGTTGGCTCGCCGAAACATGAGTTCTCACCGTGGAGCGGATGTCAGGTTGAAGCGGGAGGATGCAGTCGGACGCGATAACACGGACAACTGGGACAGATAGCGACGGATGATTTCCGACTCCGGCTGGCGGCTACCGGGCGGACGCCGGTGAGCGGTGAGCGAGCGCTATGACGCGTCGCGCGTTAACAGCTGGTAAGACGCTTATTAAATCGCGGATTAAAAGCGACGTGATTACGCTGAGCTTTCGTGCGCTTGAGAAATTCTCGTCTTGGAGGCGTACGATGAATAGTGGACGCTATGTATGGTCGATTATCCCATAAATATGGGACGATCGAATGGATGAAAATGATAATAATTCTTGACGCCACGGAAGATTTCTCGAGCTCACGTAAAGTGACGTAAGCTTACAAATTGAAACGTCAAAGTTTTGTCACCGTTTATTATTTTAGTTGATGTGTCTGTTGCTCCGAAATATATACCACTCTCTTTCTCTCTCTCCCTCTCGACAAACGTCGCTCGTTTGGCTATTCGTCTTCGAATATTTTATTCTATGCAGTACGCGGTGCTTGAAATACCTTGAAGTGTACCGCCGAACGCGCGTATCTACGCGCGGCGCGGTGCAACCGTCGTCGAGTCGTCGGTCGTCGAGTTCGATACTATCGAATGTCGGGTTGCCTGCGATTCTCGAACGGCGACTCCGAACTCCGACTATCCATTCGGAAAGTCGTCGGGCGCGCGTTTCCTTGCGGCTCTCTCTTCCGCGACACTTTTACTGGGTTTTCGCGCAGAAATCGCGTTGGCTCGCCGAAACATGAGTGCTCACCGTGGAGCGGATATCGGGCTGAAGCGGGAGGATGCAGTCGGAAGAGATGACGCGGACAACCGAGACAGGTAGCGACGGATGATTTCCGACTCCGGCTGCCGGGTCGACGGCGGTGAGCGAGCGCCATGACGCCGCGTCGCGCGTTAACAGGTATGACGCTTATTAAATCGTGGATTAAAAGCGATGTGATTGCGCTGAGCTTCGGTGCGCTTGAGAAATTCTCGTCTTGGAGACGTACGATGAATAGCGGACGCTATATGTGGACGATCGGCCCATAAATATAGGACGATTGAATGGATGAAAATGATAATAATTTTTGACGCCACGAAAGATTTCTCGAGCGCACGTAAGGGCCACTTTTGCGTGTCTATAGCATCGAAATTTGAATCTACTGAAATTGTAGCGATTTCATGGCTGGATTAGACTACTAAGTGCGAAATTTATGAAGTAATTTAAAATGTTGAGAAAGTTATGTGGCTAATAGGTCAATTTTATATGTGGCTAAAAGAGATGCTGCTTGCGTAGAGCAACAGAATAAGGTAGAGTAAAATATTGAAAAATAAAACTGAAAAACTAAAGAATATATACCTATACATATGCGTCACGTATATACATATACATACATATATGTAAATATATAATATAAAAAAATATTTAGTGGATAGATAAATATTTTATATTTATTTATCTATTTATTAAAATATTTTTATATTTTTATATTTATATATATTTTTATAATACACATACTATTATACATAGAGTATAAATATATATATATATATATATATATATACTTTTGTATTATACTGAAAAAAAAATATTTAGATCCAAGAAAATATTTATTTAGATACTGCCAATATCTTATTTACTTAATATAATTACATATTTTTACTTAATTTAAGTAAAAATATCTAATTTTAAATAAATATGTAATTATATTAAGTAAATAAGTTATTGGCAGTATCTAAATAAATATTTTCTTGGATCTAAATCTTTTTTTTTCAGTGTAATAATAAAAAATAAAAGAATATATCAAAAAATATTTTAATTGATATTAAAATGAAGGGAAAAATGAAAAATTGGGAATAAAAATATTTTGTATTTACATTTATCGATGTTCGTGAAATAAGATACTTTATCTGTAATATTGCAAATTGGAATACACAATTAGAAGATAAAAACAGATTATTGCTTATATTATATATATATATATATATACGTCTGCATCTATATTATATAGATAACGGAAAATTATGAAAAAATTATAGTAATATTTTTAAGTGTTTCAAATACATATAAAAAAATATACATGTACTTTTCTAAATACTATAAACTTTAATATCTTAATTTCTGCCATTTTTGCATTAATTATATCTGCGAACGTATTGCTGCACTAGGTGAGTTTCTTGCACATTTTAATAATTCTTAAAAAAAATTTCACAAAATTTAATAGTAAGATATGGTTACATTTAAGGCTGAAAATCAACGAATAAAAATTCACAAACTTATCACAAAAATAATCTACTTATCTTCAAATATTTTGTTTTAACATAATCACTTCTACTTTAATATTAATTATTAAATGGATAATTATTTTTAAATTGATTATTTCCTTGACACGTGCGCTCTTCGCGAATGTCGAGGATGATAGGATAAATTTGCATTCGTGACAATATCATCTGTAACGTTAATAATAGCTTGTGGACGTAAAACGCGCATGCACACACACATACACACACAACACTCGTAATTAATTCTCGTATAGAAGTTATATTATTCATATCAGATGTACTAAATGCATTATGCTTACAAATTGGGACGTCAAAGTTCTGTTACCGTTTATTATTTCAGTTGATGTGTCGGTTGCTTCGAAATATACCACTCTCTTTCTCTCTCTTTCGAGAAAAACGTCGCTCATTTGGCTATTCGTCTTCGAATAAAGTTTATTCTCAGTACGGTGCTTGAAATACCTTATGTCTGGGCGACTAGGCATAGTGCCCATCGACGTACTAGCAGCCCTGATAATACCTCGCAGCGCCTTGAACGGTCGAGGTGTCTGGTCCTCGACCAAATCAAATCGTGACGTTAAGTCGCTTCTCTAAGTTACGAGGGAATTTCAAAATCAAGATAATCTCGATAATAGTGGTATCATTATTAACGCAACGCTCTTTACGTTGTACATAATATTTTTTAACTATTGAATAATCGTTGTTTCTGAAGAGTGAAGAATCTTCGAAGGTAAGTATTTAAGTTTTTAATTAATTTTTAATAATTTGTTATGCCAGTTATTATTTTATTATGATTTATTTTGTTAATATACGCGGAGGGTAGTAATGTTAGTAATGCATTTAAAATTGCAAATGAATGATTTCTCGTTTCAATGATAGCGTAACGTATAGTGGAATACGGTGTGCTAAATTGGAAGATAATTGTTTTCTCTTTTCGAGAGATGTAGAATAGGTCATTAAACGCAAGTAGAACCTGTCGCGGTTGGGTTTAATTATTTGCGTTTGCGGTACACCCGGTTTATTAATTACGAACGCGTGACCTCCGTGTTGTAATATTCTAAAATAATGGTTTAGATATGTTCTTCGACGGGACGCAGTTATGTAACCAATCGTGTTTCGCGCTTGAAACGCTAAAATACTCGTATGCGTAACACCGCGATATATTATGTAATCGCAATTGCTTTCGAACAAATAGAATCATTTTTAATTGCATAAGCTATTTTTTTCACCTCTCATATACAATTTGAGGTATTAATTATAACGTAATGCGATCGCTTACTTAGTTGAAACAAATTGATTCTATTTGTTATTGTTATAAAAATCCGCTTTCGTTGCATTTATCTTGTTTCGTTGTTTCAGTTTTGACGATGGGTCGTAGAAAAAAGAATTCGAAAAGAATCGTCATTCAGAAAATTTGCAAGAGTGAGGTGACAGAAAATTCAAATTCCGACGAAAAAGAAGCAATGAAGCAAAGTAAAGAAAATCTTTTCATTGCCGAAGCTATCGACGTTTATTCACGCTTGAAATTGCCACTCGTGCATTCGATGCAGCATCGCTCGTCGGACGACAGCGACGAAGAGGACACTATCGAGCTGAACTTCTGGCCGCGTTTTGTCTTCGTGTCGAACCTATGTCCGATCTGCATAGAACGAGCGGAGGAGATCTGCGGATTTTGCGGCATGGTGTCTTACTGCACCGTCAAACATATGAAGCAAGACCGGCCGAAGCATCGCGACCTGTGTAAAGTTCTCACTGAAATCTGCACGATCGGAGGTGGTTTGTCGTCACTGTCGGAACTCAGCGCGGACGATTATCGCGTTTATCGGCTGAAATTGATCGAAATAGTACAGTATCGCTTGGACAGGCTTCTCCAGCTCTGGGAAAAGGAGATCCTTCTTTATCCTCGCGTTTGTTGCAGCTGTCGTCGCTTCTCGACGACTTTGAAATGCTGTCCGACTTGCGGAATCGGTTTATTCTGCGAGAATCATGACGGCGGACACGAAGAGTCGTGTCGAGAGTTTCAGGTGTTTCGCAGGGTACTGTTCATGCAGCACAAAGTCGGTCACGTTGATCCCGAGATTCCGGATACCTTCCAGAAAGGACCGTTTTATCTGCCGGATAATTTTGATTTGTTAATGGCACAGCTTTACGGTCACTCGACATATTATTGCGATATGGATTGCTACACGTATTGCAGTCTCTCTCATATATCGACCATTCCATTGACGGCTTTGTATTCCATGCAAATTTCTTGCCTGAATTGGAAGACTATCGATACTTTCGTGGTCCACGTGATAGGTGCCGAGTTTCAATTCGAATGTATAAATCTGCATGTGTGGGAAAAACTCTTTCTGCACCTCCTTCCGAATTTAAAGCATCTCAAATTGATGTTCATCGGTCCGGAACTGAGTTTGCCGGTGGTGCCGTTAGACCTGTTGACCGCTGTGAAGATCTGTTCGACTTGCAAATCGTCCGGTCGACGAGTAAACGTTTCGTTCCATCCTGGAAAAGTCTATCACGATTTCTGTCGTTCCAAACAGTTCGTAGAACCGCACCTCGTGTGTCTCTTTAATCCGGGTCTTTATCGCGAAACTGGTTTTGAAGGTAAGGACACGTGGCCGGAGACGATACGAGAATTCTGTAAAACGAAAGTCCCCGTTTGCGTGACGTCTTACACGAAGCAGGAAATTCCTCGAGAGATGATCAGGATAAAATCAATCGCTGATGTAGAGACAATTTTGGAGCCACGAAGAAATCCATTCGCTTCGATCAAACCCGACAGAAATTTTGTCAGTGACGATACGGCGCCACTTATCTATAAAAATTATTATCTCGTTATTGTTAGAGGAAAATCATAAGCAAGGTTGAAAGGGATATTTTTCTTAAAGTTATTTTATACTTAATTCCGCACGAATACTTTCCTAGAATATTTTACATTTGCTTCTATATCTCTTTTAATTTCTAGTACTACTTCTATTTTATATGCATGCAAATGTATGTGAAATTCATAAAGAGATTATATGTACAATATGATAACCACATAAAATTTGACAACTCGCTAAATATTTTTTGTTATCATAGTTGTCCCTATTCCGAATTGGATCAAATTTGTACTTAATCTACAATATTAAGTGATTTATTGTCTCGCTCATGTATTATTTATGTATTTAAATAATTATAATTACGTAAACTTTACAAACAATGTAACGAGAAACTTTATTTCATCCATAATCATATTATAATTTATGTATAATTTATGTATGATTAAGGCATCCAGGTCAGAAATTGTTTTATCAGTTTGTAACAAAATATACTGTGATATACAATGCGCTAGTATATACATAAGTTTATATTTATTTTGTATAAGTAACATGTTAAAGTACATAAAAACTATTTCATTTCTCTTATATTTCGAAGGATGATTTTCTATATTACAGCAATTTTACTTATTTTATACAACCTTACGTATTTCGTATAAAAAGTACTAGACAGAATTTTGTTCGCGATAATTTAATGGTAATATCACCTTCGTCTAAAACATGGCAATGTATTATATTACGAAGTCATACGGCTGTTAGCACTTTCCTATCATTATTTTGAAATCCTGTAAACTTGTGTTTAATACGTGGATAATGCCATCCAAGTTTGTCCATGCTTGAAAATAAATTCGTCATCATTGCTGCAATAACCCAAAAAGATCATCGTGTTACTCGTGTTCATATGAAACCCGCGATCAATAATCACGATTATTTGTTGAACTCTAAACAATAAATAAAATTATAGATAATAATATATCGTCAAAATGTAATTACATCCATGAGAAACATAGGAATTTAAAGAGATTACAGTAAAAGGAGATTACAGTAAAATCGTATATGGTATTTGCAATCATAACTTGTTTAGTCTATTACAAATATCGCAGATCTGCATCGCAAAAGAAACCTTATTGCGTCATATTATATGTATATCAAGATTTGAAGTTGGAATACTCCTCTCGATAAAGACACAAGAAAAGGATATCTCTTAAATATTTTTTTGTACTTAAATAAATATGATTTATTACTCGAAATGAATTCTTCTCACGGCGCATCATTAGTTATTTGGCTAACGAAAAGAAAATGTAATGACGTTTATCACAGTTGTATAAAGATCGCCGTAAACAGGAAAGTTATTATTATCGCAAACGATACCGTGTTTTGTCCGGCTGAATTTTTCTTAGAGTTTGGTGGTGCCATATTGACGTCGTAAAAGTAACGACGATAAGCGCTGTCACAATGAGACGGCCAGTCTTTAAAGCATGCCGCATACGCTACGGCGTGAGCAATGTAATTTTGCTCAAAAGTACCTCGGAACAGGTGCGAATAGGAGCCTGCAAAAGATATTATTTATCCCATCGTTTTCTAAAATTATTAGCAGAATTATTAGCAGAAATTTATTAAGAAAATTGCATTTTTTACCGGTAGCATAAACCCCGACATCTTCTCCGCCGTGAGTCTCGTCCTTGAGGTATTTGCCAGCAAAGTGCCTGTAGAAGGGTTCGTCGCGAGTCTGATCTTCCTCGACTTTTCTCCAGGTCTCGTTGACGTTGTTGCTGCTGTCGTTTCTTCGATGGTAGTAGAATCCTGGACCGTTAGCGTAGGAGAGCGTTTCGTAGGCTTCCCTGCTAGATGATTTGCTGGCGAAACCAAGGATATCGTTGCCTCTCTCGGGATATCCGTTCAGTGTGAACGAATGCGAGTGATCGGCTGTGACGATGATTAACGTTTCTTCCATATTTAACAGCCGTAGAGCCACCTTAACTGCCTCGTCGAGTTCGTACAACTCGCGCAGTGCCAGTTTCGCCCAATTGCCGTGGTGGGCCAAATCGATTTTGCCACTCTCGACCTGAAAGATCGAAGAATAGTTGAAAAAAAGAAAAACTATCAGTTCACTGTTAATATTCCAATTTCGAGTTACGCTCTGCGCGATACTTTGAAAACAGAACAAGATTGCAGCGCTCTCAAATTATGCGTAGAATTATGCGCTCAAATAGCACGACCTCGACATGCATCCGGGAAGATGAAGTCTAAGAACAAATGGCTAATTGTAAGAACGCATTACACGAAAATGGTCATCAACGCGTAATTTGCATAAGAATAGCATTATCGTGTATCCGTCAGGATTCCTTGATGTGTAGTCTCGATTTCGTTTCATTAATGTCGTTTTAATATTCATCGAGGGCATTATCCTATAAGGCCCGTCCGTAGCAATCTGACTTACGTCCGTTATAAATATTCAATGCTGTTCAGCGGTGACTACACTGTTCAATGGAAAAAAAAACCAAGAACGAAGGTAATCGTTTCTCACAGTTTTTTGGACGCTGAAAATTATCATGTTTACCAAATTTGTTTATCACTTCACAAATTTGTGTTAAAATTAAAAAAAGGGACAATTTCAATATTTTGTTCTACTATGATATGTGATATGCAGTTACGACTTAAGGATCTATCAAATATTTTTTAAGAAAATTTGTGTACTTGGAAATACACGAAAAATTTATTATTTTATATCTCTCGCTTTAATAACGGCGTGCTGCTCTTATTTGCCTTATGTGATGATATTGATTATTTTTTAATTACGTTATTTAAATTCAAACTGGAGCAATTTAATAAACGAGATTATATTTAGCACCGAAAAACTACGGGAAATGATTATCTTTTTTCTTGTGTTCGAAAAGAAAGTAATTTTTTGTTGGACAGTGTTACTGACCATTAGCAGAAATCCATTTTTGTTCTTCTTCAGCAATCGTATGGCCTGCGTCGTCATATTCGCTAGCGAGGGTATCTCGTCAGTCTTCACGGCGTGGTAGGGCATGTGACCAGGTGAGAAAACACCAAAGATGTGCGATGTGTTACCTATATCGATGGACATGAGGTCCTGCATGTTGGTGACGGCTCTTCCTTTGGGATGACTCGCTTGCCATTCGTCTACTAAGTTTCTGCCATCAGATCGCGAGAAATCATTCGTATTCAATTTCAAGCCCATTTTTTGTGCTCCGCCACCCAAGATAACCTTTTAAAAGATATGGATTCAATATTAGATTCAAATTGCAATAGCGAATTTAGATTATTTGAATAAAAAACAGGATATTATATCGTAGATCTCTAGAAAAACGTTACGAAGCAGAATAAGCTTGATAGGTGGATTATATATTTCCCATTGTGGATATTTCTATAATGTGATAAATCATTTTCTTTAACGATACTAATACTTTTTTTATTATCATGTTCTATTGTGTATTTATTATACACAATTTCTATTTGCTGTTAATCTGTTAGATTTGAAATTATATTGATCTATACAAATGTAAAGATGCGCAGATGCGATAAATTACCTTAAACTGACTTCCTGGTTCATCCTCAATGAGTTGTCTTGCGATGTCTTTAATGCATGATTGTTGATCCTTCGGTACGTCACTATCGGATTCCCAATCTCGATGATTAATGTGCGCGTAAAGTCCCGCCGGAGTGGCATGGGTGATGCGAGTAGTGGTAACAAATCCTGTTAATTAATTATGCACGAGTTATTTCTTAAATTTGTTTACTTCTGAATAGCAATAAGAATGATTAGAATTAAAAGTCTTCAGTAATTTCATAGATTAGAATCCTAAAAATAACGTGATATAATATGTTATAAATATAAAACTTCTGTCACATAAAGTATATGTATGCTATATATTATGTTGCAATTTGTAAAGATACTTATATTGGATTTCGACGCGCATATTCTGACTGTACGCTGATGATTTATTCATGCAGAGCAACGTAACGAAAAAATGACCAGTGGCGAAGGTCAAGATACAATGGGAAACGAATGCGTTAAATACTAATCAGCGAGTCATGTAAAAAGCTTCCATTATTTTGCCAAAGTAGAAATCAGTCATGGCCGACCGATCGTCCGCGACACGGTAGAAGGTCGGCTTATGACCTCCTCGTTTATTGAGTATACTTTCACTGTGGTGTATGACTTCAACAAGGTTCATTCAGACTAACACTTATGTTAATGAAATAGCCGATCACGCATGACACGTGTTCTCTATAGGATTGATACTCGTAATCATTCGTATATCACGTGAGTACAATTTATATTCGACTGCCGCTTCTAAAAATATCCTCAATAATCTAAATGTTTCTTCAGTCTAGTTTCCTCAGTTTAAATTTGATAAATTCTCAGCGAAAGCGCGTTTTTAAGCTTTTGCCTGAAAAACGGTGGTTACATAAAGAAATAAATATTAATTTCATTAAACCAGAGAGAAGTTAGCATCAAATATATAAATTATATATTTCGTAAGATTAACTTTGAATTATTAGCATGATTTCAATTTGGATTTGTTTGTTTAATATAAATTGTAATTATAAATACGAGATATGTATTATCAAACGATCATGATCAAATTTACTACGTATGCACGATGAATAAATTATATCCACCGACAAGAAAATTTATGAAATTAAATTAAAAAATTAAAATCATATTTTTAATAATCCATACATAATGTGATCATGCGTACAATACTAAACTTGATCGCTTAAGCTTATTATATGTTGATGATAAAAATTGATAGATTTCTTATCTCAATGTCATACCGTGTAGAAAAATTCGCTTAGTCAAGAGTTTAATCAACCGACAACGGTCGGCGATGCATGAGAGATTTCGATCTGTTTCTTCTGATCGGTTTCTACTTTCCAAGAATATTTGAAATACTTAAATCTGAAGCACAGATTTATGTCAAGGTTTGATCTGACTGTGTTGAATGACTATTATTGATTATGCACTCGAAATTTGTCGACCGAACGAAGTTTCAAACCGCGAGTAATAGCAGCTCTATTGTCACAGCCGAGTTCTTAGTTAGCTTGAGATTTTTTTTCGGTGTGGTTGCTTATAATGCAGACGAAATGTTCAATCATAAAAACTTCCTCGCCTAAAATTATTTTCTTATAGCTCCATAAATAATTCTAAGCTAATGACTCCAGATAGAATGAGATAATCTTATGAGAAATAATTTATGCAAAACTAGAAGGTGTAGACAGTTTTAAATCTTTTAGTTAATGGAGAAGAAAGATATATTATAGTTTTCAAAGGTCAAAGCTCTCACCAGTATCCATGCCGGATTGCTGCGCCCAATCAGCTACCGTGGTGACTTTGCTTAATGCGTTGATTTTCTTATCACATTTGCTATTTTCGGCTCTGGCATCCAGTCCAATAAGCCTGTATTTGGTTTTTACGCCAGAAAATATAGCAGTTGCCGTCCCCGCCGAATCCGGTACTTGCTTGTCTACGTTGTAAGTCTACAAATGTATGATAATTGTGAGATATTTGTATTTAACGTGTGATGTAGTTTCGATAACCGATAACGAGTGTTCGGTTTAAGGAAATAATCTCTCGTACATTATCGGCATCAATCGAAATTTTCGAAGCACGAGACTCGACCGATATATTGTAATCGTTGTCACGTTTATCTTTTCCGGTAGCGTGATAAAATATATTACGTCAATGTAGAGGCGTGATATAAGTTAACAAATTCTCATGCTTGGGGAGCAATCAGAAGATCGATGGAGATTAATTGTAATGCGAACATCGTGTTTGTCGTATTTTCTTGTCGAGGATAGACGCGGCGTCCTTATCAAAGGCGCGGAATTAAGCGGCTTAACGTGACGGGATTTCCCAATATCGTTGCGCCTCGCGAGACCGCCCCGTCGAGATTGAAGGCACGATCGATGCAATTTGAATGTCTACCTTGGCGAGGCCGGTGTTGGAGAATTTCTCGAACGCGAGTTGGTATTCTTCACCGCTTTGGCCATTGAGCTGACCTATATAGATTCGACCGGACGTAATGGTGGACAGGCCCATACCGTCCCCGATGAAGATGATCACGTTTTTGGCACGATTCTCGTTTTTCTGCTCCGACAGGATTCTGTGCAGGGTTTCTTGGCCGGACTTCAGCCAGAAGGACATATCTGATAAGAGATCAGAATTTCGCTTCGTTGCCAAGGAATACAATCGATTGATCGTGATAGGACGGATAGGACGGAATTAAAACCGAAAATTTAAAAATATTGAAAAAAATATTTGAAGGAATAATGAGAAGTCTTCCATTATCTCTTAATAATTATAATACTATCTAAAATGTAATTTTATCTACGATAGAAGTTTTATCTATATAGAAAAAGATAAAGTAAAATTTGATCAAAGTTAAGTTACTAATCAATATGTGTAAATTAAGTTTAAGACATTTGCGCTGTGTGCTTATTGATTTTGGAAATTAAAATAATAATGTTGTTATCAATGAACAATTTTGTATTGACAAAAGCTATTTTGTGAGATATATCCCTAAATTTATAACTTGCAATAACACATAAACAGCTTGTTATTTAACAAACCAATATCGATGCGGAAAAACCTTAGGTATCGATACTGATCGATGAAGACCGAACTTCGCATATTATTTTATCGATTTTTTATGATACGACAAAATTTACGTAACTTTGATTTGACCGATCAAAGCACAATCTGCTTTTTTCCAGAAATTTATCAATGAATGACGCAAAAGAGTACTTTGAAATTTTTTTATATATTTATTATAGGCACGTTTAAAATTTGCAACGGACATATGCTTATTAATATTATAATTATGAAAATTTGAAGAACATGAAATCTTAAACTTATGTTTGTGGTATTTATTTAAGAACTTTGGCATCTAATTTGAATATATGTCAATTATTTTATAGTATGACGATTATAACAAACCTTCATAATCCGTGGATCCTTTACGTATCGCTTCGGAATCTCGAAGAGCTGCCACGATGCAAAGTAATAGAATGTAGTGCTTCATTGTGAATGTTTTTTCTCTGCAATAAATAAAAAATTCATCATTATTATTCTATAGAGAGGAATTTTCCTTTTTGTATCTTATTATTAATGATGAGTAAAATTATATTTATTGTTCATTGTCAAAGTTATTATTAAATTATTATTATTTTTATTAAATTTAGAAATGTTGGTTCAATTATTCTTATTATTTTAATAGTACATTTTTCTGATTAGGTTTTTACATAATTCTCTTTAAACCAAATTAGAAACTTTGGTTTGCCAGTAAATAATTAACAATAAGGATTTTTACTCGACCCACTGGTCACGTTTATTAATTATAATCGTTAGACATTGCAATCATTGGCTTTGGTCCTTTTTAAGTGTAAATCTAAGTCATAAACGCAGTATAATGCAGCCTTCAACAAACATCTCACTAGTCATGACATTGCACCAAAACAAGTCATAAATCTGAAAGATGTTCCGTGTGTGTGTCATATAGACGGTAAAATAATACATGTAACAGTAACAATGTCTCAATTTTATAAAACTTATGAAAATAGTATTAAGAAACATAGCACCACTCAATAGCGAACGATAGAAATTTGATTACTGCATTACTACATTACTGATTTTATGACTTATTTATCAGATTTACACTTGAGAGGGCCAAAATTAATGGTCGGAATGTCGTGAGGATTATAATTAATAAATGTGGGTCAGTTAGATCGAATAAAAATTCTTATTGATAATTCTCTTTGTTTCATGCACACTGTATCAATAATTTATTAATGATCTCTAAATCATTAAACTGAGACTAACTTAAATGTGAATAAACTATGTACACATAATTAGTTCTTGAGAATTTTCAAGGAAATGTCAAAATCTGTAAGTTTTTTTTTAATTAGTGGATTGGCTTTTATTTTTAATTAGTTGCTATAACACTAATTAGACTTGTTCAGAATTCTATTGAAATATAATAAAATAATGTAAGATATAAGTTTTATATTTTAAAAAAGCATTTAAAATTTGATTGACAATAATGTGGATATTGTTAGTAATATGGTCTTTTACCCTACTAATACTATAGTCAGCATAAATTGTGGCTCACTCGACGCGATCAGCTGTTCCTAATTTAACGCACCATTAGCTTTGCATTAAACGATCATCATAGGTGATAAAGGGGAACTGTATATAAGAGTCAATTACCAAGCTAATAAAATTACTATAATGACAAATGTATCCTACTTATACCGGGGAGTTCTGGCTCGATCGGCTTTGCGATTCTTCTTGCACACTTTTCCCACGTTTACATAAACGCTTGCAAGTACTTTGCGCACAATTCTGTTTGTAATTTTCCGTTTTTGAAGCGAAACACACAACTATTGTATAACTTCGTAGTTTCTTTGCGAAATGTATGTATTGTTATCCTGATCGAAAATTGTTTGGTTACGACAGCATATAATTGAGTATAATTACACGCTGACCACGATTATCTTTACCTTCTATGCGACATCTGGAAGAATGTAAGGAACAATTTGTTTGCTAACAAGTTGAGGAAGAGAAAAATGATACTTTATATATGTTGTATTATTTTTATATGGAGGAATAAAGGCCATAGTGGTGTAAGTCAAATTTTTAAAAATATTAACTCGTGTGCATAGATGCAATCTATACAATATATACATTGCATCTATGCACACGAGTCAATATTTTAAAGAATTTGACTTATACCACTATGACCTTTACCCCTCCATATACTCGGACATTAAACAATAATATAGATGTGTATGTGTTAAGATATCTCATTATAATTATTATAAATATCTATTAAATTATATGATAATATTCATGCCGTGTGTACAATAATCTTAAATCATTTTTTGATAATCGGATAATTTCAAGATAATTTTTATTTTTAAGTATTAATTGCATTAAGTCCTCTATTTTTTTTTTTATAAAATTTAGAATGTTTAAGAAAGTGTATTATACCTATTTCATTTAAATGGAATAGAAATAAATGTATTTCATTATTTTCCAAGTTTGGGAAGATAATTAGCTCTCTGTATTATTACTTAACTCGCTAATAATAGCTTATACCAATTCGGCTTGTAATAATTCGGTAAAATTCCCGGTTATTTATTTCTATCAAATCTATCGCGAGATTAAATTGACAATTTTTCAGAACATTATTTGAACGACGATACGGATTGACGATATTAACGTGTATACATTCGAACGGGGTCGCTCGCCGACCTAGTTCCTATCTCGCTGCCTCTTCAGCAAGCTTGATTGTTCGAATCTTCTCACGTGTTCCTCAAGCACCCCGAGATGCAGCTTTAATCTTGCACGCAGCAAATGGCAAACCGAGTTACCACTTACCTGAGGTGTCGTAAAGGAACTCGGTATACGGCGTGTCACCACGACGCGACGGTGTCAATTCGATTGGACCTGTCGATACGTCAATTCAACGATGTCTCGGCAATGCGCGTCTTGAAGCGTGACATCGTCGGGAATGAAGCACGCGGCACAGCGAGCGGCGTCCTTTAAATCGCGTCTCGTAATCACCTCGCCACTTCTCCAGTCGATCAGTCGCCGATAGTATCCGTAATAAAAGCCGCCCGCGGCCGGCTCTGACTTCTTTTCGGTTCGCGCGATGCGGCCGGAAAGCGCGAGTTTAAAGCCGATGCGAGGATAGTGGAGCGTGCCCGCCAATAAGCCAGCTTTGTCACTTTATATAGCGTTTCAAAGGCCGTGGCGGCACGAGGTAGCGAAGCGTGCAAGGGACACTGGCTACGCGGATTCTGCGTGCGGAAAGGGAGAGAGAGAGAGAAGAGGGATCCCCCTCGTATACCGTGCTAATCCGACCGTAATTGACTGGCTCCCTGCCATTTTGTCTTATATTCGTGTTATGGATTCATTCGTGTACCCGGAAAGCACGAGGCACCTTACCGCGTAATCTTTCTTTGTCTGGGCGTTCGCTGACATCTCTTCATTTTTATCATAATTCTAATTTTTGCATACATAATAGAATTTAACATTAAAATTACAACCGAGAGTTTTGAAACCCCGTATGTGCAAGTAAAGGACTTAATATAGGTGAATATTTACTTGAGTAGTCTTTATCGCGAGAACAAATACCGTTAATTCGCATGGTTGCAAGTTGCAACCTTAGTTTTTCTTATATTGGAGGAGGCATTCTCCGCGCGCATTGCTCTTTTATTTGTAGACCAATAGTAAATTATTGTCGAGGTAATGGTCGACAAACAAAAACGAAACGATATAAGTATCTTCATATTATGATTAATCAAAAATTATTTATGATTAATTATGATTAATCAAAAAGTAATAAGTTACTCTGTGATGTTATTTTTTATAACTATATGAAAACTCTCTATATGAAAACTAGATGAAAATTTTATATTTAAATAACAATGTTCTAATAATAATTTGTAATTTCTAAATACTTATTGTTAGTTTCTGAATATTCTTTCCAAAAAATGTTGGTTGATGAATGTTACATGATCATTAAACACAACACGTTTCATGGAATACATATAATATTGTATTGATGTAATCAATTGCACGTTAATGCAAAATACTGATATAAATCTATTGATTTATTGCATCTATTGATTATTGCATAATATTGATGTAATCAGTCGCACGTTAATGCAAAATACCGATATCTATTGATTTATTATATCTATTTTTGAGCGTATTTTTCAAGGCAAAATGTCGTTCATATTATAAAATCAACGTATATCTGTGTTGATTTCTTCCGATTTGCTATTAAAGATTGAATTCTTTCTGCACCTGTTAAAACATACTATATTACTAATGTAATATTCATTATGAAGGAATAAATCTTTTATTTAAATATGTTTAGTGTCAATGATATTTCATTAACGTAGTGAATTTCTATGCTACAAGAGATATTCTTAATTGCGTTTCTTAATTTTTTATTATCAGGTTTTATCTTTTGTTGTTTATTGTCATTTATTACATTATTAAGGTACATATAACATCCATTTCAATATTTCTCGATACCAGAAGTAGATAAGATAGGCTGTGTATTTTATACGTCTAATTATTTATTAGTTTTTTTAATTTGATACGAAACAGCAGTTTAATATCGTTTTATCGTTTATTAAAGCGAGATGAAATATCAGTGCCATTTGTACGATAATAATTGCTTCTTTAATCTTGATAACAATATCAATTTGACTCTTGTAATTATTTAATTAGTTAAAGATTAAGTACTACGTAGAATTTTTTATTTCAGAAATATCGACATGGGCAGTTTTATCGAGGCCAATGCAATTGATTATTGATAGTCTCGTTACACTTTTGGTGAGTCCAAACATATTTCTTGTATATTTCTATACTAATTAGATGTATAACAATAATGAAGTTAAGGTGCAAAACATATTTATCAATTTATAAAATTGATTTATAAAAATTTTAAGTAATCTTATCCTCGTATTATTAATTATTATTTTAAATAATCTTATCTATCCGGTAATATCCGATAATTGTATTGCTTCACAATCACTAATGAGAAACTCACTCTCTTTTCAAAAATTTATTCCGTTTTCATCTCTCCCGCATCTTTTATTTATGTGAAATTAAAGGAGTTTTCTCGTGCGTCTGTCTCGCTCCAACTTTTCATAAAAATGTCTACAAATTCATTATGCGATAATTGCTCCTAAGTACGGGTAACTAATGCAAATTGCATTACGGCCAATAACTAAAGAAAGAAAAACGTTAACGTGAAAATCCATGTATGATTTATTCTCACGAGTTAATTGTAATTGGCTTAGTTAATATAGCTTGCAGATGTATTTCTTGATTTAAGATAGTTGTACTGAAGGCTGCATAATATTATCGAGGAATTGATTAAGGAAATTTTTTTTTTCTTAACCGCGCATTAAAAATTTTTAATATTTGATATATATTTCTCTCGTAAAACATATAATGAGACATTGAAATGTTGGCATTATATTCAATTTTTATAAAGGGAAATAAGAAACAGGAATAAAATAAAAAGTGCAAGATTTCGTTTAAAAAGCTTGGAAATATGTCGATTGGGACACTTTTGCGAAACGAGTGTTGACATTGTCAGCAAAGTAATGCCGATTGACGCACGTTTCCTACAAATTGTGCAACAATCGGTGGGTTTACGAGATGACAAAGCCTCAGGTAAACAGGTAGCTGGCGTCTCATGAGATCGGATAGCGTCAGATATTATATTTACAGTACTTAAGGAACAGCGTAGAAATGTAAAATTTCGTTACCCAATCGCAAATTCATGTCTGATCCCAAACCAGAGGTGTGAATCAAGATTCACGTATCGCGATTGGTCGCAGCTATCGACACATGCGACAGGTGAGACTCTTGTCTGCAATCCATGCGTGTCCCTCGAGCGTGAATCGTGCGAGCGGAGCACGTGATTACACGGTGAAGCACGTTTTTGAGATAATGCCATCGTGATCGGTGACTGATTATTACGGCTACGAGCGGTATCATCACGATTTCTACTCATTATTGCAGTAAAGCGATAAATGACAACGCATTGCACATCTGTTAATCTGTTCGCTACCAGATACTGTATTTGAAGAACTTAAAAATATATTAGAGCGCAAAGTTCACCAGACACAATCGCTTTTGAAATCTGAAATTATCTGATTGATGGAACAAAAGTTAACTTTTACTTTAGAAATTATTTTATACGGCAATTTAACTACAGTATTAATAAATATATTTAATAACACAAAGAAATAATCACGTTGAACAGGTTTGGTTAATTAATTTAAATCAATTGAATTAATTGCAAATTTTGAAAATTTTGATCATATATTCATGTGATATTCAGAATGTTTCGTTCTTCAAGTTCTAAATTACATAAATAATCCTCGAAGATCTTAACGATATTTAGAATTTATTTCATAAAATAATTAATTAATTTATTTTTCTCCTTTCCATTTTTCAAAGAATTTGATTTGGAATTTGATTTCTCGATAGAAAGAAATTTAAATACATTTTATATAAAGGTGGAAAGAGAGCAAATACTAAATTCATCATGTTGCCAAAATGATATGTGAAACATTATCGTACTGTTTTATCTATTATTTTCATAGTTTAAAATATCTTGTTCAATAAACTTGAGACGCTATTATTAAAACTCAACCTGGAGAAGGAGTTCTTTATTATATGCGTGTGTTTAATCAAAAAGAAGATGAAGTAGAAATCAGTGATTACTAAAGTAGATCTTATCATGAGTGTTGCGTAAATTTCAGCATTCTTATCGTGCTAATTATAAATAACCATGAAGGAGAGAGACATCGTTGCGATTTAATCTTCGACACAATTGAGATACTTAAACCTAAAATTACTACTTGTATGCTGATATCAAAGATGTCGTTTGGAAAGTTATTAAGTGTTGTTAAAGTGCTGTTAAAAAAAATTGTTTTTATGCAACGAAACACAAAATTTATATTTAAAGCTTAAAGTAACTATTTTATCTGTATCTGATAATAAAATTTGGATAACGATAGACGATAAGGGAATACCCACTTATAATCAAGAAGGAAATTTATCGCCAGAGCCGATAACGAAGAAACCTATGGTTGATGCAAGTCGCATGCAGATAATTTTGCGAGAGGAAAAAAACAATTAAAAAGTAGAAGTATTAAAGCCTGAGATATTGAAATCTTAAAAGATATAGAAATTAAAGGTCATATTTTTAACAAAAGAAGTATTTATTTCGACAACCTTTGACAAATAAATACTTCTTTTGTTATTAAATATTGGCAGAACAAATTATTTATTGTATAGTCATATTTTTACATTATTACATATAATTATAGAGCGAATTATTAAGAGACATATAGATAAATAGATATATAAAATCATATTTTTATATTATTACATATAGATCGAATTATAATAAAAGACATACAGATAAATATAGATACATAAATATAATTAGATCTTATTAGAAGAGACATGTCATAAATACAGACTATAATATTATAACAATTACGTTGCATAATAGATATGATGTTACATTGCATAATAGACATAATGATTTATAAAAAAATTCCTATACATTAGTGTCTCAGATTCTAGTTGTACACAGAAAAGAAAGAAGTGTTAAATCAACACTGTTTATATCTACTCATATATACGCAAGAATATATTATCTTGAAATGAGATTATATTGCGTTAAACGAAGAAAACTTGCTTGAATCAACTCATTATATAGTTCAACCAAGAAAAAAATTGTTGAAATAAAAAGTTGAAATGTTGAAATAAAATGTTGATATTCTTATAAGAAGATTATAGTAATCTTGCGTATATATGAAACAATCTACATATTCTTATAAGAATTTCAACTTTTTTTTTCTTGGTTGAATTATATAATGACTTCATTCAAGAATTTTCTTTGTTTAACACAATATAATCTCATTTCAAGATTTCCAACTTTTCCAACGTTGAAACTAAAGATATTTTCAAATCAAGAATATTCCTTTTTTTCTGTGTACTAAACATCGAATCTCTATTTAATGATAGATGGACTACACATATACATTATGCGATTTTACTTTTATTCACTTCGTTTATTTGAATGTCTCGCGTTAAGTGGAGTAGATTTGCTCCAAATGCGGTCGTTATGCAACAACGTCTTCTCGATATGCTCGGACCAACGAACATATACGCCCGCCGTAATAACGGCTGCGAGTGGAGGCGAAGTCGTACGCCGAGAAATGCACAGGGGGGTCGTTGTCCGTTTACGAGATGGACTGCATAACAGCCGGGTGTGATGCGCTACTCGGCTGCGGCATTATGCAGGAATCTCGGTGACGCGGAGCCGGGATATCCATGATCGTGGCTGGAGATGCGAGATACAGGATGCCTCGTCTCCGACGTTCGCGACGAGATCTCGTTATCAAATGCTCTCCAACGGCGGTGATGCGATTCGCGAGAGTCGCGAACGTACAATAGGATTTTTCGCGTGCAGCCGAGAATCGAGAAAACGAATTGTTTTGAATTTTGTACTATGAATAAAACGTACCTTATCTGCTAGACCAATAAAATTATCGAGTGTTTCTGTTTGATAAAGTACACTAACGATAAGTGTATCATATATCAAACGTAATCGCATTCGCACGAATTTTAAACGTAATCTTGTTTCCATTTCAGTTTTGAATATCGATATGGACTAGTTGGACAAAGAATTAGATTTTCCATCGTGTGTGTGTTTATAAACTTGTAGGAATTATAAATAATAATATTTTTTTAGTTTAGTCTATCTCGATAATGAGATATTTAACATAAAAATAGGAAAAATGTCATTAAATTTTGAAATCACAAGACTTTTAGTTTAGAATTTACAAAAGCATCAAATAAAAAAGCTGTGTATCCGCGTACTTCTACAGTTTTTACTTTATGCACAAATACGATTAATATTTACGGGAAGGAATACCGCGAGAGGTGTGGAATCTAAAGTCGTCGTTCGCGATGCAAAATACGAGAAACGCGTGAAAGCGTCGCGGTTCCAATTTCCATTGAAAAATAGTCGAGTCGTTCCGCGTTTTGCCGCGGTGCGACCGTTCGCTCGGAAGTTCGCATTTCGGTGATATGGAAGCCGATGCACCATGCTCCATATGCATTTCGTGGTGTCGGCTAGATCTACAGCGCGGATCTGCGTAAAACTGCACGCGGCGCAGGCGACCGAGCGTTAATTGCGAAAGCAAACAATTGTTTTGCACGAGGTGAGCCCGCGCGCGCCGCGTGGCGTCGTGCCGCGTGCGCGTGGATTTTTTTACCAGGAACGACAACTTAGTTTCGCGCGCTTCGTGCATACGTCACACACATGCGACACGCACACTGCGTTGCGAAATGCCAACGCAGATCAGACTTCGTAAAAGGCGAAAAGCCACGTCACGGAACTTTTACGTTGAATCTCGAATGTCTCTCTCTCGCACTGCGCGCGCTTTGAATAAGTGCACGTGCCGAGAGGATTCCCGTCGCGCCATAAAGAAGCTAATGAAGCCGTTGAGTGTGTATTTACGCGTGAACTGAAGTTCCTTAAATATTTAAATTAGGACGCGACGCGTTAAATAGGATTCTGTTTGCCGGATAAATTTGGTTTGCGTGGACCAAACTGGAAATATTTAAATCAGATTATACGCGCGATTAGTGGCTTTGTGATTAAAATTAATCATCGAGAATAAAGTTCTTGTGTATTTCAAATGCACATAAGAAATAGAGAGAATTAAAGATCATTAAACGTAAAAAGAAGAATATTTTTGAAAGTCTTATAATACTACGCTCTTTATAATTTAATAGATAAAATTAATTCTGAAATAAAATGTCACGCTTTTGTTAGTTACTAGATTATCGTAATGCCTATCGCTATCCCGTGGTTAAGATGATTAAGATAAAATTATGGATAATTTTCTTTCGCGAACTTCTCGCAACTACGAATCCTTGATAAGGGATATTGTTTCATCCGCGAAGGAAGGGTCCAATAGACGGATACCGAGGGATATATCTTGCGCACGCTGATAAGAAACTTTGGAACTTCTCTCGCCAAAGTCGTCGAAAGATTAGAGTACAACTCAGTTCAAGCCTCTGGCGAGTAGCTTTCATAAATCTTATATTTGAATATTCTCCGTTTAATATCTCTTTCACGAAATGTCGCTTAGGAAGGTGGAGCATTATAAGTATCTAGGATGGCCGGGGAGAACACAATTTTTCTCGTGACTGATTCAAGAGAAAGAATCCAAAAGTTGTGTGAAAATTGTATTCTAGATATCTTAGGAGTTGGGGCTTATAATACACTGAAATTTCATTCTCGAGTGAAATCTTCTCGAGGTAAATCGCGAAGTAAGAGCTTATTGTTTTTTAACAGTTTTAAAACAGTTCTGAAGCATACGTGCGAATCTGAGACCCCGAATTCGCTTTGCTACTTAGGAAGTAGAACGAAGTTACTTTCGCGCAAAGTATAATGTGTGTCTCGTGTTACCGGCATCTTATTCGTAATTAATTCATCTCCCCCCTTTCTCTCTCTCTCTCTCTCTCTCTCTCTCTCTCTCTCTCTCTCTCTCTCTCTCTCTCTCACGTTGATCCGACCTTACGCAGTTATATCCTACACTGGACTAATATCACGGGTCCTGCGGGACCTCCGGGTTCCTGCTCGCACGCGGAACGACCGCACGCAAGTACGTGCACACATACACTCGCGAGGGCGAGTTACAGGCGTACGTACACAGGCTACGTAATGGGGAATATGCAAACTTGGGAACGCGAAGTAAACACGGACCGTAAACTGCCGTGTTAATTTCAAGGCCGGGCTCGGAAAGCTAGAACCGAGACGCTCGCTGTTTTAATTAACCGCAGACCAGGGCCGTCGCCGTGATATCGTGATTAAGAATTATGATGCGTAGTGGGAGCCGCGTGTACGCGCGCGGTTAGCGTTGTTCCTCCCGTCAAATGCTATATGTCTCGCTCCGCGGAATTAGATTGCGACTATATCGATTAAAAGTTACGACGTGTTAGCTCTTTCTTCCGTATCATTCTGTGCGCGCTATAACGATGATGAAACGTAACTGGCGGTTGCGGAAAATTGCAATTTGAGGGTATCTTTCGTTTACCGTACGGCAGAATATGGCGTATAGACACGAAAATGTGAAATTAACTCGGTATACTTATCGCGTTATCATTACGTTGTGTGAGTTTGAGATTCCGGAACAGCTTGCCTTTGATGATATTTGCACGATATATATATATATATATATATATATATATATATATATATATATAATATTTAATTACGTCGAACAGCAGCCAACAATGCTTATCTTAAACAAATAAGATATAAGAATTTTAAATAGATAATTTTAGATAAGTATTTTTTTTAATTGCTAATATCAACGTAATATCTTTTCCGTAATATGTTTTCTCTTTCGTTTTCCGTCTGCTTTCATTTCTCGCAATCTCAGCGTTAATGAACTCTCCTCCTTCTCCCATAGGAATAAATCGTAATTTACATCAACATTACTTTACTCACCGCTTGTTCTGGACTTTGCTTTTCTCCGTGATATTATTTATTATTCGTGCATACGCGTTCGAACAGAACGATGAACGGCGTCGTTCTCTTTATTGAGATACTATATCTCGGTGATCTTCCGCGGCTGCGACGGTTGCAAGAGCGAGCAACGTTCATGGTATCTAACAGACTCATTAATGGTGAATTCCGCATTTTATTCGGCGAGTTGTACTCGTAAATCCAGTCTGGACGTAAAATCGAACATCGTACATTCCGGGCCGGACCTGTGCAGGTACCACATAAATGCATGCAACCTATCAAACTGTACCCGCGGAATATCTCGGTTTAATTATACCTTCGCGCGCGTGACGGCTCCATGAACTCCGATCGCAATAGGAATTGTAAAAACGATTTTTACACGCCGCCGAATGTACGTGTGATATATTACAGGAATCCATAGCTGCAGGCAGGAAAGAAAAATAACATGGAATAATTGAGGAAAGTTAATTTTAGGGAAGAAACTGAAATAACGTGGGAAATTAATTTTCTTCTCAATTAGTTTTTTCGCCTTGTGTGTGAAAGCCTTTAAAAATTAATTTTGTTGGGTAATGAGAAGTAATGTAAAATAAATGTTTATATGTAACACACATACACATTGAATATCATATATCTACAAGTTTATGTTTCTCTATAGAACTAGAGTTACACATATCGAGGTTTTAAATTTTTATTCTATATTTCATATTTTTCTATCTTTCTATATTTCCTACTACCTGACATAATCTGCATACGCGTTAACGTTCTCTTTATACACGTTTTCCGCCGATATTTTTACCCGTTCTGTCAAAAAATTTGTAGCGAAACGAACTTAGAGCATGAACTAACCGCGTTTTTCACGGGGTATGCTAAAGTTGTTAGATTCCAAATTGACAAAGCTCGCGGACCGATTCGATTATACTGAATAATCCAGTTAGTACTGCCATTTAAAATTTTATCTTTCTCTCGACCGAGTTGGCTGGTTGGCGATAATTGATATTAAAAAAACGACTGGAAGAAAAAAAAGCTGGAATTAACGTCGCGGGAATAATCGATCATTTCGCGAAAGGACGCGAAAGCGGCTATAATAATTATCGTTACTATTAATGGGTCGGAATAACTCGAAGCGACGTTGAATCGCGGAGAAGTCGGATATTATCGGCTGAATATCGGCAAAGAACGCCTCTTTCTCGCATTTCCATTTCTCGATTTTTTTTCGGCTGTGTTCCACAAAAAACAGCTCGTTAGAAAAATTTTATGAATTTATATAGACCAGATTATTAAAGATTTATTTTCGATAAATCAGATAATTTTCTAGCGCAATATTCTAGAGTGATATCAAAGGACGCTGTCTCCTTCTTTTTATACAAGAATTTCTACCGGCAAAAAAAGAGCAAAGAACGCGGAATCTTCTACTTTAATCTAATAACTTTCATATCTCCGTACGATGTTACGCAGACGGACATAAAATGCTCCACAAAGATCTGTATTAGTATTTTGAGAATCGCCATGGGAAGAAAATGGATGAGTTGAAATATTGACCTCGCTCCGATGGCCCGCACAGAAATCGCGAGGAGCCGCGGTACGGCCGGAAGAGCGCGATCTGTTATTCTGTCGCGGAAGCACGAAGATCGAGACATAAAGGTCTCTGGCCGTAATTCCGGAAGGACCACGATGTGGCCTCCGAGGGAGGAAGGACGGGAGGTTAAGAGCGGAAAGAGGAGTAATCGAGGTTGATGTAGCGGCGAGGGAGGTCCTTCAGGCTCTCGGTCCACGCGCGACCTGTGTCCTGTAACTTTTGCTTCGTACGGGGTTCAAAGGTCACGTAGTGGCCACTTCAAGTATATCTTGAAAGCCGGCTACGTGGGAAAAAGAGAGAGAGAGAGAGAGAGAGAAAAAAAACGAGAGGGAGAAAATCCACTACCCCGTGAAAAAATAAACTTTTGATCGTGACGCTCTTGCCGGAGTAGAAAAACGTTAGTCAGCAGCGTTCGCGAAGAGGTACCACTTATATCTTTTAAATAGAAGAGCCATAGTAAATGTCACGCAAAGTGTTCACGCGCGAGGATCGTGGCGACCCGCAGCGATACATGCTTTTCTTCTGTTCATACCGACATTTATTAAGAGTAATGAAAGAAAATTGCTTCGTTCGTCGACTCGAGCTTCGCCGAATCGCGAACTCATTTCCGGCCAATCCGTTGAGATTAATGACGTTGAGATAATTTTTGCCGATAAACACTTAAATATTAACACAAAAAAAAAACGCTCTCAAGATATACGATCAATTTCGTGAAATAAGGCAAATAAGAACGAACGTTGTTAGAGCGAGAAATATGATATAATAAATTACTTTAATACAAAGAAAAGATACATATTACAAACGTTTTGGTCACAATTTAGACTCTCTTCAGTGTAACAAAATGAATTTAATAAAGATCTTATAAATGAGTCGCCAATAACACATACCTACTATAAGAAATGTACATGTGTTCCTTTAAGACCAGTGGTCAGGACGCAAAGTTAGTTAACTGAATCTACCAATGGCATATCACAAAATCGACTGCTGCCTTTTGAATCAAATGAAAGAAACAAAATTTAACCATAACAGTAAACTCACGTTATATAATGATATATGCTGCGCTTATCTGATAACTTTGTAATTGTCACCGGTATTTGAGTGTGATATGTGACAATGTCTTCTGTCTAAATATCAGCAAATATAATGAAGCATTGCATGTATAAAGAAAAGCAGTTAGTCAAATAAATAAAACATATAAACAAAAAAAGTGTCAGTTTTGTGGAAGTCTCTCAACAATCGGGAAATAATTATTGCAAAGATTTAATGTGTCGTAAATTAATGTCATTATTTTGTCTTTTGATGTAAAAGATTTCATTTTACAACAAATTTATTTTGTTACACTGAAGAGGGTCTAAATTGTGACCGAAACGTTTATAATATGTATCATTTCTTTGTATTAAAGTAATTTATTATATCATCTCGCTTTAACAACGGCGTTCGCTCTTATTTGCCTTATTTCACGAACTTTAAATATTGAAATGCCCTTCGCGATAGCAAGATAGCGAATATTATTTTAAGAGAGTAATCACGCACCGCAAGTAAATACATGAATTATAAATAGAATGTATGTATGTATTATTTCCCGTGCAGGGCAGAGTTAATTAATGAGCATAAATAATGTATAGTGCGCGCACGAATAAATTAGTAGCGATGTAATTTTCGCGATGTCGAAATATAGTCAATCAAAGTACGACGTGTATCGTAGCTTTCGGAAGTCAACAACGAAATCGTAGACTCGTTAGAGGAGGAAATTCACCAGAGGATACGTGAGCGTACCATGCCATTGGGTACTATCTCAAGTAACGTATTCTTTCTCCACGGTTCCGACAGCAACTTCGCGTGTGCTTAAAGCTTTCTCGTCCCTCTCCGCCCGGAAGAAACGGCCATCCCATGTAAGAGAACAAAGAAGAAGGAAGAAGGTAGACTAGAAGGATACAGATACGAGGACGAGCGCGAGCCTGAGACCGCGGGATTAACGGATCCACAAAATTAATCGTCCATAGAATTAAAGGTCCTGCCGAGACGGGATTACTGTAATTGCCCACCGTCCTCGACAATATGCAAATATTCGCGATTGCTTCTCTCTCCTCCCCCGCACTCCTCCCTCAATCCTCGTATAAGCACTAATTAAGCGCGTGTCTTACAGTTCATCTTCGGCGATGAATAAAGCGCACGCCGAATTAGCGGAATTAACGTACGATCCATTTACGGGTCTACATGTCACGTTCAAGATTTGCCATGAATTACCGTCGACAAATCGCGACAAAATTTTGCACTACGACATCGCGATAACGAGAACGATGCCGTCCGACATTAGTGTCGCGCAATTGAATCGAGGTTGATTTATGTAGCACTTGAATTACCCGGAGCTTGATTTACGCTACCATCAAGTTTCGCTAACAGCTTTGATTGACTGACTTTGCTTACCTGTAATACTTCGGGGTTAACTCATTTCGATTTCTCGCGATATCTTGTTCGTTCTCAGTGTTCTAACTGGATAATATGCACGGGGATGGATTGAGTAACAAAATTAGTACGATTAACGTAATTCAACCTTTCGTGAGAGGATAATGCTCAGCAAATGAGTGAAGTTTGAAAGTTCCGATAAGCATATTGCACATTGAGTTTCATATAAAATGGCTCGTATATAGAGGTGGCACATCTCCTCTTCTTTCACTCTTCCTCTATCTATCTATCCTTCGAACTTCCTAATCACAATATTATACTTATTTCTTTCTGTAATCTATAAATAAATATGGCAGAGAATATTTTATCATATTGTTAGACAGGATAATTATTTAGTTATAAAATTATAGAAATAGTTAACAACTGTGATGTGTTCGAAGTTCTTGGGCAAGCCTATATAGAGTTTTCGACGATAATTCTCTCGAAAATAGAATGGTATCATTATCTGTCCGCAAATGTGCAGCTGCATTTTGATAACACGCAGCAAGTAGAAACGTTTAGTCATACCGATAACGTTGCCACACTATCATGAGAGAGTAAGTGTCCATGCATTAGTCATGCGAAAATGGGCCTTGGGGGCCAATTCCGCGAAGGACATGTCGGATGTAGCGAATGTCGGGCGGGAAGAGCCGATGACCTCGGTTGGAAGCTCTTATACATCGCGTACGGATTTACGTTACGTATAGGGATGTATAGGTACTCGGATATCCGGACGACGCCGATCCGGATTGTATCGGTGCACAGTGTAGGTATACGGGACCGGTCATTGCGCATATCGTGGAAAGTAGACAGCCTCGGCTATTGAGCCGAGTCGCTCGTGCGAAGGCTCGAGGGATGGATTTATCACGAAAACGCTTCGCTCGCAGTAATCATTTTTTTTGTTGTTGTTGCCGGCGATGAAACGCGCGGTAGTGACGCGTGTGACAGATTTATTGCGCGCGCGAAAGGGGGGGAGCGCACGTAGCAGTTATTGGCACGGACTGCGCGTCCGCGTGTGCGTATAATAATGGTGAACGTATTTTACAATTTATTCTGTTATGGGATTTATGGTAATTTATTGGTGGGTCCGACATGTTATTTATTATTGTTTTACCTATTACGCATCTGTTTGGGAAATATCGACAATGTTTTGATATAGCATATTAACGATGCAATTTTGTGTTTTTTTTTTAAATTTGTAGTGTATCTCGATGAAGCAGTGCAGAATTGATAGAAACTTTTCACAGTTTTCGCGTTCCATAACGTAATTCCCATCATTCCTTTCATATTTTTTGAGTCGTCGAACATTCTCACTTTTTCCGCAATTTTCATAATTTTTGTCTTTTATATTTTACTTTTTACATTAATGATTAAAAATGATACATTGCAACAGCGGAGTTGGAAGTTGCAACTGTCGGATGCTCGCGAAGCTAGCTCAGCAAGTTCGAAATTACGATTCAATCTCTCGGCATTATATTCAATCTCTCGTCGATGCAAGACGCATCCCGGCGCGCCCGGGGAAGTCGCAAACGCGAGTACGACGGAGTTCGTCAAGCCAATCCATAATTAACGGTGCATACGGAATTCCGAAGACAATACGCGCACTTGAAGGGTTGTGCGGCATAATGTATCCCGGACCTTTGATTCGAGCGACGGAGGAAGATCAAGGAGAGCCCCCAGGAAAGTCAACGCTGACGTTCCCGAGATGCACGCGCGCATTCTATGTAAATAGCAATCCAGTTTGCTCGAGGATCAGCAACCCTCAGATTTGGGAGCTTTGGTCGACGGAGGTTTCCGTCTTTGCACCTTCGTCCTTGATCCTTCCGGCTTAGACTCCTGGGCGTCTGGTACCTTATCGTATATGCTCCTTCTCCTTCCTTGTCCCTCCGGTCCATCCCCTGTGAGAAACACGCAGACACACGGAACTGGTCCGCTGTGGAAAAGGTTATCGGTTCCTGCCGGTCGTCGAATATCTTCATTCCCTAGGTTCTCTGCCTTCTATTTTTTCATTTTCCATTTTTCAATCCGTTTTTTATGCGTTACAAATTCTCGAACTCGAAAGAATGAAAATTGTGAGAATCAAAATCGCACCGTAGAAGTCGTAATATAAAATTCACGGAACATGAAAATTATATTATACAATTCGCAATTAAAAAACGAAAATTAAATGCGAATAATACCTATACATTAACTTAATTGATAACATCTAGATATAGATGTTCAGACGACTCAAATATAGAATAGTACTTAATTTAAACAAAAAGCAATTGAGATGTCGGTCGGCTTTGATGTTTCAACTGAGTGAGTGGCTGGACTTAATCGCTTTCGTAGACATCTCTTCCAAGTTTCAAGAAGTCCTAAGAAAAGATTTGCACTATCCGGGGGGTTGAGCACGGTTGAGCGGCGTCTCGTCGGTAGACTTTGCGGCGAAACACTTTCATTAGGATGGAAACTTAATTAGGGTGCCCTCAGGGTCGGAGAACTCTGCAACTTGCTTGCAACGAATCAATTTTGTTACGAAGTCGGCTGAAGTGTCAACGAGACGAGAATTGATCAGTGTTACGATGTTGCTTTTTTTTCCAGACTATTTATAAAAATAAACTAGTTGTTTATAAGCAAGTTAATATTCTAAGATGGATTGCGCCAATATCGCTAGCTTAGAAAATTCGAATAAACAAAAGTTTTCTTAGCCAATAAATTTTCTTACCTCGACTATTTAACTAGCAAAATTGCGGTTGTTCTCTGTTTTTATAGTTATTATTTTCCTAGTTAAAAATTTGACAAATAAAAACTTATTCGACAAATAAAAACTGATTTGTTTTTTAATTGTCGAGCAAGCTCATCATAAATGTAACTTCTGTTGCGTCCATATTTTCTTTATGAGGATTCATAAAACGGGAATTAGGAGTGCAGGTAATGATGCGCCTTCTGGAAACAGAGGGAACATCTACTGTCTTACCCATACTCCGAATGTGGCTTCGTCTCGCAATATAAAGCTAGAGCGAAATATCAAGTGGCGTGTTACGTCAGTGCGTAGCTCCAGGGGAAGAAGGATAAGTCATGGTCCGCCTTGATTTCCCTGTAGGGCAGTACGGGCAGTGGAAAGCTTTGTCGTCTCCCGCACATCAACGGGGTCGCTTTTCCTTGTCGGACCTTTTAAATTTGCGCGACATCAGTCGGCAGGATGAGTCGCGAGAGAGAACGTGACGTATAAAATGCTTGGCGGTCGTCAAAAATACGAGAGATTAAAACCTCGTTCGCGCGAGAACGACCTATCAAAGTGACGTTATAAAGTTTCCGCCTTACGTAGATAATGCGTTTGAATGACCATATCGATAATGCACGTTTCTCTCTCGGCTACCCTCTTTTGGTTAGAGAACGGCATAAATTCGGATTACATCCGCGAGTTAAGAGCGTCCCGAAGTACATGTTTTGAATTCAGAATGTATGCAGAATATATGAATGGGTAGATACCATCGAGACTCGAGATCTTTCGGTGCCGTAAATCTGTCCGCGGTAACGGTCGCAGGATAATACGGGTTCCGCGATATCTGCTTTTTCTCTTTCCTTCTCCTTTTCTTTTCCCTCGGCGTTAGACAGAGAGGAGTTACCTCGCGAGCATTCGCGCCTGAAAATGCACCGCGGAAAATTGATGTATTTTGAAGGTCCGCGGCTCCGCGAGAAGATAATTACTAATTTGTCTAATCCATCTTTGCACCGGCTACGTACATCTTGGGCAGTAATGGATTCGAGAGAGGTGCTACGCTCGGACGGATGATCGATGGGTGGAAAACTTATGAACAATAGAGGTTCAAGGCCGTAAACTTCGTCCGGATGGGCGGAGGGCTATACGTTAAGGCCGTTAAAGAGTATAAAAGAATGAGGAGAGCATGCCAGACAAGATTCGTGATAAATTATGATCAATATATAAATCTGTCAGAAGAAAAAAACATACGTCTAACGCGATTCTTCTTTATTTAGAACCCGACGGATAAAAATAATCTCTATGGATATAAAGCGTTCCTTCTCCCAGCTATTTATTTATAATTCAATATGTTCACAGCGTGCGGCAGCATTTTATAGCACTTTATAACGATACGTACCAACGTACCTCTCATCAATGATCTCGTGCAACTTGACACTAATAGTTTTTGTTTCATTTTTTACTCTCATGTTATTATAAATTTTTTTCCACGAAGTGATACATTATTGCTATTTTTTATGCTCTCGAATTCACATAAAATGTAAGCGGACTATACAGATATAATGAATAACTCTCGATAGACTTTTTATTTAATGCAAAATATCCAACTTTTTTAAATGGCAATTTTTTCCAAAGTTCAGTGGTTATAAAGTTCAATTTGCTTCTAGATTTATTTATATTTGATATGGATATTTTATTTTATATTATTCAACGATACGCGCAAATATTTGGTTTCATCGGCGTTACACGATATAGGAACATATGTAATAGAGAAATGATATCGCGATTAATCGCGCAACGTATTGTGTATTGCGGGAGAAATGGCGCAAAAAAATTAAAAAACAAATAGGACGAAACATCGCGGAAAAATCGCGTGTTGGGCTTCTAACACACGAAAGCTTTTAACACTCTATCTCTATTCTCGAATCTCCAGTCAAATATATTCGATGCGGGAACAAAGTAGCAAGCGTGCGAAAGCAAGTATCCTTCCAGCGAGGAACATCGTCCTGCTTCCTCATCTTTTCGCGAACTTGATATTCTGTGTCGTTCTCAACAGGTTCCCACGCGATTTCATTTATCTGTATAGAAGACAATGTTTAAGCATTTTGTCGATATAAAATTGAACGAAATAGGACGCGAGTGGAAGATATGATACATTTGCGTTTATTCTGCAAGCTCGAAACGTCCCTTTCCAATTTTCGACAGTTGTGCGAAATTTAAAGTGTTTACTTGAAAGAGTTTCTGTATCCGAATTTCCATATTTTAGTAATGTAATTTTAATGAGATATACACAGTTTACGCAAAGTAAACTTTGAATTATTATGTAATATTTTAATTAATTTTTAACACTGTATAATATTTAATTTTAGAATCGAAAATTTTAATATAAATGTATCAAAAGTATAATAGTTTTTGAGTTATGTATAAGCAATCAAAATTGGATAATGGTATCTGTAAATATCTTTCTTTAAAAAAAAAACTTAGGAATGGTCGATTAGTTATACTTCGCTTATAAAAAGAATCGTTAAATCTATTTTAGTTTAGATCGGAAAAATAATTATGAAGTTTAATATTATCACGTTCTTTCCAATATCTTTTTGAGAGATGTAAAATCATGTGATTCCAAAAACAAAGTAAAAATAAAATTAACTCACCGCGTTTATTGCGACGAGTCAATCTCGTTTTCTTGATGTATTAATCGTAATTTTTCCCTTATCGAAAAATCATATAATCTCACTCCAGGACGTTAAAGTCTAGAGAAAAGGTAATGATAATGAATATCAATTCACATAATTACTTTCTTGGTTGCAAGACAGATAATTTACTTACCGTTCAGATCGGAACAGTCATACTGTCACTTATTCCGATATGCGCATCGTCCGTATGCGTATCAAATAAGCGATTGAAATAACGGAGAACTGATGTGTATCCGATATTTAATTTGATTAAATTTTAAATAGCGCGTTGAGTATTTGACCCTAGCAGTAGTGACGTAAACATCATAAACGATTCTCGGCGTACGGCGCGCGGCGAGCGGCCTTGCGTTTACGCAAGGTCGCCGCGCTATTATTCGCACAGCGAGAGTCGAGCAAGCCGGTAGTGGCCTGAGTCGCTCCGCGTGTCACCGTATTATTACGATTCAATGCAATCGAAACTATTTCTTACGAACGAATGGCGAATGTTATAGCTTATACAGTTAATTAACTTCTTCGATTAACGAAGAATAAGTTTACGCGAATAGGTATATCGCAGATTTACTAAAGAATTGTAGGGATGGGAAGTTACCGTCGCGTCGTCTCGTTGTAATACATATTTACGAACGGTAATTATTTTTCTAACGACACTTAATTGGAATATTCCTCGCACGTCGCACTTTGAATCTCTCGCGGATCGAAACGCAATTTATTGCTTTTTACAGATTAAGAAAAACATAAAATAATGATCGTTGGATTGAATAATTCGGGTGATATACATATTGTTCGTGATATATCGTCTATTTAATAATAAATTATATATAAAATGTATTTCGCAGATTCCACATTGCGTGCGGCTTAACGTCGGAAGTGTCCTGCAAAGTGTTGCGCAATCATCGTATCCTGGTCATTAGTTCGAGCGTGCGATTGTAATCAATCGGGTTTTCGCGAGTGTTGAGTGCAACGAAGAAATCTGAGAGGAGGAGCAGGCCTAGGAGGCATCGGGCGCCGGCGGAACAACACGCGGTAATTAATTTATTATTATTTAATTATTGTTACTTACAATATTGTATTTTTTTACTTGATTTATTTAGTTTAATTAAAAATTAGAGAAGAAGAATTTTATTTGGAACTTTATATGAAATCATATTTAAAAAAAGTTAAACATTTTTGAAATAGAGATTTTTAAAGTAATTTTTAAAGATTACATAATTATAACTTCTTGGAAAGAAGGAAAATAAAAAATTTATTCAAATTAAAAGTAATATTATTTTTTTAAATTAAAATATTAATTATTATGGGCATTGTACAATAACTTCAATATTTGTATTTTACAGATCACCGTAGTTTGCAACGTAGTTGAAAACTCCGCTGTTGCGCATCGTTATTGGTAAGTCACGAATTAATTAAAATACTTATTATTGAAATTTATAATTCCCACTGCATTACACTGCAGGAAATCATTTTGGTAACAAATTGATATAATAAGAAAATACATTTGCAAAAATAATATAACAAAAAAATATATCTATTTATATGTAATGCTTGCCGAATTATAAGTGGGTTACATGTGCAAAGAAGAAAGAACTGCCGATTAGAATCGGCTAATTAAAATTGGTTGATGAAGAATCTCTATAGGTTGACCCATTTTTTATTGGAGAAAATTTATTCCAAATCTAAAAACAAAATTACAGTTTAATTTAACTAGAAAAATTCGAGTCCAAATTTAGTCAAGATTTGCAACGATATCCGATAAAAATGGAACAGTCTATAAAGATTGTTTATATATTTATTTCTTGGCGATTATTGTCGAAATGAGAAATTAAATCATGTAGGTATCGATAAATTAGCGAAATCATGACATTTCTGCATGTTAAGATTTTTGATTGCATTTAATCTTTAAAATACATACATACAAATGTTTGCGAGATATCTCCATAGATATATACAAAAGATATCGATATCACTTTCGAGAATATACTCTTGAGATACAGCCTGGTCATTTTAGTTTTAGAAGTGTTTTTACGCTTTATTAAATAAATGAAATCTTCAGAAAGAAAGTAAGCCGAGTATGAGAGATAACGGAAAGTCGCTTTGATAAAGCGCGTGTAACAGATACAAATTATCTCCGGGAAATAAAGGACGTCGGCTTGCGGCGAAGCATATTTTCCGTCTGATAAATTACGGGGGCTCCGCGCGGCGACTATAGAACTTTAACCCGGCGAACGTGATCCCCATTTTTATCGCGAGGCCTGCCACCGTTATTAGGAGCTCCGCGCTATCGCGTGCGCGGTTATTACGCTCATGATTTAGGACGCGGTCGGGCGCGAGTGGGAACAAGCGAAGGAAAACGCGGGTCGAACGTCTTGATTCGATAATTGAAAGATCAATCCAAGACGCGCTGTTCCGGCAGCTGCGAGAGGATCGCCGCGCCGCGCCGCGCCGCGCCGCGCTGCGCCGGGGTGCAGCAAACGGGACTGCGTGACTCGTGAGAGAGAGCGAGGAGGATTTTAATTTCGCTACAGGGTAGGCGTTCCTCTCTCCGTGCATCCCGCGAGCTGTTTCATATTCATGGCGTAGGTTGCGCTGCTCTGTTAATTCCATCGTCGCGACGATACCGTGTCGCGAGGCGCCGCGCCGCGAGGCGCCGCACCGTGGAGGGTGCACACGATGCCTCGGAAATATGTGCCACAAATCATAAACCACCTTCGCTCGCGGGAAATTGAATCGAAGGCGCGGAAGCGGCGTAACGTTCACGGCTTGCTTGAACTACCCGGTCGATCGATAAATCTCGACGTTGGAAAGAGATACGCTCTTCCGGCGTGGATCGTTATGCACTTGTCTTTTGTGCGCCTGTGTAAGGCGCATAGTTAACTTTTGATTTAGAGGTCTTTGATATAAGCTGGATTTTCCCTGCGATTTATATTGCACGGAAATAATGGATGGACATATAAATTTCTGGGTGATTATCGTTGTTATGTTATACTGTTCGATTTAACTTTAAACAGTACAATTTTTCGTCTGCTTGAGAAAATTTAAATGTTTGAGAATCTTTATTCATTTAAGCGGGACGTGCCCGCTAAACGCAGGTCGGACTGCTAGAATTACTGCAGATAACGTTCTCTGTTTGTCTGTCCAGCCTTCTTCGCGACTACTTCGTAAACTTGAAAACAGAAGCAACTTGAGTAAGCGAGAAAATGTGCCGCCGACTTAACGCCAAAATGTTTAAGGTTGATTTTCACGCGGATGCACCTTGACACGTCCGTGATTCGTGGCGCTCGTCAGCTACATTTTCTCGACGAATATAAGGTCTAGAGTAAACCGACTCGCTCCCGTCACAAAAGTTTCCTCGAGCTCTGCAAAACTTTACGCGGTATAATATTTTATTTTAACTCCACCCGTTTACGTTTCGCAATAACGGCGAGCTAAAACTGTCAAATTCAAGGAACTTAAATAAGATCATATATTTTTGTACGAGGAAATAACTTCTTCAAAAGTAATTAAATCGACGCATTCGTAATCCTAATTCTTTTCTAACTCTGACAATTAAAGAGGATTTTCTCTACTAATCAGTCACCGATTTTTGATCGCGCACGAAAAAAAAAATCATTGTTTCAAACCGGCGATTATGTTTTCGGAGAACGCTTCTTATCGCTTTGTAGGTCATGTATTATCGAGGACCGATGCAGCGGGAGTAATCGCGATCGATGGTGCACGGTTCGAAGTATCGGATATTTCGAGGGAGATCACTTCGGCGCGGGCGTCGCAGTGTGAAAAATCTACTTGTTCCCGAAGCGTGGATTATTTTAAGCTCCTCGTCGTGTAGTCGCGTATATATGTACACGACGGACTCGCACGGGAATACAAGAAATACGTATTTCCACGTTACCCGCTATTCTCTGTTCTCCATTTTTCAGCAGGATCCATCGAAATATTTCAGAAAAAAATGCCATCGATGCGCACGGGGCGGTCTCTCGTTGAAAATTTCTAGCCTTCCGATAGTTTCCGATAGTTTCACTCACAATCAGATGCATTCTGAAGCTTCGACATCGTTCGCGTTCGCAGATCTCCTCGTTGAAATGACAAAGAGTGAATCATTTAAATGCGTCGATATCACGTGAGGTTTAGGATGATAAATTCGAATTATTCAAAAATTTATTACAGGATTTAGAGAGAAAAAAAGTTTACCAGAATGTTATTCGCAGCCGTTTTTGTATTTTATAACGTAGCCTGTATTTAAAACTTCTACATTTAGTCAGTTACTCACCTTGTCGTTTCAAGGAATATTATCAATGTTACTTGAGAACACCAAGTAACATTGAGCAGTGAGAGCCGCCGCGTTCGGATACTCTCCTCGGACGAGACTCTAAACTTCTTCGGACAGAATTCCAAAGTCGACTCGAATGGTGAAAGAAAAAGGAGAAAGGAGGCTAGCTTTAAAGGGTAGGACGCTGCCGGCCGCTCCGTCGATCTACAAAGTTTTTTCACGGAATTAGTCGGAGCGAATGAATTCAGAGACTGCGTTGCATTTAGGAAAGTTTCCATTTATATGGCGACCCGGCTATTCGCTCGACGTCCTTATCGACATTAGTCCGCGAGCATGGAAGAATATTCCTTCGGATAGCGGAAAAGAGAAAAGAAGGGAATATCATGAAAAAGGGGACGATAAAAGTGAAAGATCGCAGGTGGAAAGCCGTGACTTGACCGAAACTTTGCCAGGCGAATCGATAATGCAATTAGATCTGTCTTTTGAAAAGACGCAATGAAGTCAGTACTTGCGATAAAATGGGGCAACTGGTTATTTTTCTCTCTTGTACCCTCTCTTGTACCCTCTGTCGTTGCAATGTAAGCGCATGCCTCGATGTACCGTTTATTACACACGTCGTTAAGCTTATTTTACGTTAATTACTTCTGTAGAATATGCTTGAGAAAATCCATTGGAGATTTCGACATTCGAACGAAACACCGTCGTGCATCTGTAGATGTATGTTCTAGTGCAAAACGAGAGCAAGCCGAGGTGATTTCGGGACTCGCTTTGATGATCATATCCGAGCTTTTGTCTACCTCGTAAGCTGTAGATACGTGAAGCAAAATTCTGTTTATGGACACGTTATCAAAGCCTCCGATAGTATCGAATTCGGAGATGATAATCGCTCGAGTTACGAGCCGCGCTTATATGAGCGTCAAAATGTCGCGCCGTGTGCAAGCTGTTACGATCACGACGCGAGAACTCGACGAGTGACGGATAATGGCGTTATAACGGTCGATACGATCTCACTTATTTACGGGAGACATTACGTTGTCTATTAGAACCGCGGCAACGGCACGGTGCCACCGCTAATATCGCCGTCAAATGCATTTTTAAATATGCCACGTCGCAGCTACCTACCACCTGTCGCTTCGGATTTATCTTTTACTCGGGCACATCTGCAGTCTGTCTTTTAGAATTTCGTTCTTGATGACATTATATTTGCGGAAACACAATCGTGCATATTGATATCTTGCAAGCAGCAAATGATATAAGTAGTAACTCTATAATTTAGGGTGCAAAAGAGCTTGAAAAACTAAATTCTAGATGCTAGACTAAATTCTATATATAATCGTCAATGCTTGGATTAATATATCGCGTTTCACGCAAAGACTCTTTAAAAAATGTTTTAACTTTAAAATATCAAGACTTTTTATTATGAAAGGAATCTACTTTCCTCATTTATGAAAAGTAATGAAGATTAATGCTGCTGTCGCACAGGTTTCGAGTTACATGGACCACATTATATCGTACGTTATTCATCCGAGGCTAATGCCCTTATTTCAAAAGCTATTTAACTTAAATTGACCAAAATACATTACGCGCATTTGAGACAGAGCAGTTGTACAAGTCATATTTCCCTCATTTTCAGAGACAAAGGGTTTGTGAATATACTTAACGTGATATCTGGCCAGTTTATTATAGTACTTTCTCTTATATGACAAAGAGATGAAATGTAAAGAGGAAAATCTAAGAGGAAACTTTTTGATTTTGCAACATAAGAGGGATAAAATAAAACTCAAGGGGACAAAATTCCAAAATGTTACGTTATAAAACATTCTGCGAAAATAATTGTTATTGATACGTCAATTATTATTCTGTTTAAAACTCATACATATTGTTGTACAACATTGCGGATTTTCTTGCGTTCTTGGCGAATTGCGGCCGAAAGCGACGATAAATCTTATTCTTGCAGAACCTACGGTGGTGGTATTATTTAAATGACGTCGTTGCGTAAAGCCCACAACGGTAATTTACGTCGCTGCCACTTCCGTTTCCGCTCTCGGCTCGGTGTTTAGTAGACGGATTGCGCGGATACGCGACTTCACCATCGGTCGTTGCGTAATGTGGCGGATCGTTAATCACGTTAACCCAAGTCGGCAATTTTTTTCCCTATTGTCGGCTTATCGTAACTTGCGTCGACTCCCCAACACGAAGTTAATCTCTGCTTATCCTGCTTGGTGATTCTGCAGCTCGCGATAGGATAATGGCAAATGCCACAAGATGACTGATGAAACTGAATAATTATTAATTTTTTATTTTATTAATTAATATTGAAATTTACATTTTACGATTATAAAGCGAAATGCTTTGGATCAAATATGTAAAATCATATTTATTATTATTGTCCTTATTGTTGAATATTTCATTCTTTTTTATTACTGGCAGTTTATTGGTTAAAGACATATTATTATTCTCAAAATAGATTATTAAAGATGTATTATTAAAGAATGTATTTTATTTTTCTCATATTTCTACATTTTTATAATACCTTTGATAATAATTGGATGATTAACTGGACGTAGAGTAACTTTGTTAATGTTAAGATCAGTTTTCCTACGTTTTCTCAGATAAATCTAAAACGCTATTAGTCATGATTGAAGGTAGTAAAATAACCATAAATATTAAAACCGCGAAAGAAGGACAGATATACATTGCACACACGCATAAGCTTAGAGGGTTGTATTCTTTCCAAAGTATCTGTTCCTTAGACAACTAGAATCCGAGCACAATAACTGACAGTTAACTCAACAAAGTCATTCTTTCGACTTTCCTTTTTACTTTTTCTGTTTCCTTCTTCTTCGTTCTTTTTTTTATTTGCGGATGTCGCAAGTCTCTTTCCTTTTTCGTAACAACGGTTACGGCAACGGCTCGTTGGACGGGCAACGCGAAAGTTCGTCCTCTCGGCTTCCTTCCTTTGCACTTTGGTCCGGTCCTCCCCCGCGTTACCCCATTCTCCCTTGCCACACCGACCACAGTACACCCAGGTCGCGCGTAAATTACGCGACAAGAGAAAGAGAAAAAGAGAAATCGAGAGAGAAGGTGAGGGGAACCGAGTTGGTGATGGCTCGTTAGGCATTTATAAATAAATAATTCAGACGTTTCTAAATAAATGCTCCAGAGCATCGTGTTATCTCCGCTCCGTGGATCCTCATCTGAGACAATGGCAATGAATCCGCAAAAGAATACCGAGATGCACATTCGGGCGCTGTTTTTCTTTTTGCGGTATTTAACGCTGCAGAATTTTGGGATATTAAAGTATAAAGCATGATATAAAGCGCTTATTTCTTTTAGTGATTATCTCATAAATTATTCCTGAGAATTGCTGAGTTAAACAATTCTCACTCCGCTATGTTTATCTTTATTATCCGACTCATTAATACAAAAGATTACTTCTCTTACTTTTGTAAGCTGACACAAAGTACCTTTATTTTCATTGAATAAGAATAATCTTATTACATATATATGTTAAAATAAACAGAATAAAGAGAACAACGCGCCGAGCGGGGAAGGAAGGGAGACCACTTTGTATGCGGTATCGATGAGAGTCGTCAGACATTTGCGAATAAATAATTCATTCCTCCCGCTGTGAAAACAAACACTCAAAGGTCCCTCGTTAAGACGACGCTATATAGCGTATAGCACTTAAAGCACCCTCGGCAAGTCGACGAGAGGGAATCGCAGGGGTGTATAAAGAGCACCGTGCTGGGCGCGTAACGAATGCAGTTAATTGATTTCCCGCGGAATATCGCGATATAAACGGATGCGAAAAGCAGCGATACTCGTGGCGATGGTCCCGCTTTTCTGAAAACATAATGGCGTAATCTGAATTTTAACGCGATTTTGATTTAAATGACGAGCGCGACTCATGAATCAACCGTGACGGGATGAGGATGGGATTCCATTTGTCTTATAATTTGCGAGCAATTTTCTTAGCCGAGATACAGACGCAACGCGCGGTGTGTTAACGCGATCCGTCGCCGCTTGCGCGATACTTTTATTCGACGCGTCGTCTCCTCGAAAGAGATACGATCCACGATATTTTTCTCTACTTTGCGCATTGTCCTTTATTCGCTCGCGTCTTGTATAACTCGAGAATATGATCGAGATATACACTGAAGAGTAGCGAGGATTATGCAGCGTGGAATTCTTGCGGGAATTTCCAACGTGTCCCGCTCGGTGCGATGATGTAAAACGCGCACGCGAAAAGAAATCGTTATCCGGTTCGGAGCGAGGGTTTTTTGTACGAATAGCTGCGGAGACCAGCTATTCCTGTAAGGATTCGGTAATCGATAGGAGAAATCCAGGACTGATTGTACGGATCGTATAATATTTAAACTCCTTGGGATTGATTAAGAATGATCGAATGTAATTATTGATTGAAATATCATAACTAATATCAAAGACAATTTTACTGACACGATCCGATTAACTCGAAACCGATTCATTACAATATTGATCTTTGTAAACTTAAACGTGTTCGAACGAAACTTCAAAGCGTGATAACACAGAGCAAAATCAGATATAGCGATTGAGTTGTCGTTCTTAGCGCAGAAAGCAGAGAATACGTCATGGGAAATAGCTTTTTCTTATGCAGTTATGGACGAAATCGAAGCTAATATTTAAGAGCGCATTAAAAATGTCGATTGCATTTGATATCTCATTATCCTTTAGAATATATTCAGTTATATCGAAGAAGTGTCTTGCGAAAGTAAAATATATTAAAATAATAGAAAAAAATATATATTACATAGTACAATATAAATACATATATATTGCAAAATTGTCTGAATTATTGTCACATTAATACATTTTGAATTTACAAATATAACTTATATACGAGCCATTAAATTAAAGAAACCCGTCAAAATTATTTTTGAAGATTTGTCGAGAAATATAATTCTGATTTTTGTCAAGGAAAAATTGGTCTGTAACACAATGATCAACGACAATAACTTATGATATTTTGTCCCTCTCTATTTGCTCTTATATCTTTTTTAATTTTTTCAATATCAATCCATAAAAGTGACATCAATAAGAATGCGAACAAGGATCATCTCTTTTAAAGTCGCTAACCGGCAACCGCGAGATACGTGGCGGGAAATGGCTTCGCTTTGTACCGAGTGACATGTACTTCCGGTGAAGCGCGAGAACAACGTCGGCTTTAAAATAAGTGGAATTCTGGGCGTTTGCGTGACGTTTCGCGACGCTACCAACGAAAAATGAAGCTTATTTTTCTATTTGAGATGTAAGAACTTAGGCGTTGCGCCTGTCCCTGCACGCGCGCGGCGACGTTTCCCCCGTACAGAAATATGTGCGGTCGTGAATCAAAGAATAAAAGCGCACGTGCATTGTATCTCGATGCAAATAAAAAATTAAAACATGCTACAACGAATGCGAAATTATATATTCTTTTACTTCCTAGGATTAATTTTGCAGAAGATAAAATAAAATTATTATGAATAGTACAAATTGCAGATATTATAAAATATAAGATATTATCTACAAAGAATATTTAACAATTTTGAAACTTAAGTATACTGATATTACAAAAAGATAATTATGAATACTTGAGGTAATGTTAAAATAATTTATTAGAAATTATTGAAGTAATAAGTAAAAAAATAAATAAAGCATCTATATATCTATGTATTTATAATATTGTGGCAATCGCTATCCATGAGCAATTGAGTGACGATTAAATAAGCGCATCAATTTGATCCTTCACTCCACGCTATCGCGAACATTCGATGCGTCGATGGTGATCGATGGGCGACGTTGGAAGAGCAATGTGGTAGGTTACGAAGCGCATGAAGCTGATAAAGAGCGAGTTGACTATCTACGCGTTCCCTGCAAATTCTGTATCTACCGACTCTGGTGGGTTCGTCTCGCTGGGGGTAGTAGCAGTGACGAAAGGAGTGTATCAATCTTTCGATATGCTCGAGAAAGTCACGTAGCCGAAGTTATTCACTTTATTTTTCTACTCACACTTCTCCCCAACCTCCGTCGCCAGCCTCTCTCTCCGCTCTCCTCATCTTCTCCTCGTCTCCAGCTGGCTTTTTCTTACCAGCTCCGCTTCAATTTTGTGTGTGTTGCGCCGATAAGTTCTTTCTTGCAATCGTGTTACTTGTAACACATGTCCCGATCGCGTTATTTCCCACGTGTTCTATCCCTTCGGCAATTTTTCGCGAGCTACACTCCAGGATAAGTCTCGTTAATGATACCGATTCTTTATAAAAGTGTTAGATAAAAATCCTAATACCGAAACAATATCATGTGCTTTAGAGTTTTTAAACGAACAACGATTAACGGTGCACGCGCGAAGCTGCAGTAGAAAAAGACAAACGCGCGCGCTCATTGTCAGACGCGCGCAGTGGTAGAGGTAGGTTTATGCACCGACGCGCGCTATTATTTCTTTCGCGCAATAATGAACACGGAAAGTAGGGCTCGTTAATCACGTTCTATTATTCACACTTTAGCTGCGAACTTTTCTTGTAATTGTTGCAATTTTTACTCTGCCGCCCTACGTATGTTCCACGCTATTTTGTCGAACGGCGATGTATTCGGTGATCGATAAAATTGCTTTATTTTCACGTTTTGACGAGACGTGACTGAAAAGGCACGGCAAAAAATGGAAAACAGTTATTTTTGTGGACCAAATGAGATATATTCTCTTAATTTGATAACCAGACGGATACAATTTGATATAATATTCGCGTGATAGCTGCGAAATGAGAATGTGGAAAGATGAAATTGAATCAGCCGGTTTAATTGACGAACATTGCAAATGAAAGCACGGCGAATTCCATCGACGCAGGAATTTTTATTTTCCGTATCTGCATACGCGATTTGCATCGCATTGGCCTCATCAACTGTAGTTTTGGATTTAATCTCGAATTTGCCGGAAACTCGGTGGAGACGCGTATTTCGTAAAATAGATTCATTACAATCTGTGTACTTAATGTAATTTTACATTGTTCCGCTAATCTGAATCATAATAATTAGTCACTAATTTGCATTATATATATATATATATATATATATATATTGCTTGTTTTTCTCCTTAATCGTGACAAATTTCCTCTATCCGTAGGTACGTTGTAATCACGATCCTTAATTATCTCATTATTAGTTGGATTTTGCATTTGCATTCCGTCGGTATTGATCAATTTCGTACGCATTATTTGCGTTTCTTCGCCTACAAAACTATCGTTATCGTTTATTCAACAGATAATCATCGAATATGGCTTTACGCCGGGGTTTATGGAGTAATCTGGAAATAAAAAAACATATCGCTCGATTTGATCGGCTCTCGGGTAAGATCAAATCCGATGTAATCGGAGAAATGGGAATTACAACGTTATTGCACGATCGTCGAATTTCGACTATAGCCTGTGTAACACGACAACGCTGCCTGCCGGTGAGCAAACTTCTGCATTGGGGGTCGTGTAACGGGTTGTTTGAACATCGTAACGGTGATATTTCTGCGCGCACGCGAATATAACATAGAGATTATAGACGACGTTATTACGCGCGTGCCGCGCGTTATCGCGCGACTCGCGTAATCCCGCCATTGCAATTGTTTTTAACGGCTTTAATCAGCGTCGAATATATTCCACCCCCGCGTTAAATTACGCGCGTTGCGCGAAAGGCCGATGCGAGGGTATTTATTAAACCCTGCAACAGCGAAATCAAAACTGCAAATTGCTACGAACCGCAAACGAATAGTCAAATCTGTTTAATATATACTACATATATATATATATATAATTTGTGTGATATATATGTAAAAAAATGTAAAATAACCTTTTCTTTAGTTCAAAATTTTTCGTAAGCTCATAATCCTGGGGTTTATTTTCGATAATGGGAAAATTACAGTTCGATATATTAGTAAATTTTCAAAATGATTATTTCTAAAAATTTTACAGTTTTGTTATTCGCCGTTTTAACGTACGGCGCGGTAACATTTTAATTTTATCTGTTCTGGTCGCGATGTCCTTTTTGTGACTTCGTTAAGACAAAAATCGGTTAGATCAGAAATTCTGTAAAATATTACAGTAAGCGCGTAAATGTATTTTACGGACGTGAAGCACAGTTAATCGCATCGACGCCGCTGCTTGCTAAATGTTCAAATTATAGTAATATTTACTGACTGGAAAAATTTTCGGTTTGCACATTTATGCAGGCAGCGAGGCTTAATCAAATTCCGCGCTTCAATCAATTTTTGCGCTCGGTATTGTGCGTGACGGTTTTTATTTTTTATTGCACAGTTTTAGGTATATGAGACATATATATATATTCTTTTTAGTTTTTTATTTCATTTCGCGTATATATGTAACGTATTTATTTCTACACTGGATTGTGATACGTGATCGTGTATTCGTTACAACGGCATTACAACGGAATTAATGTTTACTCGGGAAAATTCGTTACCTCGGTAAAAAGCCGCCTGCTCTTCGAGCCGATTTGCCGTATCGTGGATACAGCGTTTATCTTGATAATAAGACCTAAGGGGGTACCACGCGCGGAAAAGCTGGCACGTATCCAATATTCTCCGGGACAAATAATCCCAGGTGTTTGCCAACATTGTTTAATCTCGCGTGACGCTATCAAATACATCCGACAAATCTCCCATACCGCGGCGCTAATTCGTTGTTAAATGACACAGCCGCGGGACCCGCCGCGGAAAAGTGCAATCGCATCATCCCTGTGAAATCAGGAGATTTGCATGCCGCGCTATCGCTATTACTCGGTCTCTGTCAGCGTCGAATATTTCGTTATTTCATGTAACGCGTCACTAGAATTATACAATAAGCGAACGGAGAATAAAAGCCATGACAGCGCTAATAGACATGTAGACAAGTAGTAATTTAACATAATGGAAACGTGAAGTTTCAGACGAAATATATGTTTAGATTAGAACGGCCAAAGTGTTACGTATTCTTTGTGAAATCGCGAATTTTTTGAAATCCCTAATTAAAAAATTCATAACTTAAATGAAAATATTACTCATAACTTTATTTAAATAGCAGTAAAAAATATTCCTTCAAGAATCTAGTAATTTTACATTAACTTAATATTATATTAAATAATATTTGCATCCTTGCATCTCCGATGATACGCTACATTCTATTTGAAGGCCACATAGTGAGCAAACATTTCATTTTCATACTACAGAATGTTCTGTTTTTAATATCTCATAAATTATATCTTTCTTAATAATATGCCACCGCGTATAAGTTTCGGCGAGTTCGGTTGTTCACTTAGGAAGGTCAAGATTCATTAGTTTGACTTAGGAACGTCGAGGACACGGGCAACCCTTGACACACCGAGGTAACAGTCTTACATCGTTCTTGCGCTCGATTGGTCGTTCTCCGCGCTCTACGTCGACATCGCTGAATTAAACGAATATTGCAAAATACCGAGATCGTACAACGTATAATAATGTCGCGCAAAATACTAAAACTGTCGTAATTAAACTCGTTCGCGGATGTGAGTTACAGGAATCGTTACGACTTACGATCTTGTACATTACTTTATATTATTGCTTTCACGTTGCGATTACACGGATTGTTGTTTGATTTATTAATCCGAGGAGACCATACAGTTTTTGTTTCGTCGTAAACTTTTTTCCGCGTTGGGACATGAACGTCGTGTCGCGAGAGTGTGTATAGTGTGACTAGTGAAGCTGACTTCATAAAGGATGTATGTTCCGAGATGCAGCTGCAACACACGTCGAAAATTGTGAGTCTTAATGTTTAATTTTAATATTTATGGAGCAAAGAGATATATCAGTTGTTTCATTAATCAATAATCTTGCATATATTAGATTAGTAATGAATGAATTTTTAAAATTGTTATTTAACTATCGCTTATAGACGAACGTATCTTTTTTTACGTAAGATTTTTTTTACGAATATTATATTTTAACAAATGCTTTTAAGTAAATATAATTGCCAAAATAACGGAACTACTAGCTGTCTAGCAATTGCTGCATTCGAATACTCCATTCGTATAACTGTGAAATAGCGCGGATCGCAAATTGTTGTTAACGTTCCGGCATTGTTATTTATTACGTGGTTTACTGAAGCGCGGCAAAACACGCGCTGACCATGCGGCCGCGAGAAAACGCATAGCGAAACAATCCTAATCGCGTCAACGTGGATAACACATGGAATTTCCGATGCTGTACCACTATGCTGCCAGCCGGTTAAATGAATACTGACGCGCGAAACGAACCTTAATAGCGTCACACGTGATTGCAATGTCGAGACGCCGCGCCGCGCCGCGTGTACGCGCGAATTATCTCCGGTTTGCTTTATCGATGTTTCGCGGTTTTTTCGCGGAGAGAGAGAGAGAGAGAGAGAGAGAGAGAGAGAGAGAGAGAGAGAGAGAGAGAGAGAGAGAGAGAAAGAGAGAGAGATACGATATTGTGGCAACGCGCATTATATAAATTCCGCGCCAGAGATGCTTCATTTCCCGTGCACGCGAATGAATAAGAATTATTTCGCGATATCTGTCGCGAGAGAATTTATTTGCGAGAGGATTGGCGGAACATTTTATAGTTTTCGATGCATCGTTTGAATTTCTCTGTGATAAAATTTGCATTTAATCTTTACCATGATTGGTTCTCTTTCAGTCGGAGCAATTTCAAGTTTATTTATCTACGAAATAAAGAATGATTATCTTGGATGAAGCGCACGATGCGTTTCATCCAAAGAAACGGCTGTTCGATGCAGATCGTGGTCATTAATCTACCGCTGTCGTGAACGCGCGTTGCACGCCGTAATGTATGACGTAAAATCGACGCTCGGTATACAAAACCGCGTGCATATCGTTGCGGCCAATTTCACTTGTTGTTATCCGGTCGTACTTGTTACGTCTCATTAATCGCAACATCCATCTTTCTTACTTGCTTGTCGGATCCGTGTAATGTGTATTTCACGAACGTGATTGTTATTTATCAGTTACTTTTTACTTCGATGTCGAAGAACGACAATTGCAACGTAAATTACAAAAAAAAATCCGCAGTGTTTAATCAAAGTCTTACTCTTTTGTAGATTAATTTCTAATTGTTGTTACATGTCTGTATACTATATGCCAATATATAGTATCGTGACGTAATAGTTTTAAGAATTAATATATAAATACCAGATTTGATCAGTATAGATTTTACACGGCTCGATAAACTTGGAACAAGCCGTATTTTTTACGCGCAAAGTCCCTAACTGGCTCGACTGAAACGTGCGCGAAACGTTTATCCAGTTATGCAAATCTTACGGTTTGCCCTTAAAATTTCAAGTTTCGTACGGTGAACGGAGACCTTTTTACCCGTACGCTCCGCGAGTTTAAGGTACAGACTTTTTCGTGCCTTTACTCAACTGACAAGTTTGTCGCAGTTTGCGCATTCTGCCGTATCGTTAAAGTTTGCGATTCTCTGTTGTTCTTCCGTTTCCAGCCTCTTATTTCCGCACGTCGTTGCTGTCGGACGTGGCACGATGATATTTAAAATTTATACCATTTTCACGTCCGCAACAACTTGTCAAACACTATCGCATTATTTCCTGTTATGATAGGATCAACGTTCTGTTAGCCAAATAAGAACTACCTTGAAACCCGTTTTACGGTTGATTTTATATTTGAGTTCTTTTTATTTCATATTAAACTTTATCTGCGATAATGGAAAGGCTACTATATTATTTTAGTTTATATTTAGCGTGCACCTTATATATTTCGATATTATCGATAATATTTGATAAATGGGATTGATATTTTTTTCTCAAAGCTAACGATTACATTTTTAAAAAGAAAATAATCATAGTTTGTTTGAATAATATTTATCTATAAATTGTTTTGATAAATTATACAAGAAAAGCGTTGAGAAGCTTAACTATTTGCAAATGACAGCGGCAATTTAAAACGGTGTTATGTTTTCACAATCAGATATATCGAATATCGTGCGCTTCGAGTTTCCGATGACATGCTTTTAACGTCATCATCGATAATGCTCTTTTCGATATTTTGTGGTACTGTAAACTGATAAAAAATTTGTCTTGGACACTTTTGTAATTGATATCGTGGTCGGATTTTTTTCGCGAGAAAATTTTTTCTGCACCAGGAAATTGTACGTATAAAATGCTGCGTAAAAAATACAGAACGTGCAGAAAAATAGAAACAGAATATTTTTGTCATGCGTATAGAATATCGCAGATCGAATCTCTTTAATCGCAGATTTTTTGATAAAATTTAAAGGGATTGTACAAAACGCAAAAATACTCCACCATTGTAAAATAAAATATACTAAAAATTAACCAGAAAATGTATTAACACTTTTGATCGCGAATACCGAAATTCAATTTTGACGAAAGTCACTTAATTTGCACCGTTAAATAATTGTTGATGCTTCGACTCATTGTGAAACAACTGGCATTTTCTTCGTACTCATTGTTGAGAGCGCACCCGGTGGATCTGCAATGTTTCATATGTACGTGTATATAAGGGAGGGCATTTATCGTATGCATTGCATTCGTGTGCAGGATGCGAGCGTCGTTCTTCGCACGTAAATGTTCATGTATGCTTATGTATGTGCGCGCGCGCGGAATTGCATGCAAATGTACATCCTTTCGCGGATACCATGCGCAAAAATAATGTGCATACACCGAGGAGCGTCTGCGCCAGCCCGCATTATGCCGAATCCACTTCCGTTTTCTTCCCGTAATCTTGGTCGCGCGCACACATTATGCACCGGTCACGTTCCCCGTTTTTACGATCGCTCGAGGCGGCATTTTGCGTTTTGCCCAAGTAGCGTATTTCGTTTTCTTGCACAAGGAGCAATGGCAATAAGTGCGCATACGCAGGTGGTATATACAGTAAAGATACGTACGAAAACGTCTGCGATAAGTTGAGACAATTTATTCACCGTGCGACGTAATTTAAAGCCATTTTAATCGTTAAATAATCCTGATTAATCCTGAAGAAGTTTAATTCAATTCCCATTCCATCATAAGCTCAAGATCTTGCGCTTTTACTCTTGTGTTTAACAAATAACAATTTTTCCCAGTATTTTAAATCTAAAAAAATTTCCTTATATGAGAATAATTTCACATTTCCATTATTTTGGACTTTACAAAGTGTCACAAAAATCGTATATCTTTATTTATTGTTTAATTATTTATTACTAATTATTAATACATTTTAACATGTTGCTCCAAGTGTCAATATTTTCCTCTCTCGTATGTCGGTACATCACTTTCTCTTTCGAACGGCAGTAACATGTTGTTATCGAATTATTGTCTCGACGAAAATTGGAGCATATAACGTGAGACATCGAGCAGAAATCCAGCCGTATCGTAAAAGGAGCTCTTTTAACTTAATGTCATGGAAACTGGAGACCTCAGTCGAGTTTGGTAACACCATCACGTACACATGCTCACATGTGGATTCTGGTTTATCGGTTACGGTCTTGTTTAACGGCGGGTTCTGCTGCTACCGTCTAGTTATCTCGCAGAAATTTTATTCCGTATCAAGGTTAGCATTTAAACGAAACTGATTATTCTACGCAATAATAATTCACGTCTAAATTTTTATTAAGTATTTGTGCGATTAATTTTTTGCGTACGTTCTGTTGTTATTCTCAAGTTTCTGCGAGCCAGAACATAAAACTAACAAAGCAGGACTGAGAATTTACATTTTGTATTTATAACCACGTTGAAAAGTAAAAAAATAGAATTATGTTTCTAATCTCGACGGAGTTGCAGTGCGAACTTGAGCGAAGTCTTGGATGAGGAACAAAGAAATATAAGATTGGTACGTTTATGATATTCGAAGTTACGTTTAATTCGTCCAATTTATTTAGTACGCTATATCGTAGTAATCTCCCTAAGAGAATAAGGTTCACAAATCAATCGGTAAATCACAGCTATTTCGACGTGACATAAATCTAGGTGAATCTATACAGACGAGCGAATGAATCCGTAATTTACCGGAGAAACGTATGCGGATATAAATCGTATGAACGTCGACAAATAACACATATCACAGTAAACACAGTAATAGATGGATGTGCCGAGGAAAAGCTATAGAAAATGAAATGTCCTCCCGATAATCGTGAGATAATCGATAAGTTGTATGCTGTCGTAATAACTTCGTCGTTCGATTCGCCAGTTTAGCAAAAACGTATGGTCTAACCTATAAAATATATCCAATGATATATATATATATAATATTTATATATGTACGCGTGAAACACTCCGACAACTTACAGTGGCAATTATTGCAATATATAATAATATATATATATATATGTATATCTATATTTTTTTATATTTATATATATATAATCTTTGAATCTCTCTTTTTTCTTTCTCAATATATTTATCTTACAATTAATATATTACTTACATAAACGTACATAAACGTCCACGCGATTCTGTGCATTGCACTTTAAAGCTCCAACCGCCTTGCAGGCACGTCGCGTCGGCGTGCGTACGCCGCGCCGCACGCATAGTGCCCGCATGTTTACACACGCGGTCGGAGAGATTTTCTCTCTCTCCTGGGACTTCTTACATTATCTATACTTACATTGCACGAAGAGTAACTCGTTCTCGCTTTCCACGTTCACGCCATGGTGTATGGTCAATTATGCTAATCGCTGACTGCACTTAATCGAAATGATTAATTGAGTACTCCGTATCGCGAGATCGCTTCTTTTATGTATATATACGTACGTATATGCGAGATGTCCCGTTGCTATCTTCCTCTCTTAATGGAGTACATTCTGCGTCATATGAATTTCGATCTATTCGTCTACCTATATTATTTTTTAATAAAAAATGAGACATTTTGCAGTATCTTTTAATTGTCAGTATTAATGTCCAATACTCTATAATTAGTATTAGATTAGCATTAATTAAAAGCAATTATTAATATTAATTCAAATTAATTTTAATAATTATTAATGAAGTCTCATGGTAAGAGAAAATCTATTTGATTTAACTGAAATCGATTTGTGACATAAAATGAAGCTTTTTAATTTTTACTGAGAAAGAACATGCCCTAAATTTATTAAAAGATTTGACAGCAATAGAAGAGCGACGGGACATCTTGTACATGTGAGTTCCTTAAGAAGTATTACTTTAATCTTTCATCGTGATGACGTTTACCGCTACAGTGTCCCTAGCATAATTTTTATTTGAGTTACCACAAATCGCAATAGTGCATCCGTGAGCTTGAAAATACGAAATGCGACGAGCAGAAGGTGGATCCGTTCGCGTTGGATTCTGTTCACTATATACTATTGCTTGTCAAATTTTTGACAGATTTTATACAGTCCCGTCTTTCTTGTGAACTCGAATAATTCTACATGGTTGGCCGAAACCGTTCGATCGATCTGAACTTATCGCGGAACAAATTACTGTAAATTGATGTAATTTTGACTATCCGAAAGTAAGTAGATAGTAAGTAAAAGAAAGTAGATAGAGACGTTAATTCATTTTATTAGGAAAGTCGCCCAGCTCCTTCGGAAAACTGACAATTCTTAACGCAATGGAGGATAATTGGGGATCTCGAGTGCTCAGGAAAGTTTAATCCAACTCGAACGTAATCTCGTGAACCTCCCTTCCCTCCTTCAGGTGCCGGCGGACCTTCGCGATCCACGATTACATCGAATGAATACCTTTTGAATACGCTACACGTACTAACGAGATTCGATCGTGGCTCGCGGAGGCGCTCTTCTATAATTACAGGGGGATTAACACTTGTATTAATTAAATTAATACTTTATCGATTTACATGTTAAACTCCGTATCGCTAGAGGGGCCCTTTATTTCCTATCTAACGCTCTCGTAGACCGGCAGCGTACGTTTTGTGTGTGCTACGTATACTTGTGTAAGTGAGCGTGTACGTGTGTGACTATCGCCACATCGCGCGTGGCGTCCGCAGGGTGTTCGTGTTGAAAATTTCGCTATTTGATCTATGGACACGTATTCGATAACTTGCCTAATTAATCGTGACTGAAATTACGCGAGAATACAACGCGAAGCTGCAAAAAAAAAAACGTATGTAAAAACGTACGTTTTTTCACAACTTTTTGAAGTCGTAGTTTCTTTCCTACCGCTATGCGGAATTCGTGTGCAACGAGTAACGAAAGAAATCGGTAAAACGTGCGAAGTAGAGAACGCGTTCCGAGTACGATAGCTTTTCCTGGGCTCTCGGTTGCTCGTCGTTCCATAAAATCAAAATATCGATCGTGCCCGGACAAAGAGATTCCGCTTTGCTCTTCGATCCACGATTTTATCGGATTCGCTGACACACTTATAGTTCGGCGAACAGAAGGAATGTATACGACTGCGTTAACCCGAACGACGTGTGTGGGCATATGTAAATTCGCGCGACTTAGGAATAAAAAATAGCTTTGAATTTATTTTCTTGTTCCTCTCATAGATTGATTTTAACATACGTAACTTTTAGACCGAGGGACTTCGGGATCTATTGTAATATTTTTTTTTTACTTGTAATTATGTTTCTATGAATATGTGATTTGATTTTGATAAAAACTTGAACACGGACTCGTTAAAATCATCTTAAGGATCTTATAAAATATACTTTTCAACATATCGGATAATTATCGTGGCAGTATCTATTTGGATGGCTAAGGTTTCACTCTTCCTGACAAAGATAATTTTATAATAAAGACGCGTATTTTTCAGCTACGCATCTCTCCTTTATTTTTTACATTAAATTGAGAAACACAGAAAATCGAAGAATTTAGGAGAATTAGAATATGTTGAGATATCAAATCTCCCTCGTGTTTGAGTTTGAGATATGAATTTTACATGAGTTCACATTTAATTAATGGCAAACAACGAAAATAGCCGAGGATCGTAAATATTCCAGGATGCATTGTTTTGAGCTTTGCTTACATCCGTAAAAATAAGATTCAACAACGCATGGAGAGAGATAAAGTTTCCTTGGGAAATCCAGTAAAGGATTTCACGGCGAGACGCAAATTTGTGGGATCCAAGCAGGATCTCGAGAACATTCCCTAGTTGAAATCTTGCATGTCTCCGAATTTTGGTATTCGACAGACTGTAAAATTGAAATATCGACCTGCACTATCAAAATACTACTACAGATAAATTTTTTAGTTTCTTATTCTTCATACTACAGTTTTCTTTTAGATAACATAAAGTTTACAAAAAATTTATATTAAATCCCTTTTTTTTCAATTAACGTTAACCAAATTTATGCTACATGAATTCGTATATATATATTTCTTTTCGAGAAATCTCAATATAATTTTTCATGTCAAAAGATACATTTGATTTCTGTACGCGAATAATAAACTCAATTGAAAAACTTTCCGATTTCTCATCTTGCAAAGAAATACAGAAATTTTGTAAAATTGCACGGAAATTTTGAAGAGAGTAGTTTTCGTCGTCGAAACAGGAATCGTTTACCGCGTCTAAGTTTCCGCTAGGAATCCATTTAAGTCTTTCTGGAGAACGCGAAGGATCTAGCCAGCACCAAAGAAGATCCTCGAACCTGCCTCCGGCTTTCGCGATTCGACGGCCCGTAAAATTGGGATATCGATCGATCGAGGTCGCGGCGAAGAAAATTTCTACCACTGTCGATTTAGGCGTTCACCTGGGACCAGCTGTGTTTCGCGACATCAATAACGTTAAGCAAATACAAGAACTTTCGGCAATGGGGACGTAACGCTCCGCGATATTTGTTGCGATTGAAACGACATATAATTCTGACGCAATTCGGATACCATTCTAAAACGGATATCATTCGATTACGCTTAAATGTGTACGTGCACATCGTCACATGATGTTCGAAAATAGAACAAGACGGTATTAATATTTTATAGAGAAAGAAACAATGTTTCAATTAAATTATCTAATTAGGAAAATGAGTCTCGAGCGATAATAACACTTAACATTCGCTCTGATAAATCGCGCGAAATAATGCATGATTACGTAAATTGCTCAATTGGAGAAATTAACTGTGCTGATGTTGAATTAGTAGTGAATTTTCTCTGCAATGTTTAAATTGCAAAAAAATAATAATTTCATAAATGCAATAATGGCTGCGAAACGATGCTTTAATTGAGAGATGCATCAATCCAAACGTTTCGAACTGCTTTTATTGCAAACTTTAATCGTTTCGATTTATCTTTAATGAAGCTACGTGATAAATCCGTATCTTGCTTGATTCACGAGAATAAATTATTCTCCGGAAATTTTAGCTGTGTCAAAATGTAGCCTTGTAAAACCGAATATTTAAATGTTAAAGAATAGAAGAAATATTTTATAGTAAAGTGCGTATGCATACATTTAAAATCATGGAAGTGAATCTCATACGATTCTCGTTTCATCGAAATACTTTGCTAAGTTTATCATTCTTTCGTAATCAAACTTTGATACTTAATAGGATTACCTTAAACGACTAGGATTTTATTATCTAACAGATCTTAAGCAATAATAGACACGATAAACTGCTGTTTATCGTCATTTCTAACGATTCTCCCATATCGCGCGCATAAATATATCCAATCGGAAAAATTATACGTGAGGAGAGTGTTCTTGGCAGTTGGCACTTTGGGAATGGCTTTTAAATACGTACGCCGTAATTTTCCGCGAATGGATCCAGGCAAATGTTACGCATACACACACATACAGGCACAAAAATTCAGCCGAATATCGCCGAATACCGGAAGCGACATTTATGCGCGTTGCAGAGCGTGTCCCTCTCGTGAACTCGTAAATTATTACAGCCAATAAATAACACTCGGGTCGATGAGCGATAGCGATCAAAAGGAAACCGTCTCGTGATATATGTGTATCCTGCGCACCCTGCGGGGGAGATGGCTGCTCCTTCCATCTCTTAATCCAGACGTACGTGCGCTCATGCGCGCATTGGTATGTGTATGGGTTGTGTGATGTATTTGTGTGTGTTAAGCACATGGTAACGTGTGTCGGTGATGTGATATGTGCGGCGAGGCCAGTCGCGTTCATCCTCTTGTTTTCACTAAAGCACGCTTTCATTTATTTCCGTTAGTCACTCGCTTTCTTCGAAAGTTGGCCATCTTCGGTAATTTGCAACTTTGCGTGTTGCATCAAGCGAAAAATGATCCTGTCTGTGAATAGAATTGATTCGATAATTCGAATAAAATTTAAATGCGCGCCGTCTCGACTCATATCCTATCATTGAAATTTATACAAATTTTGAATGAGGCGAAAAAGTGTATATCTCTTAGAATATAACATCATAAATTCGTGCGTTTATCGCGCAAGTTTCGCTCAAGAAAATAATTACTCAACGATAGAAAACTTGTACGGTAGTTAACTTATATTTTCAAGGCAAAGAATCAAAGACGGGAGTGGCCACTTTGGAAGACCGACGAGTCGCACCTTAGATACTATAATATCACACCTACTTTCATTCTTGAAGTCAAACTTCGCGTCTCCACTTCGGTCACACATAACGTTTCTCCCTGCTTGCCCTGCATTTTTTTTCCTCTTTGCGGCTGCACGATTCAACTTCGTTTCACTTTCTCTGTCTCACACCTGCTCTCACGCACACTCTCTTACTTTCCTGTCACGCTTCCTCGTCTCTTTTTATAGCGTCTTCTCTGAAGAGCGGTCGAATGGACCGCCTCTCGCGGAATCCTCTCTCTCTCTCAGGATTTTCTTCTTTTCTTCGTACGTCCGTGCTCGCTTCTCGTGACCACACGCCCTTTGTTGTCAGGCAGCGAAACACGTGAAACGGTTGCACCCGGCAAAGTGAAAATCTGTCGGATTCGTCGGACGATCGTACGTGATGACGCGTCCAAAGATCGCCAAATATTTCGTCGAATTGTGCGTTTATGGAAAATTCTGTTTTACGATAAAACAATAATCATGCGTTAAAATTTATTCGCGGATAGAATGCCATATTGCGTGACCGATTATATTTGAAAAAAGAATTGGGGAAAAATACGAAAGTTGAATTGTTAATTGGAAATTTCCATTGAACGAATGCTGCGCTGTAATATAATATTAGTATACTAATTTTGGATTCAACATTATATGTTTTCATTACGACGACGTGAATGTATCGCTTTGGGTTGGATTTTCAACGTTATTTAGTCATTATTCAGGTTGCATGCAAATTGTTTTTGTCGAAATAATCACGAGTTGAAACTTTTACGCGATCCTGAAAGGGAGCCTCTCTTTCAATAAAGTTATTATTTGTACCTATATAACTGTGCAACCGCGCATTTGCAATTTTGCAATGTGAGATATCTGAATTATTAATCTCGTTTTGTTGATGCCGGTACGGCAAATCCATTTATCGATTTATACGTAATTCGCATTTCGCCGTGGTGTAGTGACTTATACGCGTTTCGGTAGTTAATCTCATGCGTGTCGTAAAACGGAATTTGCACGCGCGCTACGCTAGAATTTATATCTCCGCGGTACGACATGCATGCTATATGAAGTACGGCTAGTTCTGTCTAAACCCCACGACGGTAATTGTCGGAGTATAAAATAGAACGGACTTTATTACGAGAATACAGTGAAACACGGATTAAGCACGACTTTCCAAATTTACATTAAACTTTATTTAAACGTCGGAAAAGCTTGAAATCTTAACAAATTTAAGAGAATACGAGGTTAAAAATTGTAAATTTTTCATTACTATTTAACAAGTTTATGATCGCGCTATCTGACTCGTGACATTTACATTTAACCGTAAAATCTTGAAACTTCAATGAGAAGTTAATGATTGCGAGCCGAAATCGAAGGGAACTTTAAAGAGTCTCCCGGATCTGGAACTCGTTAAAAAGATTAGGGGTTAAATATGATAAGGAGAAATCGAAGGGAGATAGAAAGAGAAAGAGAGAAAGGAAGAGAGAAACCTCCATGAAAATTACGGGGAAACTTTCAAATAAGTATTCGTCTAACACGGGAAATACTGATCTAAAAAATTTCTTAAATATGCGAAGGTGTGCGTTTGTCTAATCATTTCCTATCAAAATTACCACGCGATAATATTGACCCCAAAACGATCCCTTCACTCTTCATATGAAGTGTATATGTATACTAAAAAGAGATATATAATAATTTTTACATGACAATAAAATAAGATATAATAATTAACATAACTAAATAATTAATGCGTCATAATAATTTACAGAAATTTATTCTTTTATAATCGCTATATACGATCGTCTTATCTCAACGAGATTTTCTCACGTGTCTTTTTGTGTTTCCTGAGCAATCTGTTGACAAGCAAATATGACAGTAATGCATCGCTGAACGTGAAAACGTGGTTGGACCGAGAGCGAGCTGATCGATCGATGATTCGCCTATCGTCGCTTAATCGCTAAGCCTAACTTTATATTTAAGGATCGGACAACTGACACTGAACCTGTCGCGCGTTTCTGGAGCGCGCGCCACAACGTAATTCCCATGCGAGGAGGCCGACTCACGCGAGGAGGCCGATAGGTCACGTTGTGAGCAAAACGAGCGCGAGGATCGCCGTCAGCAGTGGAGCGAGGATGCCGGCGCGGATGCTGTGTGCAGCCGCGTGTACATATATATCGCCGGCGCTGAGCCTCTGGTTGTTTACGTATGCCTGCAACACCTTACGCTCGAAATCGAATACGCGCGAGCCAACTTCGGCGATGCATTTGATCTTGATCTGTCCCATCCGGAAATGCTGAGGCTCGATCATCAATCGCAGCCCCAGGCTGTTGGGAATGTCTCCGTTGCTCGTGGGCGACAACGGCGGGTGCTGGACAATGTTCTCGAGTGGTACCTGCAACAAATACAATTGAAGCAGTTTAATAAAAAGCAATCCCCGGCGACATAGAAATTGAGGCTGGTCCACGAAATTCTCTCTCACGAAATAATGAAAACAAATAACTCTGGCGTCTGAACTTAAGTAATGAACTTAAGTAAAAGAACTTAAATATTCTTGAAATACGTGCAGATATTAGCATATTAGATTGAGTAGGAAAGAATTTCGTTGAAATTTTTATAAAATATATTTGTGTAGCAGAATACTAAATTTAATCATGTTTCTGCGAGAAATATTGTAGAGCTATAACTTCTAGTAAGATTCGTCAATATAGTTTATCTGGCAAAAAGAGTGATTATGTCGCTCCAGCTTTGTCCATCATTAAAACAAAATAAAAAACGACACAAAGAGATGCCATCTAATTTCGAATTAGATAAATAGTTTGATAATTATCTAATTATAACAAATGATTCTATATATCCTATATATAATTATCTTTTTATAGCATTTTAAATATTTAAATTGAAAAAGTGTTCACCTACTATATTATCTCTTTTATCCTCAAATTCTCTTAAGTAGTTCTATAATATATCGAACAGTTCTATAATGCAGTTCTAAAATATGGAATATTATCACATAATAATGATAATTATTTAAAATAACAGGAGACTTTCCGCGTCTAACTACGTGATTATATAAAGAAAATGGATTAAAAATTGATTTGGGAATTATATAATCCCCTTTTAATTATGCACTTTTATGTAATCGCTCGACCGATTTCGATAATTGCCAATTCAAATGTTACCTCTTTTCAGTGTATATTAGGGATGTTAGGGTATTATGCGGATGTTAAATATACACGATGGTGCGATGGTAATAAGAGGAAAATTCCGCTGAAAGTCGACACACCGCGAATCGTTTGTTACGCGCCGGGCTGTACCGAAAGAAAAGCGGCGGCTGGTCGGCGCAGCCGCGGATGAGAAACGAGCTCGCTGAAATTTTTGTCTCGCGTGCTGTTAAAGGCGAGCTTTTCTTTCAGGCCGAGGCGAGAGAGCGAGAAAAATTGGCTACGTCCGCTTTAATTTCTGACGGCGGATAAATTCACGTGTCAGATCATTTCTCTGTTCCGTTAACCGAATTTTTTCGACTATTATTTGCGACTTCCTATTTTACACGGCGCATTGTTTCTCACGGCGAAACCGTCGGCTATTGTGCGACGCGAGAAAATAATTGCTTGCAATTTTGAGTATCTCGCGTCTTCTGATATGCGGGAGATGGCATATCTTAATCTTGCAATAATTAATTAACGTCGGGTATTCTGACGATTACACATATTAATGTAAACAAATTTTAACCAGACACGTAAAGTTTCTATTATTCGTAAATAATGACTAATGACTAAAATTCTGTTGAACATTATAGGAGATTTGTATCTTCCTACTTAGGATTTTCTTTCGGCCTCAATGAACAAACTTTCACAGAAATATGGAGATAGTTTTCCGTAGTTCGCCGCTTCAGTACGGCAAGCGATATCGTTAGGGGAGTTTCGAAAGACTTGGACAGATCATAGGATCGTCTGCGAAACGCTGCAGGACGCATACATATGCAGCGGACGATCAGCGGGCGTTTGGCTTTAAGCGTTCAACGTTAACCATAAGCCGTGGTACGAGCCATGTAACTAATCGAACTAGCACATTGGACCGAGCCAAACTATCGTCCTCGCTTTGTGGCGAGGATCGCCGACTCCGAAGTTAAAGCCCCCAGTCCATGGAGAACTACTGTTCGTAGATAATGCTCTGGTCCGGACCGTCTTACTTACCAATAACTTCCGCATAGTGAAACCGAGAATAATGGACGTTGCATGACACGAAATTTCGGTGTATAAAGCGCCGCGATGATCGCTGGGCGAACAATCGCGCGCATTATCGCTGGCCCCGCGTGAATAAAAATTATATCTGACGGATGTATTTTGTGTGCAAAATAACTGAAATGCACGATGTATGCTGATTGATAGTAAAACGAAAGAATTTGCCGAAACACGTCGCGCTGTAAAACTTGCTTCATCGCTGTTTTCCTCTTGTTTTTTTTTTTTTTTTTTTTTCGAAAATATCAGTTGTACAGTAGTTACATTTTGTTGCTCGTATCCATACCGGTCGTGTCGGGTTTATTGATGCATTACACTGTTTTGTATTTTGCATTTTGCGCAACGCGGCGCACCCGAGTCTCTATGCGTCGAAGTGGGGATTTTAACAAATGTGCCAAAGCTGTTTCAATCGAATTTTATTGGCCCTGACATTTTTTTGATTTATACGTTATTACGTTTTATTACGAGAGCCCGGCTCTCGAAGCTTTTTGAAAAGTGTTTTGCATTTTATTGCGTTATAATAACGAAATATTTATATAAATATGTATATAAGAATTTGTAAAGACAAATGTTACAGCGTAAGAACTTGATGAATTCATTATATTGATTGCGATATTAATTATATGGAGAAATTATTAATCCCTTTGGATCTCACGTCATTTAGTCTGAATATCTCAATTGATATCTAAAGTGAGATTAAGTAACGATTCGTGATTCGTGATTCGGTTCGCGGTTCGGTTCGCGATTCGGTTTATACTTTTATACCAAACATTGTTTGTCCATTCATTAATAAATAATTGATTGATCGAGTCATCGATTAATTTTTAAATTTCTGTTGTCTCGTGTTTCTACATTGTACTATTGAAATCCAGATATTTGTGACTAATTGTGAGATATAATCACGACGATTTTTATTAGAACGCGATTAACATAAAATTCTTTCATTTCTTGATAATATAATTCTGTTTTACTTTCCATTGCTGCTGTGTATTAATTCTTGGACGAATACATTAATTACGCGTATCATTGTAAAATTAAAAGCAAAATTAAGTCACTTAATTAAGATTTTATTAACGATCCAACGTGGTTGTTTATTTTTTTCCGATATGATTAACGCGCGCTTATTAACGATCGCAACGATTCGTAATCGACCGCAACATTATAATCGTCTACCGGCGCTGTTAATCAGCCGGCATTGAAGGAATTTTTCTTGAGCAGTTTATTTGCCCAAAGTAGGACTATTTTCTTTATATTTTCTCGCATATGTGCGAGATTGGAAAATCCCCATCCCCAATTAAATTCCAATCGCGCACGTTATAACTCTCAATTCTACGTTTCCCAAATCTCAAGTGATCACTTTGAGGTATGGATTAACAAATACTAAATTGTAATACGGGTAGGTAGGACAACGGATAAAGTTAAGCGTGTAAAAAATGTCCCTCTCGTGGTGTGCCACCTTGCCGTGGTGAGAGGGCTCCCTGTATCAACGATCCACTGGGGCAGTACCTTCGGCTTTACCGAAGGGAGGGCCCGGTGGGGAGGTACAGGGTCTACGAGCACACCGTACCCTCCTCCCAGTTCGCTGGGAGTGAAGGGTACAATGGGGTCCGGCGCTCCCGTCGCGTTGTCTGCCGCCGCGAGACATTACGCTTCGCTTATACGGTCCGTCGCGCGTCCCTCCGCGCCGCGGGACGTTTATTAACGCTTCGCTCGCTCGTACGGTCCGTTCGCGCGTCCCTCCGCGCCGCGGGACGTTTATTAACGCTTCGCTCGCTCGTACGGTCCGTTCGCGCGTCCCTCCGCGCCGCGGGACGTTTATTAACGCTTCGCTCGCTCGTACGGTCCGTTCGCGCGTCCCTCCGCGCCGCGGGACGTTTATTAACGCTTCGCTCGCTCGTACGGTCCGTTCGCGCGTCCCTCCGCGCCGCGGGACGTTTATTAACGCTTCGCTCGCTCGTACGGTCCGTTCGCGCGTCCCTCCGCGCCGCGGGACGTTTATTAACGCTTCGCTCGCTCGTACGGTCCGTCGCGTGTCCCCCCGCCGCGCCGCGGGACATTTATACCGTTCGCTCGCTCGTACGGTCCGTCGCGTGTCCCCCCGCCGCGCCGCGGGACATTTCATACCGTTCGCTCGCTCATACGGTCCGTCGCGTGTCCCCCCGCCGCGCCGCGGGACATTTCATACCGTTCGCTCGCTCATACGGTCCGTCGCGTGTCCCCCCGCCGCGCCGCGGGACATTTCATACCGTTCGCTCGCTCATACGGTCCGTCGCGTGTCCCCCCGCCGCGCCGCGGGACATTTCATACCGTTCGCTCGCTCATACGGTCCGTCGCGTGTCCCCCCGCCGCGCCGCGGGACATTTCATACCGTTCGCTCGCTCATACGGTCCGTCGCGTGTCCCCCCGCCGCGCCGCGGGACATTTCATACCGTTCGCTCGCTCATACGGTCCGTCGCGTGTCCCCCCGCCGCGCCGCGGGACATTTCATACCGTTCGCTCGCTCATACGGTCCGTCGCGTGTCCCCCCGCCGCGCCGCGGGACATTTCATACCGTTCGCTCGCTCATACGGTCCGTCGCGTGTCCCCCCGCCGCGCCGCGGGACATTTCATACCGTTCGCTCGCTCATACGGTCCGTCGCGTGTCCCCCCGCCGCGCCGCGGGACATTTCATACCGTTCGCTCGCTCATACGGTCCGTCGCGTGTCCCCCCGCCGCGCCGCGGGACATTTCATACCGTTCGCTCGCTCATACGGTCCGTCGCGTGTCCCCCCGCCGCGCCGCGGGACATTTCATACCGTTCGCTCGCTCATACGGTCCGTCGCGTGTCCCCCCGCCGCGCCGCGGGACATTTCATACCGTTCGCTCGCTCATACGGTCCGTCGCGTGTCCCCCCGCCGCGCCGCGGGACATTCATACCGTTCGCTCGCTCATACGGTCCGTCGCGTGTCCCCCCGCCGCGCCGCGGGACATTTCATACCGTTCGCTCGCTCATACGGTCCGTCGCGTGTCCCCCCGCCGCGCCGCGGGACATTCATACCGTTCGCTCGCTCATACGGTCCGTCGCGTGTCCCCCCGCCGCGCCGCGGGACATTCATACCGTTCGCTCGCTCATACGGTCCGTCGCGTGTCCCCCCGCCGCGCCGCGGGACATTCATACCGTTCGCTCGCTCATACGGTCCGTCGCGTGTCCCCCCGCCGCGCCGCGGGACATTCATACCGTTCGCTCGCTCATACGGTCCGTCGCGTGTCCCCCCGCCGCGCCGCGGGACATTCATACCGTTCGCTCGCTCATACGGTCCGTCGCGTGTCCCCCCGCCGCGCCGCGGGACATTCATACCGTTCGCTCGCTCATACGGTCCGTCGCGTGTCCCCCCGCCGCGCCGCGGGACATTCATACCGTTCGCTCGCTCATACGGTCCGTCGCGTGTCCCCCCGCCGCGCCGCGGGACATTCATACCGTTCGCTCGCTCATACGGTCCGTCGCGTGTCCCCCCGCCGCGCCGCGGGACATTCATACCGTTCGCTCGCTCATACGGTCCGTCGCGTGTCCCCCCGCCGCGCCGCGGGACATTCATACCGTTCGCTCGCTCATACGGTCCGTCGCGTGTCCCCCCGCCGCGCCGCGGGACATTCATACCGTTCGCTCGCTCATACGGTCCGTCGCGTGTCCCCCCGCCGCGCCGCGGGACATTCATACCGTTCGCTCGCTCATACGGTCCGTCGCGTGTCCCCCCGCCGCGCCGCGGGACATTCATACCGTTCGCTCGCTCATACGGTCCGTCGCGTGTCCCCCCGCCGCGCCGCGGGACATTCATACCGTTCGCTCGCTCATACGGTCCGTCGCGTGTCCCCCCGCCGCGCCGCGGGACATTCATACCGTTCGCTCGCTCATACGGTCCGTCGCGTGTCCCCCCGCCGCGCCGCGGGACATTCATACCGTTCGCTCGCTCATACGGTCCGTCGCGTGTCCCCCCGCCGCGCCGCGGGACATTCATACCGTTCGCTCGCTCATACGGTCCGTCGCGTGTCCCCCCGCCGCGCCGCGGGACATTCATACCGTTCGCTCGCTCATACGGTCCGTCGCGTGTCCCCCCGCCGCGCCGCGGGACATTCATACCGTTCGCTCGCTCATACGGTCCGTCGCGTGTCCCCCCGCCGCGCCGCGGGACATTCATACCGTTCGCTCGCTCATACGGTCCGTCGCGTGTCCCCCCGCCGCGCCGCGGGACATTCATACCGTTCGCTCGCTCATACGGTCCGTCGCGTGTCCCCCCGCCGCGCCGCGGGACATTCATACCGTTCGCTCGCTCATACGGTCCGTCGCGTGTCCCCCCGCCGCGCCGCGGGACATTCATACCGTTCGCTCGCTCATACGGTCCGTCGCGTGTCCCCCCGCCGCGCCGCGGGACATTCATACCGTTCGCTCGCTCATACGGTCCGTCCGCGTGTCCCCCCGCCGCGCCGCGGGACATTCATACCGTTCGCTCGCTCATACGGTCCGTCGCGTGTCCCCCCGCCGCGCCGCGGGACATTCATACCGTTCGCTCGCTCATACGGTCCGTCGCGTGTCCCCCCGCCGCGCCGCGGGACATTCATACCGTTCGCTCGCTCATACGGTCCGTCGCGTGTCCCCCCGCCGCGCCGCGGGACATTCATACCGTTCGCTCGCTCATACGGTCCGTCGCGTGTCCCCCCGCCGCGCCGCGGGACATTCATACCGTTCGCTCGCTCATACGGTCCGTCGCGTGTCCCCCCGCCGCGCCGCGGGACATTCATACCGTTCGCTCGCTCATACGGTCCGTCCGCGTGTCCCCCCGCCGCGCCGCGGGACATTCATACCGTTCGCTCGCTCATACGGTCCGTCGCGTGTCCCCCCGCCGCGCCGCGGGACATTCATACCGTTCGCTCGCTCATACGGTCCGCCGCGTGTCCCCCCGCCGCGCCGCGGGACATTCATACCGTTCGCTCGCTCATACGGTCCGTCGCGTGTCCCCCCGCCGCGCCGCGGGACATTCATACCGTTCGCTCGCTCATACGGTCCGTCGCGTGTCCCCCCGCCGCGCCGCGGGACATTCATACCGTTCGCTCGCTCATACGGTCCGTCGCGTGTCCCCCCGCCGCGCCGCGGGACATTCATACCGTTCGCTCGCTCATACGGTCCGTCGCGTGTCCCCCCGCCGCGCCGCGGGACATTCATACCGTTCGCTCGCTCATACGGTCCGTCGCGTGTCCCCCCGCCGCGCCGCGGGACATTCATACCGTTCGCTCGCTCATACGGTCCGTCGCGTGTCCCCCCGCCGCGCCGCGGGACATTCATACCGTTCGCTCGCTCATACGGTCCGCCGCGTGTCCCCCCGCCGCGCCGCGGGACATTCATACCGTTCGCTCGCTCATACGGTCCGCCGCGTGTCCCCCCGCCGCGCCGCGGGACATTCATACCGTTCGCTCGCTCATACGGTCCGCCGCGTGTCCCCCCGCCGCGCCGCGGGACATTCATACCGTTCGCTCGCTCATACGGTCCGCCGCGTGTCCCCCCGCCGCGCCGCGGGACATTCATACCGTTCGCTCGCTCATACGGTCCGCCGCGTGTCCCCCCGCCGCGCCGCGGGACATTCATACCGTTCGCTCGCTCATACGGTCCGCCGCGTGTCCCCCCGCCGCGCCGCGGGACATTCATACCGTTCGCTCGCTCATACGGTCCGCCGCGTGTCCCCCCGCCGCGCCGCGGGACATTCATACCGTTCGCTCGCTCATACGGTCCGCCGCGTGTCCCCCCGCCGCGCCGCGGGACATTCATACCGTTCGCTCGCTCATACGGTCCGCCGCGTGTCCCCCCGCCGCGCCGCGGGACATTCATACCGTTCGCTCGCTCATACGGTCCGCCGCGTGTCCCCCCGCCGCGCCGCGGGACATTCATACCGTTCGCTCGCTCATACGGTCCGCCGCGTGTCCCCCCGCCGCGCCGCGGGACATTCATACCGTTCGCTCGCTCATACGGTCCGCCGCGTGTCCCCCCGCCGCGCCGCGGGACATTCATACCGTTCGCTCGCTCATACGGTCCGCCGCGTGTCCCCCCGCCGCGCCGCGGGACATTCATACCGTTCGCTCGCTCATACGGTCCGCCGCGTGTCCCCCCGCCGCGCCGCGGGACATTCATACCGTTCGCTCGCTCATACGGTCCGCCGCGTGTCCCCCCGCCGCGCCGCGGGACATTCATACCGTTCGCTCGCTCATACGGTCCGCCGCGTGTCCCCCCGCCGCGCCGCGGGACATTCATACCGTTCGCTCGCTCATACGGTCCGCCGCGTGTCCCCCCGCCGCGCCGCGGGACATTCATACCGTTCGCTCGCTCATACGGTCCGCCGCGTGTCCCCCCGCCGCGCCGCGGGACATTCATACCGTTCGCTCGCTCATACGGTCCGCCGCGTGTCCCCCCGCCGCGCCGCGGGACATTCATACCGTTCGCTCGCTCATACGGTCCGCCGCGTGTCCCCCCGCCGCGCCGCGGGACATTCATACCGTTCGCTCGCTCATACGGTCCGCCGCGTGTCCCCCCGCCGCGCCGCGGGACATTCATACCGTTCGCTCGCTCATACGGTCCGCCGCGTGTCCCCCCGCCGCGCCGCGGGACATTCATACCGTTCGCTCGCTCATACGGTCCGCCGCGTGTCCCCCCGCCGCGCCGCGGGACATTCATACCGTTCGCTCGCTCATACGGTCCGCCGCGTGTCCCCCCGCCGCGCCGCGGGACATTCATACCGTTCGCTCGCTCATACGGTCCGTCGCGTGTCCCCCCGCCGCGCCGCGGGACATTCATACCGTTCGCTCGCTCATACGGTCCGTCCGCGTGTCCCCCCGCCGCGCCGCGGGACATTCATACCGTTCGCTCGCTCATACGGTCCGTCGCGTGTCCCCCCGCCGCGCCGCGGGACATTCATACCGTTCGCTCGCTCATACGGTCCGTCGCGTGTCCCCCCGCCGCGCCGCGGGACATTCATACCGTTCGCTCGCTCATACGGTCCGTCGCGTGTCCCCCCGCCGCGCCGCGGGACATTCATACCGTTCGCTCGCTCATACGGTCCGTCGCGCGTCAACGCTTACGCTTACAAAGTTACTTAATCGAATCGTTCATTTGAATGTTTCAGAAAATAACGACGCAGAAGATGACATCGGATCAGCGAGGGAATCCTGCGAAGCTGACATCCCGAGCAGCCTGAGAGGAGGAGGAGGCCTAGGATAGGCATCGGGCATCGGCGTACCAACACTTCTGGTAAGTGTTACTTTTCATTTTTTTTAAAGATTATTATAGAATCCCTCTTTGTGCTTATTCAGTTCCTACATTAAACCGTGTTTCGGAATTTAAATTAGTAAAAAAAAATATTTTGAAAAATTTGATTCAAGTTGATTCTAACGTAGAAACCTTTTTCGAAGAAGTAATTTAAAATATAATATTAATCTGAATAACGAATAAGATGTTCGATGCGCGTGACACGTATTTAATCGATTCGATTATTTTTATGTTACAGAAAATATCCGCGCGGGAAGGAGCATCATCTTCGCATCGAGGGAACACGAGTGACATCCCGAGCAGCCTGAGAGGAGGTGAAGGCCTGGAAGAGGCATCAGGCGCCGGCGGAACAACATGCGGTAAATATAATTTATTTATACATATACGTATATTATATCTTACACGGATGGGTCATTTACTTTTTAACCGGATAGTTATTCAGAAAATAAAGTTACAGAAAAAGAGTATTATTTTAGAAATTCTATAGAAGCTTATGTTCAATGGATAGAGTATTCTTAAGAAATTACAAGATTATTTCATTAAATTTGCTTAATAAACAATAATATAAAATTTAGTGTTTATATAGTAATCATTTTTTGAAATATTGACTGTCTCTCTCTCTCTCTCTCTCTCTCTCTCTCTCTCTCTTGTACCCTGCTTTAATTCGGATTCTACATTTGTTTGTTACAGAATCATCGTAGCGACGTTGCAGAATAATTCCGCTGTTGCGCATCGGTCGGTGAGTGATGATTAAAATTTTATGATTAAGGTAACGAATTTATGACAATTACGTCAAATATATTGCAGAGTCAAGTTATCACAATAAATTATTACATATATTATGTTTCATAGATTCGTTGTCTTAAAATGGAATGACTGGGTCAGATTAGGATTTAACATTTAATCCTGGATAAATCACATAAATTGATTTATCGTACATTTTGTCATTGTAAATTCCATCCCAAATATTTTTCAGGATTAAGTGTTACATAAATTGGTGCAAGATTGCAATATATACGCTTAGAGATGCTTTTAGCCTGCATATATCACGATTGAATATAAAAAGTACCTTGCATTATTTAAATCATTTATTGTTATGTATATACAATCTATTTAATATATTTTTTACGTAATCTATTTAACAAAATTGTGTGTGTTCACGATCATCATTTAAAATTATCTGTTCCTATAACGCACCAATTTTAGCCTAAGCTTTCACGATCTATTCATATGTATTGATAACTGGTTTTCATACTAGTTAAAAAGCGATATGACGTGAGATCTAATAAATGATGTTTTGCGAAACAGAAAATTTTTTGTAACAATTATTTTAAACTTGATTACTTAATTTCGCGTTAATATAAATACTTGATTTTTAAGTAGTAGTATAATTATCGTAATAAGATGTAGCTATCAAAATTCAAATTGTTTGCTCGAGTGCATGAAGTATTCACATTAGCTCAATATTGTGCAGAAACTTGATTATCTCTTTCGGATCTCACGTCATTAATTCTTTATTTCTCACCCTTTTGAGGTGAGACTCGATATGCGAAACGATATCGAAAAAAATGGGCCTTAGATTTTTTCAGTTTGCGTTAGTCAATATTGTTATTTATTACCATTTTGCATTTTTATTTAAGTCCTGCATGCTTATATCAGATTTAAATTAAAGTTTCTATTATTCGTAAAATGATTATATACGCGGTTGATTAAAAGGTTTTTTTTTCCAAATTAACAGAGCTTCTATAACTAATTAAAATCATTTTTGTTTTTAATCGAGAAAATGATCACTTGCGTAAATTATGGTTTATACGATAATAAGTAGATTTTGAACGCTAGTAATTTTAAAATTACTTAATTTAATTTTGTTACAAATGGCCCTTCTCGCGACGCGGTCGTGTTTCGCGCATCGTGGGAAAAAGCGTAAAATCATTACGCTCATCTGCCGTCTATGATTAGGCGGCAACGGAAGGTGTATTCCTTCTTGTTTCTGGCTTTGCCAGAATGGATTTGGCCATGAAATGGTATGGTCAAACTGGTCAAAGGAGAGAAGATCTACACAAGGTAGGTTGGTGTTGAACACCACCAATTTAGTGTATAATGTGCATACAGGGAGGGTAATATTTTTTACATATGTGTACGCGTAATTGGAGACGGAAAAGTGACGTCTCCAGCTTAATCTCAATTAATCGCAAACTTAAAATCTTTTAAACTCCCTTTAAAAATCTTTACTTCTTTAATTTCGGGTATCGCGGTCGCGACTAATTAATATTGATAAAATAAACTAATAATAATAAAACTAAATAAACCTCGAAATAAACTAATAAATTCGGGTGGGCAGGAATAACGCGTTAGGTAAATAGAAATATGGTAGGAATATGAAATATTAGGTAGGTATATGAAGATATAGAAATATGGATAGGCGGGGAATATATACATGCATAGAGATATTACTTCGGGTAGGTAGGAACACGAAGGGATTGTAACTCGTACTATTAATTATATAGGATAATGTAATAAATTAAATTTTAGTAAATTTCAAATATGTTATAGCTAAGTAATATTATATAATATTATTTAATTATTATATTACCATTCATATTATGTAATAAATTTTAAAATTATTACATAATATGTAATTCTATAAAGAGTATATTAAAACTATGTAATATTACATCATATTACTTAATTATATGTAATATTATTTATAAGAAAATTATTGTAATAAGGAATTATAAGGAAAATTGTAATAAATTTGAAATTGTATGATACTAATGCCGGATATATTATACGAAATCGATAGAAGACGATTAAGATAATAACGGTGTTTATTCTTTATCTTGGAATTGAATAAGAGTAAACTTTTTATTGTTTTCATCTTTATTGATCTCATGAATAGTTCAAACAATTAAGGTACAGTTTATTACCTATTTTATGGAAACAGCAATATTATTCAGAAAACTGTTCACCTCGTATTTCGACTTTGATTAATACAGACGCAATTATTTCCATTTTGCAAGCAATTGCTAGACTTTTTTTGTCTGTAGGCAGTGAACAGACAAAAAGTCTAGCAATTGTTTGTGAAATGGAAATAATTGCGTCTGTATTAATCAAAGTCGAAATACGAAGTAAACAGTTTTCTGAGTAATATTGCTGTTTCCCTAAAATGATAGGTAATAGGCTTTATACCTCAACTGTTTGAACAATTCACGAGATCAATAAGGATGAAAACAACACGTAAACAAAAAACTCATTCGTTCCAAGATATTCAGAAGAAAAAAAGGGTGTGCATTTGCACTATATAAAATGTTACAGTGTGATGCGCGCTTATAAATTTCGACCCTATTAAGCTCTACCTTTCGCATGCAAATTTATGTTATGGGAAGTAATTTTGTGAATTTTTTAACTCCAATGAATTAATTACTGATAACAAACGTATAATAAATTAATACTGAACGGCTTATAATTATTAAGCGCGCTGATTACACTTGTACACCTTACATTATTTACAGCTTTGTTTTATCTGCAAATCGTCTTTTTCCAGCGCTAATTAGCACGCTAAATATAGTACCGTTTAATTAAATTCGCATCTCCCGTCCGCGTTAAAATTTCACCGACATAATGTACGAGCACCGCATATCGCGAAAAAAGTGCTGGCGCTAATTACCCAAATCCTTTCATCGTGGAAATCGCAGGCTAGATTTCACGAGGGGCCTTGATTCGCTTATTCTCGCTTGATTGTCGGAGGCGGTGGGACGCCACGACGGGTCCACAGAACGGAGACGTTGATAATTGTAATTGGCAATAGATTTCGGACGGACGATGACGGCGGCCTCCATAAACCTTTCGAAGGCAATCATTATCGGTGACAGGAGTTAATCGTCAGGGTGGGTTGGCTTGCGCGGGCGATATTTCAAGGCCGTTGTGTCGAGGCCGCGTCGCATCGCATCGGTTCAGCTCGGCGACGATTGGCCAACGTCATATCAATGATTTATGCACGTCCGTACAGATACCGGAAGATCATTGTTCGTCGTTCGCACGGCGGCGCTCCGCGCATCTACGCTACCGTTCCGCGTGCATTGTGCTCCGCCTTTTCACCGCGAACGGCTCGTCCTGTACGAACAATGTTTGCCGCGGGGCCGCGGGGCCGCGGCCATAAGGGCGATTTGCCCGCAATTTCTGAAGGATCCCATTGTGCGATCGCCGATCGTGACCGGAATCCCGCGCGGGCAGACGCGCTCGCGACAATGGGAAACGATTGGGAAACCGTATGTGTAATATGCATTCCCGCGAGGAAACACGGACCTCCTGCATGCCGGGAATTTTTCGGTCGCGCGGTTTCGCGGCGTATCCAGGATTCGTACGTGACGAAAGAAACACTGGGATATATGTACATCTCTCACAATCAGTTACATACATTTTTCGTGTGTTATCATGTAGCCACAAATTGATAAAAATTTTTCTCCAGGGAAAACTTTGAGAACCGTCACTGATAATTTTTTACAATAAATATTTCGAATGAATCTTAGAACTGAAAATATGAATTATCTTTCAATTGAAACTACCGCGTAATTATTCTCAGTCAGGGAAAAATACATTTCGACGGTTAATAATAACGTCACAAGTACGTGCGAAACAATATTTTATTATTACAAATATTTTATACATACGACCATGCATTGTCAGCGCTAAATGGATGAGAAAACGCCAGGAAAATGGGATTTATGCTACTCTCGTTTGCTCGTAATTCTCGACGGTGCGAACGACAACTTTCAGTGACGATGAAAGTACGCGAGAATAATGAAGCTTGCGGTGCCGTGTGGACCGGTACGCGCGCGTGTAATTATATTTTTTGAAATAATTCTGTTCACACAGAATTTATACCCGCCAGCTGACTAAGAACAGTGTAAATCCTCATTTCCGGCGCGGACATTGGTACGCAGGCTGTGCACGCGTAAGCGCACATATTTTTGAAACAAAGTTTCTTTTGCGAAATTATTCAGGGAAATATCTCGCAGTTTAATTATGCACCGTTCCCTTTTCAGCAACGTTGTTCGTTTTTTTAAGCGAAAATCGCGAGATGTTGTAGAATTAACTAATTTTATTCTTTCTTGAATCTTAATCTTTATTTACGCGGATTACGCTGGCACAGCACTCGCGAAAAATAATATTAGTCGGAACTTCCTACTTCTCGTAAAGGAAGATTTCTCGTGTTGTATCACTTTACACGGCTCTTCGCCTTGGCGTTTTACCTCGCGAGGCCCCAGAAAAACAATGTAACTCCACCGTAACATTGTTTTGGATGGCTTACATGATACAAGGAGCAAAGGCAGAATTCAAAACAACAGTGGGAAAGGTTTCTGCCTTGGGATACAGCTCATAGCTGATGTTAAAACAACGTTCCCGTAATATCTGCTTTAACAGCGCCTCCGGGTTACATCACGTGAATTTGTAACGGCGCACGGTTTTCTTTCGGTTGCTTTGTGCCCGCGTTTCTTAATGCCAACGTAGCCGTGGCGTTTGCGAGAATAATCTAGACTTTATGAGCACATGCCCGATGGGGCTTATGCGCACGAGTAACAAAGGTTGCACGTCTGCCGTTGAAAGATACGAATCAGAATCTGAAATGCATGCGCATGAAACGCATCGTAACGAAGCTCGCGAAAGACCGACATTAAAATTAAAATTATCTCAGGTTCAAGAGAGAAACGTCATTAATAGCCTCCTAGAAGAAATTAATTTCACGCACTCGCGTTGAAGTTGAATCGTACCTTTTTCTCCGCAATTTGATTCCCACTTTTGCGTTTGCGTGTAACAGCAAAGTAAAATCATGTCGCGATGCTAAAGGGATTATCTGAGATTGATCTTTCGGGGTAATGGCTGCGTTTCGCCGTTTTCATTAAAGCCGGCATTCATTATTCGGGCGCGAATAAACGGCGCGAAGGGGGTGGACGTGGTATCGGGTCGCCCGAGACATTTGTCTCGCAGAAGCGAATAACAATCGCACCTAAATGGTAATTCGTGCATGCCTGATATCGTTGATTTACGCGAACTGCGGCGACGGGCGTTACACTCGTCGCGCGATATTGAACCGTATTTACGAGTAACAAGTCGCGGGAAGATTCATGCCGAATTCACGAATGTCATCTTGCGGCCCTGTCGCCGTAACGAGCACATCGCTTTTCAATGCTTGAATTATACGTGTCGACTGGCACGTCTCAGGCCTCGTCATTCTAATGGATGGATCTTTACAGCACGACACACGTATTGGTGGCTCATTTTGATAAGTCTAGATTTCTTGATCGAAGAAATATTCCGTTGAGAGTGGCGATAAATAATTTCGTCAACGCTGGTATCTTTGAACGTAACGCTTTATTTTTTCTGATTTTGAGTTTTTGAAAAAAAGATGGTTAAACTGAAGTAAAAATTAATTCGCGAAATCGGGTTAAGTTCCCTGAAGAAGGCTGATCAGTAACGCGACTTACTCGCAACCTAATGTATAAGAGTATTAGTAGCTGAATCTGGATATCCGGATGATGACAAGATAAAGCTCTCTTTGAAAATTTATGAGATGTCTTTTCAAGATGGGCCACATCGATATGGATGAGATTATCGATTAAGCGCGCAAACCTTTCAAAAGTTCTTTGAACCGCAAGCCCCTTTCGTAAGAAGCTAGTAATGAAACGTCCGTTCTCGTTAAGTTAGCTGGTGGCAAATTCACTTACTGGGCTCCTGCGGAGCTGGAATTGCGCACAAAATCCAATATAGGTTTTTGTCATCAAAGAAAGTACTTTTGTCTTCGAAAGCGCGTCGCGAAAAATATCACTTGAAAGATTCGCTAAATTGGAACGTCTAGAAATAGCAAGCCGCTTATTTTCAAATACAAATCTAATTTTCAAATTGTACTAATTTTATATGAAATATATAGCGATTTTAGCAAGACTTTACGCCATTTTGGGACAAGTATCATTATTATCCGCGTCGCGAGAGAGAAATATTGCGATACAGCGCGCATTTAGGACGGGAAAGACGCAATTGCGTCTGATTGAAATTATCCTCGTCGCGGATAAACGCGGATAAAGTCTCATCGTCGGAAGTCTCGGTTCCGTCGCCCGCGGCTGTTTCATTTCGCAATCGCGTTTAAACGCCGACAATTTTCCGTCTTAACGTCGCATACTAACTTCGCGCATTCAGTAGCCCGGAGACCGTCTAACTTGCGCCTCTTAAATCGTTTTGCATGAAATTATAAGACGTTTCATCGTTGTCGACCACAACACTGGGAGTTCACTCTCCTGATTACTTAAGAGAAGCACGAAGATGATCATGGTTTCATTTTCTGTCTTGTTTCTATTTATCAGTTCATCCCATTGTGAATTAAGATATTTGAGAGCTTTAGAAACGCACGTTGGTCTTGAGAAATCCTCTATTTAAACTATCTAAAAGTAGAGATTAATCATGTTTGAAAAGCTTTTTTTTAAGTATCGTTATTGTTTATGTTCTTTCGTTATCTTAGAATTAATAATTTTTGTCATCGAAATATTAATCATGGAGAAATTTTTTGTATGACCCATCAGCATCTTGAAGGAACCTCACGCTCAGGCAGACGAGCTATAAGGCAATCTCAAAGATGCAAGAATGTCGCGATCGCGAAATAAATCCCGCGGCGTTTACAAAGTTGCATCTTCCGCGCGAATGCATAAGATATTCACCCAAGTTACGCTTCGGACTTTGGCCAGAGTTCTTCTACGTCGCTTTATGCGACGCGTTTCTCAAATCGGCGAGGACGCGGCGGCGCTTTGTTATCAGCGTGTTTCCCCTCGTCCCTCGACACAACGAAACTTTTTCCCCACGCGCAATTTGCTGACGACAATGCGCCCTGCCACGGGATTCGCCTGCAGGGCTTCGCGCCCGGTGTGTCTCTTCTCCCTTATCGTACTCTCTTTCTTAACGCTGAACTCTCGCCTTCCGCATTACCCCGTCCCACTATCTCCTTTTCGTTCCCTTCGTTCCCGGCCACCTTCCTTCATTTCGAGCATTTCGCTTGCTTGGTGTTTTCTATGTTCTCTTTTCCTGTCCTGTAATCATATACCCGGGGAATATCGCGCTCTCCTCTTCAGGGCCGCCTTTGTTAACACGAGAAAAATATAACATCTGGGATGAAAAGGTGTCGAAAAAGTCGATGTAATAACGCATTCGCTCTCATCATAATCTAGTCCCTTTTGTACTGTGATAAATGAGAGGCAGTAGAATAGCACTCTACCTTTCATTTCTTGATACGTTTACGATATAAGAAAAAAAGATCTCACTTTTATTTTATGATTATTAAAGCTACGCTTTGTTCGTTCATTATTTACATATATATTTTCCTCCAATTGTGTTAATTTCTCATTAGATAAATTTATTAATACAAATATATATACAATGCATATATTGCATATTAATAAATTATAACACTGCGGGAAATTAAATTGCATGAGAGCTCAGCATGACCGTAAGTGTGCTTGCACTAAAAATGTACTACCGCATTTCTCGATAGCGCCTTACGACTATCAATTTTAACGACTGTAGAACGTATCTTTCCAAATCTTTCTAGCCCATTTCCGCTCTTTCTCTTGGACGTATCTGCATATGAAAAATGTATTTGCCCCGCTTTATATCCGTCTTCCGCTCGCGAATAAAAATGCGAATCATTTTTCGCTCGCTTACTACCACTCGCAAACTCGTAGGTAAAATATACGCCAGGTACATCGTCGCCTTCGCCATTTTTTCTGTTTCCTCTGCAACTCCTTTCTAGTTTCTTTGATTATCCGCTTTGCGACCTACATCCGTTATCTTTATATCGATTTCTTTTTCTTACACGCTTGTTATCTGTTAGTTTACCTTTACCTATTTTTATACACACATTTTTCAATGCATTTTCAGAGTTAATTTTATTCCTGTTTCTATGCATGTTGTCTTTATTTAAGTATCGTATAATTTATAATTTTTTACTTACAAATTTTTCTCTCCAGTTACGTATCTTATAAATCTCGTAGATCATTATTTTATTATTTCGGTGCATGTTATTTCGTTATATTTTTAATATTTCCTGTGTTCTGTATTATTAACTTTATTTATGTTTCTCATGTCGCATTGTCCTATTTTACCGCGTTTTTCTTTCTTCCTTTCAGCATATTTACTCTGCGCGCGACTATACCTTTCTTTCAATAAGTTCAACCTCATTCTGCGGATGCAGAATATATATATATCGCTTTTTCGCATATGATCACGTCCGCTTCCATTTCCTTCGAGAACTTCCGTGCTTGTCTCTTGACTTGCTTCCGGTTTCGCACACTTCTGCTTTTTATTTGCTTCCGCGACGGAAACGCGACATAACTTTCTCCTCTCTTCCGTTTCTCCTCGCTGTTCGGCTACTGAACAGCGTCGTGAATCGAGTCCTCTCCCGCGTCAGGTTGATTACACGCTAGAAGTTATCGTATACCTTTTCGAGTCTCGCCTCGATACTACACGGCGTTAAACACTGAATTTAATTTTCGCTCATCCCTTGAATAGTCGTTGGCGCGGTAACGCACTGCGGTTTCCGCTGAAGATTTGTTTTCCCACACTTGCGAGCTCCTCTCGTTTCTCCGTCTCGGTGAACTTTTGTCCTGTGGTCGTTTTACCTTTACTCGTTTGATCCCGGTGTTCTTCCCGGCAGTTTCCTCCTCGTTCTGTCCCTATCTCTGCCCGCCCCTTTCCTTTCCTCAGTTTCCATTGCGCCGACAGAGATCAAATAGCTGGGCTAGCCTGTGCCCAACCCGGATTCAGCCTGGACCATCGAGAACACCATCAAGCGTACTATTGGTACAGGTTGGATCTAGGATGATTCTAACAATAAGATAGATTCAGATTGACTCCAGACTGGACTCGGAATGTTTCTCTCAATCTTTTCTTAGATTTTTTAAATTTTCGATGAATTTAAATGAAAAATATAATAGTACAGAAAGATACATTACAATATCAGTATTATTAATAAAAAAGATGCTTTCCTTTCGAATTGCAAGTCTCGAAGAAAGATTTAAAGCGAGAAAGCATGTAATTATCTCTGCTTTTTTTAATCTTTCGTTGAGATTTATACTTAAATGATATTATTTTGTGTTTTACACTCTACAAAAGAATATCATTTCTTTATCTGTATCGTAATCATGGCATGCCAATATTTTTGTGACGATAATATTGATCCTGCCTTTATACAGGCTCCTCAACGTTGTCCATCTTCTCCCATTGTCGTCCATCTTCTCCCGTTGTCATTCCGTTACAAGACTTGATTCTCTTGTGTTGCTTCTCTTTGCCTCAAGGTTTTCATTTCCAGAGCAGAGATTAAATGGCGAAGCGACTACGCGGACAATCTGCCGGGCTTCGTGCGTTATTGAGTCGCCGTCTCCTCTCCTTTTCTCCTCTGCTTGGCTTTCATTTCCTCCCCTTTCGCAATCGCTTTTGTTATCCGTTACAGATCCGCCGTGGAAAAAAATAACGATGTCTATTTAGTCGGCGTTTTCCGCTGTTTCTTTTTCTCGTGATACAAATGCAAAGGCTACAATTACAATCTTCCGTGTTATCGGAGTGACAGAAAGCATTCAGAAAATTTGCCTAGGCAGAACGCAATTCGGGCGATTCGAATTTCAAGTTTAAACTCTACAATTATTTGCAATAATTATTTGCTAATTTGATTAGCAAATTAGACTTTCCCATGGTAAAATAGAAATGTCGATCCATTTTGTGTTGTGTAAACTCGTATATCGCATACAACTATCGCTTGCTCACACTTTAGCAACCGTCGCGAGATTTCTGGTAGCGATAAAATATAATCAAACGACGTTCGTTCGGCGAGCGATTTTTCTTGGCCGTTTTTCCACGCTTATTTCGCCGTGCGGAATGTCCGTGTACCTTCGGCCGTCTCTTTTTCAACCGTTTCACATGGTTTTCATTGCCACAGTGAAGATTAAGTGGCAGAACGGCGACGACGGTCCGTACTTCGTACATTACCGAGCTCCCCTGCATTCTTTTCTCTCTCCTTCCTTTCTCCCTTCTCTTTTACGTTTTGCTTTCTTAGCCTTGGCTTTTATCCTTTCTCCCCTTTCCTCTCTTCCTCTCTTTTTCTCTTTCTCCAGCGTCAGAAGAATCGTCCGGAATTCAAGTGGAGAGCGCGATAGGGGTGCGCGATTTCTCTCGCCCACCTTCAGTACTCCCATTTTCGTCTTACACGCGAATTCGAGGCCTGACAAAGCGTCATGGAGAACTTTGTAGACTCGTTATAGAAGACTCAGGTTTCTCAAACGTGACGCGGGTCTCTTCTATTCCCACTTACTGTCGGTTGTTGCCGTTATCCTCGCGTTCTACGTGATACTCTGCTTAACATAATCTATTATAAAGCTCGTAATAATCTATTTAATCTATTATTCTATTAAATACGAAAACGAATTTTTACTTAAAAATTACGCTTTGAGAGAATTATACTATTAACACCCGTCAGAGCAATCCTTCAATTCTGTTGATATTAACGAATCCGACATCCAGATAACTATTGATCTCTCTAGCACAGTCTTTGTAGTTTACGGAAAACGCGATAGTTTGAAATATCCTTTATATCACTTGCTGCGACTAATTTGTATAATATCCGTACTGAAACGGCCGCATTTCATTGGTTCCGATTATAATGTCGACAACGTTAATTACAACGAAATAACAGGCACTGCACTGTGGGTTTTCATGTACCGACTGATTTCAAAGGCTCGTCGGGCATTTCAATAATCCACCACTCCCTTCTCGCTTCTCTCTCTCTCTATCTCTCTCTTTCGCCTCTCCCCTTTGATTGTCCAGACGCGCTAATCACGATTCGCCAATTCTATTATTAATCACAGTGCGCGTCAGCGCAGCCTAATTGCAAAATTCAAAACTGACATTACCAGAACGAAGCCCAATGCCGGTACCAATCAATCACGCTTAGTGCGCTTGCGTTTCGTTCCGTTCCGTTCTCTGATTTTGTGGCTTGTATTAACAGTCCCCTCGCGCTTCACCTTCGTTTTCTCTTCCACCCCGTTATCGTTTCCGCTCACCTATCTCGCGAGTCCCTTGTGTGTTCGTTCCCGCACTCTGGAGCACCTAGATCTCGCCTTCTCCGATGTGCGAACACGCATGTATGTTTGATGAGTCGCTTGCTACGACATGACACACTGCATAATTCATCCGCATGCGCCATTTGCGCGACGGTCAGACGGCTTGACGTACTGGTTGAATTTTGATTCACCGTCAAGCCAGAGACTCGAGGGGGGATTTTCCATGACATGATGTCTCCGGATGAAATTCGATTTCTGACCGTGCGCCGGTTCTGCGGATCGTGTCGCCGAATTTTGGACACGCGTTACTATTTTTCGCTTTCCCGAATGTTATTTTATTTTATTAATACACGTTATGTTATTTTATTAATACATGAAGAAGCGTTACGTATCATGACAAAAGTGTTCTCACATAATCGCTACATGAGAAAGTTACAGGAATGTCTAAGAAGAATGTTGCACGAGCGTTTAAATTTCAATTCTCTCTTTTAGCTAGGAGAATTTTTATATGAAAATACTTAAATCTGGGACAACTATCACACGCACGAGATTCGATTTGTCGGCGTTCGCCATTAAAACGACAATGTCTCTTTCGATGGCGGGTGCGACATCTTCGTGCTCAATAAATCCCGGTAGTTCACGATCCTACGTTCGAGATCGTTATTCGCCCTGTTCTCCGCGATCTCGATGAGGGAGATAAACTTTTATCCTGAGAGAAGAGCGCACGAGCGCGGGAGAAATCTCGCTCGTTCTCGAAGAGGAGACAGAGTGTCGGGAGGACCTGAAGTCTGGGTGGAAAGAGGGATGAGCGCGGAGATGAGGGGGTTTTATGGTATTTTGCGAGCTCGTGCTCGATCAATGGGGCTTGAAGGCTTATAAATCCGCGGCGGCGGAGTCGGCCGGCTTCGCTTTATCGTCGATTTTAAGCGTCTGCCGTACGTGCGCGAATCCCGTCTGTCCCGAGGCTCAACGTCGCTTGTCGATTCTCTCGATCCGGTCTAGAATCTGTCGCGACGCCTCTCGCACGCGTGCATCACGCACGGCTTCTTTCACGATCTATCGATCCGCGACGGGACACGGATAGAGAATAACGCTCTCGAGCGAGTCAAAGCGAGCGAGATAGTTGTAATTAAGGCATTTATCGCGCGCGATTACGACCTTGGAGTATCGAGACGTCGTTAAACTTTATGCGACGAGTCACGTCATTCAAGTCGCAAAGGCATTTCGCAATGTGTTTCCGCGTGGATTACTATTCAACGTTGCTGTGCAGCGAATTTCGCTCGTAATATTGCTTTTTCCTCATTTTTTCAGCATATTATTAGTGAATGAACAGATATTTTTCTCGAAGGCATGCGGATTACGCATATACGCTGGCGAAGTGAAAGCTTTCGCTAGGTCGTCTTGAAAAGCCGCCGGCTTTCACGCCGGATTATATTTCGCCATCTCTCTTTGCGATTTCGATGCATCAATCGGTACCATTCAAATCCGGCAAATCGCCATTGACATATAATGCATATGTTGTGTGTATTAAAAGCGATAATATTTTTGAACACGTGTTTTTCGCTCTCCTTTTATCCCGCAGGCAGAAATAATGCTGTCGCTCGTTGCGATCGTAATCCAAACCGGGTTTTGTGTCATTGAAAATACACGATGACATAGGACGAATGAAATTTCGCCTCGCTAATCTGTCCACGAGCGAGACGAAACTCTCGACGAATTCGGGACATTAAACCTAGCTTTTATAGCGGTCCTACTATTTTCATCAAATTGCAATTTTTTTCACCGATTTATTAAATTCATATTGACTCGATATATCGCTCGTAAAATTAATAACGAACGTTAATACTTTTTTGGAAGCGCAGGCACAGCTTGCATCTAAAAATAAAAAAAATATAAAGAAGAATTTATTAACTATATCAATTATCCTTTAAAATATATCAATTATATTGCAGAAAAAATTCATTTCGATATCTCGAGAGGATATAAAATTGTTCTTTTTTTTGTTCACAATATATACTTTGTATCAAACGCGACATTTGCATTTTTCATATCCTTCGTGATCTTTATTTAAAAAAATTTATATATATTAATATTGGTAATAATATAATATATACAACGCGTAAGTGCGATTTTAATTTAGACAAACACGCCGTGAGGAGTGTAGGCCGATTGCGCAGAGGACCGCCGGCAGATGGAGGCCGGCAGTAGTAACAGCTGCTTCCGCTCAGACCGCCATGCGGCAGTGGAGGCGAATGCCGATCGGGCCGGACCGCAGGAAGAAGTATCCGTTCCGTAATTGGTCGCGAATGCTTTCCGCCATTTATCGGCTAGCAAAAAGCGAGCCGTCTCCCTTTCACGCTCGATCGACCTTAACCGTTTCCACGACGTGCTAATCGCCACGTCGTTTAACACTCCGCTTCTCGCCTCCCCATCCGCGCCAACCGACGACTGCGAAACCAGACGATCAATCAGACGATCCACATATTTCACCGCTTTGTCGCGGTCGCGCTCGTCTTCCGACACGCCGTGACAATCTCGAATGTATTTCGACGTCTGTAAATTCCGATCACCCGCGAATCATTCGTACCTTTGTGACTGTAATGAATTTTCCGCCCGTAATCGTATGGAGGAGCGATGCAAAAAAATTGTGCATTTTTTTAGTATTCCCGTATATATCCTCTGAGTATACATTTATTATAGTTATTATAGACTAAATTTTTAATAGCGGTATTTTATTTAATTAAATTTTATTGAAACCTCGTGTCATCTGTATTACAATTTATTCAACAGTATTTTATTTGAAAATTGATGAATATTATCGTTTTATAGATTTAAAGCAAAATATACGTATTAGCAATTACATTTGATGAATCTGAAATTACTGTGAACAGCAGCGTTTTTCAAAGCGAATATTAGTTGTATAAGTTTATTCCACGCGTATACTAATATGATATTTCTACAGAATCGGTCCGTGAGATACGTGATGTATATACACGCATTACGATACGATATTAATTCAATAAACTCGCCATATATTTTATGCACTAATCAGATAAACTCGCGACGTATTTTATAATTTTATATATGCGTTGCGTATGTATGAAAGGTTCTGTTATAACGCGTTTTATACTCATAATAACCTGATAATGCACCGGATTATCTCTTTACGCAGCAATCCCTCTTTTTTAATGTTGCCACTTTTCGAACTCGAGAAGACGCAGTAGCGACGGTAGCTTTCTCCGCAACCTTCTTTTCTCTTTTCCTCACGAGGGAGTCTTTCTTTTATCTTCGGAATACTCTCTCGTCCTCCATCGGCGGATATATCCCGGGGGAAAAGTTAAATGAATATTCAGGACCGTCGAGGCGCGTTTACATTCAGCCGCTATTCGTGTGCGAGGATGTAAACGAGCGATCGTGCAATATCGATCCGACTCCTACTTTTCCTCTCCACGTCTCCTGTATATATGCGACAGAAAAAAGTTGGTTTATACTACTAATTCTTTGCCCACAGACACATGCGTACGGACTCGCGTCTCTCGAGAGTCCGCGGTTTAACAATTTTCATTAATGCAATTGATAAACGTTAAATAGTATTTCTTCGGATTTTCTCTCATATAATTGTACCGACATCACTTACGCGATCGAATAAATAAATTTATATTATATATATTATTTTAAAAAAAAATTGTGACGAAAGTAACGATTTATTTTAACGTTTAGTATGGTTTTCACGATTTATACTTGTGTTGCTGACAGATTAAAATATGTGAAAATATTATCGCGATTTTTTAAAATTGGTTGGCATATGTCGTTAACATACGTCCCTATCGACTAAAAGAATTAATAGAACTGCTTTACAATGCGTGGCTGTATGCACAAATCCATTTTTCGTTAACATCGATATATCGTTGAAAATCGAGAGTTGCGAAAAAATGCTCGTAGTTTTATTTACAATCCATGGATATAAGGGCGGAAATTTGCTCTGCTCTATGGCTTTGTACAGTCGAAGATTCGAGGAAAGGCCGAGGGAGAGATGGCGAGAGAGAAGTTACAGTTGGAGAATTGCAAAACACTATTTTGAATTTCATAGCAACGGTACCCGGGATTCTGAAATTAATCAGATTCACTAGATTCAGTCGCACAATTCTGATTATAGAGTCCGTAATTTGATTTATCTCCGCGTTATCGTCGTGCCATTTATTTTACGATACGGTATACCGCCGGACGCCGTAAACGGGTGAGGCACCGGCGATACTTCGCGTACTGGAATGAACTTGGCCGACCCTAGTTGGCCCTAGGGTAATTTATCAAATTGCATGCTGGTAATCGTTATTACAACGCGGCCGGCTATTATCGCGGCCAAATCTCAATCCGCGTTGCCTTTTAGCGGGCCATAATTGGGCCGTTAACGTGTATCGCGTATACTTGCCTATAGAGCTTTTTACGGCATTTCGCTAGATAAGTCAACGCAAATGCGCAATATCAACAAACTCGGGTTGACATGTTACAATCTTAATAAAATTGTATCGAAAAGTATTGATCGAGAAATGTGCGTAAAATAAGACAATGCTGTCTCATAAAGGGACGGAAAGGTATCAAAACATTGATAGACATCAAAATGGATTATTTATTAAATATCAATACCAATTTTGGTCTCATTATTATTTTACGATTTTGCACTGTCATCAATGAAATTAATTGAAGCGATGAAAATGCTTTTCGCCGTGATTTAATAACGTAGAATCATTCTTGCATAAAATTTCCCCTCTCCCTTTTTCTCTCTCCTCGCTCGTTTAGTTTTGTTAAATAATTTCTAAATCGAAATATTTCGATTTTCACTATTTTGATATTTGTTAACGCCGTACGTACGATAAATAGTGTTGAATAATTTCGTGGATATTTTGATTACGTTACGGGCGCATTAATAAACGTCTCCATTTCGCCGCAAATATAATAGTTGCAAAAGGGAAACATACCGTAATTAACGTGTAGCCGGCATTCATAAGCCACCGCGAGCGCGACGCGCAAAGAGTGAGTGCGTCGGGTGGAATAAGGGGGGGGGGCAGGGAAAACATTTCACGAAGTTAATGAATTCCTATGGGAATGCCGTAGAACTGGCTTCGGGCCATTAATACGGTCCATTCACAAACACAACTCTTCGCTTTCTCATGCCAGACGCCCTCGTTAAAACTTTCGAAGCGTGCGAGCATCTCCACATCGGGAGGAGAAGAGGGACGAAAAAAGAGGAAGCTCTCTTCGCATAAAAACAAACGGAGGGTGCCTGTAACCAACCCCCCTTCTCCTCTCTTCAACCTCGACGGACAAACTGCCGGCCCTTGTGCCGGCAAAGCCTCCGCGACGTTTACGAATATTACCCTCGACGAGTTACATTGTGCCAGGAAACGCTTTCCCGAGTGCTAATGAAACATTTGGTGACACAACATTGCGAAACATGCGGTTGTCTGCTTACTCGATAGAACCGACAATCGTACCAGCATCTCCGGACAGGTTATTGAGTACCTCGGTTATTTATTCTTGGCTATAATTTGATCGTCGTAAAATTGTTATAGCGGGGAAGAATCGCGATGGAAGCTATAATTTGTATAATACAATTTCCATTAATACAATTTCTATCATTTTCCGTTATTCAATTTTTACAATCGTTTTACTTGAGGTAATTAGTGGAGAGAGTGAAAAGGAAGGAATAAAAATCGTGTGAAATATTCAAGACGTGGAATAGTTTAGGTACTCTTCGTATGTATTATATATTCGAGGAGTCATCTGGTCTGGATTGAGGTGGAAATCCGACAGGATAAGTTGGAACGAAACATATGCTGCTGGAAAATTACCAGCTTGTGATAATCGTTAATTTTACGACGGGGCTAAAATAAATACGCGAAGTTCGTACCATAAATTACATATGCCTCGCACGTGCTCCTGCCATTATCTTGAGTGGACACTCGGATAATCGCGCAGGTACTCGGCACGAAAGCGTCCTAGGGAGCTAATTAAATATTTAGCTTGCACCCACCGGTTAGCCGGGTGTGTGAACGTAACCATCTGTATTTTTGACCGAGAGATTAAATGGACGTTAATCAGTTACGCACGAATGCCAGAATGCCCGAATGCTCGTTGACTTTTTCTACTGAAGACATTTCCGAGTCTATTTCTCGTCGTACGGAAAAATTCCGAAATACCGTTTTCATGCCAAACAGCCACGTCCAGGTCTCGTTCGTTTCAAATAAGAGTCTTTAAGGAAGCATGAAACATATTGCGCAACTCTCTCGTGCAATATCAGAATGTGTGTGCTGCGAATGTTATTAGTATTTACACACGTATTCGCATGCGCGTATTCGCGTGGAGAGATAAACGAAGCGGTGCTTTTATCTGCAATCTGATATTTCGACGAGAGCGCGTCGTATTATTCGACTTTCTATGCACAGTATAAGAAAGTCTACAGGGAAAGTCTATAGGAAATTTATGGAAATGTCTGTGGACACGCTATAAAATTTTATTTCGACGGCGCGCACGACGCACATATCGTTAGGAAACCAAACAAGCTTTGGATAATAGATTCTGCGATGTTGAAAGCATTTTCCCGACTTGTTGTTCTCGATCTTATATTCGAGTCAGTTTTCGATGTTATTCAATTCGTAGCGTACATCACGTAATAATTTAGACATTAGCATTTTATAGGAGTAAAGAATACTTCCTGAATCTAATAAGAAAACAAATTCTTTTAATATATCCAACATAGTAATAACACAAATATAATAATTTTAGGTATAAATGGTGCATGAAATTCATCTTTGAAGTTTAAAGAATAAATTCTGAACTTTTAATTCTAACGTTTAATTGTTTACTCTGCAAGTCTTAATTTTACGCAGGTCTCTCAGCATTCGATCTTTCTTCAATTATTATTCTTTAATATTCGAATCGCAATCTTCTGAACAACTTGCGGCTCTTGATTCTCAATCCGCCGTTCTCAATGTATTTTTCAACTCATAATCATTGAATATATAATGCGGAACACGTTCCGGTACATCGAGCGGGAAAATCTGGTGTACGCACGTTCTTACTTTGCAGATACTCCGGGAATCTCGAGGAAATAGATCCGTGCGTGATCCATCGGTCGGAATTGCGGCTCGTCGTCGAAGAGCGGCGCGCGTCGGTTTCGCCGTTCTGACACGTACGTATCATTTCCGCGGTAACGCATCCCGTGACGAGGGATGTCGATAAGTGGATATTGCGAGGAACAGAGGAGAGTAGGAATCGAGGGAGAGGAAAATCTCCCGTGGGAGCACCACGTACGGCGCATCACGTATATCCCTTGGATACTACGTACACTGCGACGAGTTTTTCCTCGTCTATCCTCCTTCGATTCGCCATCCCTTCCGGCGTTTTCTCCTTACTGGTCCTTACTGGTCCACTAGTCGGATTAACGATTGAACTGCGTCTCGTTGATCATTGCCCGGGATTTCTGCTCTCTCTTTCTCGCTTTCGCGTTGTTTTGTACTCCGTCAGCTCGATCGGCACGCCGATCGATAGTTGGAAACATAGTGACGTAGTATAAATGGCGCAATAATCCATCGCAATCTGGCAAATCATTTATCGCGAAGGTAAATCCGATAAAGTCATTCGAAGGGGAAAAAAGACATTGTCTTCGCTCAAAACAATTACTTTACAAACATACCGATATACTTGTTAATTAATAATACTCTGAAAAGCGAAAGTCTTGTAATACGGGAAATGTGTCTATGAGCAAATTTTGTGAATTGACAATGTCAATTTTTCCCCTTTTCATCTTTTCTCTTTGATTAGTGCTCTTTTAATCTCTTTTAATTCATGTTCGATCAATGCTTCGTTCGGCGGGAATACTATATGAATTCTATATGACTTCATATTTTGCTTAACGCGAGATCGATATTACAAGTGGACAGACTCATCGCGTCGTTAGTGAATTATACGTCCGCATGAAGCGGTCCTAACGATGACAGCATCGTTAATGGATCCTTATTCGAGTTCTGTTTTAGAACGATATGTCGTGCTGACCCATTCACTCTGCATCATACGTGTACTCTAACACGCGCACGTACACACTCATACTGAGTGAATGCTAGGATGAAGGGATAATGGAGTATTCGAGATTTAAATTCTGTCAGGCTATAACGAGGAGAACGCTTATTACACTCCGTGACAGATCGGAAAAAGAGTAAAAAACGCTATATATTTTGCACTACGCAAAAAGGATGAATAATTTTACTGAACTGCGAGAAATCGCGGTTTATATCGTTGATAAATAACTTAACATTCTTTACGAGGTACGGGAGATTAAGTGATATGTACGTCGTGGTTAAAACGGACATGAGACATGACTTGTAAAAATATTGTAATCTTTTCGAAAAAAGAACTTGTTTTATATAACGTAAATCGAGTAAAGTTTTTCAGATCAAACTCTTCGAGAATTTACCGTAATGTATTGAGGTATTTTTAATAAATCTCATACACAGACATATACACCCAAGATCTTGAGCGAAAATACCTCGTCGGAAAATGAATATAATGAAGTATGACTTCGGGCACTTCGGCACACATCTAGAGATTCTCGATCGATGACGTTCGCAATAAAACGGTGCATCGTTTCGTTTGGCGAAATGGAAGAGATGTCGGATTCGAGCTCGTCGTTCACGGAGAGGAGAACGAGATTAAGTGACCGGGAGCGGCAATCTTCGTCGGTCCGCGCTCCCGTTGTACAGCGACGCGGAAGTGAGGTACAACCGAGGCTGGCTGATTTTGCGCAAAAAAAAAGGAAAAAACGAGAGAGAGAGAGAGAGAGAGAGAGAGAGGTATCGCCTCGTTCTTGCAGCAGGTCGAAATCAGTGGCGCGATAGGCGTGCGCGACCGGAAAATCGATGACCGGTATCGGCAGCGCGGATACGCGCGGCATAAATCTTCTGTGTTTTTTTTCTCCTCTCTCTCTCTCTCTCTCTCTTTTTTTCCGTTGCCCACCCACCGGTTGCGCGTTTTCCTATCGGGCGTTTTCCGGTCGCTCTCCTCCCCGGGTGCGCGAGCGCGCGCGGCCTTATCGGCGTTTCCGTAAAAATTCATTGCTCGTACGCGCCTTGATAAGCAACGCGGGATCAGTCAAGGATACTTTGCGAGCCACCGGACTTTTATGCGATCGAACCGCACCGAGAGACCCACTCTCTCTCTCTCTCTCTCTCTCTCTCTCTCTCTCTCTCTCTCTCTCTCTCTCTCTCTCTCTCTCTCTCTCTCTCTCTCTCTCTCTCTCTCTCTCTCTCTTTACGTGGCATACCGGGTTTTTGCGAGACGATTTTAGATTCGATTGTCAATTTAGAGCTTCCGTTGTGAATATCGGAAACAGATTTTTGTCGACTTTCGCGGGCGATCGCACTACTGCATGCAGAATGCACCGGTCGTTTAGCCTCTCTTTTTGCCTCCAAAATGCGCATCCTCTAGCTCTTTTAAACATTCAGAGAACGACGTTGCAGTTTCTCCGCTAAATGAGTTTCAGAATAACGAAAATAAAGGGAGGCTACACTTTAACGTCATGATTGTATTATTGCGGAGCTACTGCAGCACACAGTCATCTTTCTTTCAAAATACAATCGTTTTAAAATTCTGATTATTAAATGCATTCCATATTCCATGTTTCATGTTTCATGTTCTTATGTGTCTCGCGCTTTAATTTTCATACTGCTACTCGAATGTAACTTTCCTACATTTTACGTCAGTATTTTATACGACGGAATTAGAGCGGAATGCGATTCGAGGAAGTTTATTAAACTCTTCTACGAGATCCTCCGCGCAATCAGTGTTTTCTTTCCTTTCACGGAAAATTGCTGATTCCTAGAAGCAAAGTCGCACGGCTGAAAGTACTGCATAGGCGAAGTTACGAGGCCAGTTGCAATGAAGTTAACATAAATACTCGTTGAGCTACGGGAAGTATATTTGCATAACAAGAACTTTTGGAATTGAGTGTCGAGGAAATTTTCAAGGGGAGCTACGGCGGCGGCGGAGCACCTCTCCGATATTGAATAAGCGCGAGGTTGTCGGACGAGTTGCGAAATGTTATTTGATCCTATTGTTATCGCTTGAATTTTTAATATCTTTCTATTTAACTCATATTACCTATAATTTACAATAGTCTATTATTGGTTATGCAAATCTTACACGATTTGTCATATTTTCATGGTTTCAGCTTCTGAATTATTAGAATTATATCCGATAACTATTATATTTATCGATTAACGTATATCTATTTAATGAATCCACGTTTAATATAATGCAGCAAAATATAAAATTCCGCTGAATTCCAGAATCATTGTCTTTTTAACTCGAGCCGTTGAACATACAGATCTTTTCCTCGATGTTATGTTTCGGTCCGTGCATATTATTCTTCGAGAATTCGAAGCTCGCCGAGTAAAACGGATCTCACTTCCTGTCTTCGGGTGAATTGATTATCGTACTGCGGTTTCCCGGCGGACGTAACCCGAGCAAATGTTCCGCGAACGGTCGAGAAGAAGGACAGCCGTACGTTTACTCGAAATGTTCAACGAGGCGCGAGAAGCTGGTTTCCAAAAATCTATCAGTCGTTCAGATTGGAATCGCGCAGTAATTTCGCGGCGGCTTTCTTCCGTAATGTGTATATTTCGCGCGCTGCAGCAGATGTTGTTGGATACATAACGCCACCATATTAATCTGGTGAATTAACAAAGTAATGTTTGGTGTGTTCTGTGTGTGTGTGTGTGTGTGTGAGAATGAAAATCTTTATTAAAGTTCCAATATGTAAATACTGCGGTAAAACGACAATTTTCATATAACTCCTATTATATTTCTGCTGTATTAATATATGAATATTAATTAATCATTTATTAGCGACGATTCTCGCTTTGCATACATGATTTCCGCGCATACTTTATTATCGGTAGTTTAAACGAGGATCGTATGTCGGGCAACGCCCGACGGTGAATACGTCGCGAAACACAATGCGATATTCAGCACGCGGTTGTATTTATATCAAACACGCATTATATCGGCCGAAGACAATGCACGGATGAGACACACGTCGATCATTAGCAGTCGCGCGCGGGAATCGCGAATGGCGATAATAATCAGCGCACGTGCGTGGACGAGTCAATGCAATAATCAGGCTAGGGTCTTCCTTCCGCGTTAACGATGCTCGCGACCCGTGATTTCGTGTTTACTTCCGGTCACGTGCGTCGGATCGCGGAATTTGCCTCCTCCCCGAGCACGTGCATGACGAGCCCGAGCGTGCACGCGTGCCTCTACTTGCGTATGTCCACAAGGAAACACCCGCGCTGACCATTATGCCGGCAGCTACGTGACAGGGTTTACGGCACGCGGGACCTATGTTGTACGTGGGCGTCGCGTGTGCCTGTGTGCGTTTGTGTACACGGTCCGATCCGCAATGGGGAATATCGCCGTGCAATATTGAGTGAATCTAATGAGGGGTATGCCCCCTGTGTGTCGATATGGTCGATATTAATACTGCTAATCCAATTAGTTGATAATCTGCAGTGTTCAAATGTGACCAGGGCTATTAATAGGAATCGGTTAACATGTCGAGGCGAAGAGTATTAGACCCGCCGGATTACCGCTTAGACGAATCAATGTGGTCCCGAGGGATGTGGGTAACAAGGAGGATGTAAGATAGGGAAGGTAGAAGCCAGTCTTACATAACGCGTGTAATAGAGCTCACAAGATGGATTATGAAAAATGATAGCGAGCGAAATGTAGCATATAGAATGTGACCTTACGTTTACGTTCAAATAAACTTTATCATGTCGAATTAATGCTCGTAATTATTGAATTGCCTCTATAATTGTAACAGCTGTAGAAGATGTCAATCCTATGAGGTATTTATTACAAATAATATCAGGTAGTATGAATTAGTGTTAATTTATCGTTATGTTGAATTGTTTAGTTGCTAAATTGTCGGTATTGTGAACTATCTGGAGTAGTAGTACACAATGAAATATTTATAATGTAGTTGCACACAATAGTTAGATTGGAAACCGATTGAAACTAAATTCATATTGCCATGCATAACAATTATACATTGTTTAGATGAGTTGCATTTCGTACAATAGTTAACATTAATGTTCTCATTTAAAAGTAATTACAAATTTTCTACACATGCATGGTACTTTATACGAGTTAGGTAACACATTGCTGAATTAATCTGCACAATCTTGGATAACTAGATAATTCTATTGTAGGTGAATTGGATTCTTTCTCTCTCTCCGTATATTGCTCTCTACCCGACTGTGTCGGAATTAATCAAATCTTTTAGTTTACTTTATGCCCAACGAATCGAGAAAGCGAGTCCGCCCGTCCGATTTTCCGTCCCTGATGAATATCATGGCGTCGCGATCCCGCGGACAGCAAGATATTAATAATTTCATTTCCCATCCAATCAATGGAGCCCGTTGCTTTTTCTTTCTCTGTATCGTGCTATTTGTCATCGGGTCCCGTGATAGAAATTAAGGAGGGGACTTACTGTAGCGAGACTACGCAGAGACGATAGGGGTGTTCGATCGATCGATCGGTCGGACACGTAATCAACTTCGAGGAAAACAAGAAAATGCGGCCATTCGATACCGAATAAATTGTTTTCTAGTTGTCCCCGTGTAGATTGCTTTTGTCCCCCGAACAGAGGGGTGCCGTATTTCCTGATAAGAAGATTAACCGCCCTTTACATTTATTCCGGCCTCTATTAAATCGAATTCGTGGATGTACGAAAAATCGTACATGCATTTGCCCTTTTCTGTTTCATTTAAGACCTATGTAGTTTCTCAAATTGATATTTGTGCGTAAACCAGAAGAAATACAGTGCTGTGTGTGTGTGAAATTTTACTACGTCTATTAATTAAGTTAAATTGTTAGCTTAATAGTCATTTTATTGTTATAATTATTTTATGAATTCTGAACTTATTGTTAGGTATAGTATACAGATCTAAATGTTATAACACTAATATTATAACAGATCTTTTAAAACTATCACATAATTATACCATTTATACCCAACATGCAATTATTGCGTTGGTAGTGCAACACATATCTGAGATTGCTTGCGTTTTTCCCTACAGATTCTTTGACTAGTTCGAAATTGAGTTTTCCTGCATTAAACTTTCGCGGTTTAAACGTAGGCGGTCCAAAAATAGTACGACGTTTTTTGAAACTTTTTACACAAACACCAATAGCAACTTTTACGACGTCGAGTTTTAACTTTGACGTTTGCTAATGAACCTAAAAACGTCAAAGAAAAACCAACACGCATCGCGCAGGCGAACTACCCGACGTGCAAGAAATCGGAGCAAACGGCAAAAGGGCGCGACACAAAAAAAAAAAAAGAAAAAGGAGACGGCAAGACAAGTCGGAGGAAAAAGTACCTGGCATAGCTCACATTGTGCAATGCGCACGTGCGATCCTTAATTCTTATTTCTTTATTTCCCTCGCAATGAAGAGGGTGTCGTGGCTTAGGCCACGTTTCTCGCGAAAGCGTTTCGAATTTTCCCCATCGACGAAAACACGATCAAAGCTGTCCCCGGCAAAGAGGTCCCTCGAGACCGCCGCCCTTACCATTCGATCCTCCCGCGCCCTTTCCGCTCGCGCGATTCACGATTCCCTTGTCGCCCTTTTCTCTTCAAGCTCGCCTCTTCTCGTCGCTTTCGACAATAATGAATTTCGAATATTCGTCTTTCCCCTGTTCCTTCTTTTTTGAGCATAGGAAATTATTCGAAAGGCACGCGCGCGCGACATAGCAAACTGAAAATCCTGTCATCGTTTATCGAGACAGAATGGTATCGATGAAATAGAAGTGTCCACGCTCGTCAGAAAGCGCATTTTTCACGAAAGGATTACATTACATTGGACGCACCTGTCACTCTTCCCGAACGTTGCATCATATCCCTTCAAAAGACACGGGAACATTTCGCGGTGTTAAAAAAATTCCAGGACGCTGGATGGTACTAAAAACGACGGAAGTCATGTAACAGAAAGAGGAACAATGACTGGAACTACAATCGATAAACCGTGCTCGTTGCCTCTATCACTATTTAGATCGTAAAACTGGGTCAACCGTTTCATCCTCTTGCTTACTATATCGAGTTACTATCGTGTTTATAGATGATTTCCCAACGGCGATCGGGTGAAGTTTTAAATAACGAAAAATATCGTGTGCTCTCTGTATCTTGGATCTTATACTCTTATACATCGTATCGTTTATAATACTTTGTATTATCCTGCTTGTGTAATGGCACATTGACATATTTTATTTCCGAGAGGTAAATTCGCGAAACGCTCCTATCTCTTTTAATCATTCACAATTAGAAATTGTTAATTTCTTTTATATTTATATTTATGCAGGAAAACTTTTTTCGAGAAATATTTTTCCCGTTGATTAGATACTAACATAAGTATTCTACATATGAAAAGATATTTATATATTAATAAAAATAGATTATATATATGCGACTATTATGTATACATTTTCCTATAAAAGAACTGCTAGAAATTCGCGGTGAAAATTTGTACAAATTCATGAAACTTTGCAAATAACCAACGGTTAAAAGCCGCTGATCAGTGCGATGATCAGAAATGCTCTCACGTACGTTGCGGCTCGTACGAGTTGACTTCGCCATTGTTTATCGGGTAATCTCCCAGCGGTGTTTTTGAACCTAACGTCAGAACTCCCGATGGACCGCGCGGAATACATGTAGTACGCGCGTGTATAACGGTGAACGTTATATGGTTCCCATGAGTCTGGCCGGCGATATACACGGTGCGCAGACGATCCCATGCGAAGACGAACCTCGTGTTACATATGAAGTCGGCAGTAATCGAACACGCGAGTGCCAGGGACAATTTTCTCGTCGGTGGATCTTGGAGGAACGGTTTTCCTTCCCTGTGGAGACGATTTATAACTGTGCTTGAAATCTTGAATTCTCTTGCGTGCGACCTAAAATCGGTTGCATGAACATCGCTTGGGTGCTAGAAACTCAGTTAAATAAATTTTAGCGCTTTCGACATTTTATTGGTAATCCAGATCTAAAAAAGGGTTTGAAAGCTAGGTTTTATTTCATTCAAGCCTTAGCCTCTTGCAAGTTTATAGCATTGTAATGTCGTACCCCTATTGATATAAATTGAATTTATATGATAATTTTACTCGCATCTTTCCAACGAATGTCGGAAGTGTCTTGCGATCGATCAGGTACTTTGCGTTATTTCGCACGTCACCTGCGAAGGAAATGCGAGCGATCGTGGAGCGGCTCTTCGAGATGAGTGGCTGTCGCCACTCACGGAGGAAAAATGACGAGGAGATGTGAGAGACGAGAGAGAGATATATAGATTCGTTCGTTGGGATTTTACGAGGCTCGTAAACGTAACGAAAAGCGACGGGCGGGCATTTTTCCGCCGGTGATCCCGCGGGTATCGTGCACCGCGGATCGATTCCCTAATTCTGTTGAACGTCTGAATTCGATCTGGCTCGTTCGGTGCGATCGTGTCAGCCTACCAGGCTCTGCAGGTTCCTCTGGGATCTTTCTTAGGATAAGGGCGCGCGCGTGGAGTTACGACCTTCCGCTAAAAGTCGTGCCCGATACGAGGAAATCCTTCGCTTTTGAGGAGAAAAACGAAGCGGTAGTAGGATTTAGAATCAATTGCCTTGTTGTGTTTATCATCTTTTGGGATTTCGTGTATCGTTTTATCAGCTCTTAAAACTAATCTTGAAATTTATCTTAAAAAGGATGTTGAATAAGCTTTTCGTCCTTTCTCTTCTTCAACGACAGAAATTTAAGAAATATTTCGAGAACTTAGATTGTTTCATTTCGAGACATGCATATATCTGCAAATCCACTCAGAAAAGACTTTTTATTGCAGAGTTGAAATAAGATCTGTTCCTGACGTCCTATCGTATATTTTTAGACATACATCTCAGAATGAGATAATTTAAATTCGAAGTACCGCGGATTTCACGTGAATTTTAATGACGTTCTAAGAGGATCTGATAACTTTCGAGCATGAGTGACGGCCTCCCTTTTACGACAAGTCTCTTTCAGAGTTTCTTCCCAAAGTGCGTGAGGCTTCCGGCAAGGACGAGAGAGAATATTGGGTGCGGGCAGTATGACGATCACATCCTCCAAGGGGAGGGGGGGGATATATAATAAAGTTTTTTTCCAATAGTTCAAAAAATTGTCCGAGAAACGGCGTGGTTTAGGACAATCTAATCTCGGCAGAGCGTTTCAGACTCTTAAATCCGTTCAATTTCAATCTTTGCTACGTTTCTGCTGAATAATTCGCTATATTTTCCTGAATATGCGTTTTGATGTGTACGGTGCCCTGTACACATTCGTGAAATTCGCAAGAATCCGAGAATTTGCGATGAAAACCGTGAAGGGACTTTATTACGGCGTTTTCGGAATCACGTTCAAATGCGGTTCCTCCTTTCGCATAAAGACACCCATTTTACTATACGGGTCCAAGCACGTTACGCAGAGAATACAAATTGTTCCTTAAAAGGGTCCTTCCCTCGCGTGATGCGGAAAAAGAGAAAAATACATATGTATATCGCATAAAATTTTACCTATTTTTCAGTTATTTATTATGCTTTAATTTTAATAATTGATTACTCTTTAAATTTATCTGTTATACATTCAAGAAATTTATATTAGCAGTTATCGCAAGAGAATGATTGCACTGTGTGTAAGATAATAACTGCTAGAAGAGAAGAGTGAATTGTATTAATCATAGCAATAACTTAATAATTTTACATATACTTAGATAAGAACACGATAGGTTAAATTATATGTCATTTTACGAGTCGGCCTGCATCTGAATCGAACTGGAGGAATTATTTCGGATCGTCGGAAACTTCCGCGCGACTTTGGCGTGACTCGCTTGAAAAATGGCTGAAAATTGTTCGCGTAGGAGCGTAATAATAAAGAAAGACTATTACCATTGCGCTAGTCGCTGAAAAAGCGTCGTATCATTCAAATATGGGCTCGCATTAAATTCCCATCTCGCCCGATGCCAGTCGCCCGTATATCACCCCGCATCGGAGAAAAAAAAGACGTGCGACCGACGTCGGATTCGAGCCATTACGTATAAAAAGTGGCGCATGGGTGCTTTTCAGCGTGGCCATATGTCACTATATCGACCGCGATTGCAGTTTCGGCTCGTATGTTAATAAAAAGACACGCAACCAGCCATTGTGTCGGCCGGCCGGCTTTACCGTACAATGCACGATAACTTACGATCGAACCATCGTTCTGCCGGAGAACGCGAAAAAATCTTGTTTCCACTTTTTCCCTGCCCGGAACGAACGATAAAGTTCGTTCGTATCGATGCCTTTCCTATCCTGTACAAATCGTAAATTCAAATTATTTGCGAACTTATATCGAGCGGTGCACGAGGGCGAAGTAAAATTGCCGTAACAGCTATACGTGTACCGGCAGGACATGTATAACTCTTGTGACGTACGATCAATGTGATATACGTAAAATATAAAAAAAATTTCAATTCCATGTATATATTTTTTTGTGAAGCGGACGATAAAGCCGCATCGATGCTCTTCTCATCTCCTCGAAATCGTAAATTCGAATTATTCGCGAAGTAATACCGTGTCCAACTGCGAAATAAAATCAAACATAGGAATGGAGTAGACAAGGGAAAACTTATCAGAATCGCCAACTTTGTATATTTCCCTCAAGAAAATTTACATTGATTCTACGGAAGGAAAAGATAAAAAACGCAATAAAGAGTTTACGCGGGATTGTCTTTTACTGCCGGAAAAATAAAATGTCGTAATAAATTCGCAAACACATGCATCGCGTAGTACGTCTGTCGCTAGTAATTACATCGAACAAAATATAATTTAGCAGTGTATAATAAAATAGCAAGTATTTTTCGTAAAGCGCATAAACAGTTTGGCATTATTTATCGATAAAATATTATTAATTACTGTTAACTTGTTAATAACATTTGTTTAAGTATTAAACTTTAACATATGCATGGTGTTATAAATTGGAATGAATTTTAGCAGGTTTAAAATATATACAACATTAAAGAGATTGCATTACTTTGACGTTAAAACAAATCGACAAATATGTAAGCATTTAAATTTTTAATCGAATTACTTGCTTTTAATTGAATCATTTTTTATTTATAAAATTATTCAAACAAAGTAAAATTTTATATTAGAAAACGGATATCTTAAAAGCTAAAAAGGAGGGAAAGGTGTAAAGTCTAGTACTGAATAAAGAATAATATAAAGTTTTAGATACGAGTTTTAGATTGCAGGATAATTTAATCAGTTTTAATTCGCCATGTTACAATTCCAGAACTTAGTCCCGCGAGGGTTAATCGACCTGCATACAAAACGCGAGCGATGCTGCGAGCAATTTGCCGTTTTTCTCGAGGCGCGCAGTCCGTTCTAATTTACAGAAACGCCCGCGACAATCAAAGTGCCGAGAGTGCTCCGGGCAAAGGAGAGAAATGTACTTTGCCCGCCGCTTTGTTGACGGTTCAACGGAGATTTGCTTTGGATCCGGGGACGGCGATCAATTTGGCGCGAAATTACGCTTTTCTAAGGAACACATTTCGCACATTGCACGACAATCTTTTACATTTCGCCGAGCCCGTTCAGCAAACCGTCCGTTTTTTCCCTTCCGCCGATTGTTCCGCGAATATTACTACACTTCGCGTTGTTCTCACAATATTTTCTTCTCGGTATTAATATTTTTTAGTTGCGAATATAGTAATATAGTGAAGCAGGAAATTGCGTGCATTGACTAATCCCTCGCGATATGTAGACAAAGTAGAAAAGTTTAGCTTTAAAATTGTGCTGAACATTTAGATATAAGGAAAAGAATTAGACCAAGCTGCAAATAATGTAATAAAATTTTCTTGTTTATTTAACATTTCACGTTGATTTTAGCGTCAAAGGATTTTCTTTATTTGCAACGCGTTCGTATCGAAACATTTGATCTTAAGGATTAAAAAAATGCGAAGGGATGTGGCGAGACCAATCGAATTTTCGCTAAGGTAAAATTGACTCTAAATTGATCAAAGGATACTGCACGTTTTGGCTCACTAATCTCGTTATCCCGTGCATACTTTAATGAATGAGTACTATACAGGCTACTCGCAATATTCGTTTAGCATATTATCTCGTAGCTCTCTCGTGGAGAATTTAAATTAAGAATTAAATTTAATCATAATGCGCGAACATAAAGTTATCATGGCATTATGAAAAATTTGTTAGAACTCCGTCGTAATCATTAAACGTATGTATGCTTTACATTTTTAACGAATTTAAATTTATCTCGTGTCTATACTTCATGAAAAAATCGTCAACCGCGAAGTTCAAATTTGGTATAATTTTCAAAAAAATATTTTTTAATATTAGTATGGAAAAATGCGTTTATGTATTTATATCATATTGTACATATATATAAAAATATTTATACAGCATTTCAGTTCGTAAAAATTAGAGGCGGATTTAAATTTACCAAAATTAAAAAAAGAATTTATATCGTTTTCAATCTCTAGCTTGCAGTAACGTAAATTTCGCGACGTAAGTTTCGCTAACACACGATAGTAGACTCTATCTATTTTCCTGGATCGTCTTCGTCTCATCAAGAATAAAATGAGACAAAATCCTTGAAGATAGAGTCTTACGAAACGACGAATACACTAATCATGCGCGAGGCATACGCCTCGAGGCCTCGACTTCGTCGTCACGGTGACAGGAAACAGGATTTTCTCTCGACAACGCTTTCGTTGCCGTGCCAGTGTCTACGTGCGCGGACACTATCGCTTTACGCGAAATCAGATTCCGCCACGAAAGCAGCTTACCGGCGAGATCGGAGTGTATACGCGTGTACCTATCCAATCAATTCCGTCGTGTGTACGTGTAGGGTGTTCCGACCTTCCCGTTAAGGACAGATCCGTCGACGAAACTGAAGCCGCTTTTTCCCGGTGAAAAACGTGACGCGAAGTTTAACTATGATATTAGAGAGCTACTTAACATGTAAAGCTTAAGTCTTCCGGCGAAATGTACCTCAAGTATGTACATGCATAATTAAATGAATTTTTTTTTAAATTTAATTTGAACTTTGACCATCCAGATATAATCGATGTTAGAAAATAAAATTTTTTTACATACAGAATTTAGTAAAATAGAATTTTCATAAAACATCTTTTTACAAATCTCCTTTTCATTTCATTAAATAGATGTCTTGGATTTCTGTTTTTTTTTATTACTTGAATTACGAATTATAAAGTTATAAATTCTTCTAGCTTTTCAACATTTAAATTAAAATGTCAACTTTTTGATTGCGTTCCAGCAAAAGAAGTAAATCTTACTCAGCTACGTTTGTACACATTGCATCTGTTGTATATCGGATTTTCTCATGTAAAGCCTTTATGCATGTATTAATTTCGTCTTCTTTAAGCAAATGTAACAAAGCAAATGTAACTGGAGCAACGGTACCGTCCACTTTCGGCTCTTTCTCCACGCGAAGATAAACTAATACGGCTTCGTCTGTATAAAGTTTCGATCTAAAGAACACACAAAACCATTTTCCGCAACCGGGCGAGCACGTAGACGCCGCGCCGGCGGTGTAATACACCGGTACAGCGAACGAGGCCTCGGGGAAGTTGACTAGCGCCGGGGATGCGGAAAGGTACTTTACCGGTTCGCCGTTGATGGTCCAACGTAGATTGGCCTTAGGCACGGACGGCCAGGCACTGCAGTTGGCAGTCACGTTCTCGCCGACGATGTAGTGCGAGGACAGGCCTGTGATTTCCGGTCCCCTCTCCGGAAGCGCTGCAAACGTAAATTTTCCGTGTGAGGACGTGGCGAAAGTTTTCCCATAAACCAGTTACTTTCCTCCGGTTAGACTCTATAAACTTTCGACTATTACTCGAAGTTTTCCGCGCCCCTACGTTCGTTCGTCCGTCCGTCCATCCGTTCGTTCGTTCGTTCGTTCATTCGTTCGTTCTATCCTTGTCGAGAAAATAGGATAAGGGAAGGAAAAGAATCAAAAGGGGCTTTCTCGTTTCGCAAGACGCGAGTTTAGTTTAGATGCGAGATGAATTTTTCGAGCGTCAATGATTTTCAGCACGACGAACCGCGATAAGGCTGCGCTGCACGTATAAGGCACTCGTAAGCGAAAAATACACAGATTACTCGTTGATAATTTATAAATGGTTGGAACAGCCTTTGCAAATAATGAATTTAACCTTTGAGCGATGGGCTGCGAGTTGCTAACCGTGAGATGGATGAGAGAGACTTTTCTTATTAAGCAAAATAGAATTCCGACAAAATAAATCAAATTCAGATAGGTAATTCAGCGAGTCTGTACACATCGATGATGAATAGTGAATGATGGAGCAGCGTTGAGTTTTACTTCGACATAAGTCCGATTATATATTATGGGCAATTTCGAGAGGCTTTCTACTTGTATTTTTCTTTCTTTTTCCTCGATCGATGCGATTCGAATTCCCATTTACTTTGCTGAAACGCGATCTTCTGGCGACACATGAATCCGGAATAAGTTTCGCGCGTTTTCGCGATCGCATTGTTCAGCACGAAGGGGATTAATTTTCAATTAGATCGAACACGTACGTGACTTTTCTCGATCGTAATTAAACGAGGAGTCACATTGAGGATGCAAATATCGATTTGCGTCAAATGTCACACGCGAATTGCACACAATGAACAATTGCGTAATTTTAAAAAAGATTATGGAGGTGGAAAAATCGGGATAATAATTATAATTGATACGAGCGTTCTGCAAATCCGCTTACGTGACAAATGAAATTAGGACGCAATGAGTAGAATCGATTGAAATGGTTGCGCTTGTGATCGCTGAAGCGAAAAATTACTAAATTTTACTCGCGTTTGACATGGAATACCGCGTGTGTTTACAACGGGACAATAGCCAAGAGCCATAATTCTCCGGGCAATTAATCACTCGGTGGACTAATAATTAAATCCAATGTGGTAACTGTTATGCTTTCGAAATACTATCGCGTAATTTATACACAAGTGTTTAATATCTGAGTTTATTATCTGAATAACAGCAAATTGAATATAGATTTATAGTACCTGAAGCAATTATTTTTAATAGAAAATCCATTTTTATACATTTTGTCCACTTTATTGCACAAAAAAAAAGAGAAATGGAGAATGATTTGTATCTTTCATCTGCTTCGTCGTTTGTGACGTCACGGAAGATTATAATCTCTTAATATTAAATTCTCTACAACTCTTCCTCAAATGTTATTCTTAACAATTCTCATACTCGCTAACGACGATTCGTTTTCGCGAGGTAATTGTAAGCCTTGAATTTTTCGCAATGGGTCGTCGCACATGCGTCGATCCACAATCAATTATCGGATTTATCGTGGACCGCTGTCGGTCGGGTGCGTGCTGGCGCGCTCGATGTCTCTAATAGCGTTAATTGGCACGCCGGATTATGAGAGACATTCGCGTTCGGGCGGGCGCGACCGAATGCTCAATTAAACATCCGCCCTGTTGTCCGAGTGCACGCGTTGCACCAGCACGTCGCGCTGCAGCTCCACGCTCCACCTCGGATTCGGTCCATTAATGCCTTCCGCCCTCTCCCGCCGAAATATCCGGGGCGCAATTAAAACCCAGAATTTCGGGGCACGTCACGCGCCGGGAATCCTCCGACCGTCGCGGTCGCCGCTGTCGATTTCGCGTCGGGTGAAACGAGAACGCGCGGAAGGTTGGAAAGTACGTGAAAGAGAGCATCGCGGACGAAGGTAGAAGGAAATTTTCGAGAGATCACGGAAAAGCACGTTGCCATGGAAAATTGAGACTGCCAGCATATGCCGCCAAAAGTTCTACCATCATAATTTCGGCTCGCATTAAGCTTGTAATGGAGCCAATTATTTCGCCGAGATTGCCGGTTTCTTCCGTAGAATTTCACTCATGATAACGAGAGCCGACCTGAATTCTATTAGGTTAGAAACGTAAAAGAAGAAATGGTCATTCAAAGCTGATAGCTATGTTGCTCGCATTTTTAAAGAATCGTTAAAAGCATATTAAGTCGTACAAGGAAGATTTGGCAAACAAACAGCTGAAACAATTTATAATTAATGAAGATAAGGTGAGTCAAGGAAAAAGAGTCTTAAAGAGATCTAAGATTTCATGGAAGTTTATACGATTCGCGGATGTATGCTTCAATAAGAATTTTTAATTAATTCCAGAAGTGAGTTAATGGCGAACTGAAATGTGAACATTTCTAAAATAAAAATGAAAGGAAGATAATAAGAAAGAGCTTGCGCTTTTAGCTTAATAAAAATTTAAAATCTATTTTGTTATGTGTGTGTGTAATGCGGTAGTTCGTTTGACATAATTTTTCTTTCGCTTTAGTTTAGTGTGTTATTGCCCTTAAAGTCTGCCGATTTCATGTTTGCGGCGAGTTGAACGTTTTTTGAAGTTTCGAACGTCGCGAGAGTAGTCGCGTCATCGATTTTCACGATGAATCGAAAATAATGCGCGTACCAAAATTTGGAAGGAAGGAAAAGAAATTTGTCAGGATTGCGGAAAGTTGGATAACCTGACGCTCTGCCAGGATTCGAGCATTCGCTAGCGCATTCGGCCGCGTGGAAAGTATTCCGCTGCAATAACTCCGCTGACAGTGATTTAAGCGCGTAATTACAGAAGGTTATTGCAGTCATGGCACAATTTTATATTTTCTTCTTTATTTTTTCTGAGAGTTTAATATGCATAATGACGAAATCTTATATATTATATATATAAAAAGGTTTCGCTGTTATGTATGCACCACATTAAAAATTACTCTCCGCTTCTCGCTACAATCGGTCGCATATGAATACACAGTTAATATAATTAAACACTAAACAATAAATGAAATATAATTTTGAGTGGCAAATAAATTGTTTATATAATAGATCATATAGAAGAAAAGAAACTAAGCATTCCTTATTGTTTGACATAAGCATATTAAGTCGCGCGATTTGTTCTAATATATCCTTACATAATCTTGTTTTATCTTATTAAAAAATTGCGAATTATAACGTAAAGTGGTACAAGCAGATCTAACAGCAATAAATAATGAGACGAGAGAAACAGGATTTTTTGAACGTATCGCACATCGCGAGTCGAAAAATTTGATTTTTCGCCGAAAATTCGCTTTCTACGTCATATGCTCACCCGTAGTAATCCCGGTATTACATCGCATCGTCCCGAACATTTTCTGGTATAATAATTTCTACGAGAGTTAGGTTCCTAATTGAGAGGGTTGTCGGGAGAAGATAGCTTGCTTTCATATTCCGCGGTAACTTCACGTACAAAATGAAATTGCTTTTTGAAGGCACTGCAATTTATACGGATTGCGAGCTTCGCGGCGTCTCTATAAGGCATGAAATGAATATTAAACTGCGGGCGATTTAATCCAATTAATTCGTCGGCGTAGACCGCTGTCCGCATAAATCTGTGTGAACGCGGACGAAAATATTGGGAAATACTATCGACGATGATAATCTATTCGCTGTTGATTTGCACATAAATTTTAAAGCAAAGCGATACAACGCGACGGCGCAATAGTGCCGAGATTTTAAGATTGAATATTATTTCTTCGTTAGCTGTTTTTGATACCAAAGAATGTCGCAGTGTTTTACCTCAATGGACTGCAAGTACATTGCAAAAAGGGTGTGTAAACTTACATGAACCGCGAATAAAAATGATTTTCAGTGTACAAATGCATGCATACATGTATTTGTTTTTTTTACATGCTTATTTTACAGTATATAATAATATTATACCATCTTACTATCTCTCACATTCTTATATCTAGCTTGTGAAAACAGATAAGCGTTAAGTAAAAAGTATGCTGCAAATGTTCCACAAATCATTCACATAGGTTGCACGTATTGTTTCGAAAAGCAAAGTGGCGCGCGATACGTGACGCGCAACTAATTGCTGTTGAATTAGGTTTACGTAGTATCGCATTCCCGACACAATATAACTCACTGACATACATTGATTTAATTAGCAATTAAAACTTTACGAAGGCACCAAGCGAGAGGATTATGCGTATGAATATATGTTTCTCGTGTTTTCAATCTCGTAATAAACATTACACAGCGCTTGTTGATTATCCCGACACGCGATTACGACACTGATGCAATACCGACTAATACTGTAAATTTAATGGATTATATATTATCAATGAAAATATCAAAATTTAAATTTATCGTTAATTTTGATATTTAATCTGTATTTTCTATAAAAAAATATATATATATTAATCTTTTGTTGATATCTGGAAACTAGGAGAAAATTCTGAAGACGTGCACTGCACTACATTTTTATAATCAAATTTGTATCTATTTATCGAGCTTCGTTTTGACCAGAATTAGCTTCCTTTCTTTTCCCTTTCCCTTACTTCGAATCTGCTAAATTAAGATTCAGCGGCAATATTTGTAACTCGATGTGTTCGTCTTATCTCCTGAATGTGGCGATCTCTTTGGCTTTCGCGTTTCAGCGAAATTCGCAGACCGACGATGGTTAAATTCGTATCCCCACAATACTGCATGTTGCGGCCAGTAGTTGCAGTAGCTTGTTTTCCTTGTAACCTTCCTCCCCGTCGGCATCCCAGCCCCGGCATTCCGCAGACTTGGCTGTAACACGCTCGTACGATCGTTGTCGAGGAAATGAATTTTCTTCAACAAGGGTTCTCTCAAGGCTCCCTTACGTTTCTTAGGTGAAACGTGTAAAGCGGGGAGGGAGGGACGGACTTCCACTTCCTAAGCTTAGCTTCCTCCCGTTCTATTTCGGTAATAACGGCGACCGCGCAACGAGAGATAATAGGTGGAAAGAAAAACGTAATGGGCCAAACAGGCGAACATTTACGTTTATTACGGCGTAAAATTTCGTATGAGAGTTCTCGTTGCGAGATAAAAGCCATCCTTCCGCAAATTTTGACGAGCGTCATCCCGATGTCGATAATGAAATGATTGCGGTCGTAATCGCGTCAGCCACAATACAAAGCTATGTACTTTTGTTATGGTTGTCGGAAAAATAATTTTTATTTAATTAATTCTTTCGATATATTGTCATAATTATTGATATAAAACACTCAATTTCAAGGTGGATCTCGCATGTTGATTTGATACTAGATAGAACCAATACGCGAACGCGATGTAAGATAACCATGAAGGAGTAAGGGAAACCGCAATGATTGCAACACGATGTGTAAATCGTCGGAGGAACCTCTGGTCCGCAATCTTCGCAATATATTTATGAAGCAAATTTATGGTTTGCTCGGTAAGATCTGGAACGTTCGTTCCCCTTTAATCCTCCCTCGTAGAGTCACTCTCTCGAGTCTCATACAAGGAATGCTCGTAAATCAAGAAACCACGTTACGTTCTCTATCGATCGAGCCCGTCGACAATCGTCGCGAGTTTTAAGTTTTGTGTTATACACTATAATTAAATGTCGCAACATATTTTTATCGAGTTGTTAAGCATCAATTATTTGCATTTTTCGAAATTTTTCATTATTCTGATAAAAATTGGAATTTTAATTTAAGAGAGCTTCATTACAAATACGTTTAATATTAAAAATTGAAAAATAATTGACCTATCTTTTAATTAACAAAATTTTTTCTTAACAGGTATTTTATATAATAGATAAGGTATATTATATTAAAAGTATCCTTGCGAGATGTATCCAGTTAATTTCAAGTTTACAAGTGCAATTAATAAGCCACACTTATCTTAAAAATGATATCGGTAATTTGTCACGGGAGCTGATGGTGTGTGACAGATCGGTGAACTCGCGCAATACGCTTTTTATCGCAACCAGTGATGATGCGTCAAAAGTGCGTCGGATTATCTGGATTCACCTCCGAGACGTTGGTTTTCTTCGTCTTTCTTCGTCTCGAGTGACGCCAGATAAGAGGGAGATATATCCCTGGAAGGAGCCCGATGTCGTTTCTCTCGGTTTTTCCTTCTTGAAACGATTCTCTTTGAACGGGGCTGGCATGAATATTTATGGCCTCATGAATATTTACGATACTCCAAGGTACGCGTGCATGCTGGAACGTCGTTATAACGTATGTACATAGATACGTACGTATACGCGTATTGGCCGGAAAATGGGAATACTTCAACGTTTTATGACAATGCACAAGATTAATGCGTTCAATGCATTGCGGTATCGCGCGATGCGCAATCGATGGAATGCTAATCGCCACATCTCATACTTGCGATATGCCTCGTTCTTTTCCTTTGGGGAGAACCAGTTATTTACTTAAGCGATTTATGGTTAGTCATACACCGAAAAAATCATATTCTTGATTTTAGAACAAAACCCTCTAAAGCTTTCCTCTAATCGAATATTCTAAAAAATTTAGAATATTCCCCTTTAAAAGTCTCCTGTTAAGAATAGTTTCTAAAATAATAAAGAAAATATTCTAAAATGCTACTTCGGTGATCGGTTAATGCGGGGTCAAATGACACTCGTGCTCACGCAAGCTCGTATATTGCTCGCGCTCCGCGCTGTAGTATACGGTGGTGATATCTGATACGACAGTGATACGTAACCTAGTGCTGTTCTTAAAAAATAGAAGAAGTGAAAGAGTGGCTGCTTCAGCATAATTTATGTGAATTAATCAGCCGTTTTGAGAGTAAATACGAATTGGAATTCTTGTGAAAGTATGTAAGTGTGAGTATCACATAAGTATCACATTTCATTATATTACAGTTACATTATTGAGCGGGATATTATGTATTTTGCTCCTTTGTGTTGAAATGTATTGCATGTTTGATTGTTTACTGTAAACGAAAAAATAAATTCAATGCGGAGATTGACAGTTCTCACGCAAGATTTGATTAGAGAACTTATCCCAGAAGTTGGCCTTCGGGCAGACTTCGAAGACAGCTTGTTAAATCTAAGAAAGAATGCCGCGTCAGGAAAGGTATATTATATAGTATCATGCATGAATACATGTGGGTAATTATTTATATTAACGGATACTTTGCCTTAACCTTAATTTATATATGTTGCAAGGATATTAATTAATGTACGTGTTTTAATGGTATGAGACCGGTAATTAAAACAAAGTAAACATTAATCAATATTCTTATAACATATATAACAAGGTCAAGATCATCGGCGATGAGATATATTATAGTATCATGCATGAATACATGTGGGTAATTATTTATATTAACGGATACTTTGCCTTAACCTTAATTTATATATGTTGCAAGGATATTAATTAATGTACGTGTTTTAATGGTATGAGACCGGTAATTAAAACAAAGTAAACATTAATCAACATTCTTATAACATATATAACAAGGTCAAGATCATCGGCGATGAGGAGGTATATTATAGTATCATGCATGAATACATGTGGGTAATTATTTATATTAACGGATACTTTGCCTTAACCTTAATTTATATATGTTGCAAGGATATTGATTAATGTACGTGTTTTAATGGTATGAGACCGGTAATTAAAACAAAGTAAACATTAATCAACATTCTTATAACATATATAACAAGGTCAAGATTATCGGCGATGAGGTGTTCGTTAACTCTAGAGAACTAACATTAGATATCAGGAACATTAAAGTTAACGCGTAGTTGTCATTTTGATGACCATTCTGTTTTGCTTTAAAAGAAGATATTTATTGGTATTTTTTAATGGTTAATAATATAAATGTATTTCTTTCAATATTGTAAAGAAGCAAAAATTATTAGCTTTTTACAATGGCGTGGCAGCTTAATCTTAAGCTATGCAGCCCTTTGTAAATTTTTAATAGTGTAAGTAAAAAAATTATTTTTGCAAGCAAAAAATAGCAAAAAAGTAGCAAATAATTTTGATATTATTAACTTTTTGCTTTGACTTATGTATATGTTTTTTTTACAATGACTGGATAGCTTAATCTTAAGCTATCCAGCCCTTCGTAAGTTTTTAATAGCTGGAACAAAAAAATTACTTTTAATAGCAAAAAATAGCAAATAATTAGCAAATTAATTCCATATAAAATTTTTTGTGTTTTGATAATTTGGCTTAGATAGCTTAATATACCTTAGATCGACATATATGTCGTATATTTTATTTCTCATTTATTAAAAAATTTAACTGTAAAAAATGTAGCGTAGAAAGTAATATAATCTAATATTCATTCTTGCACAGTTATTAACGGTTTATTTATTATGTGCATCGCAGGTTAATTAATAAAGATGTATTTCTATTAGGAAGTTTTTAATGGTAGCAGTAGTTATGGCATTCGAGCGAAATGAGAATTCCAGGGAAAGTACGATGTTTTAGTACTATTATCTTCGTGATTTACTTACTCATGTTTCAGAGAATCTGCAGTACTATTTTCAGGCTAAGTAGAGAAACATATAAATTTCCGTTCCAAGTAGTTGCCGCTTGGCATTTACACCGTTCTGGTTTTCTTCCTTGCTGCTCTGCTCGCGGGAGATCGTATTTCATCGGAACGATAACAACACAAGATTAATAATTTAGAAGTTTTATATCAAAAAATGATACGACTCAAATCGATTCTGATTAAAGTAAGAAAGTTATTACGCATTTTCGCATAAACGAAAACGTCAAGTCGGCACCTTAGAGATTTCTTTGAGTTTTATTTTTTATATCTGGTAGTCGAAATACTTTTTAGATATATCCAAAAAGTTGATCTCTTTGGGGTGAAGAATTCTATTGGCTGTATAAAAAATTTTAAAATAGGCTTCTAACTTCACAGAAGCGAAATATTTACCTTTAGTTGAAGCATCCTGGCGCTTATCGCTTGCTTTGTATAAGGGGAAAGTATCGGAACGTGAAATATTACAACTACAAAGCGCACGGTACGTTTACTCAAGGGTATTACAACCCCCGGCGTACCAATTGGTTCTTCAATCATTTCAATTTCCCGGCGAGCACTTCTTTTGCAACACCCCGGTGAAATTAATTTTCCCACTCCGTTTGTACCGAGCCAGTATAACAACATTCCTTAAATATATCAGATTCGCGTAGAAATGTACACTTTTTATACAAACGCCCCCCGATATTTAAATGCAATTTTACTACGTCATAATTATAATTTTTTACTTATTTTATATATTATGTTTATTTTATATTTTATTAGCCATTTTTTATAATAAATTTTATGCCATACTGCGTATTCAATTTAAATAGTTTTAAGTTTTAATAACTGCATTACGAGATGTACTAATTATTATCATTATACACGACGAACTAATTCGTCGATACGGAAACAGTAAATAATACAGCTGCCGATCCCTTTGAACGTTTCAAATTATCGTGTCTGATAGATTATTAGGCGACTATCTCATATATCGTGGATCTTAATATTCCAATAGGCAATGATACAGATTCGCGTACATAGCAACTGATTACGAGGCTGTCCCTTTGACCCTGCGAGAGCCGCTCTTAATCATAGAAAGCAATGTTACCTACATATCCGATTAAATAGTTTGATCTACACAGTCGCCCACATATATACGCAAATTCCGCTTAATGATCTTTATGAAGGTATCACGTTATCGGTCATCTACATTCTGTCGGATAATTTGTCAAATCTAAACATTCAAATTATTAAAGGGTGTAAATTATTTCAGAATGAAGTCATGTATTCTACGATCGTAGTAATAATTCCGCTATATTTTGCATAATATTATAAATTATTTGTAAACCTTGTTTAATCAGGTAAAGTAAAATTAATTGGGGAATAACTTCTCCGAATTTCGACCAACTCTGATATCGAAAGGTTTCAAATACAGACATGCCTTTATTTAATTTTTAAAAAACGTGACTCGCTAAAATTTGGCGAATTTTATCAAACCAGATCTCGATATTGTTGCATCAATTGTAACTATTCATAAGGATTTCATCAGAAAATGAATCTGTGAGGATTCTAGAACTCTTGCAAATTTTCACACGAAAGAAAGTACGTTCATCGACGTTCGGGACCACGGATTTCTGTCTAAAGCAACGATTGCGGGTCGGTCTTGCGGTTTATTCGAGCGGAAACATCGCGTTCAATCGTGGTAAACGCTTCGAAGAGATTCGGTCCGATCTTTTTTCCTTATCCTTTGTAGTATCTCCTTTTGCTATTTGTTTGAGAAAAGGAAAAAGACAGAAAGAGGAAGAAAGAGAGAGAGAGAGAGAGAGAGAGAGAGAGAGAGAGAGAGAGAGAGAGAGTCACGTACGCATCGCAAGTTTCTGCGTGTGAGTATCCCGAGCGTCTTTTCGCGAGCCGCCGCGCCGCAGCTCTACGAGAAGTTGCAAAGTGTACCGAAACGAGGGCGAATGCTAAATTTTCGCGAAAAGCTCCGTCAAGCTGTTACAAGAAGGCACGGCGAGTATGCGCCGCGTTTTTTATTGAACTCGACGAGAGATAAATTACAGGTTTCTGCAGTTTCCGAAAAAAACGAGCACTTTTAATAAACTAGTCGATCTTCGCAAATTAAGAGGCGAAGTTAATGTTGTCGCTGAATTGTAGTAAACATTGCTGAGTTACTAGTAAAATATATTTTAATTCTTATTATTTGACTATATTTTTAAATTAGTACCTTGATTGTTGACTAAACAAAACAATTAAATATCAGTTTTTAATTAAAAAATGATTATATTAATAAAGAATTATGAGATTAAGTCGAGATATCACAATTTATATTTCCAAATTTGTCTTTACTTTTAGCTAAACCTGTAATATTTGTAGTCACGTCTGTTCTCGCTTTCCTCTAAATACTCATTGTTTCTCCTGCTACAACAAATCCACGGAATACTCGTCGCAAATCGAGTTAATATTGGGAAGCAACTACGTCGGTTCGCGCTTAATTCAATCATCTCAACCTAAGTAACCTATGTTCCTACGTAGTGTCGCATATAGAGAACTATGCTCGGTCTACATCGTTACTTTCTATATAAATTAAATAGGATATATAATGGTATATTCTATCAATCCATGTATATACCATCGAACGCGCGAGCATGGCATGCGAGAAAAACCAATCCATTTCGGCGTATATTGCAAGATAAAAGATTCACATTATTTCTCGCTTCTGACGTCATAACTCGGAATTCGATGAAGAAGACCGGGACCTTAAGGTCCCGGAATCCCAAATAGGGGTCTCGAAATATAATCCCGAGGAATTCCGGGGCGTCGGGGGATCAGGTGCCGCGGCTATGCCGAGGTACATACACAACGAAATCCCGTCGCGCTCGCGATAAGCCGAGCGCCTTTCCTCATCAGCATGATAAATAAACGCGAAAGTAAATACAAGTGTACCGCGACTAGTGAATATCCCCCTTAGATCGAGATAAGCGCACCCGGAGTACACTTATCTGTCGCCGGGTACATAATCTCCATTCCTCCCGTCCCACCAGATGAGCTCAAAGTTTCTCTGCGCGCGCGAGAGAGAGAGAGAGAGAGAGAAAGGGTGTGGAGGTATAAAGAGAAAGAGCAGGTATCGTTATCATAGAAATCGCGATATTACGCAGCATATGGCCGCGCTGTATTAGTAAGCAGAAACGGGAGAGCGCACACCGGATTTCATCGTTTTCATCTTCCTCCTTCATTCCACGTTCATGTCACCCCGCGCTTCTCACCCCCAGCCCTCACCCTCGTCGACTTTCCCTCCCTTCGAACACCTTTTTTACATCTCACCCCTTACCTCTTCCCTAACGGCGGCGGCTCTTTTGTCGGGAATTTATCCACTCAGATATCGGCCGTGTCCTCGTAACTCTTGGATTTCCAGCCGTCTTTTCCTCCTTTTTCTTTTTTTTCCCCTCCATCGACCCCGCTGTCTCTCTTTTTTTTTCTATCTCTCTTTCATCCGTTTGTCGTCACCCCAGAGAGGTTCGAAAGTTCGATCTTTGACCGTTTGCCGTCGTTCCGGTCTTATGTTTCAACGTTTTAGACATTTCAGATTCAAGAGCTCTATTCTTTTTTTTTATATTCTTCCCTCTCTTACGTTCTCGCTCCGGTTACGCTAGATTACACCTCGTATTTTTTTTCTCGTGATGTCTTGCGGCGGCGAACAGGTTCTTTTTCTTCCACTGTACGAGCGGTGAAAATTTTCTCATTCAGCATGAATTACAATCTTCTCATAATTTTTAGCTTTTCGCGACATTTATTGTCGATCAGATCTTTCAACATGCGTCTCGCGTTAAATTTACATAAAATGTTAAATAAATCTTTTTATGCCAAAGAATATTTAATTATGTGATATTATCTTATAAAATATGGTATTATCATTGTCTACTGCAAGGATGAGAACGTAAAAAAGAATTACTTGAAAAACTCGGAGGGATCAAAGGGTTAATAGGGTGCAAATTGCAATCTTACGTCTTCGTTCCTACAGTTGGTTATACCGGCTTCCTCGGGTTCCATCTTGTCGAACTTTTCTTTCGTCGGTCTTGCTTCTGTGGCCCTCGGTAGAAATTTATCCACTTACTTATCTGACGTACTGAAGCTCCAAGGGGAATATCTTTCTTGTGTGTAGCCCCGGTCGAAAATTCAATCTTTGACTATGTTCGACATCTTTATTACTTCCAAAAGCCTTCTCTCTATCTTCGTTGAAAATTCGCGCGGGTATTATATTAAGGTAGGAAAAGAGTGCGCTCTCTCTTTCTTTCGCGGAATGAATATTGCGAGGAAATTCAATTCGACACATTTTAGGTTTCATATTAATTTTGCAGATTTTGCAACATTTTCATGGCACGTTGCTGGCACGTTATTTTTCATAATTATTTTGTAGTATCTACACGTGCCTGCGATACATAATTTTTTGAGTTTATAGAAAAATCAATAATTATTATTCAGAAATAAATGGTCCCTCGTAGGATATAAACTTTAAGAAAGTGACTTCCTCGCTTTAACTCGTTTAAATTCTGTTTCTCAAACTTTTATTTTTTCCACTTACAAATCTTTTCTATTTTATGACATTCAATTGTAATGACAACGTTGCATAATATCTTTAGTGGTTTAGATTTCGGAAAATTTCGCGAAATTATCGCAAAGCCTGGCCAGATCGTTCCTTGCCTGATTTTAATGCAGCTGCCCAGAAGTCAGCATGAGACGTATTGAGGCTGAAGCCCAGCGTGACTTGCGAGCTGGCTTCCCTTTGATATCGCTTTCCCTCGTTCTCTTTTCTTCCGCGGCGTAAGCTTTTTACTCGCAGAATTCTCGTCGCGCGGGATGAGTCTGGAGGTTATCTACTGTCGATTGACCGGTTCTGGCAGCACGCCAAATCCTTTTGGCCGTCCTTATGCGGCCTAACGTCTCCCTTTATCTATCCCTCTTTCTCTCTTTCTTTCCCTTCTTTCGTTTTTCGCACCTTTTTCACACCGTTCTCATTTCTTCTTCGATCCTGAACCGTCTCGCCATTACTTTACTAGCGCCTTTTCTTCTTTTATCGTTCTGATGCGTTCTCTTTGTCACCACGCGCTGTGTTTGACGGATGCTTTCTTGTTTTTCCCTGTTTTTCTCTTCTGTCTTTGTACTCTCTTCTCTCTTGTAATTTTGTCTCGAGAGTCTTCTGTACACTTTACTTTCCATTCCGAAAACGCTTTACTCTTGAGTGTCTCTGGGAGAGACTCGAGCTAGACTCTGAGGTTTGCATTTCTGCCGAAGAAATCAGCTGAAATCAGCTTTGAGAATTCATTAAATTAACTTATTGCAATTATTTAAATTTAATTTGCAGCTTGCGAGAAAATTAAACATTTTTAAATCCTATTTTTCAATAAAAGAAGACGATTAATACTTGATTTTGATATCATATAAGTGACAAAATGTGTAGTTTTCATTATAATTTGTTCTGAGCTACGATTTATCTGATCCAACGTATTATAATTTGAATATATTAATGATTTCTGCTTAAAGAGATGACCTCATCTTTACTTTTGCAATTAACGATATCTCGCAAGAGTCATTTGAAATAAATAATCTTGCGCTCATTATCAGAGTTTCAACTGCAAACGGAGTCTAATAGATTTTCCTGTGATTTTTTTTGCGCGAAAACATTGACGATTACATTGATCCGCTATCTCGATCTAGACCAGCGCACACATTTTATCTGCCCCGTTCATGTCGCAAAGCATGTGACAGATGACTACTATCAATCAGCTGATCAGCTGATCACCTGAGTGTAGTAACGTGATAGCGTACGTCCCACATAAGCAACACACTTATACGCTGCTTTCTTTAATAATGGTGCGCATGCTCCGGATTTTTGAAACGCTATAACTCGGCGAAAAATTGACGTAGCGCGACAGAAACAAATTTTCTGTATTACGCGCGTTCCGTATAGATGATTCTTCAAAATATACATTCTTACTATGATATATATGTGTATATATATATATAGAATGCTGGATTTTGAAATATAGAAAAGAGTTATTGATCCATTAAAAAAAAGACCGTCCATTTAAAATTAGATATTATAAATATCAGCGACTGACCGATTATCTAAAACTTTTTATATAATTCTAATCGTTAGTTAATGACAATTAAGAACGCTAACTAATTCGAAAAATGGCAATAAAAAATGTCATTTGTAAAAATACTTACTGTTACTTTTTCTGACTTAATTTCTTTTTCTTTTTCAGATCAAGTGATTTAAGTAACGGAAGATCGTCATATATATATATATATATATATATATATCGGCATCGAAGTACCCATTGGAAATTCTGTCTCATCATTATCGAAGGTAAGCGATCTAACAGACTTGCTTCTGAGCGCCGGCGATCGTTCTTCGGCTCCTCGTCTGCGATCTAAATTTCTTTCCGCCATCCACGTTTCACATTACTGCCGTCTGGATGGTCTCACGAAGAAAGAACTCGGGCTAGACTCGGGCATCTACTTTCTTTTTTACTCATCGCTCAAAGCCACGAGGATGCTCTGACAGAATCTGCCGGTCAGGATGCATCGATAAGGGCTTTCCACGTAGCTTTCCGTAATTCCCATCTAGTGTCGTTTATCTTTTGCAACTTGTTTATGGTTGCGCCTTTTTGAAATGCCGCCAAGATACCGCATGCAAAAGTTCAATCGATTGGAGCTAATTCTGATTAATTACTTTCTGCTATCAGTGAGAAAAGAAAACAGGCAGCAAGGTTCTGCTCGTTTACTATTAAAATAAGACATATTATTGTCTCATATATTATTAGAAAAATAATATGATAATTATTATATTAAGCTCTGTTTTAACAAGTTTTTAGTAATAGTTAAAAAAAAATCATTAGCGAGAAAATTTAGCTTTGATCAATTAGTAAAGATATAATATATGACAATTTAACGTATTTGGATAATATATAAAATATGAAATATATAAAATTTTACATGAAAATTCAATTATTTTAATATTGTTGGGATGAATTAAATCTTTCTTTTTATGTAGCCGCAATGTTTTAAAATATCTCAGAAAAGACTATTAACTATATATAAAAGCACACGTGTATATATATATAATAAAAAGTTAAATATTAATAGCGTTCAGCTTCATTGCATGTCTCTTTTGACAAGACTTCGAGAGAACACTATAATTTCACTGATTCATTAAAGTGTCAGTGGTTTAATTATACCATGTTATTCGGAATATCTGCATTATCCGTCTTAACAACTCCAACTCCATTAACTTAATGGCATAAGTCCGGGGATAATTACAAGTTGCATAAACCTAATATCGGTGCAATATCGTTAGCTGATCTCATCTGATAATGCGGTGATAATGACGTAATGATTGCACGTTACGCTACGAATCAATATCACATATCGATTATCAAATTATACGAAGCCATTCGCAAAAGCTGAACAGTATTAGAATCTCATTACGATGTCGTACATTGCGTTTTCGTTATTGCCCGTGGTTTGCGTAGCATGTACTTTCGGTAACAATATAATATATCGTTCGGTTATTAGTTACGCAAACAGAGCTGGTGTAACTCCACAGCTAACTAGTGCCTTTTGCTGAATTAATTCAGTTCTTAATCTCTGCGTATCTCGTACAATTCCTGTTTATCATGGGGATTTAAATATTCTCCTCTGGAAGAGGAAATACTGGAGCCACTCGAGACAGCGAGAAGGCGCAGCCGGAGGAATATTTTCCGGCGCGTAAAGCTAATTAATGGCGCACGCCGGTCTAATTTATCGCGGTGATACGCGGCGGATAAAGCGGCGAAAGAACGCGGCGTTGTAGCGTATCCGCATTTATACTCTCGTTAAATAAATCCGCCCGACCCGGAGTTCCTACGTGGCTCCTAACGTGCTACGCGAAAAGCCCGGAAGCCGCATTGCACGCAGGTAAATGGTAGATTCTACGGTTTGGCATGCACACGCGGTACGTGCTCCTGCCACACTTTTCCTTTTTTCTTCAGGGAGAACATTCAGTTATATGTGTGTGTGCGTAAGTTAGCACGAACGTTTTCACGCGAGTTCTGGGGCGAACTTATCGGCGTGGTTTACTTATAAAATTTCGAGCTGCTGTAATGGGGCAAGCGAGCGAGCATTTGCGTTGAGAGAGGTGTGGTCCACAATAAATCACATAGCAATGATCCAATAATTTAGTAATAGTGATAAAAAAAATGCAATCCATTGCAGGACACGAATTTCAAACAAGATTAATATCGAATTAATTAAAGAATGGAAATAACAGAAGCAGTGATCTCATCTTGCTCGCGAATATCGCTAATCGCGCGCTGCATTTTCTTTATGGCATATCTGGTAAATAGGGTAAATCCCTATACCGGTTCGTTACTTCCAATTTTCGGAAGTCGTGTTTTCTCACTTCGGAATTCGGCGCTTATTGCACGATACGCTTAATTAGATACACGAACCACGAACTCGGGGATTTCGTGCGACGGTTATACCTGCCACGTGGACCGGCGACGGCACGGTTTAATAAGGTCCACCGGAAGTTGCTTCGCAATTTAATATTCAGCCAAGAGTAGTAGAGGTGTGAGAATACCGTGTATACGCGGAAATGACAATGCCCTGTTTGAGCAGGAAAAGGGAACGAGTATAGGTCGTACAAATTAACTTGTTCGAGAGAATTACCAAGTAGTAGCTGGGCCATGAGGGCATCCAGCTAAATAAGCGATGCACTTTAACCAAAGATTCTTTTTTTCTCTCCGTTTCTGTTCGCAGATCGTGTGAACATTCGTTCGCGCCTCTCTTCTATACCATTTCACTTTTATCAAAGTTATAATAATTATATCATCATCAGTTTTATCATTATTATACATGCTGTTGACATTATTATTTGTATAATTTTTTCATAACAATGTCAGACAATGTGCCATGAGAAAAATTTTTTATTATAATGTAATGTCAAATTTGATGAAAAAAGTAAGAAAATCACGTATGAATTAACTGAATGCATTTGTGAATTTATGGTTAAAAGACCATTGATAAACGGATAATGAGCAGTTCGGCAAACAATCAATGTAAATTCTTTGCGATGTAAAAACGCAAGACTGACGCGTGACGTTAATCTTTTAATTCGAAAACAATGGTCAACCAATTTTTTATTGATATACAGATAGCGATTAACTCGTCACTCCGTCACGCCGCAAATAACTTTTTCCGACGATGGGCAGCTGGCTCGAATTATGGAGAGGGTTAAATTGGCATTTATCGAAACGAAATCGCGCGCAGTGTACTCGCGGAAGTACTATCGGCTTTAATTAAGCAATCACGCGTCGGCCACAAATGATCAATCCGCGTGCGCACGAGTACGGGGTCGTTTCCCCATTTTCTCCCGTTGCCCCTCCGCACCCGCCTTTTCGAGGCTGATTTTCATTAGGGCACATCCTCCACCAATCGAGTAGGTATCCGTAATCAATTCGCGAGTGCAACGAGGTGCTCGTAGCTCGTCGTGCGTAACGCCTGCGTTTGTTGCATCAGAATAATGCGCTTTGCCAGAATTAAACTCAACGCCATTCCACGGGCGCACTTTCGATATTTTCGTCTTGTGTTTTCCGTTAAATCTTTCGTTAAAACCACCGGTTTGTCACGTGAAGATTTAATAACATCCGGACGTCGCGTGCATGGAATAAAAACCAACGAACATTAATTGCTTCTTCGAGCGTTAGTCCGTTGTTGATCGTCTCGACAGTGAGCCGTGAGTTCGAACGCGAATCGAAATTCAGCACGATTACAAAAGCTGCCCGATTATCTGTACGTTATTTAACTGAAGATTTGATCGTCCGAGTATTGTTTAAGAAAATACTTGGACAGAGAGAGACATGCGAACGGTAGAAAAATAGTTGGAAAGATTAAAAGGTTAAAAGAAAAATAGTAGAAAAGAAAAATCGTTGAAAAAATTAAAAGGGAGAAGATAGATTATTATATCTTCCTATTTTATCTTCCTCTTAACATTATTACCTTCCAATTAATTCTAATAATTGGGATTCTATATAAGAGTAAAAGATTGAGATATTTAACGCACACATGGAATTATAATTGCGTTTAATATCAGAATGGCCTGATCTGCTGAATTGCGACATAATGGGAAATTGTTCTACCTATAACGAAAATGATCTTCCGACATTGTCTGCGAGCTATCGATCGACTGTATTGTGCGTGGCTGACATTATTACTGTACATGCTACTGAAATATATCGCTAATTAGGTGCCACCGATAATCAATAAGCACGCGGTAATAATTTATCATAAATTGTCTTTTTGAATAATGGATTTCGCGACAATAATTTATGCTAATTCGTCTCCTTATATATTGAAGATAAAATCTTTTAATCTCAATAAATTATTACATATTATTTCGACGTAAAAGAATCTTCCATTTTACAAATTTATGAGAGTTGCAAAATATTGATATATCTGGATTATAAAGATTATAATGAAAAGTGTTATTGATAAGAAAAACAGCGCGTTTTGACATCAATAAATGAATTTAAGCGCTTTGAAGTGAAAGGAGCCCCGGTTTTATCCGACTTGCTTCTTTTGTCGGTTGACTTATGTTATCGAGGGGACGCGAAAGAGTTGGCAGAGTGTCGCGGAGGACGAACGATCGAGAGGAGACCAAATCCTCGACGACGTCTCTCATGTATAATCCAAGAGTTTGTATCTTCTCGAGAAAACGCTATTCTGCCTGGGTATGCTTTCCAGATTAGGTATTTCTGTTTCTACATCTGCTATACTTTCACATCGCGATATCCTAACGAGATTTTTCAAATTACATGGCCAAGATAGCGCCTTGTAATATGCGCGATGAAAATTGTGTTATATGCATTGCGCATTTCATATGCATGATTAAAATTAAAAAATTAATCATGTTAAAATTGGATAACCGAATACAATGGAGCATTTCACTATTTTGTTTAATTTAACTAAAACTACCAAGGGAGTCAAAATAACTTGTTTGATATTATTTTAAATAATTTTAATTATTATTCATTTTTCAAATATCACAATTTCTGAAATTTTCTCTGACTTTTATTGAAATATACAGGTAATTAATTTCATAAATTTGTTTTCTCTTTTTTTTATTTTGACCTCTTCGGTATATAGACATAGATATATAGGTTAATCTTCAGTAGTTCTATAATGTTAAAGTTTAATTTAATATCTCGGATGTACATAAAGAAGTAACTTGTATTTGCTTAATTTCTCAATTGTCTAGTTTCTTGTTTCTTAATTTAATACTGCTCGCTTTTAGGTATATTATTAATTAGCGTGAAATTAATAGCTGCTATAACAGTAAAGGGCGAGTAGCTGTTCGCTATTCAGTGTCTAATACAATAGACGTGCTGAAAGGAGCATTTGCTCGCAATGTTTCCATTTGGATGACTTTTTATGACCGCAGAAATGTGAAGAATAACTAGTAAATCAGACACAGAAAGACGCTTCATTAAGCTGCTGGCGTTCATGAGGATATATGCATTTCCAACCGTTTTATACATTTTTTCTGGATGCCCCTCTTTCATATGTTGTTCAAATACGCGTACGGTTATATGTACTCTTCATTATGAGAAATATCAGCGGCCCCAAAGGGTATAAAGCGCCGCTTCCACGAGAGTCGCGCTTTTCGCAACTGCATAAATTATGTTCGTTTGCCTTGGTAAAAATTTACCAAGGTAAATGCTCTGCGTATGAGTGATATTAAATTCTTATTCGCAAATTGTCGACGAGATGAAGCGTACATTTGACTTTTCTTGTCTTAAATAATTCAGCCAAGTACTTAATATTAACAACAACGTGAAATCTCTATTACCGGTCGCGTGACGATATACTTCTCGCATTTTTCCGAATTAATAAAAAACAATTTCCACGCCGGCAGCAGCTGGCAGATGTAATAATTGCTCCAACGCACAATTTTCTGTATTTCTCCATAAGATCTCGCGCAATATTCGCGGAATTCATCTCCGAATAATATTTTTGCTGCATGCGTTGCTTTTTTAATATCGCGCCGACACAAAGGCCATTTACAAATTACGTGTCTTTCATTCATCGCAAAACTAATCCGACGCGGAATGGTACGCGGAAAACGTTCCGGGGGCTCCCTTGAATTTTTTCATTGTGTTTCGGAAGCAGTCTGCGAGCTCGCGCCGTTTCAATTACTTTATGCAAACGTCGCGATTCCGTAATTTTCCTCCCGTATCGATCAACACGAACCGCCATCGTGTTTACGAAAACTTTTTTCTCGTTACAGGCCGTATTTACGTAACTATTTTATACATCGCAACGAGTTGTATTTTCGAAAAAAATTGACGCACATCGATGTACATCGCTTAAACAAAAACGAGCCTTACATAAAAAAGATTTTATTCCGTTCCATTCAGACGTCGCCAATGGACGACTCGATCAATTTCACTTCGAGTATGATGTGAAACAACGCTCACGAGAAAACAATTGAACGGCAGTCACGGGATGTACAAAATCTGCATTCGACCGGCACGATCGTAACACCTCGACATTTGCGCCAGCAAGTTCAAACTCGAGCGAATCGAAAGCCGAGATAGGCTCGCTCTCGCGAAAATATTCGACGGGACAGGTGAATTCGTTTTTTTTTCTACTTTTTTTGATGATGCATCGTGATAAACGATGTAAATTTTGTGTGTGTGGAGAAGGAGTTCCTGTGGCACCTTTGCCACGGACAGAAACAAATTTCGTATAGTCGACAGGGCTCGCAACTGGAAGCCCGTTCTCTTCGCAGTTACGCGTTCCTCTTTTTCCTCTCCGGCCAGTTTCCGTTTCCTCTTTTCCCTTTCTCTCCCTCTTTCATATCGTTCTAAAACGCTGTACATCTATTAAACAGATCAAATAGTCGTACATATTTTCTTTTCGAAAATGTTTACTTAAAATGATAATTTGCTTAACTGTATCATATAATAATGTTCGCATTTTTTTCGTTACTTTAAGTTGTAGATAATTCGTTGAATTCCTGATATAATCCTTAATAAATAAAAGAAAGTCTTTGAAAGACATAAATTTAAATTAACGCAAGTGACAATGAAGTATCGGAACTCAATGTTTAAATGAAGAATAGAGTTATTTCCGAAGTCGCTCTCGAGCATTCACTGTTTTGCAGATTTACAACCTCACCGTCCAATCCATGATATGGCAGTTTCGTCTGCTCGATAGGTATACAGTGTTTTATCCTGGACATGTCTCGTCACTCGCGGGAGATTTACGTAGCCCCGGTCAAGAATCGAAAGCCGCGAGCGATAGCCAGAATTGCGGACGCGTTATTTTTTCGAGGGAGCCTATTCATCGGTACCTGTCGTCCCGAAACCGGCTTTCACGTTGCCGGTGAAAAAGAAAAAGGGACGCGTTCGTATGGCGACCATTTAATCGATCTCGCGGACCGCGAACGGAGGCGTTTGGCGAAGATAAATTTCGGCGTTGATTGATTCTCGGTACGATAACGATGCCACCGGCGATAATGCTGTTTCCCTTCCGTGGCCCGACAAAATCGAGCACTGTGCCGATTTATTTGTTGGCGATTTCATTCGCGTTGCCGAATCGGGCAAATTAGTGTCGCCCAATGCCATTTCAACGAGGGGAAACTTGATAAGCGCAGGCGGTCGCGTATTTTACGTGATTCGTGTATGAATTATAATGCACATAATTAAACGATTAATTGAAACATACAGATTTAATGGCGGCCGAGAGCGGCGGAAACGCGAACGAAATCAGCGTAAGTGTATTATATTATCGTAAAATGTTCGGCTGGCCACGCGCGGCTTTTATCACTTAATTGCCTATTAATGTTCAAATTATTAAAATATAATCGTGCGAAAAGATACACGCATTAGTGGCATATTTTTTTCTTTTTTAAATAAATTGCATTAAATTTTTTAAACCTATATTTATAATTGATATCTAAATAATACTTTAAAAAATGATATTTTATGATAAGCTGTGTGCTAACCACTGCGTACTCAATAATAATAATATAGATTAATTCGAGGAAAATTTAATATTTGACATAAGACATAATCCGCAGATATAGCTTTTATTGCAAACAGAGAATTATAATAACAATGTGATCAAGTTTTTATTAAAAGAAAATAAATCCCACGTTTTTTACGGACTTTGTGATGACACAATTGCAATATTACAAAATATCGAAAAATATTGTTATTGAATGTATCTCGTTTAATATTATTATATATATATGCATAAAACAACAATACGGCCGAATGCGCGTGTAATTAAAAAGTATATTTGAGTGGGAGAGCATCCAAGACACGAATTAATGGCGCAAGGATGTGCGGAATGGTTGGCGGTGCAAAACCGGTGGACAACTATTTTACAATAAAACAGCACGCCACACACGCGGGTGTTACCGAAATAGTTTATCGCGCGCATGCAGGTATACATAAATATTCCATAATGGCAGATATTGTTGGCGGTAACTCAAACAGGCAGGCAGGAGTCTCTATTGGGCTTTCATGAATTAATGAGATGGTGTAGAATTTTATGTGTAACAGGAGAATATATATATTACCGCATATAATTACTGATTTATCACAAAAAAGTTAGTTAGGGAAGGATTGAATCCATTAAAAGTAATTTCGTGAGCTACTTTTAATCGATTTACAAGATTTACATAATTTGGTATGATGGATATATTTAAATAACGCAAATATATGAAAAAAAAACTGAAACTCGCGTTTCGACGAATAAAATCTAACAGTAATTGATTTAATTCTGTGTTTTCTACATTGACAACGACACGATATCTTCCCGGTATATAACATGATGTAATTAAGAAAGAAACAGATGCTTACAAATCACCGTCAGATTGGCCGTCTGATAAGTGGTGGCGAAAGACGGCGCCTCGGTGGAGACTTCGCATTTGTATTGGCCGGAGCTCTGCAAGGCGAGGTCCTTCAATCTTATCCATCTTTGTTCGCCGTTCGGTCGTGTCTGCGGGCAGAAAGAATGCGGTAAGGTATTTGCTTTGCTAATGGAGGATTTTTGTATCGGGACGTGATATTGTCCTGTAGCGACGGATCTAGACTCGGATCCCACTCGTAGTTAGGGCTTACTTACGATTGTGTATGTGCACGTGTACTTCGTGCGCACCCGAGACAATCAACGCTTGATTGTATTGGGCGGAGTAATGAAATTTCCGAAGATAACGCGGAATTCAATTTTTCGAGTCAAGAATGGTTACAGTAGCCCCTGAGATACGTACACGTCTTCAAAAATTCAATATCAAGATTGTAGTTACAAAGCGACAAATTACATGTCAAAGACATGCACACAAATTACAGATGCGCGATTGTACAAAGCATTAATAAATAGGAAAATAACATTTTGAGAAAATACATGTTCTTTACACATCAAGATTTTCTTCTTTTATCTACATTAAAGTAAAACTTTTCATAAAAGCAGCACTGAAAGATTCTACATCAGACGTGCTTATGCTTTTTTATTTCTCAAAGCTTGCACGGTTTACGGTGCACGGTTTATATGACTCTCTCTGACCATGTTCAAACAGTTGTACATTTTGCAGCTGGCTCTTGACAGGGTTAATTAGACTCGACCTACCGCATGTCTCTATCTGTCACGTACTCGAAGAGTCATGTCTCCGCTATCGGAACGGTGACCGTGTTGTCTTCGCGGGCTATGCATCGCCGTTCTCCACGTGCGACTTCATTGCGAGGTGGGGAAGGCGCGGGGACGTTTGTGGCTTATCGATAATTCATGGCCCGTTACCAGAGCCCGAGATATGGTCTCGGTTGCTCTCGCATTAGGTTCGATTAGATACATCCGCGGTCCAATTAGCTCTCCGCGATATGCGACGACGAGACGGGCGCGACGATGCGGGGAGTTCCTTTCCTGTCCTATCATTCAACATCTATAGGAAATCAAGCGTCCGTATCGATCACCGAGCGCTGACTCGTTCGCCGGAAATGTCGTGCACCTCGACATGCCGCGATGCCGATACTCGCTAGTTGCGACGTGATCGATCATTTGACATTGATCTGCGACTATCTCCGTCGGATTATGAATATTTAATTCCATGGTGTGCGGGACTGAAAATCTAATTAATTTTTAACTCTGAGATCTTCGTGTAACCCCCTCGTGGCGAGCTCAAATTCGATTATGGCATAGTAATTGTGTTATCCAAATTTGATTAGAATAATTGAGGATAAAATCTAATTAAAATCGAATTCTCCGGATTGTAGATCAATTTTTAATTCTGAATATGTTCTTGGGTGGTAGAAATTAATCAAATAAATGAAATAATAGCGCCTTATTATGCTGTTATATTTAGATTGCGTGTACATCGGGTACGTCTGTATCACGATTTTTAATTCTTCCATCGCGCATGATTCGCAATGACTCTCGTACGGAGGGAAGCGGATTATCGACGCAGCCTCTTTCAATCTCGTCGTTGAATCGTTGATCGCGCGGAGCGGTGCCGCACCTGGCTCGTTGTCGCACGTCCGATAAAAGCCGTCTCTTTCGTAATTTCCGGCTACATTAACGGCATCTCCGGTAGTCGCCTCGTCGATCTCCCGATATTCTGATAATCCACGCAATCTCAGACGCCAAGGAAAATTGCCGTTGGTAGTGACAGGCAGCCTCCACCCTCGATCGCCGCGCGCCGGTCCGGATAGCTCGCGGTGACGGCTAATTAAAGTGAATTAGGAATTTCAGCCCGTTTGCCATGATAGGAAACTCTTTGACCAATATCTCTGTGTATATATTTCTTTATTATTAAAAGCAAATCTTTTATATATTTTTTATCGCAATCGTTGATTGCCTTTGAAATTGGTTAAAACGTCTTTTTTTTCGTAGATGATCTCTATGATATCTCTAGCAGTATATTAAAATGTTTACAATATTTGTTCAGCACTCAAAGTACTAAAGTACTAAAGTACTAAAAAACGGCAATTGGTCATAGATAATTTATTGCTCTGTTACATATGTCATTAGTTTTTAACCATGTAATTCTACAATTTGGAAATAGAAGAATGACCGTCCGGAGCTGCCAATTGTCGTCTTTTACATTTAGCTTTTCGAAAGTATGCTTACACAACAAGCACAAGTCGTTGCCTAATTTCACTCAGTGAACTTCTCAGTTCGCGTTTACGAGAGGCGCCTAACGCGCGCAAAAGTTTCGAAGTTGCATAATGCGCATCCTGATGACACGACAGGATAGATTACGCTCGTAAACCGTCGTGGAAGGAACGCATTACGGCCGCGGAAACCGGGAGGAAGGAATACTTCCGCGGGATGACGTTGATATTTATCGATCGTTTTAATTCCAAGTTGTTAAACTGTCGCGTATATGAACGCATTCAAAGAAGATTGTCGATCGTAAAGCGATGGTGCTTTATTTAACGATGAGAAATGCTCAAGTCCAGTTCCTGGATTGTCTGCGAGAGTAACTCGCGAAAAATTCAGTCATCTCTTTAATAAACAGAAGTTCTTATGTCTGAAGTGGCTAGAGGTATAACCTATTCTTAATGTAAATCCCTGCTCAATTCTCTTCCCTCCCGAGGAAGGAAGAATCGCGTTGCCCTTTCCCCGGAGTAAAATCCTCTCGGATAAAAGCGCCGCGCGATTGTACACGCGCGCGCCGCGGTAACGACTCGGTCGAAATATCTCGGCGTTACGAACGTAAGATGTAATTCCTCAAAATGCGCGGCGGAGCTTACATCGTGCATTTCGGGAAGAGCAGCGGGATTTTAAACTTCGCGGGCGAGTGGCGTTGCGTCGTGATGATTCGCGTCTTCTGGCGCTGCTAGTCGTAAGTGAAGCGAAAAAAGAAAAAAAAATAACGAAGTCGACGGGGACTCGCCGGCGTAATTTCCTCGAGGTAATAAACTAAAAGCATCTTTCCCCGGCTGCATGCTCTTCCACCGAATCTGCCCACCGTCTGTACTGGGCTCGCCTCACCTCGCCACGGACGGCTTGATTCACCTCGGCTCGGCACAGCGTCGGTCTCGCTCGCTTTCTCTGTTCGGGAACAAAATTACTTTTACCGGCGGATAGAAGCTCGAAATAATTCGAGGGACGAGCGAGGAAGCGAAGTCGGAGAACTTAGGCAAATTCGCTCGGAGCCCTCCTTGACTTCGTCCTTTAAGTTTCGAAATTGTACACCGCTCGCGTATTAAGAGAAGGAGTGGGTTGAGGGATGAGGGATGAGGGATGAAACTACGCCGGTCCAGATCCCCCTTGAAATAGGATACAAGGAGACGAGGAGTCGTCTCGAAGTTTTCGACTCCCTTGATGACACCGCGCTGTAAAATTAATCGCGCGGAGCGAGATTTAGTGGCGTGCTTTGTGAATGACGAAAGTATCACCCGTGCTAACCAACCGATTCGAATTACGACGTTCTCTTTGTCTACGACCATTGATTAATTAATAATTTCAAGGTTTCTGCCTGAGGATTAAAGGTGTTCTCGGTCTCTGAAATAAGCCAGCCTTATCCAAGATATTCTCGTGGATTATTTTAGCCAGAACTTTTCAGTCACCTTTCTTCGACCAAATTTTTCAGATGCTGACGATAAGGTATTCTTAGCTTCGGAAACGAGGTGCTTCCTCGACTTTGACTTCGTCTCCATTTGTCGCGTTCTCTTCGCGAAAGTCCACACGGCCGAAGTCGTTGCTCTCGGAAGAAAGACGGAGAGAAAGGGTTGAAAAGGAGAGATTTGCGATGCCTCGTTATCGATGTTGTCAAGTATCTTTCTCCCTCTCTCTCTCTTCCTTTCTTTCTCTCTGTTGTGTGCTCCTTACCGGTCGACACAATTCGCTGTTTTCATCAATTGAATCTCGCAACTTCGTCTACTTACTTTTGTCGCGATCCCGAAGGAGGCTCCAATCTTCTCGAGAGATAGACGGAAATTATACAAAAGGTCGCGCAACAATCAGCCTCTTCTCGGGAGGAGAGAACTGTAACGGGGGGAGAGGTGGTCGGTTGGTTGCAGACGCGAAAGTTTTCGAATTCTAGATAACGAGATGTTGATTCGCAACTTCTTACCGCGGCTGCAAGTATAATACCCGGGGAGGAGGGAAGAGGGAGAGCAAACCTTACTCGACTGGCTGCAACGTCCTCGCTAATCTACGTCGCCGAATAGAACCTCAGCTCGCTCGACACAGGAAAGATGCTCTTAGGTACTTTCCGGAAAACGCGAGCGCCATAGTAATTTGTCTTTTGGCTGCACGAGACGTTATTAAAGCGGAAGTAGTCGTGGGCGAGCAACTGCGAACGAGCAAAGTCATCTTCTTGTTACTATTCTCGCACTTCCGATTCTATTTTATCATCTGTAGTATTATTTTTTATAATTTTTTATTAGTCACATCAGAGGAGAAGATTTTTTAATCGGTTATCATTTTTACTGCGACTTTTTTTTTTACAATTTCGTTGAAAGTATCCCTATTTAATCTCGAACTATAAAATAATAAACTATAAAATAATAGATTAATATTTAACACGCATTAGGTTTAAAATGGAAAATATATTTATCTCTCTTTCTACATAATCCCTACATCTTGATGCAGCAATTTTGGATCGTCGAATCAGACTTTCATTACATTTCAGAATTGATCAGAAGCTGATATTCTTCTCAAATACCGCTTTTTAAGTATAAACGGTTTTCAATTGAAAATCGATTTCAATTAAAAATTACCAGTTAATTAAGCAGATAATTATGCAAATATTCATTTACGATATTCAGCTACTTTTAGCTCCGATTGCAATCTTTCTCTCTCAGAGAGGGTGAATTAGTGGCTGTAATACCGAAACACATCGTTGTATTCTATTGCGGCGTAGGATAATTACATTTATTTGATTGTAAACTCGAATTCCTTCCCTTCGCGGTTCTAATGTGCCCGCGCATATATACAAAATCAGCTTTATATTCAATTCTTTTTATTACCGTCGTCAATGTGTCTTCCGCCGGCATTAATGCGAGGAATACCGTTTCCCTCGTGTGCCGCTTTTTAAAACGTACTTACGACGTACCCGTCTTACGGAGAACCGCCGAGACTACCGAGTTACATGGCGCGTTAACTTTGAATAACCCATAAACCGCCATCTCTCCGAATCTTTATTCCTCGCGATGAGTTTCCACGGATAAAAGTCGCGCACGAACGAACGTCACGACAACGGCCGTTAAATTCCAGCGGCCAGCAATGACGTATAATCGTCGTGTAAGACCATCATAGGCGAACGTTAATCGCACGAGTGCGCTCGCAATTATATTCGAGCGGACTGCACCGACCGTCGGATTAAATACAACGAGAATCGTCTGATTCGACAATGCACAGTCACCGAGGAACTCGACGGAGATGTGAAAAGGGAGACAAGCACGTCCTTTCACATTCTCAGGATACATCGCGTACGTTAAGCGTTAAGCTCCAGTTCATTACTTTATAATTAGATACGACTGCTTTCAAGAAAATTGCAGAATACTCGTGGCGAGAATGATGAACGGCTGAAGAATCTCGTCCGCTAATCCGCGTTCGTGACTGATAAAAAAATCGCGGAGGATAATGCACCGTGAAATTCGCATCCGTGCACCTCACGCGCGCCGCGTGCGTCCCGCCACGAAGATATTCATCTTCTCCATTCACTTTCATCTTCGTTGAATTAACCTTCCCGCGGAATCCATTAAGCGCATCCAAAACGACGACCATAGACTCGTCGCTTAATGGACGGATATATACAGACGTGTAATGGATGTTGTTGGATCTACTTGCTCTCAGTGGGAACGAAAGAGAAAGAAGGAGAGAGAGAGAGAGAGGGAGAGAGAGAAAGAAAGGCAGAGAAAGGGAGAGAGAGGGCGATACACAGGGCCTTTTTGCATCCCTCCTCGCGATCGGCAGAAAAATCGAGCGGATAAAACTCCTACGTGTCTTATAGAGATAATCTCGTGCACTTTTCTTGGGCGATGTTAAAACAGGATAAAAATCTGACGCACCATCGCTCAAGCCGCAGACAACGCAATTTTTCGTCTCTTGTTAGTGCAACATTTCGTCCTAGAGTCGCGATTATCGCTAATCGACCGCCGTCGATTTCACGATCGTCCCGTTAATGGGCGGTCGTGAAAGTAGCACTCAATACGCCGCAATATACGCTATCGTGTTGATTGTGCGTCGCGACAGGGGGCTTTCGGAATGCAGGAGAGGACGGTTCGTGAATAATACAGGCCGCTTACGGTGGCGTTGTTAGGTTTTACTGCCATCGAGCTGTCGGGCGGCGATTTATGGGGCGGAAGATCGCGGCTCGCGGGGTCGCGGCAGATTAGTCAGATTGTTTGGAAATTTTCATTGGTTTCCTGCCAACCGAGGAAGCGAAGGCGGAAGAGGAGGAGGAGGTCATCACCGTTGCCGGGTACCCTGGCGCGGCGCGAGTTTTCGATCGTTTCCTGCCCACGTACCGGCTGCTCGGAAAGTCGCTCTATTTACGGGCCGTCTTAAGTCGCACGCGAAGCACATGCAAATGCCGTGCGATAAAAGAATGAACGACGCAGCCCGGTTTCCTTCGGCGGCGAACTCGAAGAAACACGGCGGCGCCGTGTCAACGTCGTTTCCTCGTTGCCCGTTGATTTATACTCCTTTCTTAGGACACGTAGCGATCGGGAGAATCTGCGATCTTTCGTCGGTAGATTTTCACGATTCACATTATTGAGTTTTAAAGCCGAATCCATTCGACTAAAGTTCATTAAATTATCTCTATCACTTCTTGACTCTGTTATTACTTTATGTAATTTTGCTTAAATTGTAGTCACTTAAATTAAAGCAGATTTTGGACTAAATAAATGAGCGACTCGTCACCAACCAAATATTGTGATAAAATATTGAAATTACTAGCGACACGATTATCTTATCGCGTTTGTGATATTTGCAATCGATGCCGACATTTTAATGATAATTAGACGTATTGTACGAAGGCGCGGGAAATGGAATAGGTTAATTTTGTTTTATTCCGTAGTATGACGAATATGATATGCTCGCTTTCTATATCAACGCATGCTTGCGCTATCGCTATTTTAATACAATCGCGGTTGAATATCTCTCTTTCTTTCTCCTGCACTTCCTCGATGAACGGCCGCGACCGTATCTCGATATGTGACACGGTCGAGAGAACGGTAATGCGGAACAGCAGCTGCATACAAATGGGGAATTTCGAGGGCAGGAATGCGTTACGGCTTAAAACGGCTTTCCATTCCATTAGATGAATCGCGCGGATAATTAATGTAGTTACGGTCACCCATGATATTCAATCCGCGGAAACCATAAAGCCGCGGCCGTTTAATGTTGTCCAAGGATGCTGAGTGCGTGTGCGTCCGGACGATAGTCACATTGATACACGTAACTTCGGCATTGTAATGGTCTTCTGTCAGTCCTTCCATATGTCGCGTATATTCAACTTTTTTCTATTGTAAACTTTTATACAAAGTTTGCGTGTCATGTCGATCCGCAGGAAAATAAGGCTTCCTTAAAGCATGAAAGAACAACGTGCGGAATGACTGAATTCAAATGGATAAAAGAAACTCGAAATTTAATCCTTTATTTTGATAAGCATGCAAATTTTTTGCATGTTATAAAATTTTGCATGTTATCAATGAGGAATACAACTGGTTTTTGACAAACATAGAAAGTAGGATCTTAAATCCAACTTCCGTACCGGATAAGACGACGAAAGAATTGGGTGGTAAGCGCCGCCATTACCTGGTTATTCTCCCGCATCGAGAGATATATCTCGCAAGGCAAAGTTCTGCCGGAACATCAAAAATTGGCGTGTTCCCTCGGGGTGGGAGCTAAATCATTTAAATTTCTGCGCAAACGACCGCGCGCACATGCGGGCGGAACTCACAAAGAGAGAAGAGAAAAAAAGCGCGAGGAAAGGGTATTATCCAGCTAGCGAATCGCCGGAAAGTTTCGCATCGAGGGTGATCTCGCTCGGAACTATCCTCAAACTATCGTCAAACTATCGTTGCTACTGACCTTGTTTTCGGGTCGCGCCGAGTGTACGACGTGCCGAAAATCTTGCGGAAGTTCGCCGCCTCTCGAATGTGTGCATTCGACAAAGGAATCTCCATTTTAATAGTTCTGTTTGCTTTAGATGTTGCTACGCCGAAGTGTCGGTGGTTCGTTTCACGGATTTGCTCCATTGACCGAAGATGTTCACCATTTTCAGCATTATAAGCCAAAAGTCCACCAAAAATGATTATTAAAAATGGAATATAATTATATTTTATATAGTTATAATTACACTTATAACTATAAAATATAAAAACTTAAAATATAAAATTGTATTCTATTTTCAATGATCATTTTTGATGGATTTTTAATATTAAAGAAAATAATGATACTTTATAACATTATATTAATATTATATACGTTTGGCTTTTATTCAAGAAATTTCTAATTTTATTGATGTAACTTAAGTTTCTAATAAAAGTGAAAATTTCATCGTTTTTAATATTTGTAAGAATGTACATTTGTGGTTTTCGTTCCTTATGTTACGTTTTAACTTCAGATTATTACGACGATGTCAACGATCGGCAAGTTGATGAAATTTAAAATCCTCGTTAGCTAAGCCGGGGAAATGTTTGCACGCGATATCGAGAATGTCCTCGAAGAGGATTTACATTTTTATTTCCCGATACTACAAGCTCGTTTTTGTTGATGGGGATTACCGCCGATCGACGATAGCACGTGTAGCGAAAATTAACAAAAAAATTGCGTGTTGACACTGTCGACAACACTTCCGGAGTTTCGCGTTTTCTTCTTTTATTTGTTTTGATTCTATACGTTTACGATTATACTACGTGAATATTTCGTAAACGTTTAATTGACTCGCTTTATTTTATACAAGCTGCGTAAGTTAAATTTTAAAAAATGTTATGAATTTCAGTGAAATGCAGACATAATTTACATGAAATGCACGAATTTTAGCAGAATTTTTAAAAAATCCTGATGTTAAGCTATTTTTTTAAAAATAAATAACAAATAATATAAAACATGTGAGTCGGATAAATAAAATAAAATAAAATAAAAATACAAGAAAATGTCATTTAGTAAAATGTTTTCGCATATATTTAGCAAAATTTTTCAAACTCAACTAATGGCATTTTTAAAACAAACGATTCAATTTAATCGTATCTAGGTATAAAAATTGTTTGTCGTATTCGCCAGAATTTATTTTACTATTCGCGAAGCTTGACCTCGCGTGTATGTGTGTTACATTTCGCGAATAGTATCCTACGAGATGTTCCGGCTCATAGACGAGAGGAGAGGCCGGTGAATCCGGAACGTCATTTGTAGAATATTGGAGTACAATCTGGTGGATTGCATTCTTCGAAACATTCGATCCTCAATGGCGAAAAGACCAGAAATACGAAAGCGAGAGAGAATCGAAGACCAGTGGAGATCTCGGAAGAAGATAACGTACCGTAACACGAAATAGGCTCTGAATCCGCTTGTGTTCCTACCAATATCACATTTGATATCAGAAATATTTTCTTTCTCGAGAGAGAAGAGAAAAATGCATAAATATTCATTACGCTACAAATGTTGCGCTTGTGCTAATTATTTCCTATTCCTAATAATGTAGTGGAGGAATTCTTTTTATCTTGATTGACGTTAATTAAAGATAAATATTTTTTATCTTAAAGATAAACTTTTCATATTTGCTTTCAGACTTGATATCAGATAATTTTCAATTTGCATTTAGTAATTTTACAGAGCTCTTGCTTCCGCGAATTTTTGTAAACATCCTGAAAACAGAGTAACCTGTGCGATATGCACGTTTAATACATGCCGTAGTAAGCAAATAGATAAATCAAAAGAAGAAAATATCCATTATCGCGTCGATACGTTATTCAACGTCTTTCTGCGCTCTCTCTCTCTCTCTCTCTCTCTCTCTCTCTCTCTCTCTCTCTCTCTCTCTCTCTCTCTCTCTCTCTCTCTCACTCTAGTGAGATCTCGTTTCCAACGGAGAATGCCGACAGGCGAATCCACATCAGGATATCGAGGATTCTAGAGAAAATGATGTATCCTCAGATTCAGCGTACAAGCTCCTGTCTCTCCATCGACAAAAGGATGCGGCAAATGTACCGCGATCGGGACCGATTCTATCGAGGATGTTCGTGCGTTTAATCGTCGTTGATAGAAGCTGTCGTAATTATACAATGGTGATTGAATTTTACATTACGTACGCGGATTAATTCACAATCGATATATCTCTAAAATATAGACTAGCCTCTTTAAACTTTTTGCGGGGTATAAATTAAACATTAAATCGATGTCGCCGCTTACAAATATGTGAAAGAACACTTTTAAATACTGCCTTCGTTTTAGGGACACCGCTGAAATAAAAATTATCACATTTCTGGACTTCTGGAGGTTCTAATTGAGGTTCTTTTAATTTTGTAATTGTCCAGCTGTCTGCAAATTTAATTCAAATTTTTAACGCTCGTACGCAATTACAAGTAGTAAAGACGTGTTATAATCAGACGGGATGTAAGTAGAAACGACCGAACATTTCGCCAACCCCAAGGGAATAAGTAGAAATGGTTATACTATGATCAGACCAAACAAGGCAATAAAATTAATATTGGTTATAAACGTATTAAAAAATGCTCGTGTATATTCTTATTTTATTTAATACAATGTTGCAAAAACACTAATATCTATTATCTTAATATTATCTTTTTTCATACACTTGCTGTTATCGATTTGACTGCGTCTAATACGATACTATCGCCACATAAAGGTCCATTCAACAAACTGCAATCTCACTTCTCTTTAATGAATTTTATATAAAGATATCATACTGTTGACTGACAGCCTATTGCAGGAAAATGATAAATTCTCGCCTCATTTACAGCAACGCGAGCTTGCTGTAAATTAATTCGATTTAATACAATCTCAAGTCATGGTTTAATTATAAATCAATATTGAAATTAATTATAAATATCAATGTAGTAAATGTACTGTGCTGCAATATCTTGGAATAGCCAATATTATTCTACAAATTAAAAATAAGAGAAAGAAAATATCATATCGGGTATAAAAATCCGGATCTAAACAACAATTTACTGAAAAATATTTCTGGAATACAATCTCTTTTTATTCTGATATCAATTTCTCTCTCCTTTTCTCTCTCTCTCTCTCTCTCTCTCTCTCACCGATTATCTTACGTGTATAGATCTAGGATCTTCCTTTCATTCTAATTCGCTTTCATCTCAAGTTTGATAACGTTGGTTTCCTCGTTTTTGTATATATCGATCCTTTTCATCAATGCATGACCTCCGACTTGGTTATATCCGACGCGACTCTCATCAATATAATATAATACGAAAGACTATTCATTGAGTTCCTCGGTAACTCCGCTTTCCTTTTACCGGCCCCCGGAGGAGTTCCCGGCGACTGACAGCTTGCACTGGGGAGCTTGCGGGGAAAGATGATGTAGTATCGCGGCAATGGTGGCGGCCGCGGGATGAACTCGCGCCTCATTTGTACCAGCGCAAGAACGCGTCTGGATACGCTGCCCGGCACGTTTTGCCGGTCGGCCGGCCGTCCAGCCAGCCAGCCAGTTCTGGGAAGATGAATTACATCGGGACGTGATGGTGCCGTCTGCTCACGGTCGCGTCGCCGATCAGAATCGCGGGAACTTGTGTACGGATTCAGACACGTCGGTAGCTCCACCCGGTTCTCTCCTTCTTTCGTTCGTCTTATCGAAGGTTCGCGTGCTCTCGAGCTTTTCATGTCCCGATACTGGAGCTAGGGCGAATGAGGGACACGAGGAAGTACGAAAGGGGGGGCGAAGGGAGATGGCGAAGGGAGATGGCGAAGGGAGAAGATTGATTGCATCGAATCCCACGTACAGTCGGCGAAAGAAACCGACAGACGGGGTGCTGAGTTTCCGCGCGGCGTTTTAAGGAATCTCGCTTGCATCGTGGAACGACGGAGGGGGGAGGATGTTTCCGACCTCGAAACGCGTGAATAGTGATGAACGTTTCGCTAGGTTGGTGATGGGGTATCACTTGTTCCACTTCCGGTGGTACCATACGAGAGAATTACGAGGATGCTCTGAGATAATTAGGGAGAAGGCGGAAGAATCGAACCACAGCTAATCTTCCACGATCATTAATTAATGTTCCTCGCTATGATCTCTATCCTACTTGATTTACCATATATTTTCATTATCTTTTTAAAAAATCTCTACGCAGCAAACATTACAAGATGCATAAGGATATATTTTAATCCTGTATCTTGTATCAAATTGTGCTAGATCAAGTATTATATAAATTAACGATACAACTTAATAGTACAGGAATTTCAACAAGCAAACAGAGATTAAGGAACGTACCTCGACTTTTACACCAGGCCGGGGGAATATCTGGGTCCTCTGGCTGCTATCCGGCAGATATCGGAAGAACTCGTGGTCATCCTTGTACCATTTAACTGAGTAAAGGTTACTTCCACCCAGTAATCGCCATTCGCACCTCACCTCGATCGAGGAACCCACCACAGCCTCTTTTGGCATCTTAAACTCCACTTTGATATCGCTGCCCGCTGAAACACAAATAAGAATATAAAGTTTAATTTGATATCACGATGAATGAACATACATATTAGATGTTACGAATTTTATGCGTGCTAAAGCATTGTAAAGCAAGTTAGCAGTAATGGATCTTCACAGATTTTTTTGTTTTCGAACTCCTCTTTCTTTCGATTAGTGATTTTCGCAACAACATCATGTACTTTCTAATATACGGATTACGTAATTGAGAACGACGAGTAATCCAGCTCTCACGAATCGTATTCCTGAGTTCGTTATAATTCTTGATCACGAATAGGGCTGCCGATCTCGCGTGGCGCACAGTTTGCGCCATTTTCGGGATTTTCATTTCGTTAATCCACGTGCACGAGAGACGACGTTTGGAATCCGCAGTCGTTTCGCAATTACCGCCCGCGTTTGTCAGCCGAGAGCAGGCACGGATGGTAAAAGGGTGGCGTGTGTTAAGCGTGGGAATAAATACGTGGTTACCGGAAGGGTTAGACGTTCGCGCGGCGGGGTCGAGGTAAACGCCTGTGAGTTTCGTACACGATCCGGAAGTTTCCTCCGAAACTCGAAATAAATGGACTTAGCTGCGTATAGACAGGTAGTAAAACTTGCATAGAGTTATATTGCAATATTGCAGAACAACATTTCTCGACTGGATTAAAATTTTCAAGTTTAATCGAAAGGTGAAAAAAGTGTAATAATTACAGGTAGTATCTGCAGTAAGAAGATAATGCGTAATTAATGTAATACAAGAGGAGAGAAACGCGAGTTATGTAACATGTTCAGTGATAGATCCGCAGTAATAAATCGATATCAAATGTCGATCAAGTCATTATTTGCTCGTTTTTCTAGCCATTGACTTTTCTCTTTTGCATAAAACAAGCTCGACTTACATATATTTAAAAATAACGCTTCTCAAACCAAAAGCAGATAAATTTTACATTATAGTTTTAACGCTCGATAGTCGATTATTTATTGAAATTGAGACTTGATGCTGCATATCAATTATCAACAAAAATGATTATTAAAAATGTTAAGAATTGAATATGTTTAATATGTAAAGAATATATATATTATACTAAAAGCATGCCTTCAAAGATTTGAAAAATATGACCACATTTTCTTGCAATATTAAAAATGAGATATTTACCTTAGGATGTAATTATCCCATCTAGTAGCATAATGATTAATTTTTAAATCGCGTCATTTGAGAATACGCTGCATATTCATACGAATAATTACATATCGTTTCTCTTAATTCATTTACGTAATAATCACATAATGCCATCGTTACTAGTAAATCATTATCGACAATTTGGTCCAAGTGGCTTGTGAATTACAATGAGCTGTATTGAAGTAGTATGGCGAATTTGTTCGGCTGTACGGAAACGTCAATCGTACGTGGTGAGAAAATTTATTTACTCTACGCTAGATCGCCAACGACCGCATATACATAAATTCTGGCGGATAATGGCTCATAATACTACGGCAGGTATCGAGTTAATTTGAAAGGTCAAGCGGAGTCGGTCGCGCATGAGAAAGCGAGGCGACGATCACGAGGCGTGTTGGGATTAAGTGTGGCGGCCGTTGTCGTTAAAGATCCATCGAGTGGAATGCCGAGAGACCTCGCTTACTTTCCGCATTTGCTCTCCCGGTCAGTAGCCGCAATTTACAGTCGCGCGTGTTAATATTTAATGACGCGCGAATTTCGGCTTGCGGATTAAGGTTTCAAAGAGCGAGCCGATCTTGTAAATCTCTCGCGTTTTATGATCACGTGTGTGCGTGTGATCTCGACGCGGTAGAAAAAAGATCTTAATGTATCTCAAGTAAGAAAGTCGTGCGAAATTTTCCAACGCCACCTCAACCGACTTATATGGATCTACGTGTTAAAATGTTTCGAAATATTGTTTGCGATTAATTACTTAATTGTTCAATTATTTCTGTTGAGGACGTTATGAATTAATATTTTTTATAAGGACCACAGAATTTTAGTCAGGGAAAGCTCATCTCCAGTTCGATATAACTGATGTACATGTATACAGACTCGCAATATACGGAACACTATACTGACGTTCGACGGGACTGACCTAACCGTTGATGTCACTCGCAGCTGCTTCCGATGGCGCGGTTTGCGTTTCGCGACGCGTTTTCGAACGCGCCTCTCCGTCACTGCGCTTTCTCTCTTTCTCTCTCTCTCTCTCTCTCTCTCTCTCTCTCTCTCTCTCTCTCTCTCTCTCTCTCTCTCTCTCTCTCTCTCTCTCTCTCTCTCTCTCTCTCTCTCTCTCTCTTTCTCGATATCTCTCATCCGCGCGTCGTCAATTTCCGTCGTTACAACGACCGAGTCGTTAACTTGCCAATGGAGTTTGACATCTCATAGTTGAGACTGCATCGCGAACGTTTCCGTGCCATTTATCAACGGCACCTGGTGTATTGAAAACTGTTTCGATGCAATGGGATGGGCGAGAAGGAAGGTGCCAAAAGTGTACGGAGTCATCGATTTTAGTTACAATACGTTTCAGCCGAGGAGAATTTTAATCGCGCACAATGCACGTGTGATCGTTATTGCAAAATGAAAACTTCGGTGATATAATTTGGATAATAATTTGAATGATAATCAGATTTAATTTAATTTCTCAACTTAATTTTATTTCAAAGTTACGATTATATTTAATCATAAATATTTCCCGCTCTTCGTAAAAGCACCAAAAGAATATAAGACTCAACGGCAATCTTTAACATATTAAGCTACGAATGCATTTAGGCTATCTGAAATTTATCGAGCGGGCACTTTTTATGATCGTTCTTTGCGAAGATCTCCCGCTTTCGCGAAAATGAAGTCAGCAAAAGAGAAAGCCGCGGGACAAAAGCTTCCTTAAAATGCGCTCCAGTGCGACGACAGTTCGCTATCCGCGTTCTCAGTCGCGCAGTTGCCATAAATCCCATCCTTTCCCTCCGCTATTCGTTACTCCCACGACAAAGACAGCACATTACGCAAAGGAATTTGTCCAATTGTCTCGATCAAAGTCACCTCATATTGCCGTCGGGTTCCGTCTGCATTCTGGACGCGATGGCGGAAATATTTCTTGCTCATCGCGAACGTTAAAGCTAAGTCTTTCAAACTGTGCGGGTCTTTCAAGCGTTTCCTTTTCGAGTGTCTGATCTCTGCCGGATTCCATTCAAGTCATGCAAGACTCCTCTTGTGAATTGAAATCGAATGTCTCGGCTACTGTTTCGCCTTTGCCGACAACCCTCGTCTCGCGTCCGTTTTCCCATTCGCATGAAATTTATCTCTAAACAAGGCATACATTCTGCCGTGAATGTCTAGATTTGCGATTTCTCATCCGCGAAGCAAAAATATTGCGCGAAATCAAAAGCGTTTGCCGATACGATCTTTCCTTCCTCTTCGCTCAGCAAAGAGAAATGATATTTCTGACAGGAGAAGCATTTCTGTGTATTTCGCATCATCGTTTTATCTACATGCTGTTGCTCTGATTTTGGAAACATAGCCGCGCATACATGTGTGAATAAGATATATTTTAATAAATTTATTCATTTCATTAAATATTTAGGTGCACCATGTATTGCATCTTTGACGAATACTTTATAATGCATTTCGCATCAAATATTCTTTCTTTGATAAATGAATCTTCAAATAAAATTCTGAAAAAGCAATATCCGCTCGAATCCAAGTAAAAGTATCTGTGCATTAAAAGCTAATTGTAATAGAACTCAAAATAATTAATCTCCTTCATAACTTATATGTCTATTGCCTAGATATTTTAACTGATTTTAAGTGGGACAAATTATTTTAGAGATTTTTATTGGAGCATTATGTGTATCAGGTAAACTTCTCGGAAATGTACGTTCACGTACGCGGCGCATAACAAGTCGCGTTGGCAACGAATAACAAGCTCATTCGCCCCTTCATCTCCTTGCTCATAATCACCGCTCGTTAACCGCGCGAGAAAACGCCGTGGCAACTCAACCGAATTCCACGGGGTCCTGATTGCGGGCGCTTGTTTTTCCGATTGCCAGCCGTTGCCCGCAACCAATTTCTGTCCGGCGCGCGCGGAAGCTCCGTAGCAGCCTGATTCGGGGAGAGAAACGACTTCCGGCTAGCTCGCCACCAGTCGAAACCTCATTACCTCCCAAAGATTGCACGCCCTTTCTCTAAGGGGGATGAGGGAGAGGGATTGGATAAATAAAAGCGCTTTACGTGCCTTTCGCGGAGACACAGGACGGCCACTTCAGCGTGTTTCCCTTTGTCTCCGGATTATGCAAACGCGACTCCCCGTAGCAAGTCGATGCAGCAGGGCGCGCCGCTCGCTTGACTGGGGGGGCCTCTCGCAATTTTGTGGAAGAGCTGCTCTTTGAAGTAGATGTAAACGTGAATGTCCTTTTTAGGATGGCGCGCACGAAAAGAGTTCCGCCCGGAAAATGTTTTTCCTGCCGCCCTTATTGTAGATTTCGCACGATTCTATTCCGTTGCACTCGGAGGAATTTTGTTGATTGACCTAGAAATACGGGAAATCTCTGGGTTATCTCGAGAAAGATACGGACGTACGTTCCTCGTCGTGAAGCGCGTTTCACGAGAACGGACTTGACTCCGCGATATTTAACTGTTCGCGAAAATTTTACCCGCGCGCTCGTAAATCTCGCGGAACTCTCTTCGTACGTCGCAACCGCTAGCGTTATTTCGTGGATATTACGCCGCGATCTGTATATAAGAAGGTAAAGCGCCTTTTACAGAAGTTCGGCTCTTTACTTTTCCCCGCTTTGATCGAGCCCGAGGCAATTTTGCCCGCGTAAGAAGAACGTGGTAGAATAAAGCTGGCCTACTTCTCGTCAACCGCGGCCAATGAAATATATAATCTCCTCTCGTATCATAATACAAGGGATGAAACTGGTACTTTTCTGTTCTCTATACCGGGATCTTCGTTACCGCTATCGCCATCCTTTACTTGATCCATTAACGATAAAATTTTCTTTTTTCGCCCGCGAAGTGTACGATGAGCGTCGTGTATACCATAATGGCTTGGAACGCATATAAGCGAATGCGAAACAGAACCTTTAGTTGCCCCCGAGGGTTGCGTTATCTCAAAGTACATTTAAGGTAGTTATTATCCGCCATCGCGCAAACTTGGATCATAAATGAGGCGCTTAACTCAAATATGCTGCTGCAGCAGGAACGTATCTTTTTAATTCCCCTCGCCTATTTTCTTTTGAAGTATCTATGCTACGGCAGCAGCCTTATTTTTCTCGGTACTTTTATAAAACCGTTATAATGAAGTTATACAGCATTTCTTTCTGATTAACATAGAAAAACGAGCAGCGCGCGTATTTTTCACCTTTCATAGAATAGTCATGTACATTTTATAAACAAATTATAAGTTATGTAATAAATTTGAGGCAATTTCGGCGAGTCAAGTTGTTGTAAACGACTGAAATATTACAACGCTCATTTTCTCCGTAATTTATCGCGCGCCCAACACATTTTTGTCTATTAATTTAATTTCTTCTCGTAACCGTTCGCTATTAAGTGAGCTGGTGCAATAACTGTAGCACGTAACATATATATGTTTCTCACAAGCTCATAATAATTTTTCTAAGAAGCAAGTGGTATCGTTTACAGCGAGAAATAAAATCAACGGCGCATAACGGCCGAGAAACGTCGAGGTGCCATTAAAGTACACCTTAATGAGGAACTAGCCAGGCGCGCTTAATTAGTAAATCGGATTTACGTAATCCTGTTTGTACCGCGATCGGAAAGAAACAAGGCTCCAGAGGCTCCTTAATGAGATTGCCGCGGAAAAACGTCGACCCGCGCATTTCCCTTTCTCCGATGCACTTTTTCCTTCCTCTCTTTCCTTGTGATACAGCTCCCCTATTTTCGGATACACGTTTCCGCCAATTTATTTCTCGCTACTAAGTAAAAAAAAAAGCGAAAATAGGTGGTCTCTTTGACACTTTCTCCACCTCTGATATTTGATGTTTTTTCCGCTTCGAGACAGAGAGAGAAAGAAAGAGAACTTTTTTGACCTGAAAGCTCACCAGTAGCCTTATAATCTTGGTAGCGATACTAAACTCACGACGCGGTTCGCCGCTGGTTTGTATTATGGTTTCTATCCCTCGCCAGCCGCGAACTGATGACGGTGAGTTTAACCTGTTGTTATTACCGCGGAAAATCGAAAGAGCTTAGAGCGGATTAACCGCCTTTTTTTATCTCCCATCTGCTACGGTCAGGTCAGCGGTTGGTAACTACGTCCTTAGTCACACGAATCCGGTTAGGAGAATCCGAAGATGAAAACCGCAACCGCGTTAATAGCTTTCAGTAGACCGTTATCTGATTTTTATCGCATCGTCGAGATAGTGATAGCAATTGCAGAAAGATACCTACCCTGTAATTTTACCGCGCGATTGGCAATCGGGTAATTCGTTATTTGAGAACTAAAGTATTTTTAATTTGCTTTATTATGCATCTCATATTTACATATTTACTTTTTATTTTATTTACTTCTCTCATGTTCTGGTTTCACATTTCGGTATTTCAATAAATCCGTCACTTTATTTCAATGAATTGCTTCGTCCAAAAAGCTGAATTTGAAATTACATCATTAGCATATTTGATTAATCACGGTACGATATTTCTCCGCCAAAGGATTCCTGCGCAAAGATAGAAGCCACGACCCTCACCAGCGTTAAATCATATTTACGTCGCAACTTTCATTGGCGTTACAGGTCTATGAAAGTTCGACGTAGCCTTTATTGGCCATCGAGTCGGACTGTTTCCGCGGACGTAAAAGGGAAACTTGTTTCGCCTCCGAGCAAAATTGCGCTTTTGATCTCGTGCTTTCGAGCATGCACCGACGAATTTTCTTCGAGATAACTCTCGCGCCTTCGGCCGTTAGAACATACTATTTAAAGTTCATGATTTAATTTCGATAATGCGAAAGTTGACTCTCGTCCGCTCGATAGCCTGCGATCAAAGTTTCTTAAATCCTTCGACGTCGAATCTCGTAATTTTACTCGAGTGCATTTTTAATATCCATATACCCGAGGCCGATGCGCGAACTTCTCGAATATCGAATATCGTTCTACCTGTCAAGAAGAAAAATATCAATAGGTATTCCACCGCAATCGCGTATCTTGACGCGGAAAATAAAGTGTTCTGCATTTAGATTGATCTATAGATTCGAGCTTTCGCGGAAATTAAAATAGGATATTGTGAAATTTTTGCAATATCTGAGATACAATACGGTACCCATGAATGTCTCTCTGCGGAAATTATTGCGCTGTTGCAGAAAAAATGTTTAGTTCTTTAATATTACTCGTGATTCCTTAATGTATTACATCCGTAAACGCGATTTTACCGTTAGCAAAGAAAGTATAACCTGGGCGAGTAAGAAAATTTAATCTCGAATCATATTTGCGTAAGAATTGCATTCCATTGCGTTCCACAGTTTATTATTGTTAATGCTTACAAATCGTTTATACTCCCTTTGCTACTTTGATTTGCACACATTCTAAATCATTCTTATGCCGCACTGTGACGATTAAAAAGATGTTTCTTTTAAACAAATATCGCTAGAAATTAGATCTTTATGCGAGAAATTTTTAATCAATTCACGTGCTTTGCAAAGGGCTTTCGCGACGACCGTAATCAGTGCTTGCATCAACGAATGACGATCCATGAAGTTTTAAGCCTGCCGTATTTACTCTGTCAACGTGGTTGAAACGCGGTCGACGTGGTCGCATAATTAAAATCTATGCAGGGGACTGGCGAGAGGGGTCCCCCGTTGTATCAACGCGTGAGTAGGCCGTTTATTTTCACATACACGGTTCACCGAAAAAGTAACATGTATACAAAACGCTCGGCAAACAGCATACAATTTTTAAACAACTTTTCCCCCTCGGACTCAATTAACAGAGTTTAGTTAATATTACAAACTACATGAGAATTTCTAACACTGCGTGAGTAGATCATACTTTATTCTCTGGTTAGTTTCAACCAGACATCGATTACTCAGATATTTAATAAGACATTTAATTTTTTAGCTATAATTATGGTAAATTGAGAAACTGCCGCAAGTTATGACTTCTAATCTAATTTTCCCTAAAGCGGGAACGATTCTAAATCTTTTCCCCGCAGAATATATCCTACACTTTCTGATATACCCTGCAGAAACACGTAGAGCCGAAGATCCGTGAAGGGGTGAGTTTCTAAGATAGATTGCTAAAAGTTTCAGCGGTCGTTGCATTGCAGTTCCTCTGCTCAAGATTCCTTCCCTCTCTCCCTCCCTCCCTCCCCCCCTCTCTCTTTCTCTCTATCTTCGTCTGTATTCTCTCTGTCTCACTTCCCTCTTCGTCGTGTGTCGTTGTATACAAACGCTTCCATTCCAAGCGATCCCATTTGCCAGTGATCGAAGTTTTTGATAAACCCATCCCGCGCCGCTTTCTCGGGGTCTCATTGTCGTCATCGTCGTTGTCGTCGCCGCTTCTCGTTCAACGTCGTTCGCAATCACATTTGCGATGCTTCAATATGCGAATGACGGTGATTCCAACGTTTTTTCCAACGTTCTCTGTGCGGAAGGCAGAATGAATGTGCCAGTAAATCCGGTGAAATAGTTCTGTAAGGTAATGTAATTGAATTTCCATATTCACCGCAAGGAAGAGAACACATTTAACCGCAGCGTGAGCAATGGGTGTTGTTTTAATTCATTCTAAGTGCATAACTTCAATCATATTTTTGTTCAAAATACAAGTGTGTAAATTAAAAAATGAGTTGATTGTGTTGTGATTGTGATGAGTTGGTTACTTCAAAAATGTTTTCTCGTTATTAATTTTAATTATACTCTCTCATGGAATATTAATAACAAGGTAATTATCAGATTTAATCTGAAATATTTAACAAAAATAATTACTTAAAGTATTTCTCGCTGATCATGTGTGCATCGATTTATATTTCTCTCGCATTCTTTATCCAAAAGCCGTGTCATTTTCCGACGTCCCGTTCTAATTGAAACGAACTGATGTGGCGCTGGCTTTTCGCGTGAAATAAATAAAATTTATAACGAATAAAATTTCATGCGTCAGGCAGGCCGGGAAAAAAGATACATTTCCCCTTCGTCCCTTCGGAGCGAGCGTGAGTGATTCGAGGAGCCGGGCGCGCGTGTTTATGATTCGTTTCGTAAGCCGCGAACTCGTTCCTGTCGTGTTTAACGAGCAAACGTAGCCGCCGGATAACAAGGTTAAACCGGAATTGAATTATACGCCGGGGATGAGATTAACGCGCTCCCGTGACATTTTCGCTCGGGCCGAGACACGCGCGACTGACTTGTTTCGACCGTGCACCGTGCACCACGCACTGCGTCCGTTGCCTGGCTCGTGCGCCGCCGCCTTTCGTTTCATCGGCGGCACCATCGCGAAAGCCGTCCCTCGGCGACCGTAATTTATCGTTTGCCACGTAATCCACCGTACATCAACGGTACACGTAGCCGACCCCGGTGCCAAGAAGGAAAACTCACGGGGCTGTGTGTAGCGTGCGCGGGGTATCCTCCCGGTAATTAACGAGCGGACATGTCGAAAGTGGCTGCGCGATAAAAACTTTGCCTATCGTTAGAGAAAAAGATAGAAGTTGTGTACGGTATACAAATTGGAACATCGATACTTAACGATGTTCCAACTTTCAGAGAGATGGAAATTTATCCGATGCTACAAAACGAGCACTCCTCTCAATTTCCCTTTGTGATAAAAATTATAAGAAAAAAAAAAGATAAGATAAAAAATATAAGAACCATTTCAAGCTATATTGAATTAAAAGATTCGCTCTTTGAAGTAGATCCGTAAAAAGATCGGCGGAAATCGCGACTGTAGAAAGACGCGCGTGTTTAAATCTTACAACATGAGTTATAAATTTTACGATATCTCTTATATATATATACCACGTTACTTTATTACAGTTCCTGTAACAAGTAATTGGATCTATCCTCCATTATTTATACATCAAACAAAGTTCTGCATCGCTTTATTGTCTCGCGTTTCCGCACCGCGCTGGCGGCGTCATTAATTCTTCTCGCCGACAATTTGTCGGAAAAGTTACCGAAGCTACCGAAACTCTGATCGATAAGTCTCACTAACTTTTTGCTCAACATGATTCTGACACCGGAAGTAGTCAAAGTCGCTCTAGAGTTAGCTCCATTGCTTGAACAACAATAATCGTCAGAATTAGTAATACATTTTATCGCAAATCGAGATCTCATTTTCGTTTTTTCATCACGGAGTCCCACAATTATCACGCTATATACTTTTCAATTAACATTCGTAACTGTAATTTAAAATAAAGCAGTCGCTTATTTTTTATTCGTAAAATCAGACATTAGTTCGTGGAAAACGATTTCTCGAGGGGGACAGATCGTCGAGCATGCTAGGGCCTTTTATATTCCAGCGGAACAGGGTTTTTTTAATTCTTTTCTCCCGAAAATCCTGATTCAGGATTCGGCGAGTAAGGGGAACAATGTCGCCAGCGCGAATAAATAAGCGGAATGCTCGTGCGCGACGCTGAAATCGGATAGCCATTAAATCGCGCAATGTTGGCCGTACGTTAAAGGGAAGCCATCGCGTCGCGCGGCACAGAACAACTGTAATTTATCGCGCGGTAATAATCCGTCGGGCATTAGTGTCTCGCGTTAGGCCGCATGCACATGGGCGCATGGTAAACAATGAGTTGTGAGTGGTGAGGTAGACGAGCTCGCTAATTAAACAAAATTTCATTGCAATTAACCCGACAAACATACGGCTGTACATCGAAGCGTAATGGTCCATTGACTTTTTTACGGTTCTTTTACGATATCAACTTGAAAGCTTTCCTTTGTCTATACGAACATGTAATTGGTAGGCATGATCTTTATACAAATAAATTTTATATCGATTTTATATTTTAGATACCTGCATGTTACTCTTCGGTTACATTTAATTTATTAAAAATGTAGCAAATAAACAAGGATTGATTAGTAAATACGTTGCCCATGCGTATTCAACTTTAATATAGATTGATCTTCGCTGTCAAGTTTCCTTTTTCTTGACATATTGTGACGCCGTCCTGTGTCGCACATTAATCACAAATTCACGGGTGTTTAATGCGCACCGGCTATCTGTTACACGCTCGACAAAATTACCGTCTGCCCGAGCATTGTTCGAAGTTAATAAAGCCGCGTGGATTTTCGGCGCTGTCGTTCCCGCGGTCGCAGTGGCTAAATGTCGATTTATCGCGCTCCTGCATCTGCATCTTCCTAACGATGGTAGCCGATATTTTTCAATTTGGTAGCATAAATAAAGCAGCGTCAAGTCTACGGAATACAGGGTGTTTCGTTATTTCAGCTCTCGTTATTTTAAAATTCGTGAAACAATGTTGGTTACTCTCTCGTTAAAAAAAATTGTAGATATAATTTATCTTTATACAATTAATCCTTTAACATCGATTCTTTGATGTTTCAGATTTATATAAATATTGTCGGGCATGTTGATGAGAGAAATTACTAAATTACTAAAAAATAATTATAACTTAGCAATAGAATTAAAGCCAGTACGCGAAGTGCACGAATAAACATTTCCGTAAGCCATTCAATTGCGCCAGTTTAGGTTTCGTCGTTTACTATTACCGTTTTGGTCGCTTTGAGCTTTAAGCGAAGTTAGGACTCAATATATCCATGTAACTCTCAACTAATTGATAACGCAAAATAGCTTGGGTATAGCTTGAATACAACCTTGCGGTCATGGGAAACTCTAACGAATAACATAGTTTCCTTGTCAAGATGTTACCCTTCGTTTGGGATAAAATACGTTTAGCACATTCCTGGAAATTTTTCGCATTCGCTCTCGTTGCTCTTTCCATTCTTTTTCACATGGTGTACCTATGTATAAAAAAATCGCACGACGCATGGTAAATTGCAGTTCTTGCAGGAATTCGCGTTTACTTTTCCGGATTCGTTTCGACGCGACGCGCGAGTCGGTTCGATTCGGATATCTCGCCGGATATTGTCGCTCATCCAACGTCGATCCGACGGTGACGGCCGTCCTCGGCTTTTACGAGGCGAGCTTCGCACAGGACAATGCAAAGATCGCGTCGAAGTCGGAAAGGATTTCGGAACGAACGGTGCGCTATGGTATCACCACGGAAACAAGAACGACGCCCATGTGTTCCACGGGAGCTAAGAAGAGAGAAGGAGAGCTGCTGATAAGGTGGAAACGAGAAGGTTCGATTCCCCGACGCGAGAAGATTGATGGAACTTTTTTATGTTCGACACAATACCGTCGGAGTATACCGATGGAATATTTCAGCCCCGCGTTATTTTCCAAAATTTAATGTCATTAAAAAAAAGTAACTTCTTTATAGAGAAAAGCAGAATTGCGGGAGACCAAGGACATCTTTTATGAATATACGCACTTTGATACGAATCACGTTTATTTTCTAGACATAAATAATTCGTACATTGTAACTAAAATAGCTGAGATTGCTCTAATAACAATCGATTGATACAATATTTGTAGAATTGTTGTGGTAGATAACGATAATTTCCATCTACTTTCTCAAGAATTAAATATAATAAGCAGGACTATAATAAGTGGTTCCGCTGTTACAAAATAATTTGGCGATCTAGAAATGCTCGACAAATATCTATTTTTATGATATATGAACATTTCGACCTCTTGAATAAATATTCAGCTCCCTCTCTTATTCCTTCGATTCTAAACCCGAACAAATAATAATATATAATTTGTGGTTTCATAGAAACTACATTCTCCTCAATAATATTGGTATAATAACAGTCTGTAACCCGCGGGACCCCATCCTTGCCGAAGCTTCGCCAGGCTTCAATCACATTTGCGCGTTCACGTGGAATCCCGCTGACGAAACCACGAGTGTCAGCTGCGCATCGTTCGTTATCGTCTTTGTCGTCGACATCGTCGTTGCATTCGGTTTCTTCGTCGTAAGGTGCGATAACAGTTATCGTGAGCGCGATGCTCGCAATCGTGGCTGCGGATTTCCGCTTCGCCACGTCTGTCCGAGTCCTCCGAGTACGTCCTGAGTTAAATCCGGGAGATGTGTACACAAACCGCCGAGAGCTTTCCTACAAAATTTGCAGGAGACTGCGCCGCCGCCGGCGGCGTACGAGAACTTAGACGTTGAGCGAGACGGTGCGGTGGTACGAAGGCGGAATATATCCGGTACGAGTGGAAAATGGAGCATGAGTCAGACACACGAAAGGCAAAGAAAAAGAAGGAGAGAGAAAGCGAGAGAAAAAAACGACCAAAAGTCACGCTTATTACGCTTACGTGGAAAGTTTCTCCTCGAGTGCATGTGCAGATAAACCCTACTATTCGCGAAACGTAATAATAATAATAGTAATAATAATAATAATAATAATAATAATAATAATAATAATAATAATGGAAATAGCTATACGATTAATCAGTCGAATAGTGAAAGCAATATCTATCATTTACATCGTGAATAATGATACATTATTTTACAAGAATCGTTTATCGGCTATTACAATAATACTATTAGCATTAACAAACAGTTTTGAAAAAAATGAAGAAAGTAGTACATTAATTTAATATTTTAAAAAGAAATAATAAAAAGAGAGTAAGTTTCCTCGAAATAGATCGTGCGATATAACAAGGAGTTTCGATTCGATTTCTAAAAGGTATTTAAAGTATAATTAATCCGGTTTATTGACGCTGATAACAGCGAATAATCGAAATTCGGCGAAGCCACTTGAAGCGGCACATAGTGAGAAATTACTCTGTGAAATCTCGTCACATTAGATGTAAATTTAACGTACGACAAAGCGAGGAGACGATACGCGCGTTTGCTAGAAGATAGGAGAGAGCCGTAGCCTCAAGACGTCCTGAAACACCGCGTACACTTCCCGTAATGAACATCGCGTCTACGTGGTGCGCGCGGTCTGGTAACGGGAATAACGAGACACGACATACGAGTCCCATCACGCTCTCTATCTCTCTCTATCTCGCTCTTTCTCTATCTATCTATCTATCTGTTTATCCCTTCTCTTTCCTCTCGCTCGCCTCTATCTTGCGAAGAGAAACCAGGAGCAGGCAGACGGGCGTGCTGAGACTGATAATATGATTCAATTTCCATTCGCGCCCTTCCTAAGGGAAACCCGGCGCCGGCTCATCCGGTCCCAGAAGTGGCGCCTGTGACGGGGTGGCGATTAGGAATGCAACCCCCGACGCTTTGGTACTCGGAAACCACCGATACTTTATGCGCAAAGTAAGTTGAACGCTCGCGAGATTAATTCATCGTCTTCAATCTGACGCTGAATGCATTTTCGGCGGTATATTAATGATGTATCTCGAATGGAGTGTTTATGGACGTCGATGATAGATGAGAAAGGTACTAATCCTACTTGAAAATTTTGAAGAAAAAACAAGATTTCCGAAATATTCCAGTTTTTTTATTTTAAGCATAATAAAGATGAAATAATTTGTTAATGCTAAATTTCCAACTCTTTCGATAGAAACTACCTCTCGATTGAATCGAATTTTAATGTTGCCTAAATAAAACGAGATAATGACTGCATTCAGCAGAAAAAGCAGTTTAATGCGGTTAGTGATTCTTTATAATATGATTGGTTCCTGCTTTTAGTCTTTCATTGGATCTATAAATGTAGAAACTAAACTAATAAAGAATCACTAAGTAAAATTACTAAACAACATTTTCTGCTGAACATAGCCAATAAAATTGAGCAATTTAAACAGCGGAATTAGGATATGGTTCATTGAGAGTTCGTCTAACTATGTGATAGTCACGCTTATCAAGATATTGGTTCTTCTATTTATTATCGACAGCTAATTATACGGAGATATACGGAGATTTTAACAGTCTGTATTTAAAATAAAATGCAGATGAACGAGATAAAGAACTTATTAGAATCTCGGAGAAAGACGAATTCCTGTAAGGTATATTAAGCTATCTAAGCCAAATTATCAGAACACAAAAAATTGTATATGGAATTAATTTGCTAATTATTTGCTATTTTTTGCTTTTAAAAGTAATTTTTTTGCTCCAGCTATTAAAAAGTTACGAAGGGCTGGATAGCTTGATTAAGCTGCCGCGCCATTGTAAAAAACAGCATATACATAAGTCAAAGCAATAAATTAATAATAAATTATTTGCTAGGATAGCTTAAGAATAAGCTGCTACGCCATTGTAAAAAAACAGCATATTTGGCTCAGATAGCTTAATATATACCTCGAATTCCTCGAATTTCTTATAGAACACGTTATCGGAACGTATCCCGACGCAACGCTCTGTATGACGCAAAACTAATCTACCTGTCGCGGCGAATTTTCTCGAAGAACGACATGCAAACTCTCTTCCGCCAAGCGCTCGCGTACGTATACATCCCGCTCGCGTGGAAATCAGGACCAGTTATGAGCACTAATAGGCGAAGTAGCTAGGGCGAAATAAATGAGTTCTGCTGCAAGTTAATAAGCAACGCCCGACGAAGACCGGCGCGATTCCTTTGGCGAGGCGATGAGCTTTCACGTTGCGCCTCTTAATCCCGTTTCCGGGACTCCGGGAAGTTTCTCCCGGAGTTATGTCCGGAGTTGCCGTCGAAGTTCGGCCGCGGGATTGGCTGTACAGGTGGGGATCACCGGATTACAATTTGGTCGGAACTTGTCCTCGCCCCGTTTCTCGCCGCCGCTCTTCACATTCGTACAGTTCGATTCGAGTCGAGCAATCGCTGTCCCCCGAGCTTAAAGCCACCTGCCTTTAAGCTTTGTGTGTGGCCCGCGCGTGGACCGCCGAGAGTTAATATTTTAATTAAGCACCGGCTATAGCTGTAACCCCTCTCGTCAGAGTTACATGACGTTTGATTCTCGGGTACGTCACGTCCGCGGCACGATTCCCATAGAATCGCATAATTTCGCATCAAAAACCAAAATTTATATTATACGATAATAATCTTTTTTAAAATAAAACCAGTTTATTTATTTAAATCAATAACGATATACGTTAATAAAGGCAATATTAATTCAATGTAAATTAATTAATTAAAAATAACGTAAATTAATTAATTAAAAATAATGTAAATTAATTAAAAATGTATTGAACTTTTTTTATATTTTTATGTTAAAATGAACCTTATAGTTTGTTTATATTTCGATCATGTTTTCATTTATTTCGTTTTCATCATCAGAGAAAAGTTTGGCAAAATAATGAACGCTCTAATTGATTTACGAACAAACATAGATATGAAACATCAATTCTTTAAACAAAGGTATATCAATAATGTGTTTTTTCCGATGTATATTTCCGAACAGATATTTGCAATAAATGGTTCGCGGGATTCATTAGTTCTGCTCAGCGAGTCGCTCTCGTCTCTCTGACGTTTCCTCGAAAACTCCTCCTTTATCTCCTTCGAAGGAGCCGGCAGTCGATATCTAATGCATAATTCGTGACTGGGACGTTATAACGGACGCGCGGAGTATTCCGGAGATCGCGAAATCAATGAGACGTCCGTGTCAACTCTCGGTAACATCGTCCCGAAATCCCGAGGACTAATGTATAGCCGGTGAATCACGATGAAGCGAGCGTCGCGAGAGGCGGTAGACGGACGGCACAACGACAACGACAACGACAACGACAACGACAACGACAACGACAACGACAACGACTACGACTACGACTACGACGACGACAATGACGACGACGATGCACAGCTCGTAACATCGCTCGTCTATCGGATGTCGTTGCACGAGAATGCATCCGACGGATAGAAGCTCTGCCTCTCTCTTCCGCCTCTGCCCGTGGGGACGAGCTTATTGAACTTTCCGTCTTCGTCTCTCGCGAGGGTCTCCCTGGAACTCGTGTTCCTCCACCGCACGAGATCACGCGATGTCGATTCGCGGAGAACTTGCGCGGAGATTCGCGCCGCGACCGTTCGCTCTCTCGCGAGGAATGATTATTCGGGAGCGCCGCCGGAGCTCATTACGCGACCGAGCGTGTAACTATTTCAGGAACTTCAAATATTAGCTCTGCGCTCCAGAACTAACGCGCGAACTGCTCCCCAGCTCTCTCTCGGATTCTTCGTCGTCGCGAGATCATCCCCCTTCCCCGTCCGTCGGTTCGCTCGCGCCCATCGTCGTATTCAATCCCGATGATTCCGAGCAATCCGGATGAATCACCGCGTTACGAAGGGAATGTAGAGTCCGCCCTGAGAATTCATCTCCCCCTCTGTCGGCCTCCCGTCCTTTCGTGCAAATCGCACCGTCTGTCTTTTGACTCGACGCTGCGAAATTTTATCGTCCTCAGCACCAGTCGCTCGAATTCGTTAAGTAAAAATCTGCGAAAAAGTCCTGGCACACCGTTATCGAAAGTGGAAAAATCTTGCGAGTGGAAAGTGTTCATGTAAAACGCTTTACAATAATTCTTCACAGTGAGTCAGATTGAGGACGCGGTACACGAATAGACAGAGTGTCTTTGTGTACGTAAGTAGAAGAGGAGAATCTCCCTAGATATTTTGAGAACAAATCTAGATATATATTTAAAAATATAGATAAATTATTATCTACTAATTTAATTATATAAACGGCGAAGAATATTAAAACCGTGTATCTACTTTGCAAATTGCATTTACAAAAAACTCATCAAGTTACAAGCAGTAGCTAATATTTTAATATTTCTTTTAATGTTTAGATATTGAAAATAGGCAAATAAAGGCGAGGAAAAGGCGAAAATATAGTATATTTGTTAAAAGAGAGATAATATTAAAAAAATACTGGGTTTTAATTTTATTATAAAATTTATTCGACGGGCGTGGCGCGCGTGGAAAAGATAGATACTCTCTCGGTAATCTTTAATTGGCATTAACGTGACATCAATTAACAGACACTTATCGAACCGTGTGTTCTCCATGTCGCGACGAATAAGTTCAAATTGGCTGGTCGCTATCATCTCGTCGTTACACACGTAACCACCGTTACGACGCCATTCGTTCTTTCGTTACGCTGGTCACGCTTACACGCCAGTTTTAATTACGGAGTTTTCCCGGCCGCGCGCGATGTATCATAAAAGTTTCGAGAGAAACTTTGCCGGCTGTTCTCCACGGCCGGATATCATCGTCTTAACCTGGTACACGAAACCAAGCTGAATCACGGCAGCGACTCCCTAGCCGACCACCCGCGGTGTCGTCTTCCACCTTCGAACCACCACCACCACCACCACCACCACCCGCTGCCTTTTCTCGCCTGCATTCCCTTCAATCCCAAATCCCAAGCCCCTATCACTATCCCGCCTTCACTTCATTCCTTTCTATCCGTGCTTTCCTATTCCTCCTTTTGTTTCCGTCGGACTAGACTCACTGTTTATCCTCAGCCCCACTGTCTGACCCACCACTGTCTTTCCTCACTTTCCTTTCGCGTCTCGGCTTCCTCTCACTCGTTTCGGCACTCTTCTTTCTCACATCGCATATCCGTTATCCTCTTTTTCCTTTTACTCTCAGATCTTCCTGCAAGCTTGGCGCTTAAGCCGAGCTAGGGTGAGCCTCATCCTGCGGGATACGGATTATCCTTTCCTTAGGAGTCAGCTCCCGGGTACGAAGCGATCGGTCCGGTGAGAAATTCTTGTCTACCTTGCGATCGATCCCGCCTCGGCGAGAAGGATTTTGCACGATGATCTGGCCGAGGAATCTATAGCTGGCCTCTGATAAATGAGAAATCGCCCCGACAGCGAGAGATGCGAGTTCACCGTATCGATTACCGAGCTTTTAATGAAGAGACAGCTCCGTCTTTATCGCATCTCTTATGGGTCTTCCCCGCGTGATCGATTTTTCCTTCCTCGTATATGTGTATGTATGTGAGTGAGTGCTGCATCGATCATCTTTTTTCATGTCTCAACGGAAGAGAGCGTTAACCCTGTGATGTACATAATCCCGCTAAACACATTTTTAAATTATCCTGAAAAAATTGTGTTTGATCAAATGGAATAACTATCATCACGGAAATGAATAAAATAAAGTAATAATTTTGCGATCAAATAATGAATTTTGCCAGTAATTTTCCAACGATAATATTGAATCTCGTTTGCTTCCTTTACGGTTATAACATTGTACAAAGTTCAATATTTATTGAATGAATATTATGTTATGTATCAATAATTCTGTAATTTAGTAAGAGTCGTCATAAAAGCATATTTGATATATTACTCGCTATTAATTAATATTTATTTCATTATTATGAATGGTTTGCATTGAGGGACTCAATTAACGGTCAGGTTAACAAAATCCAGGCTGCAACAGTTTAACGTCACAGCTACGTGAATGAAAAAATAATATCAGCGCTGATATATATGTTATTGGATTTCCATTAAATAATCGTACAAATATCTAAGAACAATCTACAGTTTGACCGGATTTCTATCTGTAGGGAGAAGGCTGCTGCATTTCTAAACGTCGCAACTTCGATCAACTGCAGTACACGTTCGCTTTCCGAACCGGTCGCATTCGCGGGGAATTTCCGGTCGACCGTTAGCCCTTTTACCGGGGGGTGGGGCATTTACAGCGTATTCCGTTATCCTTAGGAAATTAGACGTTGGTGATTTACGTCCGGAGTCGGCTCTAATACGCGCGTACGTGCCTCGAAGCAGCAGTGCAATTGAATCGGTACAAAAACCGTGCCTCTCTCGCTCTCGCTCTCTCTCTCTCTACAGACACGACGTGGATAGGAAATTAGACGTTGCTGATTTACGCCCGAGCGCGACGCAACAACGTCTCGACGAAGCGCGCCCAAGTTCGAAGCCAGTTTCGATATACACAGGCGAAACATACCTCGTGCTTGCCGACTATACGGAGAGAGTGAGAGAGAAAGAGAGAGAGAGAGAGTGCATGTGTAAGAGACGAGCGGTTGGATGCACCGTTCGTTGCCCGCTGCATAGCGCGCGCCTGCGAGAACGGGAGACTTACTTGGGTGACCAATTAAAGGGCGGACGCGATCGCCGATCGTGTTTCGAACTTGGCTGCCGGATTAATTAGAACTTCAATCGAGGGCGCTAGAACGGGGATAGTTCGCCGCGAGCAATTACGGCGGATCGACTAATGTAACGGTATAACCGAACAACAAATGCGCCGCGGTATGAATTATTTATAACAGTCGAGAGCCGGGCAGCATTCGTTGTGGTGCTGTAGCGAGGATCGATTACGTTTAATAACACGGCATAGCGACGACGGGTGAATTGCATGCGAAGGAAAAACTTTCATCTCGACTGAATAATTAACATTCTATTATCAAGTTTGTTATTTCCGACTGAACGTTCTGTCACAGAACAGAATTATTGAATCGATTTCTTCAAAATGCGATTGCAGAGCAAGACTTATTATTTATTATAAATGTTTATGTATCACAATACAGATATGATTTATTCTTTCTAACGTTTAATCGTTCTAACAACAATAAAACACATTTTAAAATTATTAAATGATTTATCTTGCTTTTTAAGACACACCTTTGAAAAAATCAAGTTTGTTTCTACTATTATATCCTGTTATATTTTTTTATAATAATTAACAGAATTAGATTTCTTCTTAATAAGACGTCAATTCCTTTTCTCTTATAGCAACGTAAAAGATTTAGGAAAATCTGGGAACTACCGTGCCGGTTAAACGAGATCCTGTTACTTTGAGGGTTGATGAGAGTGGCCAGAGTGAGGCAGCGCAAACATCGCGCTATTAACCCCAAGTGCGCGCGGCATCGCGATATTAATCCCTCTCGAAAATTAGAGGCGGATGATTTACGCGGGCTGTACCGCGACTGTACTGTCGGGGGAGTACAAACGTACCGGCGGGTATAATATAATCGGTATAGTATCCCGCGGGCCAGAACGATGTTAGAAATTAGACGGCGTGGGAGTTGCATGCACACCGTGCACGCAATATTGTCGGATATGCGAAATGAAGTTCATGGTTGTTCGCGGCAGATGATGTTCGGCCGTTGTCGCGACTTTGCCCTAAGGTACATACACATATATATGAGATACATGTATATACCTATTTTATATATACATATATCATATATCTCATGTGCGTGCATGGGAATTAGGCGTATGCGGTAGTTAATACGCAGCATAGGTGCGCGCCACAGTATCCATACTTTGCAAACTCGCCTGATGAGGCAATTAAGGGGCGCCTGTAACGAATCCTGCTTCAGAGGAGAGAGAGGTAGAGGGAGGGAGGGAGGGAGGGAGGGAGGGAGGGAGAGAGAGAACGAGAGCGTGTAACGTGTAGTCGCGCTCGGTAATTTAATTCGATCTGGTATAATACGCGTTTCCCTGCATCTCGGTCAAAAATGGTTGCCCATAATTGACGCCTTGCCGCATCTCGTAAGCCCTTAAGTCGAGAATGCTGAATTACCGTCATCTGTCCTGCCGCGAGTAATTTAACCCTTTCGCGCGAGAGCTCGCCGGATCAACGTCCACGCGAATTACCAACAAGATAATTAGCATGCCGACATGATAGTACAACTATAAATATAATAGAGTAGTAAAATAGATGTGTATAATAGATGTGAAAGAGAGATATTGTAGCGAGGTAACTTCAATTCGATGCGTGACTTGCGACAATTTTTTTTCCTTTTTAATATTAATTGTTATATGGAAAATGTACATTCAAACTCATGAACGCATTAATATTTGCACTTGTGCAGAAATGATAATATAGGGGAATTTGATCCCAATCCATCAGACATCACTCGAATCGGTGTACCAATTTCCAAATGTTTGCGTATAATTATACCGGGTATGTTCATTAAATGCGAAACATAAATTAATCACGTCGGGGGAAGAGGGGGGGGGGGTTTGTTAAAACGTTGATTTATTATGCTCTCCCGGCAAAGAAACGCATGACGGAATACGAACGTATATAAACCCGCCCGCGACATAATCGATGGAATCTCTTGGTGCAACACAGAGCGGCGTAACTGCTAGATCTAATTAAACCTAGATGTAATCAAGCCGCGTGACAGTGGTTTAATTAGATCGCATTGATCATGTCAGTGCTTTCGCCGACTGCGAACTGCTTTCGTTGTTCGTATACCGCGAGATTAATAAGTTTACAGTACGGGCGCAATTTCGCGGTAATATCGAACGTAATAACATCAGCGATATCGTGTGCAACTCGCGCGAGGGCTCCGCCGTTTTTACTTGCCGCTCCGGATTAAGAGCTTCCGCGTTACACGTCGGTCGGTGTGGTAATGAAGGAACTTTCTAATGAGTTTAGCGCTTCCATATCCCGCTCGGACGAAAAAGCAACATGTCTCAATGCCTAAGAGGAGATAACGATCCCTTAAACGCTAAGGATCTCGTTCTTAATAGTCTCGAACGTTCACACGTACTATTTTCATACATTTTTTTTCTTAATTAAATTCCAACAATTTCTAAAGAAGACTCTTACGTGAATACATTTTATATGTTTATATTAAGAATACTTCGGAATCGAGTGTTGCAATTCTGCGCGGCAGTTTGGAAATCATAATTCCGTTCTTCAATCTTGCATAATAAAATTTGCAAAGTTACCATGACAAGAATTGGAATCATTATACATAATAGACAACTACTCGTGATATGGAACGACGGATTAAGCTGAGGCTAGCGCTGTGTACCCTAGTTTCCACATGAGATTTGTTCGTCGGGCGTGGGTTACGACGTCGCCGATAGGATCTCCCGATATTACGGCGACGGAAACTGCCACGTACGCCCGTCGCGACGTTAGCTCCGGCTACAATACTGCGCCGGATATGAATCGAAGTTCAGAGGTCGCGAATACGCGGCAACGGGTTCCCCGTTTCGAGCCCGGAGGGGTTCCGCGCCGTATATTCCGGTCGGGAGCCTCGCGGTGCGTTCAGCGTAATAACGCGGCGCGCTCGCGTATACGACGCGCTTTCCGCACCGCCGCGTTTCGCAAACTTGGCCAACTCAGACGACGACGGCGACGGCGAAGCACCAAATTAGGACGTACGCCCGATTGGATCCCGCTCAAAGGGCCGAATAGGTGACACAATGACGAATTAATTGGATCATCGCTAATCGCGTTACTCCTCGCTGGCGTCCGTTTTGTTGCGCTTTACGGCGGCGTGACTCGCTTTAATCGATGAAAGCCGTCGCCAGGCGAGGCGAACTCACGAAAATCATTGCCCGGATTTTCAAAGAGCTTCGCGGCTCGTCGACGCAGCTTTCGAGGTTTCACTTGTGTGCTACGGCGCACTCGAGTAAATAAACTATACCAGTTTATTTACTCTTTTCGCGTCGCAAACGTTGAACTGCAACGTTATTACAGTGGTAATAAAAAACAAAATGGAATTTTATCCCGAATAAGAGACATTTACTTTGCCAGAAATAAACAATTAAGAATTCTAATCGACTCGACTGGCTATCATCGTCATGACAATACGACCATTGATTTTGGTCAGATTATCGTCGAGACATTTCAGACCATGGATTTTGGTCTTTCTAAATTAATGTAATTTAAATAGTTATATAAAAGCATCCTGTATTTAAATAATTTAATTTATTGCGAAAAATATTATCTCAGCCAGGGTAAGGCAGAGGTAATATACTTAAACCCTGACTGAGATAATATTTTTAGCAATAAATTAAATTATTTAAATAGGATGCTTATATATAATCATCTAAATTACATTAATTAAATTAATTTAGAAAGACCAAAATTCATGGTCTGAAATGTCTCGACGATAATCTGACCAAAATCAATGGTCGTATTGTCATGACGATCGATAGCCAGTCGAGTCGATTAGAATTCTTAATTGGAATATCCCTAGGGATTATAAGGAATTTTTGTTGCTCAGACAGCTTCCACGGAAAGGTTTACGCCGCGACAACACCTCGCAAACTCCCGCTGAAAAGGCTAATTAGGAGGCAAGTCGCGGTCGAATTCTGTTGAAAGCGTGCGCGGCTGACAACGACGGATTAATTAGATCGCGCTGATCACGTTACCTCCTTTGTTAGCGCGATGACACGACTCTTGTAACGGAGGAAAGTTGCCAAAGGCGCGGGCGCGAAATTTATTAAGCTCATATGTTTTAACTAAGCGTGAAACGCTTATACGGATGATAATGCCGGCTTACGACTGACAGCGATGACTGTTAGAAAAATATTATAATTATCCCTCTTCGTGCCTCTGACTATTCGGCATAGAAAAGACATACTAACGCCATAACATTAAGAATAATGTTTATCGAGCTGTAATTGTTACATTGAAGATTGAGTAGAATAATAATCGTTTAAAAAACTGTAAATCGCCTTGTGGAAAGGGAACTAAGAATCTTGTAACTCGAAAATATCCGGCACAACACGACAATACCAAAAATCGTTATCGCGCCGTTTCCGGTTCAACCATTATCGTCGCTATTTCCGATACTTCCTTTTCGCACTGCCTTTGATACGGAGAAGGCGACGAAGCAATAACACCGATATTCGATCGAGTGGTGGCCGTGTCAAATTGGCCCGTGGTTATGGCCGGGGTAAAATCGTAGCCGCGTGCGCTCCGAAATTCGAAAACCGTAAAAACGAGCATCGCCAGCCCGGACTGTAAAAGAGTTCTCGATCGAGCTTTTATTTCTGCGCGATTCTCATAAATCCGAACCTGTCTCAGCTCGCCACGAAGCTACACACATTCCCCATTCTGGTTTTTTTCCCCCCTCGTCGTACACTTGCGAACCATCACCATTTCGCTGATCCCGATTTCTCATAACGATGATCACGCTCTCCGACCAATACGCAAGACCAATCTCCAAGCAAATCGTATTTGCGGATGCTTGTTCGAGGAAGCATCAATACATTTTGAAGATATCGGTGCTACACATTTCGAGCAAATGTCAAACGAATATCAATCTGCCGAATGAATATGAAGTTTATTAAATGTCTCTATCATTTAATTAAATTATTATTCATCGATAAAAATTCAAAAAAGATTCAGGGCTACCCTGTTCTTTTCCGCGGAAACCGATCGACAAATCGGGCAAATTACGTTGGTCGGTGCATCAGTTAGCGGGTGTCATGATTAAGCGAGAAATGCGAATTCACGGGGCTTCTCTCGGTCGACTTTACGACCGCATCGATGTAGTCGTCAAGAATTAACGAGATGCAAGGGCGCGGCGGATATCGGGCCGGCCGAGGACCGAACCGCATCGAGAACCGATCGACCGTGGTGCCCATCGAACGGGCACGAGAGAACTTGGCCGAGTATGTGTACCCGATGGCCGCGGCGCGGTAACTTCCGCACGATTTACCGCCCGGTGCGTCAAGCGCGATCGACAATGGCCCCGAAGAACTCACAGCCGATAAATCCCGATTAAAGGCGACAGGATCGATCGGCGAGCCAACGCGAGCCCGTGAGCCTCGCGAGCTCATGAGATTTATGCCTTTCGGAATCGAGTTCTTGCCTCGAAAAAAAAGAAGATATGAATTTTCTTCGAAGATTTTTGTTCGCTGGGCTTATTTTCTCTCCGTTTATTATTCCCTTGGGAAACTTTAGATGACGATGAATGATTTAATGTGTGACTTTGGGGGGGAGTGACAATATGCTCTTTGAAGATGTGCGTTTAAAAATAAGAAGGTGTCTATTCGTTGTTAAAGACCTAAGTCTTTTAGATCCTCGCAACGACATAGGCATAAATTCCAAATCGACGTGATGAGAGTTCGCCGCGGATTTAATTTTGTGGGGCAAATATTAGATTTCGAATTTCATCTCTCGCGCCGCTTGCCGCTTGCGCTTTATACCGTGACGATTTTCTTCGCAGTTAACTTTAAATCCTTGTATATATTCGCGCTTTGCTTGTACCCTATCCCGCTTATATCTCACTCCACGGAGCTGCGAGATTATGAATTTTTCTCGACCTCGCGCCTTCTCAACCCCCTGGTCACACCCCCTCCTGCCCCCGACCTTTTTTCCCCTCCGAGGGAAACTTTACATCCCGCTCCGGGAATATCGCTGCTATATTTCTCGGGCTTCACGCGGGATATCGAAAAATTCTCTCGCGCGGGAAATGACGATTCGGATCTCGAAGCGAGATTTTTGATCCGCTTTTGTATAAATAAACTGATCGTGAATTCGCGGCAGACATTTTTCCCTGTCGCGCGTTTATCTCGATATTAAATCCTCACAGGAACAAATTTCGATGTCTTATCTATTCTGAATATTTATTAGATTCAATTTCTCACTACAAATCATTCTGACAAGTAAGCACAGTGGTTATGAATTATGAATAGTGATTGTCATTTTGCTGATTGGACGATTTGATTGAATGTATGAAAGGAAAAAAAAGTTTCCGTTTTTCCGCATCGTGGATACGCGTTGTCGAGTTTAGTTACCTGCGTTGCTCGGGCGAATGCGGGAGTTTTTATTGGTCATACGAAAGCACAAATACAAATCTCACCTTTATGCAACCCCAACAAAATTGCACGTTGGTCTCGCGAGTGGCAGTCGTAATTTTTCACTTTACTGCGAGGAGCCGCTCTCGAAGTGGCCATCCTGTATCACGCGAACGCTGGCTGCGTTCTCCAATTACGATTCTCCAGCGAACAGACGTAAAAGGGTGCTTCGCATTTTGGATTCATTGCTGCAGTCCTACAAAGCGCGGACGGGACTCATGTTTATGCGATCGAAATTTTATACGCGCGACTCTCATACACATTGGCGTTACGTGTCAATGTAATAAGTAACGAAAATTATGCAACGAAAATATACTGATAGAATCGATGTCACGAAAATTTAGAGAAATTAAATCGGTAATTAATTAGACAATCGTCAAACGTTTAAAGTACGAAAATATTTTATTTATAACCATCTATCTTTAAATTATATGAAGATTGTAGATATTATGTTCTATTGCGGTTTGCTATCTCTGACGTTTTGGCGAACATGCAATCGGCGTTTGCTAAACACGACGCTACTCGCATTCCGATGATAAACACGGTTTCCATTCATTCCGACCCTCCCTTTTCGCCTCTTCCGTAAATTAGATATTGATCCATTCGGACACCGTTAATTCGACACGGTACGTCCATTTACATAGCGCGTTTGACTCAATTTCGAAAGTTGCTAAGCATTGCCGATGGCAGGAAGCCAGTCAAAAGCGATCCGGGGAGTAACTTGCTTTCGCCGCGGATCGCTTTTCATACTAATATCCCTCCGGCTTCTTCGAAATGTCAATATTCACACTGAGTCCGGTCACGTGCGCGTCGAAGCTTCGAAAAGCAGTGTATAATTTAATAACGCGAGCTGCATGCGATTTAATGTGTACGTGCGGATGCACTTCGTGTTTCTCCATCTCGCAATTAAACTCACGTTTCGATTATGACAGCGACCATATGAAATTATTCATAATCCGTGACAATGTATGCAAAGTATCCGTCGCTGTTACTGCATGAAATCGGCAACACCAAATTCTTGCTCAAAATTTGACAGTAGATTGTTTGCCACGAAAATTACTTCTGCTTTTATTTCTATTTTTACTTTAAATTTCTTGGTAACTAAGTCAGCGATAAAAATTTCAATCAAGTATATCAATCAAATTTCACTCAAGCTAATCAATAATATATTTCGTGATTTATTTAAATTGTCATTTTGTCCATGGAAAATATAACTTGTAATATTAAAAATATGGATTAAGCTTTTCTGCAATTTTCTGCTGATTTGTCATAATTAACTCGTAATAGATAATAGATATCTAGATAATACGATATTTATTGAGTATACTCGAGAATTCTAACAGCAGATAGGATTTGATGTAACGTTTAATTGTTGAGCGTATTGCACAAAGGACAAGGATTGTCCGAAAGCCGATGGATCGTTTGCCGACTGTACTCTCGAAAGTTCCATTCCATCCTTAAGTGAACGAATCGCCTTTCGAAATGTCGAAACAGGATTTATCAATAGATTCGAGAATGCGGATTTAGTGCTCGACGGTGATCCGAATAGAACACTCTCTTTCGTTACTTTTTATATCGTACAAAATTCGGAACAAAATCCCAGATAACTGAATATCCGAAAGTAAATTAACTTCCTTAGGAAGTTAATTGACGTACTGCCATAAAGTTTAAGTAACATATTATATATAGACGTTTTCTTATTCTATTTTTTTTATAAAATAGTTTTGTAATATAACTTTAATTGTTTCAAATATAGCTACTTTCTAAAGCATTCGTAATGATTGCATGCTGATAACGCGTTGTAGGAATAAAGCAAAGTCGAAAGAATAAATTAGGTTTAGGAAAAGAACGTGTGAATATATAAAATGTTATTTGGTAAATTATTAATTTGTATCCTAATCTTCAACAAAATTAAAGGGCTTCAAATCAGTAGTACAAATGACGAAAATTACGAACTAAATAACTTTGCGAGAAATAGTAAGAGGCATTTTCTAAGCGGCATTTTAAAGCCTAAAGACTCTGCTTTCAAACCCAATCAAACTTTTTCCTTGATGATACTTCTGCTTCAAATGGCATCATTTTCAGATCAAGATGGTGTGAAATTGACAGAGAAACTTTAGCTTTAATCACGTACGGAAATGAACTGACAAAAAAAGATTATTTTCAATTCTGCCTGAGACCATTCAAAAGCTGCAAGTGAATACCTCGCACTCAGAATTAACTTCCGGTGGAAAACGATTCCAGTGACTCTCCAGAAATCCGTCGACAGGCATTCACCATTCGGGACGTTTACTGCTTCTTACAGATTACCCAGCAAAACTCTCTCTCTCTCTCTCTCTCTCTCTCTCTCTCTCTCTCTCTCTCTCTCTCTCTCTCTGAAAAAACGCTCCGCGACGGGAGCATTCATTCGGGACGAGGACCACGTCCGGCAATATCCCGTCGTGGCCGAGAAGAGCACGGAGGAGCGACAGTTGGCGGGATTGCCACGCGTCGTCAGGATGGGGTTGTCGGCCGGGTCGTCGTTCTATCTACGGATACGGATATACCATTGGGTACACTCCTAGATAGCGTTCCCCCGGGTATCGTCCACTGGTCCTGCGTTATCTGTAGTAACCTTTCCCCGGCCCACCAACGTCAAACACCGCCGTTCGCCACCGTAAACAGCCGCCCCGCACAGCCAACCACGATGTTTGCGTCTTTCCATTCTTCCCCTCGTCAATTGTCTCTATCTATCTATCTATCTATCTATCTCTCTATCTCTCTCTCCTTCTCTTCTCTTGATTGTTTGCGGATCCATACCCCAACATCATCGCGGTTTTACGCCATGACAGGTCACTGCATTCCGCTCGTTTGTTTCTCTCCGTCGCAGCAGGCGATTGGAACAATTGGGACGGATAATGAATAGCATAATTAAAGGGTTTCGCGGTAAAATGTAAGTGCTAAATTTATCAGATTTAATCTGCTGGAAGGGAAACGTTTATAACAGAGAGCTTTTACGTGTTACAATTAATGAAGTTTAAAAATTTTTACAGTACTGATAATAACGATTAAATTAAATTAATTATGTATGTATGTATATATACTATTTTATATTATAAATATTATTTTTAAATTATTATTGTGTCTACAATTGCTGCTTTTTATCTGATCAAAGTAATCATATTTTCAAGTCATTGTAATTTTGTTGTTATATAAAGTATAAAATAGTAAGCTTTTGGCTTCCATTTTAATAGATGATTACTAAACGAAATATTGTTGGTTGAACGAGTAGAGTGAAAACACAATTTATATTTTTCTTAATAGTGGAAACGCCGTTTTTTCATTTTTATCTTCTGGCAATACTCGCGCTTTAACTGTTCATTCGTGCGAAGCAGTATCCAGCTGTTGTCTTGTGTTTGCACGATCATGAGTTATCACTCAGGTTTCTGCTTTTCCTTCTTTCTTAGCACTTTCAAGTCGGACCGCGTATAATTCGAGAGAACAGCTTAATCGTGTAATTTCATTACAGTCGATGAATAGCTAGTAAATTATTAATATATTTCTAAATCAACATCTATATAGATATATTTCTCTATATAGTAATTACATATATATTATATTTGTATCATATTTTCATCGCTTTTGTAATATTTCTAGATAGTAGTTACATCCAGATAACGGACTGTATTTTCACCTCGTTTTCCGAGATTCCCTATTTTCAACTCGCTTTTCGAAAGTATTTGCATATTGTATGACTTTTATAATAAAAAATGCATAGTTTCTTTCTCGTGTTATACACATATAGTAAAAATATCAAGTTTTTTGTGCCTGCATAATGAACGTTAGATTTTTTTACACTCTTTTTTATGTAATCGCATTTAACTCCGGAATACCCTATGCATTTATCTATTGAGGATGATGGGCAATCATCATAGAAATGATCAATCGCAGCGAGGATTGCGTATGCTTTCAGCGTGATGGATATTTCCGAAGATCCGACTGCCTCGTCGCTTAATTAAATCCGCAATTACTTCTGACTGGGCCAGCGACACGTTAATTGGCCGTGGAGCGGTGCCCCCATTTTCGCTATGTTATCGGGGAACGTGCCGACCATTTTTCAACGCCGCCCACGACAAATTTTCAACCACTTCGCGAAACTCTCGTCCGTCGTTCTGATAATTTAATGCGCGCCTCGGAATGGTCTGTGCCGCGAATCACAGACGGCCAAATGAGAAAAGATATTGTCCCCAACACGTAAGTGCTCGAAGACATGCTCGATAACGCACGAATTATAAAATTCGTTGGCCGTAACATATCGTGTCTTTGCGTATCGGTTATCGTAGAATTTTACGAAAATTTCCTGCTGAACATTTTATTTTAATTAACTCATTATTACGCTGTACGAAGATTGGAGCAGTGAAATGAGGATCTAAATAGTGTGAAAATTAAAATGTAGTCCATGTTTAATAATTTTACAAACGTGCAGAATCCTCAAAGATTTTTGTTAGTGATGTCGTAAGAATTAAAAACTCGAAACTTTTTCACATTGAAAACCACCGAAATCCGTCGTCGCTGCGAAGCAGCCCGGTTAATTAGTCAGGCCCAATTAGCGCTTTCACTCGGCTCGGTGAGTAATCTTTGCTTTTCGTCGGACGCACTTCGCTCTGTTGCCGGTAGCGCATTGAAGAAAGAGAGAGAGAGAGAGAGAGAGAGAGAGAGAGAGAGAGAGAGAGAGAGAGAGAGAGAGAGAGAGAGAGAGAGAGAGAGAGAGAAAAGAGAAAAAAAGGCAAGGGAAAAAAAGAGCAAAGAGTAACGAGGATGGGTCAACGACAGTGGCTGCTATACTAATCTCTGCTGTGGGAACAATATTTCGTCGGGCGGCCATAAATTAACCTGGACCCACCGGCAACACTACCCTTTATCACGCGACGCCTCGTGACAGATATATACTGTTCGTGAACTTGTACGCCGTCTACCACCCACGCTATGCCCCGCGTTCCACACTCCACATCCGCCCTACCGCCACCATCACCACTCACACTCGTTCCTCTCTCTTTTTCTCTCTCTCTCTCTTTCTCTCTCTCTATGTGATTCTCCGTGTGGACGAAAAGCGTGTGTGCCCCTATTTATCCGCGCACGGGTCTGAGATGTCGCCGTGGATGTACAAACAACCCCTACAAACAACCCCTTGTGTTGTACGGTGCTCATACCGGTTCCCCATAATCGGTAGATCCATCTTCTTCCCGGTGCCCCTCGCAGGAAAGAATGAGAATCAGAATGAAGGAGGACAGACGGAGGCTGGAGGGAAATAAGAGGAGGAAAAATGGAAGCCCGACGTCGTAACTGCACCGCGAATGTCTTCTCGCAAACGAACGAAAAATAATTTGTGACGCGCGGGCGTTGGGTCGTACAGCTTCCGCATGGAATTTACAAGAAATGAATTTCGCTCAGGGCGTACTCATCTTTCGTCTTTCCACGTATCAAGATAAGCGCAGGATCAGCGAAGGAAGAAATTTTCATCGCTCATCACAACATCGCTCTATCCAGTCCCGTCTTTTACAGTTATGAGAAGTGCAGCGATGCATCTTGCTTAGACGTTTTTTTATTCCTCATTTCGGCGTGCAGTGCACCTGTTTCGTCGCGCACTCGTTTCCGGTGCTATACCAATCTCCTGTAATCGAGTGATTTATCTTCCCTCCACCTCTCGCGCATGCATAGATGAGGAGAGGAAGATGGGGTCACATGTAACGTCATCGTGCTTCTTCGCGCGCCCCACAATGGACGTCATTCTCCGCCGCGTTTCGCATAAACGTCGCGTTAAAAGAAGCCCGCAACGTCCGTGCTGCTTGGCTTTCCGCTTCAACTTGGGTTTTCGCTTTTCAGTTGGATGGCTTTTACATGGAAGCAACTAAGCTACGTCAAAACTGAGAAATAGATTTTTAGAGTTCTCTCGAAAGAGGTAATTGTTATGTATTTGAGTATTTCATTGCGACATGAGAATAATTTTATAGTTATATAATATCTACTACATATTTATGCTATATAAATTATTAGATTATATAACAGAGGCTTATAAATAGTACCTGAAAGTTTTCCAAAATTTTCACAAGAATTCCCAAAGCGTCTTTATCTCGATATAGTTGTAACAACTAGCACTTGGGTCTGCTTTTATATAAAAGCCGTCCAATTTATAGAGCGTTTTCTGTACCGGCATCCTTATTTATCGCGAGGGCGCGAATCCGAGATATTGTTACGGCTGTACCGGCGTCCCATTCACGCCGTATAAATTCCGCATAATCGCGAAATCCATCTTCGCCTCCCTACGCGAGAAAGGAAGCGGGCAAACAGACGAGTGAAAGTGCAAGATCGCGCGCGCAGCATTCTCTCTTGCACAACGAACGGCAGCACGCAATTATGTCTCGGATTAAGGAAGTGGACGATCGTGCTGGTGCGAACAATTGTTCTTGCTCCGATTTATACTACGCAAAGATATGATCTGCGGCTCCGAAAATATTCAATACACTAAAATTTTTGCATGTTTACTTCTAATAAAATGATTGAACGTATATTTTTCCGGCAAAGATGCCATAAATAATTTTTGACACTTTACTAAAAAAAAAAAAGTAATAATATCATTCATTTTAAAATAATAATTCTTCCACTCGTCGCTATACGTATATACATATAAATATTGTTTTAGATTAAATATATGATCCGTATCGGGCGAGATCTTTCCTATATCGTTTCTGAGTTTTAAAAATTAAGAGAAATGTCCACCATCGCGTATTGACAGCTTAAAAGTTTAATGATACACAAGTGTCAAGACCAAATGCAACAAAGAGCGATTTCACGTCATGTTTTAAAATTAATGATTTCGAATACACGTTTAGACGTGCATTTTATTATTATAGTACGTTGAAGTTTGTTCGAAATTTCTTCACGTTCTCGGACTTATGGATATACAGTAGCGTACAATATCGTAACGAAACCACATCTTCCCGTTGGCGAGCGAGTCCCCGGGGAATTTTTCGCACGATATCTCGACATCGCCGCTCGTTCTCCGTTTCCTCGGCGGTATTCACTTAGAACAAACGAAAATATTTGGCCGCTTTCTTCCGCTCGTCGCTGTCGTCGTCAGGTTCCCTTACGCGACACAGCAGGATAATCGATACCGCGAAAACTTCCACCTACGGGGGAGAGGATAACACCTCTCAAGCCAACCCTGAAAGTCCTGCGTACGACGGTTCACCGGTATTCATTCCATTCAAAGGCAACCCCGCCTCGAAGTCGAGGCTCTTGAAGGACTCGTCGATAATTCCTGCCTTCGCCGAGCTTCCGTTGTTCAAGCTACGAAGTCCCTCTTCTCCCTAATCTTTCTCGTTCTCTCCCCCTGCAGCTGTCGCCGTGATCTTTCCTGCTTTATCCTGACTTGTCCTTTTCCTCTTCCCTTAGTCTTCCTTCCTCCTCCACCCGCGGAATCTGCCATCTTTATTCATGAGGCAAGAACCATTCCCCAAGGAAGTTGGACGGGGACACAAGATGGAGGTTGGCAAGGATTAGGAGGGAGGAGGTAGAAAAATGCTAAACTAGTTGGATCCTGTGGGAGTTGATGGGGGCGGATGATTGCCGCGGCCACGCCTGTGGCGATTTTTCCGTCGCGCATATATACATTTTTATCTCCGTCGCGAAGATCTTCCTTCATGTCTTGTCTCGTCCTAGATCTCACCTCACCCGACGCCCGTGTCCCACTTCGGATTCACCGTTTCCGCGCGACTTTGCCAACGTATTATGAATAGAGATTACCGCTAAACTCGACAAAACTCGAGCGCCGTCGCGTCGTTACGACACGTCTAGAGCGGCAGAGAGTTGTAAGCAAGAGTTACATTAGGATCGTCGCTCTTCCGGAAAGTTGAGAAGAATTCAGAAATTCCTTTCTCGCTCGAAAAATCGGGAAATAATCAAAATAATTTCGTTTGAAATCTATGAGTTTCCCTGCTTTTGATAGCGACATCAGAAGCAAAATTAAAATTCTTTCTCGTTCATATTTGAAACTTAACGGTCCTTTATTTAAGAAAAAAATTTTACCGCTGGAAAAATCACAGAATTTTAATGAGCTACCTATCGGAGTTTAAGAGCCCTTTTTTTGCATTTTAAATTAACAGCGGTACAGTAAAATACAACCCATTCATGTTTAGCTTTTAAAGAGCGGCGTTTCTTTTCCCCGAAGGGAAAATTTGCCGTCATTGAACGGTCATTTTCGTTCTTCCATAATTTATCTGACCAGAGAGGGCAGTCGGGGACAGGTAACCGTGCATTACCAGGCGTTAATTACTAATCTCGCAGCGAACCATTAACGCGTTTTCAATTGTTCCACCGTTCTCCACCCTCGTCCGTTTCCAACCCCCGACAACTCGACGCCCTTTAATTGAACGCCCGGAGTTTTCACGATTTTTCCCGGCCGACTATCTTCTGACGCGATGCACCGGCACCGGCGGCGCCGGCGGTGCGGTGGGGCGGACACTCGTTCGGGATGCATTTGAACCCGGGGCCTGGACCGAGTCCAGATTCGCTCGTTTTCTTCTGTGTCGCCTGGCCTTTCTCGCCCGGCAAAGTCCTGCAGCCGACAGGCCGATATCGCCCGGAGAATTGATTGCTATTGATTTTGTGGATCGTCGCCGAATCTTGCGGTGAATCGCGGAAATTATGACGACCCCATTTCTACATTCGTCCGAAGACGAGATCCTTTCTCTTCAGAATAAAGTTAAAGATTTTCACTTAAAACTGGAATAAAAGGTAACTATTGGAAAATGTGACGGACACGTTGAGAAATAAAATGGTAATGTAAAAAGAAAATACTCTGAAATATAAAGAACTTATATTCAGAGTTTCTTCTTCTAATAACCCGCTTTATGTTATGAATTTTATATCTTTCACATTTAATCGTGATCTCTCGATAATGGGAGAAATATGAACGGTTAATGGCGATAATGCGAAACATTAATAAACAAGTTAAATAAATATATTAATTCTCAGCATAGTACATCTCTCTGCGCAAAATTCCATTTCGTTTTTGACTGTAAATAAAAGGGTATCGCACCAACAACAGCGAGACGAATCCGTCGTAACAGAACATAGCTCGGACGATTTTTTCAAATTGCCGCGACGGCATGCCGCGGCAGCCAAAGGGAATCACTCGTGCACGATGGCGCTCATCCACACGCGTCGGGCTTTTCATAATCGCCGGCGGGATTGAAATGTACGGTGTCGAAATAATGAAGTGTGTACACGGCCGGGCACTCTCCGTGCGGGATTTGCATGCGGGGAAGACGAATGAATGCGCGGACGCGACGGCGGCGGTCGGCGTATTAATCCCCCGACGCACCATTCCGTCCTCAGCTTGCATTGCCAAAAGGTATTGTATGTATAATTTAAAACGACGACGAAGATTGCTTGCGTAGCATAATCCGATAAGCACGTAGTATGAAAAACACTGAAGATATGAGATAAAGATAGCACGCGAGTAAGTATAGGATGCTACGTGTCTTTTTCATCTCTAGGATTCTTCGGGTAATTTGGCGTTGATCCACATCAATTAATAAGAATGGAAGAGTGACTGGAACAGTTGCAAATTTGAACGGAGATTTTTCCACGTTGATGACGCGCTTATATCAGTTGTGCTGGTTTAATTTCTCTCGCCTCGTATTATCGTATCGCCACTCCGCACTTGACTGTCATTATCACGCATCATGGGAACAGTTATGCGTTGCTGAAATCGCTCGATTATACTTCGTTATCGCTCGCTAGAGAATAGGCGGGTCCATTTTCCACGTCTCTTGCTAAAGGCCAGACGTTTGTCTTATGCCGCGACCTTCGACAGGTTTCCTCACCCACGACAAAGGGAGAGTAACGCTCGCTCGCCAAGAGCCATTTGGATTTCAGGCAAACGAGGAGGTCAGAGTCGGCTGAAGACCCTTGGACGCTACAAAGGGATCTTAACAAACAGCCGTACCGTTTCCGCGCAACCACCGTGCCCGCTTCGTACATTCTCCCCTATTTTCCTCGCGGATTATCGCGCCAGGGAGGAGCGAAAATCCAGTTTCCCTTTGCTTCGAGGCAATTGTGAGGCCGAGTTGTTAATGACCGTCTAATTTACCCGCCGTTCTCTCTGTCCCCTATTAATTTTCACTTCCCCTCTTCCCTACTCCGCAAAGTTCTAATTGCGTGCCTACCTTTTTCTTCATTTATTTCTATAATTTCGAAATTAGACGACTATCCTTTATATTTCTCTGACATGCAATGGCAATATGGAATAAAATACTCCCACCGCGAAGTAATAACATTATAATACACAAGGCACCGTAAGGTAGGTGCTGTAGCGCGAAACGTCTAACTTTAAGTACACCTTTCCGGAAGGCGAAGCGTAGGTAAATGCAGGTTTCGCAGGAGAAGTTTACAAGCAAGAAACTCCCCAGGCGGGAGGATAGTTCCGCCTAATCCGCGAACGATATACGCGATACACGAGCCTTCGGGGCTGCGAGCCAATAAAAAGGAAACTTTGACAGATACCAGTTCTTGTGCGGGATCGTCTCGGCACGACATAAAACTTTCAAGTTAAGGCGAAATATATGTTAATTATTCAACGCGAGATCTCAGATTCTCCTGTTTATGAGTGCTATAAAAAAAAGAATATACTATACAATAAGCGGAAGAGGAGGGATATGTATGTTATTATTCCGCTCCATTTCCACGAGAGCAACTCCGAAACGTATCTGACCTTCGAAGGGTGCTCTTATCGATCATCGACACAATCTCGACAAAGAAGCCGTTGCAATCGATAGCTCGGAGGATCCTTTTGTAGCGTCATTCTCGAGATTTCTCCCCCGTTCCGCCCTCCCTTTCTCAATAAACGACCATTTTGCTTTCATGATACACGAAGCAAACGTGACGCGCAATGGAAGCGCGCACTTGCCCGCTCTCGGCCGCTCGTGCCGCGAATACGCCGGCTTAAACAAAAAGTATCTCGACGAGATCTCGTAAGTGACGGTGGAATCGCCGTTGCGCGCCGTTTGCGTCGAGAGACAGCCCAGCGAGAGTCCGAATATTTCTATGATAACGCTATCCCACGTAGATGGTACAATCCCGATGGTATCAATCTTGCGCATCGCGCGTTTGCCGAGGATTTTATCGCGCGACCGTTCTCCTTCTCCTGCCACTGACTGAGAAAGGGTGCAGAACTTCGATCGATTTGTGCCCTCGAGATGGAATTTTCGAAATTCACGCGCGTTTCCGTGATCGTGGATATATAATTGCGGTCAGCGGTCTCCGCGACAAATTCAGAAATAATGGAGCGATACGAGCGCGGCTCTGCGACTTTGGCGGATAAACATCTCCTTTATCCCGACGGGCTGCGCGGGTATCTCTCCTCTATCGACGGGCGCGATCCTTATCGCGGACTTTATGATCCTTTTAGGACGCGTTTGTGCGTTCAGTCGCGGAATTTATTCGCCGCTCTCCACCTCCCTGACCTCCTTCTTCCGATATCCAACGAAAGCCATCCGATAGAGTCTCTCTTAGAGGGTAATCTACCCTCCACTCGAGAAACATTTTATGACTCGGAAAGGCCGGATAAAATCGTGGCCGAACGATGGATATCGTCCGATAGCGTCTCTCTCGGCGAATCGACGAAAAACGAACGGAGGTTCAACGTTCAACTGGCGCAAACGCGTCGCGCGCGTTTGTCGCACGGTTTCGAAGCGAAATGGCGATTTATGTCAGCGGTCGGGGGTTTTCGGGGATTAAGAGCGGAACATCGTCGCATCGACTAATTTAGCGTCGCGTGCGGCGAATGTCAATGGCGAGCGCGCTTTTACAACGGTTGGCGTTATCGATCGCGAGTCATTCGAGAGGATTAATGCAAAATTGATCGGCCCGGCCCTACCGCGTCCCACATTGTTTTCGTTAAAAACTCGTATCTCCCGCGGTCGCGCGCGCGAGCTGTTTAATTATAGTTAAGAAAAACTTGGTCGCCAACGGCGAGTTACATTTAAGGAGGAGTTGAGTAAACTTAGTGAATAATTTCTACGGGTACTTAGTCAGACATTTAATCCACGCGGGAACCTTGATTATGCACATCGCAAACTCCCTGTATAAGCGGCATGAAATATGCATTAAGCTTGAAAATCAGCGCGACACCCAGTGTATTGATTATACATTGCGCATTATGCGCCGCGGATTAAAGTATTTATTTTCACTAATAAATCAAAATAAATTCTCGCCTATATCATTCACGTACGGTAAATAATTTCTCGCGTAATAATGATGGATAAATAATTTCTTGTCAAACTGCAGGCGACTCAAATTTTACGCCGATTTCAATGAACCGCCGTTTGTGATTAAACATACATTTAAGTACCATAGAAATCGCAGAATGTACCTCCCTCAAATTTCGTGTTTATAATTTAGTAGTAAATCACAGCGCAAATGGAAAGCCCGAGATATATGCGAATCAGTATTGATAAAAATTATCGGACTGTAAATTGATGCATGGTAAAACGCTGTAATTTTCAACCGAAATTTCACTACTGAAAGCGCGCCGGCATTACCGTCGTAAATGTTGATGCTTGGCAAACATCAACAAACATCAATTCACTCGAACGGTTTTTAATTCCGTTGCAATATTTATTTTGCACACCTATCCTACATTATGGTACTTATTCGGTATTGTAGTGTAGATTTACGGATTATTTTACATATTTGTTCTACGTCATATTATCTGTCCGCAGATTAGATTTTCCTTAATCAAGCTCACATGGAAAAGTTATAGGTACTGTTACGCTAAAATTCATTTAAACGGAATTGAGAAGACTGGAGTTCTATTGTGTAAAGAATTTGCAGAGAAAAGGTTTCGTTTGCATACGTCTGTATCGAATTAGATTTCTTTTTTGTCAGTCCGACCAATATCGCGGTTCGTTTATTTGATCGTATTTAGCGAAATCCAACGGACAATCCTCGTTAGACTCGACTCCTCTATATGACACTGCGCCGATTTGCTCTTCATACAGTATGAAGCGCGCACTAACCACAGCTGTCAAAATGGTACAGGTCGTCGCCCGTTGATTGGCTATTACGCGTCAGCATTGTCCACGTACTTGCAGTGTATTGCACGCTGTAGTATGTTTACAGGAATTACTCCGGCTGAATCGACAATACAAGCGTCCACGGGCGGCTGCCGGTATGCAGCTCAGCGCGTGATGCATCACTGTAAACTTCAGCGACGTCGCCAAGGTATCAGCCGGCTGCGATCTGGCAATACGGTCCGGCGGAACAATACGGTTCGGCGTTATTTATCTGACCGTTCCGCGCCGCTTCGCAAAAATCGTACACGCAGTATTTGATGAAACATGCTGGTTTCCAAGCTATCGACGGCGATTTTGCCGGATAAAAATCGAACAAAACTATCATAACGTAACTCGAATAAACAATTATACGAATTAAAAAGATAATAATATTGGTCATTAATATAATTAAACGAGAGAAAATGGTTGGCGAGATAGTGAACGTTATTTATATTAAATACTGATATTTTATTATTTACATATCTGGATTGAAACATCTCTGCTTTCGCCGGAAAAAAGCCTCGACAAATACTTCAAGATTAACGGTTTACCGTTAAAACGTCCGTCCGCTCTACCGGAATAATCTTACGCGCGAAATAAATGATTATCTAATAATCGAATAAATCCAAGATAGGAACGCGTCAATCACCAATTGCAGGCGGTGCCCGCGGCGACGAGCAACGTAGTCCCAGTAGTCGCGGTTTTAGAAATTCTTCACTGCGATACCACTGGGGGGGCCCCGATGCGGCCGCCGTAATCCAAACGCACTTTGACGATATCGCCCGGCTCTCTAGTCCGATGATTAATCCGATTTCCGGCCCGCCGCAGGAGCAGCGCGGGAAAAAAAGCCCAGCGGGCACCTCGATACTGCCGACCGTCGAGTTTCCGCGTCTGATAAAAATCGCCCGCCCTGCCCTGTCCTCGATACACGCGTCGCAGAATTCAACGGTCGAACCACCTGCAAAACCGCCTCGACAATGCGCACATTGGACGATGACACTTTGCTCGTGTCGACCGCCTGGATAACGGTTACGCGCCGCGTTATGGTGGCGCCCGGGCGCCAGCAAAAATCAGTCGTTATTTTCTATACGCGCTCTAATTTCTCCTGCGTCGCCCGCGATTCATGTTGCCGGTATAAAACCCGAGTATCATCGCCTATACAGCGCGATATTTTTTTTTTATTTCATACGTTCGCTTTTATTCCGCATTTTTGCCACCGTACTCGACCGTTGTACGCCTCTGCATCTGTTCAATCAGTATCTCGACAATTGCGCGGCGCGATCACACCGACTATCTGCTTTAATTGATGATTAGACTCGTTTGTTTCTCCTTTTACACTTACACAATTACCTACGGCCTTGCGCGTGAACACACACGACAGAGGAATATTCCTCGGAGATTCTTTAAAATTCTACTCGAGTAAATCTCGTTTGAAATTGACTAAAGAAGGACACGTTGGTGTTTACGGTCCTCTGCAGCCTGATTTATCGCGCCACAATTTTCAGCTCGGAGTCATTGAGTTGAAAATTCAGTTTTTAAAATCTACAATTCAAAGTACGCGTAACTTTCCGACACTTCTTTCCGTCGCTTCTACCATTTCCAATACAAGACCTTCGATCGTTCGCGGAACGCCGGGATATCGCCCCCGATATAGTTTCATCGACGGTATCGACGCGATATCGGGCTCTTCTCGTGCTTTCTGGTTCGCCGATCGGTCGCGGCCAGATCGTGAGAATTTTATGAGAAATCCAGCCGTGCACGACGCGGCCCGAATTCGGAAGGTAGTCGGCCGCGTCGTTATTAGAAGGATCGATTTCCGCCGTGCCGCCGTGGAGATAAAAGGCGGCGAGAGCATTAACGAGAAGACGAGAAGCGCTCTTACATCGCACGATCGCCCTTCTAGTGGCTTCGGGAGGAGGCCGAGGGGAGGTCACGGCGAGATCGCCTCGTCACGGGGCCCGTAGAACTTCTCGGCGGGCACTCGGCTCACGTACTCGAGAGCCGAGGTGCCGGGGGATTCCCGGCCACAATTATTTTCGGCTTAGGCAGAGGGCGAGATTGCTCGAGTCTGACACTGCGCGATCGCACCGTCGGACAAGGTGGATTATTGCGGACGTAGGCGTCGCGAGGAGAACGAGGAAGGGGTTCGCCGCCGGACCTGGCTCCTCGACAAACGTGTGAGAAAGGGGAAAATATTTAATTAATCCCACAGCTGCGTCATGAGATTTTTTTCTTCGGCGCCACTTCGCGAGTCGCTGTCGATATTTCGCGAGAGTTGAAATTACGATTGCAATCTCTTACGTCATTTTTCTCATAAATGTAGAATGCATGCTTAATTGCTGCAGCATTCTATCATACGTACCTACATGTCGTATAGTTATTATTTTTTTTTGCTTTAGAGTATTTTACGAGCGACCCACTCGTAAATATTATTGCGATCCGCCGATATTGATGTCGCCGCGTCAAAACGCGCATTTGCGTAATTCGTCGTGTCACGATTCTCGCATCATTGCACCCCGCCGGAAAAGAGAAGAAAAAATATCAACAGCGACGGGGCTACATCCGGCGCGCGTTGCATCAGACTCGTTCACTGTCTGTCTCCCTCACTCTCGCTCTATTTTTCTGTATCGGCAAATAAAAAACGGTACTTTAGTGATGAACGATCCGCGTCCGGTACGCGTTACGATTTCGCGTCGGGAATTCGCGCTTTTCGCCTGTCCTTCGACGCGTCGTACAAATTCGGGGGTTGGCGTAAAAGAGGAAGAAAAATATGGGCTCTCACCCTTCTGCCGGATGTGCGAACCGACCGGACGTACTAAAGTCGAAAATATTTTCCAGATTCATTCCCGTGGCACGTGAAACTTCGGCCACCCACGAGAATCTTGTCCTTCTCTTTCTGGCGAATCAGTCGCTCGTGATAATTTATGAACATGCCTATCGTTTGTATAATCAGGTGTACGTGCGTTCCATTATCCATAGCCCCGGGGATGTATTTATTACGGAGCGCTAATTCTCGATGTCAAGGAAAAAGAGCCGTAGGCGGCACAGCGAGTCGCTCGAGGGATGTTAATCAGCGATTGCTTTGATGAATTATTCAGTTTCTCTGGTAGGTGCAATTAATATATATTCGAACATACGTATTCTTGATTTTAATAAATTTAATAATCTGCCTTTTCTCGAGTTTATTTCGGTTTTTTCACATGCAACAGTTACGCTAGAATTACTATCCCGCAATGAAAATAATTATAGATATCGAATTATAAATTCTCATACGTCAATTCAAGACTATGAAAAACTCTCAAGATTATAGAGAAAATACATTTTCCATCGCTTCAACTGTTTCTTGACTTATCGCGTCTCTTTTGCAATTAGATGAAATTTATGCTTTAATCTACTGTGTTATGATATTTTTTTATTTAAATACTGAACTAACAAAGTATAATATGTGCTTATTTTTGAATGATGCACCGAGTCTCGTCAGCAAGAGAGAAAAGCGTTTCGCGTAGATGTTTTTCCGTCAAATGCAAAAAGAAAGGAGACTGAATCGAGAATGGATGCGATAAACAAAGGGGCGGGGATTGCGGTACCAAATAAAACATTAAGAAGTTCATAAACGCGCCGGCCGAATAGACACATTGTTAATAACGTGGCGATTATAGGTGCGCTCATCGAATTTCTGCTTATGCTCTGCTGACAATGAACTGCATCGTTGTTATCTCAACTGGTTTTAAATCGAATGACGGTGCTTCACCATAGGAACTCCTTCTTCGTAATGAAGTTCAAAGTGCTAACCGACATCTATGATAAATTATACTGATCTATCATCAACTGTGCAGATTGCTTTCAAGAAATGTGCTCTTCCCCTTCCCCCTTCTCTCTCTCTCCATTGCTCTAAGATATTAATTAGTTATTTTACGCTGAGCAATAAATTATTTTCGCGAAGTCTAAAGTTTTTCCAAGCTTACTAATTTAAAATCACATCGCCGAGCTCTTCGCACTGTCTTCGACAACTTATGAAAATCTCGGCAACTCTCGCTCTCTCGCGGCATCATCAGCGTCAAAAAAAATATCTTTCGCGACCGCGTTCGACGGACGGTAATACATAAATCATCAGGGCGACCCGTGACGTAAGGCGGCCGATCGTGCGAGGCAAATTGGAAGTTGCGAAGAAGCGTCGGACAAAGTGCGCTCGACAATGCGGTACATCGACTCGATAAATCAACGCTTCCGCGCCACGCCGTTCACCGGAGAGGAAAAAAAGAGGATACTTTTCAAGGCAAATATCGGCTTATTCGTCGGCGCGTGTGAGAAATTATAAGCGCACAAAATACTTCACGTACATATAAACTTGATTGCATCATTATTTTATATATTTAACTCTGTTTTTTTTTAAATTAATCCTGAATTTTACTTGCGCGGATATCCTAGACCGATTGATGGTCCCTGAGGCTTTCGTAATACAAGAGTAGGAGGGTTAAAAAGAATACACGTCATCGTGCAAGTCACGGAGGAAAGAAAAGTACTAAAGACATGGATTTCAAGAACCACTCAGCTCCACTATAATCCGCTCTCCCATAACCAACTCCCTTTCTCTCTTATATAAGGCGCCCAATTTCTTTTCGCTGTTGCTCCTTACCCAGCGTTGCGTCGTATCAGTCCGTACAGGGCAATCTCCGGAGCGCCGGGAAGAATTTCGCAAACAAACGAGGTCGTTATTCTGCCGCGGGAAGCGACCGGGAGGATTAAGAAAAAGCAGTCGCGCGCTTTAGGGATGGGTCGACTGCTTGATGAAGGGTGGTGGCGAAGGTCGACGGCGAGAGAAAGGAAAAATTCGATGAGGGCACCCCACGGAGCACTGAGCCGCCCATTTACACAGGATATTATTTTCCATAGAATGCGCGGACGTGGGCCGAATGAAAACGCCATGGGGTGCCGACAAGTCGGAGGACAAGCAGGACAGCGATGTTGGTGATTGTTGTCGCTCACACGACGGGGACAAACAAGAAATGAATATGTGTGTGTGTGGGGGGTGAGGGGTGAGAGAGGAAGGAATAGTGGTTTAGCACCTTTGTCATCCTTTGATCGAACCAAATGTCCCTTTTTCAACATTCACATCGCGCGATTTCCACCGCCGCTTATTATCTATCCCCTTCGTGTTCCTCTTCATCGCCCTTCTTTCTCTTTTTCTCATTGTTTGCGAATGCGCTTCGGAAACGAGGAACGTTTTCGTGGATTGCGGATGCTGCTCAAACGATGCGATTAGGTGAAAGAGAAAGGAAATCACTAGAATGAATTGAAATTAAAAGGGTCGATCTACAGTAATCGCCGTTTTACGAAATAAGAATAAGAGAAATCTACTAATTTCGGAAGTTTTCAAAATAGTGTAAATCCTTTCAGATATACACATCTCGATTCGATAATTTTTATCATATTTTTTAGATTGAAGACAGTTTAGGAAGTTCTTCATTTACGCAACTGATGTGGCTTTTATAAATCGACAATAAAATATAGCGAGATACATGATTGTGCGAGATAACAGCTATGATTGACGAAATGAAAGTAATGAAAATGATGATCAAGAATTCTTGGTCATTTTGTTCGGGGAACAAAGCGAGTTTGTTTCTCTTGTCCCCGGTTTCATGAAGGTTTGTTGGAAAGAATAGCAAACCATCCCCTCCCTCCCGGCATCGTTAAGAGTCGACCTAATTACAAGAACGGGGCAAGAACGGGGAACAAGCTTCTTTCTTCTTCCGTGTAAAACCGACTGCTTGTTCATCGAACAGACGCACACCAACCGTTGCAGTCGTTAGCGTATCTATGTCAACTCATGGTCGTCAAAGTCGACTTGAAAAATTAAATATCCATATTTTTTGTAATTATTTAATTTCTTTCAAAGAAACAGAATCTAAATATACATTTCGGCAATATTATATAACTCTTTGAAAGAATTATCTTTTCGAAAGAAAAGGTAAAAGTAAGGCGCTACGATTAATGAAAAAATTGAAAAATTATAAATGTATTATTTTAATTACAGTCTTTGATTGTTCAAACTTGTTTCTCTTACAAAAGTAATGATATATTTACTGTATCTATTACTTTAAATTTTGGAAATAATATACTTTGTATCTTATCTGCCAATATATATTTTTATTTGTCTTCAGTAAAATCAACATTTCCATAAAATCAATAAGTTAAAATTATTAATAACACAAAGAATTTTAAATTATTAATTTACATTCTCTAAACCGTTCATATCTTTTACTGCCTCCATTCACAATAATTTTCGAAAGATTTTTCTGTCAGCCATATCGCGTAATCTGAGAAACAAATCTTGTCAATCGAAAACAAATATAATTTCTGTGACTCGTATTATATAATAATTTATATAATATTTATCACATGATATAACGCGATTGGAGTAATCTGAGTCGAGTGAGCGTTGCGTTGCATAATAATAATTGAAGCCGGCGAATCAATCGATCAGTCCGCTCGAGTACCCCGTCGTCTCGGAGGAGCTCGAACCATTTTCTTCTTAGCCTCCGATTCTCCAATTTCTGCTGGCAGCGGTGACGGAGGTTGGCTCGATAAACGTTACGGCAACGGAGAAATCACGCCGATTTATACGATGGCGCTTCCAGGAGTCATGCTAATGTCCCGAGCTAGACGTCTTTACCGTCCGCCGTCGTTGCTACGTCTCGCTTCTATTCCCGGTAAATAAGTAGCTCAAAAGCCTTCGATCGGCACGAAATTACCTTTCGCATTAGGAAAGGGGACGGCCGAACTTGGGTGAATTGCTGTGAGCGCGAGCGCGAAACGACGGACGTTTATTCCCGTTCATTCGACGAGACGCGCGCCGCTGCAGCAACTCCTTGGATTTTCGTAATACTCGTAAATCGTGCGATCTCTTACCACACGTATCTATATACACGAACACTCACACGCGCGCGCGTGCAATGTAACGATGCTGGTTACGAGTTAGTTTCTATTTTGGGCTTTAGAGAAGGAGATCTAAAGAGTCAAACTCGAATGCTCTGGTCTTTGCACGGTCTCGCTAGTTTTGCCTGAGAGAAGATATATTAAATACGGATCTCGTGGCGAATCTCAAGTTGGTCTTTCCTCAGTGGAGCTTGTAATTTTCAGCGTTAAATATTTTAATAATGAAATATTAAATCGAGACATAAATTCGGCTAGAATTAAGAAATAGAGCGCTACGTGGCTATTTGTACCCTTAAGATTCATCGAATCCTTTTAATTTCTTCTAATATTCAATGGTTAATTTCTTAGCTTATATAAGTGATTATGTGAACATTCGATGTTTCTACATTCGAGAGAGACAGAGAGGGGAGTCAACTAGCAGTTTAAATGGAAACGTCTGGATAGATAGAAGTTGTATTATGTACAGTCGAATACAGGAAAATATCTCTGACTTATGGTAGTATCTTATGAACGGCAAAGCTGCTTATCGCAGTGTCGATATTTCGTAAATTAACTGTCGAATTCAGTTTCGCCGGAGCCGAGATAAAGTTGAAAGGATATAATGGTATTGACGCATCTGGCACAGCTTATTGAATATCGTGCCGCGCTGTGAGGATTGAGAAACTCCGGTATACATCCGCGAGCTATCGAATAATATTTCGATAATGGCTGAAGCGCATTTCGCAATAACGTGACGCTCGTACTGCAAATAATTCTTTCGGATTTTTCGCCGCCAAGCAATAATCTCGTAGTCCTTTGACCTTAACGTGCGTTACCAAAATTGCAAATTATATTTTACTTTATATTTTATGTTTTATATTTTAAAACTGGTATAAATTAAAATAGATACGACTCATGCCTTCACCAATTTTTGAAATTTTATAACGCAAAATTGTGTCGTCGAATCACCTTTCATTTTTCAAGATCGATTCGACGTTGCACGCAAAAAATTTCAATTAGCCCAAGCTTGATATTGTAATTTAAGTACGAGGCGGAATTTAATTGTTGTTCAGTAAGCTGCTTTCCACCCTTGTTGGTGGTAGATTCAATTTTGCAGAGCCTTTACGCTACTCTCGCGGTTATAATCTTCGCAAAATCTCTGCTGGTGCTGGTGATTTACGAACACTTGTGAATTGCACTTGACGTAACGCTCTCTTCGGGTCATTGATATGAAAACCTTCCGTAAAGAATAGAAAATATTTGCAAAGTGAACTTTGTTATTCTACAGAAGGAGTCGGAAACCTGTCATCTCGTGAATCCATTATTCAGAATTTTCTTCAGACAATTCGTCTATTCGAGTTTCAATAAGCAGTGAACAAGTCCACATGGCTATACCGAATGTATACCGCTAAATTTATTAATTTATTGTTAATTAATCATGAGGCGTGAAAAGATAAGGATTCTATTCCTAGAACAGCGTTCGGGGTTTACGTTAATTTCGCGATGGACGTTATCTTTAGCGTTAGTTTGATATAGTCAGTCTTCAGGTAGTCGATTGAGCGGAAATTACCCTTCTCGTGGGCAATTACCGTACATTACATTCGCCGGAAGTTTATCTCCCCGTAGAGCATTGTGGGCTCATCGTGTCCGCGATAACGTAACGTTGACGTTAACGCTAACATCTCGCCGGGTATATATAAAGCATACCTCTGCAAGATATTTATTCGTATATCCCATTACGTATACATAAGTCAATTAGCAAATTAAATATACTGCTATATTTAATGAATAATTATTTAAGTTTAGAAGTTATTAAATTTAGATTAGTTCGCGGTTATTAATTAGATTTTTCACCCATTAATTGTATTATTCTGATCAATGATTAATTTGTAATACCCATTATTACATTATGTCAAATTAATCGATAATCACGTACGTAGCGCGGTAATATTAACGAGAAAATCAGATTTGTTTCGCGTCAGGGTTCTGTTGACGCGAACACATCGATGCACTATGACTCCTTTTCATCTTCGGCGAGTTCTCTCGCCATTACGGTTTGTTCTCGCACATCCGCGATGGCAAAAAGGGTTGCGCTATCCCTCACGTGCACGCTCGAGAAAGAAGATAGGTACTCTAAAAGAAATTAAAAGTTTCTCCTTTCATCCGCGGAACCGGCTAATGTATTTACGATCCTCTCGCGTCGGAAAGTTATCCCTTTCCGCGTTAAAGTACTGCTTTCGATTATTCGCGCGCGCACGGATAGGAAGAAGCCTCCCGCGAGAAGTCGGTAATTAAATTGCTTGATTAACGCTGATAATTATTCCGCAAGTTCTATCGCCGGAAGTGCGGGAGAAAGAGAGAAAGATGGAGAAGTGGAGCGCGCTAAGAATTTCCCGGGAGGTCGACACGGCGCGGGCGGGTCGCTGCCGAGAAAATCTCAGAGCAAATTTGTCCCTGGCAGAGGGACAATATTTACGCGGATATTAGATAATTGGTACATTCCGCAGATTTTCGCAAGTGCTTCAAGGGCTTTTTAACCCTTTCCGAACAATCGATTCCTTCGAGTAGATATTAAGTTCTATTTTCGCGATTATGTGAGAGAAAGTGTATACAATTATGCAAAATGCACAGAGACATCTACGTAATAAAGAGCTGGAGATAATTTTGTTGAAACTAATCGAATTAATTATCATTATATTGTAAAAGGATAATATTCGATGGTAGCCAAATGCCTCGTCATCTAATTAGTGACGCGCATGAATGGATTAACGAGATTCCCACTGTCCCTATCTACTATCTAGCGAAACCGCTGCCAAGGGAACGGGCTTGGAAAAATTAGCGGGGAAAGAAGACCCAGTTGAGCTTGACTCTAGTCTGGCACTGTAAGGAGACATGAGAGATGTTGCCTCCACCTACCTACCATGTTTTAGCGATTAGAAATATATGTTATTACACATAAGTTATCACAAATTATACAACTGTAATTTCTTTTGCAATGTTTAGATATTTGAAAAAAGTGGAAATTCATAATCTAAATATCTTTTTAAAAATGTGAAAAAGAAAGCTGAGATAGGAGAGGAGAAGCGCCGTTAGATACGTAAGCCAGCTGATTCTGGCGAATTACAATCCGGGAATATCCCGCCGTTTCGCTCGCTTTTTCTCGCCTGCGCCCTGTGAAAAAGCGGACGGGAAATAGGTGGTTCCCTCCCCCTCGTTCGAAGGGATATTGCCGAGGCTGTGCGGAGGGCGCGAGGATCTTCGCACCGCCGTTAATCATTCGTGACACGTACGTGGCGGGATTTAGCAAATAAATGAAATTATTACACGACGGAGCCGGTGTTGCCGGAGTACCAGAGGCAGCTGCCATTGAGGGGGAGAGAGGGACGCGAGGAGAGACGGACTGGCAGGATCTTCTCTGGGTTATATAGTGAAGCGTGATGAGCCGCCATTCCTGTCCGGTAGACGTGCCGGGTCGGTGGCCACATTGTCGAGATATATCTACGGTTGAAAGGCACGCAGACAGCCTTGGAAGAAATAATTTCGACGTACGGGACGATTAAGCCCTTCCGGGCGATCGATCGCACTTCCATTTCGCCACACGCATCCTCGTGTTATTTATTGCCTTTGATACTTTATTTCGCAGAAAAGAGACAGAAATTAAAGAGTTAAACTGGTGAAAAAATGGTGATGAAAATGTTATACGTATATTTCCTTTCCGATTGCACATTGGATTGACAATAATTTCATTTCAATTACGTATCGTTTGTTAATTACAAGAATTTTTATGTTCTCTAATGCAAATGGAGTGTTTTATTGGCGAAGAGATATAATTTTCGAAACTTTCAGACGGTGATTGTAGAAAACGAATTCGTAGTACGCGGCGATTGATCTATTTTATTTCTGTCGTTTAATTTTACTCTCTCGATGTTTCGTAATCGCGCACGAACTTTTTCCATTTTCGCGCTTATTACTCGCCCCGGCGAGAAATTTTCATCATGGGAGAGACGAATGACGCACGTAACAACGAATATTGTTGCTCCGTTGTACAATTATACACCGTTATAATTAATGAGCGATTACTGTAAGCGGCTTATATTGATTTTCGGTCCATCGTAATACACTTATCGCTACATTTGACAAAATAATCAGTGGCATCGATAACGGCTTAATTAACATCTCGTGCAATTATAAATATATGAGTGGCGCGAAACAGGCGGATTCTCACGATTTCCCGCTTGACTAATGAGTACACATGTGGCCGATTATATTATTGTCTTTGAATCAAACCCCATAATTATTAATGGAGCTAAAGTCTCACTATACGCATTTACCTCTTAAGCCCATATTTGTTCCTACTGTCGCAGTAGGAACAAACTCTACGAGGACAAACTATTTTATTTATAGTTTAGAACAAGGAACGAATTCGATTTCTTATATATTTGAAAACTACATTATGTCTAGAATATTTTGATGTCAAGAATACAAGAGCAAGTACCTCTTCATGCTATTAGTAACAAGTATATGTTCAATAATATCATTATCATAATAAACTTTGAAAGCATTTGACGTGAGTGCACATGATACTACTTGCTGACCATTAACGTATGATAATTTTAGGAAAACTTTGAAAAGCAAACACTTTTAACGCCAAATATATAATAACAATATCGATTAGAATATAACAAGAACGATATTAAAATAAATTACATGCATGTGTCAGACTATTACGTGATCGTTAGACTGAGAACAAAATTTTCTGCATTTTAGTAAATATTAGTTTGCACACAACTCTGACTCCATTTACTAAAATGAAGAAAATTTTTCTTTTTATTAGTATATTTTTTTCTTAGTGAATGCACATATACTAATAAAAAGGAAAATTTGCTTTATTTTAATAAATGGAGTCACAGTTGTATGCAAACTAATATTTATTAAAATGCAGAAAATTTTTTTCTCAGTGTACTTTTGGCTCACACCCTCGAAGTTATCTCATAAATTTATCATGCAAATAGTGACACGCGTAATCGAAATTCGTGGAAAGAAATTTTACGCGCTTGGAAGTCTAAAGAAATTCGTATATTACATGCAAATCCTATAGTAGAAGGGAGTAAATCCCAAACGAGGGTAGCGAGGTTGCGTTGTACAGAAAGCAAATTTTTTTTCCATTTCCTTTCGCAATCCATGATAATTTATGATCACTAGAATTTCATTTCAGGAGTTAAATTGTCGACAAACATTTTCCAAAGACATTTTTTATTCTAATTTTTACCGCAGAGTTACTGGGAAATCATCTCGCGCGCGGAGAGATATTTTTATCTTAAAAAAACTAATTATTGTACAGATTTATACGTATTTCCAATTGAATCTAAAATTATAAAAGTTTTTATCGCCCATAATTTGCGAATATTAAAAAAATGCAAATTGCAACAAGTGTAATATGATCATGTTTCATAAAAATGAAGGGAAAAGAATGTGCATCACGCCTAAAGGCAGTTCGGCCGGAAGGAAGCATGCATCTTCGTTCATAACTTTTCTTCAGCAACTCGACTAGACCAGCGAAACTGAACGAGCTTTTGTGCGCAGTTTTGCGTGTTTCTTGGCGGTATTGTTACGTATCAAGGCGAAAGAAAGTGCCGTGATTCTCACCGAAAGTGCGAAACTTTATCGCCGCGCCGCACATTGTCGAGCCTGACTGATGAAGACGGAGGGACGCGATAAAAAGACGAGTCCCGGAATTTACGAGGAAGAGCGTTACAATCGCGGCTTGTCACGGTATTCCGCACTTCGGATTCCGTACGGGTGTAACGACGACGATTGTATATTTCGATAATGTCGACTTAATGCGACGATGACGAGTGTCGCCGGGCACGACGTCGTCCTTCTCTACTCGCCCGGCTCGCTCTTTTCCACTTTACCTCGCGATATATCTTCCCGCTTTCCCCCGATCGTCTCTCTTTCTCTCTTTCTTTCCTTTTCACTGCTCCACGCCGCCTCGTTTCTTCATTCTTCATCGTGCAAGAAAACGCGGTCGCTTCGGCCCCATAACAACGACACCGAAATCGTACGTAGAATTTATATGCCGTCGCCGCCACGAGCTGCTCCTCGGGATACGACCCGCTATTCTTCACGTCCAAATCCCCGGACTCGCGAACGCGCGCGCGAACGACGGTGGAAATATTTTATCTTTATTTAATCTCGCCGCTTGTGCGTTCGCCGCGCCAGATGTATACGGATGATTTTTATTAGAGTCTGTGAACGTGTACTTTTGCCGCGCGCAATTTTCTTCCTCGACGGTTCTCGCTGAAGCTGATTGTTAAAAGATGGGTCCGTTAAAAAAGGAACGGAGAGATATTTTGGCTTGCAAATATTTCCTTTGCATGCGACGTCGTTTTTATCTTGAACTTGAGCAAAATTTATTCTCCGAAAGGATAGAACAACCGTAGGAGAACCATGACTCGAAGATAAATCTCATGTATCTATTCATGTTCAGCTATTCATGTGCATAAATTTTATATACTGTGTATACTGCGACGTTTACAAGAACAATATCGGTAAGAGAGATGTCAATTCTTTATCCAAGATAGAATTACTTCTAGATCTGCTACGTTTTTCAAAAAAGGGCGAACTGTAACTGTCTGACAATGTTTCATAAACGTATATTGAATTCAGAGAGCACACCTTAGATTACCTATAATTCGATCAGAATTTAAAATAGTGTATATTTATAATTTTACGTGCTATGTAATACATAAAACAGTTGAAGAATCAGAATATACGTCTATGATATGTTAAATATATCTATTAAAGCACACACATATATCGAGGTACATGGCATGAAAAATTAGGAATAAAAAAACGCGTCAGATTTTTCTCCCGAGAATACAAATTATAGATGGTTTAGAGTGGGCTTTAAAAAAATAAGATAAATACGGGGCGTTCGAAAATAATGTTTTTTGCTGCTGAAACAGTTTATTTTTTGACACGTTTACGTCCCTCTGGGACCATCGATCGCATAGGATATTTGCTGTATCGTCAACCCGAGGGATTCGCGTGACGCCCGTCGGAGAACGAAGCGCATTTTGTTAACCGTACCCAGGTCTGCTGTTTTACGTGGATTCATGCAAGTCCCAAGCGTGCCCACCATCCTCTCCGCGCCGCGGCGCGGCGTATATTAAACGAGAAGAAATAGATTAACAGAACAGCGGCATTAATATGGATAATCGCGTGAAATTTGCATGAACGCATGAATTAATTCGCGCGCCATTTAGCCCTGTCAGTATAATATAGCGCGACAACGACACTCGCACCGCCACGACAGTACAAAATTATGTTAGCTTCACATCAGGAACACTGGCATTATTATCAGCCCTGTGACGCGCTATTCAATTAGCTGATATAAAAGTTAATATTAACGCACACGTTCTTGTGCCAGAAGTTTATGTGCATGAAAAAGGAGTATGCAACACATAATTAAGAAAGATTATATAAATAGTAAAAACTTCGCCTTAAGCATCATTGTAGCCACTAATTAAATTGCTATATCGATTTTGTAGCATAATAACGCTAAAAGATGGGAATTTTTCGATAAACCATTCAGTATCCTTAATTCAATATCTATAATAAGATAGTGCTAACTGTTTTGTTAAGAGAGAAATCGCGCCTTGTTTTGATTTCTGATCCGCTTGTTTCGCAATTTCCATCTTTCTCGACGGATTAGCAAAATTCCCCAGGCTGATCGATCGACCTGTAGCAAATCGGATAATGCAATCGAATAATGTACAGCCTGGCTGCGTCGCTTTTTTGCATTCATTAACCGGCAACATATAGCATAGAGGCAGCCTCGGTATATCCCGTGGGCTGGCTCTATGCTAAACAGGATTAGGGGGTCACAATGGGACCCGGAGCCCGACGAGGTCAGGACTCCTTAATAAGATTCATTGTGTTCGCGCTCCGGCTCACGCTCGGACGCGGTGCGCATATCCCGCGTAAAAGGAGTAAGGATAAAAAATTTAAAAAAAAAAAGCGGAACACCGTGGAAAATCTCCCTGGCGGAAAGCTGTTTTTCGTGTGTCTATAGCGCAAACAGCTAGCGCGTGCCGCGCGTACCCGCCGAGCACAAAGCTATTTTCAAAGAGAAAAAAGTGTGGGTATATATTAAAATTCTCATTCACGGGAACGCTCGCGGCGAAAATTAGCTGAACCCGCGCCGATGTTCATCGGACAAGGGATATTTCAATTGAATTTATGGAGGTTCTTCTTTTTTTTGTCGCGATTTAATCACGCACCGATGTGTGCGATCTGATTTCGATTAAGTAACGAGAATTCACTCTCTGAACAACCTGAAATCGAGCGTCCGGTTTTTCCCGCCGAGGAACATCGAGATATCGTTACGGCAACTTGCACAAAGTCGACGTCGCGGGGTTAATTATCTGCACGGAACGACCATAATGCACAAATAGGTAAACGCACGCTTGTATGCGCATTACCGGGATTGTCGAGTGCACGTGCTGCGGTGCAGCATGCTGCTAAAGAACGCGCCGCCAGAACGACAGCTTGCACCGGAGATTTTCTCGGTGTCAGTGAGCCCGGGTAACGGCTGGCTTCCGGCACTGCCGGAAATGGAGCGTGGTCGCTTTCTCGAGGGAAGCTCGCGCCAACAGATCGGAAGCGGTCGTCAACAGCGTATCGTCGGCGACGAAAGCTTCTCGTTACCGGTTCGCCAGATCTCATAATAAGATTTTTTTTTTTTAATCTCACAGCGTGCCGTTAGCTCGTAAAATATATTAATTCTCATGGATATATGTACATGTAAATATATATTTTTCAGGAAGCTTGAAAGTTTTTCATAGAATTTCGAATCCCTTATATTACATGTATTTTAGTGGATTTAATATCTCTACTTTTAAAGTCAAACCTAAATCGAAACTTAGATTACGATAATGTTTGAATTTTCCTCAATTCCTTAATCTGATAGCAAATATTTGAAAATCTCAGAAAGTATGCAACACCTCCTTCAAATCATCGCCGTCATCGCGGACTTTCGTTGTTGTTCCGAAGTACGAAACTTCCTTGCATCAGACTTCAACGTTTGAGCAGAGGCGTTTCGTTTGAACGAGCGGAAATTTGAGCTCTCTTCCTTACACCGTGAGAGGAAGAGGGAATAGTTCGTCGATAGCTGCCGTTAATTACAATCACCAATTATCGATCGGCCCTAGCGCGGAATAATCCGGGCGGGGACAAAACGTCGAAAAAAAAAAAAAACGGTTGGCTGGTAGCCGGGTAATCGATAAATTAACGCAAGCAGAATCCGCTCGAGACAACAGTGCAGCGGCAAGAACGGCTCGGCCGACATAACAACAGCGGCAACTACAACGGCCCGACCAAATGGCCGCGCGCGATGTTACCGGAATTACACGCGATTTTAATCGCGCGTTGTTGGTTTAACTAAGCCGTCGAATATGGCCGCGATATATTAATGAGTGTCGCGCACGCCGCGGCGAATCCTAAATACAGGAAGTGTGTACTGCTTTAATTGCCACCAACGATGATTCCGGGGTGCCCACCTAACGAGCATAATTAATCGATAATCCAGTCGGCTCTTTCCCAGTCGGATCCGCATAAGCGACCCTCGACGCCGTCGGCTACACGAAACGCATAATCCGATATTAATTTACGTGCCCGGCTCATTATGGTACTTGAGAAAATAGCTGCTGTTTCGTAAACAGCTCGCCGATTCCCGGCCCCGGTAATTAACCTCGCGGGTCGACGTTCCAATTATGAGATGCCAGATAAAAATCGCGCATTCACGGGTATTGACTTATTTCAACGCACTCCTCTGTAAATAGTTATAATAAATTAATAATTATAATCGCACGCATCACCGTGTTATTCCGCGAAATGAAACGGGGTTGAGATTAATGCTTTATTCAGAGATAGCAGAATTATTTTCCTTTCTATTTTTTATTTTACATCGTTGATGAGTGGATAAAGCATCGCGATGATAATTAATTCTCGAGCGGTAACGAAATATTTATGCACCATTGCGAAGCCGTTTGAATCCCTTACCTTGATTAAAGGAGAAATTTTCCATGAAAAGAGCATGGAACAGGCTCTTTTCAAATTTATATTTTACGTGTTTATTTCTGTCATAAATGTAAGGGAATAAGAAAAAGACGCATTAACATTGATGATTAATATTGGCCATATGCGTTTCGTTTGAATAAACGATCTTTTATTTCGTTAAAATTTTAGCCACGGGCAGGCGGCTGTTTCCGTAGTAAAAACTTAGAGATTTCTCTATCGAACCTCCATATATAAAATTTTTGCACAATAAGTCGTTCGCGAACTTCCAAACGAATTGTAAGGTATTACAAAAGTAATTTCCAAAATGTCGACGATTATTGAAAGTCTAATGCCTATCAATTTGGAAGTAAAATATTGGTAGAAAAATTATATTTGTTTATCTGATATGTCCACACACTATCATTTTATGACCCCTTCGAGTCATAAAATGAAATTGGTCATTGATGCTATTTATTTGTATTAGAAATAATATCCATTCCATCGAAACTATAAAAGTTAACAAGTGTTTATAGCTTCTGTCGAAACTCAATGAAAAGTATTTACTGAACGGCATCAGTCGAGAGAAAAAGAGAGACAGAGAGAGAGAGAAAGCCAATGCGCGCTCCTCTCGAAACTCGGCCTTGCGAAAAAAAAAAGTTAACGTACACGCGGCGAGCAGCGTGCCGGAAAACAAGCGGGACAAAGCTTAGCACACCCGACAAAAAAGCTCACGCCCGAAAAACTCACTCACCAGCGAGCGACAAAAGACGAGCGCGAAACAAAACAGCGATGCGTCGTGCTCGCGTCCCTACGTCCCTTGTCCCTCTGTTCCCCTCTGCCTCTCCACCACTTTTAGAAAACACAAAAAACGCGTGAAAAACCTTCCGAAAAAATAAACAACTTTCCACGAAAAACGAGACCTCGTTCGATGCTTGAAGAGAGGAAAAGGCGGAGAGCGAAAGGGTGACCGAGAAAGGGTCAGAGGAGACAAAATCGCGTCAAGAGACAGATTCGTCCAAATTAATCAGACAATTTGCGATGATCTACAAAAAAGAGGGACTCTTCGCGAGAGAAATTTCCGGTTCCTCTTTCGAGAAACGCGAGAAGACGAGATGCAGAAAGTGACAGAAAGGAAAAAGAAAGAGAGAGAGAGAGAGAGAATAGATTCGAAAAAGGGAATGAAAAAACGATAGAAGGGGAACTGTAAAAAGAAAGAAGAAGACAAAGACGGGGTCTATAATAAATTTTCGGGACCCGCCTGCATCAAAACCCTCTCGTTGCAAGGAGTTGGTAGGGAGGTTAATGCACTTCTGGCAGCTTTTCCACCCCCTTTTTCCTGCTGTCCCTTCCCGTTCGCCCACGCTCGCGCTTTAATCCTTCCGTGTTCCTCACGCTTATCCTGGAAGTCCCGGAACGGAGCTCATCTTCGCCGGTGCGCCAAGAGATCTCCTACATTCTCCGCGGGGCAGGCGGTTCCGGGAGGGGTGGGCTCAGCAGAGTGTTGGTAACTGGTTCTGCGGAGATATATCGAGAGAGCCGGTCGAAGATACGTGGGTTGGTCGACGCCGAGCGACGATCCGTATGAAAAATTGATGTTATCGGACTTGGAAATTCATCCCCGGGCTTTCGACGGCGGACTCTGACGTTGGTCCTCGGGATTTGTGCGATCGGTTTCGCAGCCCGGGAATGTGGAACGCGGAGAAGTGTGCATTGTGGCGGAGCGGCGAGGGGACACGGCGAGTGTTTAAAGAGATATACATTGAGCCGCGGGAGCGCATCGTTCAACTCGCCGGCGACACGAGAAACATTAAAATCGCAAACGACGCAGCAATCTTCTCCAGACAGTCATAAGATAGTATCGAATCGTGAATTTTTATCAATAAAAAAAATAAATCGCAGAATATACATTTTCCTGGATGTAAAAATTATATATGGTACTATAAAATATCGTAAAATTAAAAATTCAATACATCGACGAGACACAAATTTCCTTTTTATAAATTTTCTGACTTCAGATTTTTCACGTGATAACGAAACTATCGCGTCACGAGGCGATTATATAAAAGAAAAGTAAGTGTAAATTCTTTAAAGAACGTCACATGCATTCTTACGAGAAATCTCGTGCAAAAATGGCGGATGGAAGTAGATGCAAAAGAAGGAGATAAATAGGGATACCAGGCGTAAGAAAGATGTAGGAAAGAAAACAGATAGAGGCGCGTTGATGGAAGACTGGAAAGCTGTCGTTTGTGCGATTAGCCCCCAACCCCTGGGCCGCTAATGGTTTACAAACAGACGGCGACGGAGCGATGCTGCGAAACCACTTGATAGCCACTCCGAGACAAAAAAAGATAGAAAAGCAAGATCATCTGAAACTTACGAGATACGAGAGGCATATCTTCGAGAGGCAAAAATTTCCAGTCCGAAAGTAATCCTCGACGAGTTTCGTGGCGAATAAAATCACATTAATTTAGCAAACTTGTTTGATTGGCGCGTACCTTTTCGATCAGTATTTTAACGATATTTCAGGTCAATATAAATAAAGGAATAAATAAAATATAAATTAATATTGAGCATATATAAAAATATATATTTACCATATTTATTAGGTACAATCGTAATTTATACTTTTTACTGACGCTGTGTATAATAATGACAATCAAAAATTTTTATTGCTATCCCCTAGTGCTTTATTATCATTGTTTATTATTGTTTATTATTGTTTAGTATGTTATCACCTCGAGTTCTTTTATAGCGCATTTATTTTCGCACTTGTCTTTTTCCCACAGAGTGCTTTTCCGACTAGTTTGTTCCGTATTATCCCAGAGAGGTTTCCCGGAGGAATTTTCGCGAACTTTTTGTGGACGCAATCGCGCGCGAGAGATACGCGGAAGATTGCGAATCACTGGTGCAATTCGAATTTATAACAAATAAAGCGTTTCATTGTTCTATCGCTTCGCGTGTCGTTCACGCGCGTTGGCGTTGGTTTGAGTCAGCGCTCCTGTACACCGAAATCTCGCGTGAACTCTATCGCGAATCGATTTTATGGCAAATAAAATGTTGTTTTCGCCCCTTCGCAACCGTGCTCCCGCTCTCATTTTCATGGCGCATCAGCAGCCTCCATACGGCTATAGTGATTTTTCACGTGTACCACGTGAAAACGCCAGGAAAATTTACAGCCAATGAAAATCCCTTCCCCTCTTGCTCGCCCACGCTCGCTACTCTCGACTTTAAGATCAACTGTGAATTTTAAAACTCTCGCACTGGTACGTAAAACGGAAGGCAGGGCGGATAACGCGATAGCTCAGGTCGTCGCGCGAGTGCGGCAGGTTTCCTCTCTCGCCGGGATACATATCTTGGGGCTTAGCTAATGGAAAATCACGTCCTGTAAGTCGTTATTTTCGCGCGCGACGAGAGCAAGAGCGGAATTCTTGTCGAAAAATAGCGAACAATTTCTGAGCTAAAAGCAGAAGCGCGGGGAGCTACGTTTCGGCGAGATGCAAAACAAAACTCGACGGAATTTTCGAGATACACGTATCAAGGGGGCGAGAGGGGATTTATCGCGAAATCTGTTATCCCGAGTACGCGCATAAATCGGCTGGTGAACGAGCGTTATGACTCGAGGATTGCGAATTTCACGGTGACACGTTCCACGATTTTTGCACGAGTTTCGCGTGTCTTCGCGCGCGCGAAGGCGCAAGACGATTTCGAAATGCGAGGATGCGAGGAATGCGAGGATTTAAAGAAAATTTAACGGGTCGGTCTCCCTCGAAGTGGAAACGACAAACGAAATTCGCGGAACGTCTCGTCGGGATTTCGAAATTTCATGGACGGGCTTTCTGCGTGTACCGCGTCACGATCAAGATTTTTGCAGAGAGCGTCTGAGAAGGATTGCATTAAAAATTATGGAAGTTGAAATAATTCTGTGCGGCATGTTTATATAAGTCCATCTGTATTCCCTTCATATTTTTCGTCGCAACGTCATTTCAATTTTACCTGCTGATCTTATTTCATCAAGTTTAAGATCAAAGGACCCTTTGGCGAATTTGAGCCTCAGAGATGCGACTGAAAAGGCTAAATCTTGTCCCTCGTTTAATTTCAAGTGGACTCTACCTCTAGGATTCTAATTTAGCGGCTCAATGGCCAAGACGCGCAATGTTTCCAGAGAAAGAGAGAGATAGAGAACAGCTCTCGGCCAAATTTGCGCTAATGAAGGATCCGCTCCGCTCCAAATTCGGCGGAGAATTTATAATCGCGGAAAAATATAGAGTTTCCGGGCGCGCAGCGCGGATCTAGCCTCGAGGGAAACAATGCCTGTATATCTGGTCCGCGTGCGCGTCCCAATAAAAAAACATTACGCATTTTACTGCGCCCGCATGTAATTCGCATGCGTTCTCTTTTACGCGCGGATATAACGCGGCCGCGAGGTATGAGGTACGAGTGCAAAGGCGAACAAAAACCACCTTTGCATACGCGGAAATCCACGTTAAGGTGGCTGGCTGAACGTTATTGCATTCGCGGATGTTATTGCTTTGCGTAAAAATTCTTTTCGCGGATTAACCCCGCCGCGCCGCGTTGCGACGCGACGTTTACATCACGACGGGCGCGACGCTCGTATAATCCAAATTGCGCCAAAATGCTAAATATACAGAGCACAAAGGATTCATTAAAGGATAGAAAATTAATATAGTTATATTCGCGGGTGCGTGTTTCGTTACTATTAATACACGCGCGGAGGCACGTTCTAAATTCTGACGGTCTCCGTTAGAGCCGCCGCGCGGCAGCTTTATACCACGACACGTAATGTCGAGCTACGTAACAACATGAATTACACGACGTTATCTTGATATATCGTAACAGCGTTACCCGATAACAACGTTTAGCTATAAATAGGTGACTTTCGCGCGGAACGATTTTCGCCAGCCGCGCTACATTCGATATACGTTGTTTAGGACGGAATTAAATCATCTCCTGGAATTGCGATTGGATTCGATACCCTGGTCGAATTTCGCAGGAATCTTTTCTCTTTTTATACACACATACACACACACGCACACATACACGCATACGCACACACATTGATGCTGTATCATCGAAATAAAACGCCGCGCGCCAATCCATGTAATCCCCGTTCAATTTCATGGATTTGCAAAGGTTACAATATTTGGCCTTACACAATTGATGGCAATCCCGCTACAGCTTTGTCAAAATATCGCTGAAATTTCACGAGTATTTGTAATTTATAACTCGCACATATATATATATTATATATATAAAGAAAAATATCCCTTAATTCCTCATACATTCTTGATAATTTTATTTAGAAGTCACGGATATTTTACGTGTAGTTACGAGATGTGAATAATTAAAAGTAAAATAAAAATTATCTTGTGGACATGGATTATATATAATCACTTGTACGATGTGTAAACACATCGTTTAATTATATTTATAACGTTTATTTATTGAAATCAAATTAGTCCTATATCACAGTAACTCTGTTAAGAAGTTTTAATTTTGTATTAAAGATTTAAGAAATATAAGTATTTTGATGAGGAAAATAGTGGGAAAACGATAGCGAAAACGCATGAAAAAACATGATATTTTTCGAGCATAGCGATTTCTGCCAACCGTCGTTGTCGATATTAATGCTTTATTCGACGTAGAATGAAATCATTTTGCAAAATCGCCATTCGGTTTGAAATCGTATCGCATCAACCGGAATTGGATTTATTATTCCATATATTCGTATCTACCGTATTTAAATTAGGGAAGATCAATCGAATATAGGGCCATCATAGGTATATATTACTTTACGCCGCACAACTAACGGTATCATATTTTTTAATAATCCGCTCTGTATCACTATTTCTCTTTATTGCGTTAAATTAAAATACAATTTCGCAAGACCGAAATAGCATTAAATGAAACGAGTATTAATATGAATAATTATTTTTACGCGAAAATCAACGATACCATATAATGCAAAATTATATTATGCCATTTGCAAAATTACATTCAAATTTCTGTTCGCTCTTCAGATTTTTATCCATTTTGTGCCTCTTTTACAAAGATATAAGATAATTAGGTAAATTCACGAGACAGTGAGCGAGTAGTTGTTAAATTCAAAAGCGCCTATTTAAATAAATGTCCAAAATTAATAAAACTATATTCTGACTTATGAATTTGGAATCAGCAACTCTGAAGTTGACAAAAAATTGTTAATAAGAATGGGGAACGCCAACGTATATAATTCGGCGAACAAACAACGTTAAAACACTTAATGATGGCTAATCACGCGTTCGCCCTCGCGTCTCTCGTTATACGCTCCATCTAAGCAGGATTAAATCATCCGGATGAGTTCATGATTCGTGGCGCGAATCCACGTCGAATCGAGCACCGAATTGGATAAGCTTTACTTTTTCATAGCCGTATCCGTGATCGACCCCAGCCCGGCTGCCCCAGCCCGCAAATCAAACGCGCAAATCTCGTTTTCGCAAATCGATCCCTCCTCCCTCCACCTGATCCGTCCCGCCAGATATCCGACCCTGTCCTCCGACACCCACTGTTTGCTTCTTTCTCACTCTCTCTCACTATCTTTCTCGTGGCAAACGTCTCTCTGGCATTTTTCTGGTGTTATTTTATCCACTCCTTTCCGTTCCATCGCGATTGCGGTCTCGTCTGAAAAATTGCTCGCGCCAAAAGTGAGCGCGAGAAAGTCGTGCGGAATACAGACGTAGATATTATTGTACAGAATATCTGCGAATTTTCCCGGACGCTTCATTTGACCGACCAATTCCTCGATCAATATGCGATCGAACAGAAAATTTCAAGCTTTATAAAAATTTTTAATAGTAGCTATGAGAAGAGAGAGTGAACTTTTTTCGACAGAAATTTGATTTATGATTATTTTGCATCGGTTTAGTTTGGTCTTTAATCCATACATCGATGAATGTTTAATTAGTATATATTATTGTATATTATTATATTGTATATAAATTGATTTGCGAAAAATAATAGATATTTATGTTATATAACGCAGAATTATTACAAATCAGCAGTTTACGTCACTTTCAAATTTAATCTCACAATTTTTCATTACTACGCAATAAAAACATCTCTTAAAAACATTTTATCCGTCCATTAAACATCTGTATTTGCAAATAATAATAAAATAAATTATCACAGCAAATTTTCGCTGAAGATAATATTGATATCAGCGATTAAGTTGTGAAATAAGTATTTACATTATTTTTTTAACGTACATAGCGCTTATTTACAATTGAAAAACACTGTGAGAATTTTCTGACAATCAATTAAGTACCTGCTTTTTTGTCCACGATATGGATTGTGCAATGTGTATAAAATTTTCATACGCAGAATTGTCGAACCGTAATTATCAATCTTGTTTGTTTAGACATTCCGCAATAATTAATTATGTTCGTAAACACTGCTGCACAATGAACGTTATTGGAAGAACGTATATATTTGAGATTGCTAAAATCATAGGACATTATCCGTAAAATCCTGTCATACATCCATCGCGTAAATTCTCGCATTATCACTAATTAGCTTTGAATTAGATGAAACGTTATCAATAACGTATATATTAGCGGTTATATTGCAAGATAAAATTACAATGTAACACATATTATACAGATTATTATTTTGCGTGCTTTGGGTTACATAAACCGTCATTTCATAAAAGATTAATGTTAAAGAGATATTAATTATAAAAAGATATTAAAGAGATATTAATTTATTATCTCGACGACATTCTATTATATCTTAGAATGGAAAAACAAATATTGACAAGAAAAAGGATAAGAATGTTTATTTAAGAAAATGCGTTATAAAGGAATAATAATTAAATTCATCGTCAAGAGATCAAGAGATAGTTTATTGAAAAATTTCAATTGGCTCTCTCGATCTTACCTCGATACAGAATCAGCTCATCATTTCCGCCATAAATCCCGAGAGCCGAAATACACGACGCTGCGGGTTTTCACGCTTCTTTAGAGCGTCGAATGAGGCTCTTCGCTACCTCGTCAGATATTCGGAGAGTTCCATTCGGAGGAAACTACCGCCTGATTGCTGGGTTAAGCTCCATCGATATTCACCCAGTCTGTTCTATCATCCCGGCCGGTATTATTCAGGGGAAACAGCCCGGAGGGATTCGCGAAAGAGTGATAGAGAGAGAGAGAGAGAGAGAGAGAGAGAGAGAGAGAGAGAGAGAGAGAGAGAGAGGGGAGAAAGGAGGTAAGGAGGTTGACGTTGACGTAAGTCAGGGATGAGGCCAAGATTGACTATGCGTCTGTAGCACTTGTGCCCGGAATTACCTCCGACAGGTGCTCCGAGCATTGCTAATATTATGCGGCGTTGCATTTTGCATGTCGAAGGTAAACGCCTTGCGCTAATTGCGATTTAATCAAGCGCAATAGTTTGTTATATATGTACGTACATTTATCGTATATTAAATAACTGGCATGTATATACGTGTGTGCGAATTTGTTTGACATCCGACATGGATTCAAGCGAAACTTTACTACGGAAGTTAGAAAACACGCTGAATTCGCGATTAATGTATATTCATCAATTCAATATTATCGGTCGAACTTTGTACGGCAATTTATCGCCAATTTCACTTGCAATAACGACGATTCGTCTATACATTACGATTTACTCGTGGTAATGATGAACAATTAGAAGAGCATATTATCGAGGTATTTCGTAGGGATTAATGTAAACAGCAAGAATTGAAAGCCAAGCTTTTAGCAAAGCAGAATATTCTTCATAAAAATTCCATTAAATTTCCTCGTTATTTTCCTAAGTGTCGTTTTAACGAAGAGCGGCGAAAAGGTATTGCTGAAATTTGTTTTAGAAAACGTTAACGTAATAATTTTAATGTTTAATATATATTTTAATATTTAACATATTCACATATTTAATATATGTTGCAGTTTTTAAAAACATTGTCTATAAAATTTCATGTTGCGTTATATTATTTTATATAATTTTTCTTAGTATCTTTATATGGATTATGTTATATCCAAATTGGCTATATCATACATTCTAATCAATAATTATTGCGACAATATAAATAGCGTATACGCTGCATGCTCTAAAAAATGTCTTGTAAAAATTAAGTTTCACGCATCTTTTCGAAAAGTCTTGAAAACATCTTTTTTAATATGATAAAATCTTATAGATATTTTAAAGAACGTCTCTTATAAACATGCTTGTTATATGGATGATATTATCTTTCTTCTCCTGGAAGCGGGCAACGGATCCCAGGGCATAACGGGTGAGACACAAGGCAAAACGCAAGCTGGATACGTTTTTTCCACATACCTTCGCAATATCGCGATATTGTGGTCGCGCGACGACCACAGAGAGGACGCGAGGAGCCACCAGTGGAAAAAGAACGAAACGGGTCGGACAGGGGGATTGAGGGCCGCGTAAAAAAGGAAACACGGCGAAACTGCTTCTCTCCAACTGGAAGTTTACCCATCTTGCGACGAAACTACTCCGGCGCGATCTGTCGCTCTCGTTTATTCCTTCCGCGAATCCGGCGTCTTTTTCGCCTCCATTTCTACGTCCTCGACGACCCCTTCCTCCCTCGCCCTCGCAGCCTCGTTTCTCATCCACCTTCGGTTGTCTTCTTTTTTTTCGCTCGTAACAACCGGTCATTATTCTTTCATTATTCACGGCTGCACGGAACTCTGATAATTCGATATAGAGTTTCTTCTATCGGAAGCGTGTTGCGAATGTCCTTCCTTTGTGTTTTCTTTCTAGTGAAGAAGTTTCTGAAATAAGCACGAATCCGAACGTCGGGTAATCGGCCGCGCGAAACTATATAAACGGCCGGCTCGAGTGTCACTTATGCAGTCGTTAGAATAATGACAGCGAATGTCTTCAAGGGGGCACTTCGCTTTCGAGGCGAGAGACGAGGGAGAAAATTTAGCGGCGCGAAGTAAGTAAGGTAAGAAGCGCGCAATTGTCGTAACGATTCCGCGGCGAATTCTGTGTAATTTCTCCGTTCGAGAATAGTCACGATGGCTACCAAGAATCGCAATCAACTAAAAACGACGAGCGTTCCTCGAGCGCAAATTCCAACCATTAATTGCTATTTAATATAAATACTAGTATCATTTTTAATATCAAAATTTCGAATATCGCCGAGCATTTCGGGCTTGACATGCCGCGAATTGTTTTCTTTGAATAGAAAATCTCCAAAGGATCTTTAGCTCGCGTATTTTCCACGACTTAAGTGAATGCATATAATTTCGGAATGTCACGAAACGTCATAAAGAAAAGGGATTAATTTCGAAAATTAATTTCAGCGGAAAAATTAATTTCAAAGGACACGAAGCGAGAGCAATTTCTCGCGAGACCGCGGTTACACGCTGACTCCCATTACGTGAAAGGGCACTTTACGCGACATTATCGCGCGCAGGACCTTATGAAGCGTAATTGCGGAAAAAGGAATATTTCTGCTTTAATGCGCGACTGCGAAACGCGACGCGACGTTTGAAATGATTTCATAATTCATAAACGGCAAGGCGGAATAAAGTAAAGGGGGTCTTGTGTAAATCTCGTTGCTTCGCCGCTCGCCCCTTTCTCCCCTCCGTTCCTCTTGCCCTCTCATGTTTCATGATATACCCCGTTTCAGCCTTAGAAGCAATATATCGTTGTGAACATTACGATGATGTGGAAAAAAACGCAGGGCAGAACGGCCGGGCATAAAAGACACAGAATGAAAAGACTCGCGTTTGTTGCTGCAAAGGAACTTTTTAATAGGCGATTAATGCGCCAGTTTTTTCTTGGGTATTATCGTTGCATTGATTTTGGTGCATTTTATTTTTTTTCCCAATGCAGAACTTTGCCGATGAAGCTGAAAATAGCTCACAGTAAATTTCAAAATAATCCCGGAATTATTAGAGCCGCGAGCTATAACTATTTTACGTCGTGGCATTATCGACGGTAAACTTGCCTGATATTTTTTCTGGTAGCACAAACTATAAATTTGAAATTTGCAATAAAAATAGAATGTTTCAAATCAGTCTTAAATAAGTAATGACGTACTTTTATACATCGAACTTTCTTAAAACCTATGGTGTAAAGTAAACTCCTCAATTTGTTACTTTAGAGACGATATAGTTTTTATGTGAATCTTAGAGAAAATACATTTTTCCCGTGACTTTTTAATGATTACAAAAATTAAATATAATTATATTTTTTGAGCTCATATTCACAATTCTATTGGACAAATAAATATTTAAGATATTATATATATATATTGGATATATAAAATATATCAGATTTAATGTAGAGATACATTTCTGCAATGAGAATTTTTATTCCCTCACACATAGCTCGGGAACTATCGGTGTCTCCGAATTTCAGTTCGGGAAAAAAATCAACCCTAAATTGATTAAAAGAACCGCGATTCAAATTAAAATCGAGGGAGACCTGAAGTTCCTCGTGCAGGCAAAGTAACATGCCGTGATATATGTACGGCAACATTTTTCTACCTAACTCCGTGCTACATTCTACACGTCCTCGTAACTTATTTTCTTCGCTTGGATATGCGTGTCGACCTCAAAAAAGGAAAATGAAGAAAAGCAGAGGAAGAGAATGCAAAAAGGTAACAAAAAAAATGCGTGACAGCGGCGTGCACACGCGCGTCTCGCGCGCGAAGCCGGGTTTGTCTATTTGCGTTTAGAAAACATCGCGGATCGGTATAATGAGAGAATCTCGGACACGCTACAACAGCGGAGCGGTGGCCCCGTTATTATTCAAATTATGCGACGCCGTGGTTGCGCGATGTAAAATGGGTGTAACCCGGGCTTACACCGGCGACCGTCACCTGCGCATTTTCCGACGAGAATATGAAAAATTTATCGGCACGCACGTAACCGTCGATCTTTATGCGGTCGCCCTCCTCCCCGCCCTCTTCCTGTATCCCCCGAGCCCCCGTTAATGGCTGCGATGCATTTTTATCGCAATACAAAATCCGCATTTTTACGCTGCGCGAATAGTGACTTGATAACGACACATTAAACGCGAGGTGCGAGTATGAAAAATATAGCGATATGTTCCTTACCGCTTTAAAAATTACTCACGATGCAGGAGTAATATCGCGCGATCACTATTTTCATACCATTAAAAAAATAACAGCTCTTCGATAAAATAATAATGTATTTTTATATAGTATATATAATATATTCATAGTATATTTATTTTATATAGTATTTTTAAAAATAACACATGGCAGAGGATAATTCTAAAAGGTAATTTTGTCATGTAATTAATTAAATCAAAAGAGAATTTCTAGCACCTCTAAAAAAATCTGTATGATGAACATTTTATGATAATTTTGTGGTGAATGATTGTACAGGATTTTCCGAATTAAAATTTCGCTGATGAAATCCAAAAACCAATTTCAGTCGATTAACACCTCGCAATACGCGACACCTGATTTATCTCTGATCCGACAAAATTCTCTCGTTGCCGCGCGCGGCGGTGGATCTTAAATCGTGGTCGTCTCCACCACAATCGCGATCGAGGAACGGCGACGCCGGGAAAAGTGTGAAAGACGCGGGCACTTCTGGAGAGGAAGGGCAGAGCAGGAGACCAAGAGAAAGAGAGAGGTCGTATATATTCGATACGCGATATCTATTACACAGTTATAGCGGTTCGCCGTTTATGGAGCCATACTTCACGCGGAATTGAGCTCCGACCGTTCATTGTGTCGATCACAATGGACGGATTATAACGGCCACTGAACACTGGCCACCTCTCTCTCTCTCTCTCTCTCTCACTCCACCTTTCTTGCCACTCGCCATCCTCCACTCTGTGTTCTCCCTGCCCTCTCCCCCCGTCTCCCGATTTCTCCCTTTCGCACTGGTGCAACCCTCCGCTTTACACGTGCGGTCCCTACGTGGATTATAACTCACTATCGGCCCGCGTCATCAACGAAATCCGGAGAAAAAGGGAGGAAATCCCAGAAATCGCCACAGGTCGCGGTCATGGAAAAGGGCTGAAAAAGGGCTGGAAATCGAGCCGTGGACAAAAAATACCTCCATCAATGGACGCGTTGATCGAAGCCGGTCAATCGAAGGTTGCATGATAAAAGCGGAACTCGCCTTGTGATAAAAATTGGCAGCAATACGACTAATATGAATATGATCTATTCGTGAATATGCGAATTAGCGATGTCTTTATCAAACCTCTTATGTCCATTAATCTTAATTCTCGTGACTGTCGCTAATAAAAATCCATCAAATGGAATAGAAAGATAATTATATGAGATACCACAAAGCAACTAGTATTTCAAGTTTACAACGCACGATAATATCGTAATATCACTAACAATTGCTCGCAGTAAGGTACGATAAGTGTTATCAGTATATGAAATTAAGATTTATAGATGGATGTAAAAAAAATTCTTCTCTCTAAAATTCCGTGCAGAGTATCTCTATCGCGAAACACAAATTTCCTGTCGCAATTGCGCTCTTCCGCATTCCTGTTATCTTCAAACAAAAGCTCATGAAGACTCATACCGTGTAACGCGCGTCTCTCACCTACTTTCCACCCCTCCCCCTTCCCCCATGAAAACACGGGGTTTAATGTCCCGTGTCAAGAATGACGGCTGGCAGGCCGGTGAAGTACGACTGGCGTTCTGAAACGCCGAGGACAGCCTCAACCCGTTCCCTCCTCTTTTCCACGTCCGCCCCCTCGCTTCCCCTTCTCTCCCGCAGACCCCCGTCTTTCCGCGCCTTCCACGTCTTCTTTGTCCAGCGAATTTTCGCTTGTCAATAGCACGCGGTGGTCGAGTCTGTCGGTGCTAAAGAAGAGGATTGATGGTCCCTCACATTTAAAAAAGGAGAAAGCTCCCAAGGGAGGACGAGCGGGTTGGGAAAAAAGCGGATTTCCTTCCTTAACGAGACTTCGTTATTTGCATCGGCGCGCTGTTCCTCATTGAGCTGGACGTCACCGATGTTGGGGCTCACGATATCATGGTCGAATAAATTATTACAATAATCAGCTTACATCGTTGCCGAGATATTCTTGATAAATTAAAGCGTCACCGTTGAAAAGATTATACGATCGAATCGTTGAAAAAAGTTGGCTAACCGGAATTTCAAAATATTTATGAAACGCTGTTGATATTTATTTTGCCATTATTTGTCTAATCTAGCATTTCGTCAACTGACAGATTTTATTTTCGTTATTTTAACGAGAAAGTAAATGTAAAGTAAATCTTTTTATTAGCATAATTATACTTATATTTGATATCGGGGATGTTAGCATTGCGGAGAAGAACATACATAGTAAGTTAATTATTTGAGATAATTAATATGGACGCCGCGAGCTTTTTCGTAAATAAAGATAATTAGTGGTAAATACACATGCGAGAACAATATATTATTTATATCCCGAAAAAGAGTGCAACAGGTACGGCCAACGGATAAAACACATCTTCTCTTTTGTTTTCATTAAAGTTCTCATTAAGGTATCTTGTCGTCGATGTCGCTTATAAAAATTAATTATATTTCAATAGAGAATTCGAAAACTTATTTTTGGTTTGATTATTTTGAATTAAATTAAATAAAATTAAACGTTATTATCACAAAAAATATATAGGCTGCTCCATGTTCTCCGAACTTTTAGCCATTTTTTGCAACAATGAATGTGTCCGAGAGAACACGTAAAATAAAATTGAAATTATATACTATTCTTGCATCTGCTCAGGATAATTTTGCGCCAGAGCAATCAAGTATCTATAGCAGCATAAGTAGAGTCGCTTCATTGGCGTCTATCCCGAGAGGTTACAAAAATATTGGTGCTTTCAGTCAACCGGATATTGGGAGATCCCGCTTCACGGGCCCCATCTTGCCCATTACAGGTCAGTGGCTCATCCGCAAGATTAGATCCGGCCGGCAGCGGCGGCGGCGCGGCGACGGAGCGCGGGGTGTTATTAATAAGGCATCTGTCTAGTTTTGGCACATTTCGGGCGAGTTACGACGCGTCGATATGGCCGCCCGTTGGCATCGCCGACGTATTAAGACGTAATAGCGTACCCGCGCCGGTCTCCCGTTTGGCAAAGGCTCAATCCGCTTCTCCCAGTCCGTCTCGCTTATTCTCGCTTCGCCGATTCGCCCATTCTCGATCCTCCTCTACGAATCTCGATTACTCCTCGGATTGTGCCCCTGACTTGCTTATAAAGATGTATCTTGATTTTATGGGACTTTCAGCTAACGGATGAACAATTTTTATCCACTATGATAGTCGTAATTTTAAAATAAGTAAAAACGGTTGAAAAATTTGTCCTAAAAAGCATAAATGTTGGGAAAATTATTCTCTACGACAAATATATTTTGTTTTCCTCTGAAAGAAGATCTAAACTTTTTCGAAAACAGAAATATCTTAATTTGTTTATTTATATTTGAAGGGAAAGAGAATCAAATATAATTTTCACTTAATTTGAATTTCTGTTGTCTGACTAATACGGCGTGCACTACTGCCAGTTTCCCATTAGCAGAATACAAGTACATACAATCCCCCGCGCAGTATTTTCAGAACGAGTTTTACCGCCGAAAAATACGCGAGCTCGATTTGAATACGAAAAAAACAAAATTTTATTATTATTTTTTTCCTTTCCCAGAGGAATTGCGCGCAAATTGGTTTCGCATTCTCGACTGCAGTTACGGCGGACGCCGCTTATTTCGAAATAGAATAAATCACGAGCGAACGCGCAATCATTCGGCACGTGAAATCGCATGCAGTATCGAAAATTGACAAAATGAAAGGAACAAAAGAGTCAAAAGGAAACAACAAGATCGCGTTGTTTGCTGTATCTAGCCGGACATATAAACATGTTTAATTTTTATCGCGCACTTCTCTCTCGTTATCTTTTATCTCCCCCGCTCAATTTCTCTCTCGCTCTCTCTTTCTCTCTTTTTCTTTCTCTTTCTCGAGCCGACGTTCATTTATAAAAATAAACAGCCGTCGTTTTCACGCCGGGGAAAACGAGAATTTCTCATTATCGGGAATTTTGTCCCCGTCTCCGCGGCGCGTAATTACTCGCCCGACGATTTTCTCCGTTCATTTTTCCTCGCCGACCGACACCTCGAACAAGCGGACATTGACGGCTTTTATTATTTCGCGTGTCGAAAGAGTCGCAAGAGTCGAAAAACGCGCGTGTTCCCAGTCGCGTAAATCCCTTCGAGACCGAAGATTTGATTTGTCTTCGGGTTATTTTCGCGGTTGCCGTTTCCATCGATGATCCTCTCTCATTTTCCTCTCGTTCGATTCTCCTCTCGCGTTCTGTTTACACGGATTGGCCTTTCTGTGACCGAGCCTCGAGCGCTTTCATCAAACTGCAGGTGTCTCTACCCACGCGGCCACGGCTCGATCCTTTTTCCAGTCCTCAAGAGATAGGGATACACTCGTGTCTCGCTTGCGACATTGTTATTCGTTTGGATTCATCAACGAATGGTTTCTGCGGTCTCTGCTGCCTCTGCTGTCGTCTGGACAGTTTATTTTTTACGTGGTTTGATGTTTTTCTGATACTACTTATTGTTAGTTTTCGTAGCATTTCGTATTTTCTTTCAAATGCAAAAGTATTTTTATCGCTCGAATTTCCGAGTGTACACGATACACATAGAATTACATTTTTTATGTGAAATTAAATACGTAAAGCATATGAAATCAAGTCGAGGTAACGATGTGGTCGTTTTTAATTAAATTTAAAATATAATTTGTTCTAAAAATCCTTTCTACTAATTTTGTTTACCTGTTATTCATATGCGCTATTAATTTGTGCATGTAAATATCAGCTTGATTTCCAATAATTTATTGTGAAAGCACACCGCATATTTTTATCCATGACTGCGCAATTAACACAACGCACTCGAGTTTAATCAACACGAGTGTCAATCAACTCGGGAATCGACGTCATCACGTCTCCGATTGCTGGTGCGGTAACCACGCGTTGCCAAAGGGCACGCAAAAAATGCGCAGCGTGTTGCCGGTAAAAATTAATCCAATCGTGCGGACGCCGCGACGCGACGCTGCATAGTTTTCGATCGCGGGCCACATTCATTCGTCGAATGTCGCTTCGGAATCCGTTTGTCGCGGACAAGTCAATTCGATCCCAATTAAGGCGTAATTGAGGGCCTGGCACGAGCGACGTTTCATAATTAGAGGGCTACGGGCCTTTCCCTCGTTGCTTTGTCGGAAGCGCGTCCGTCGTGACGTCCCACAACCGACGTAAGTCTTGTTAAAAGGAATTAAACTTACTAAACGTACCCGTCACTGCAACGATCGCTGATAATTAATGCACAAAACATATCGCATCAGACGATACTCTTAAGATGAATATCGCCGAGAATCGATATAACCGCGATAGTAGTTGACGGCTTTAATCTACCGTGTAAGATGACACGATCTTGCTGTTGAAGATGCCGGCGCACAATCGCTTGACGAGATCACGCGGTTGCATCCTAAAAGATGCGTATGTTATATCTATATACGCTTATTTCATATAAGCCGGTATTCATAGTCAGATCCTATATGTATAAGTCTTAAGCTCTTTAGATACTTCGTAGACAATAAAAGAGTCGTACAGCATAAACTTAAGACGATCTTAAATATAAGGTCTGACTATGAATACCGACTATAGATTGTATTACAGTTAAAGACGTAAATGTTTCACTGTTGTTTCACGATGCTCATTATTATTGGTTGCAATAAAGGTGGAAAATAAAGCTGAGTGATATATACGGTCCAAAATTTCATAAATGGCGATAAAGGCGATATTCACATCCGAATATCAGGGTATCAACCTTAGACTATATGTCTTCACCAAAAGTTTGACGACCTGCCACGTTTTTGCGGAGATTTCGAATCTCCATTTTCTTCTTCTTCTACATCTAAAGAGCGAGACGATGTCGGCCGTTCTTTCTTCGAGCTATCGATCATTGAAAATGTTACAGAGTTTAATAATAAGATCTGTGCATATATCATTTTCTTTCTTTTGCCTCCAAAAAGCAAGGCGATATTAACTCTCCTAGCTTCGAGCTATCGATACGCTGAGAGAGCGTAGTTTAATAATACAGCCCTTACAGTAGGATAAGATCTGATACCATTCTCTTTCTTCTACATACGATACTGGCCATCCCCGTTTTAACACGTTGAGAACGTGTCGCGCAGTCTAACACATCGTGGTCCTCCTACAACCAAAGGTACATGATCGCAGCCGTCGTCCGGGTTTCCCGACATTATGCAGTCACGATTACAGCGTGAAATCACGCCGACAGAAGAGAGAGGTATTATATGCGTGAAGCGTGACGCTATCTCATATGATCCCCGCGCAAGATTCCGAGGGACTTCGCGGGGCCACTGGGAGGATCCCTGCAGCTTCCGTAACGCAAACCTTATCCGGCAACGTGTAGAGGGATGTTGGGATGAGAACGGTGTTCGCGAAACTCCCTTTGAACTTCCGCGGCAGACCTCCGCGCGCGCGCACACAGCGAATAAGTTGAAATGTAAGCGCGTGATGTACAGCTTGAGCTTTGTAACACGAAATCCCTCTCGGTCGAGACCCTCGACTCGACCTCTCGACCTAGCGCGAGCTACGTTCAAAGAAGTAATTTTCTCGTAAGTAGCTCTCAAGGAGCGCGATTCCTCGACTCGTCGTTTCGCCATCGGAGTCCATCGAATTTTAGTAATATCCGGACCGGTATGTGACGTTAATTGGAGGGACACATGCATAGATAGTAGTAGTTCGTTTAATTAAATTCCACTTGGAATTCCACGGCTCCATTATGTACGCGAACTACAATGCATATTCAGAAGTACATTTCCATAAGTATAGCGCTATTAAGGGCTATCGAAGCCCGTCAGAAGATGAGAGCGAGGTACTCTGGACTTCTTCGATGTTATGTTTACGCCGTTCGAGACCTCTACGATAAATTTTATGACCGATATTTTGCGAGCGATCGCGCACTTGTTAGATCACGACAAACTTCTTATACTGGGTTTAATGAATCTAAGGTGTCTAAGTCTAACTAAAGTATACAAGTTGCAAGACATAAGAGACGCTTTGCTCAGCTCGCTTAAATTATCGTCGCGTACATAATATTAAATTCTAACAGCATATTCGTGGCGTAACCATGCAATACGAGAGCGCTTAACGGTAAGAACAGACGCGGAATTATTACGCTCCAGATCACCCGCCCGTTCTCTCTCTCTCTCTCTCTCTCTCTCTCTCTCTCTCTCTCTCTCTCTCTCTCTCTCTCTCTCTCTCTCTCTCTTTCTCTCTCTCTCTCTCTCTCTCCCCCCTTCCTCTCTTTCTCTCTCCATCTTCCTCTGTCTCTCTTCTGCGGGAATAGACCATCCACAAGAAATGCCATCCTCAAAGCGATTCATAGGTCCCTTTAAACAGCGCACGTTTTAGATGAGACGCTTCGCGCGATCCTTTAATATGCATTCTGCATCCGGTGCTTCCGCACAAGTGCGACGTAAGAATTTGTTTGCATAAGGTGACAGATTTGCTTTCCCGTATATTGCCGTTTAATTCCCGCTATACGTACAAAGATCGCGAGGAGCGAGGAACCTTTTGCGCGCGTCCAATTCCCTTTTGAAGTTTCAAATTTGAATATTACGCAAATATCGTTTAGATGAGCAAAAATTTTCACCAACCCGCTTATGTTGTGATACATTAAGTGCTTAAATAATACGCATTACGTAAATATCTCGTAAATGATAATTAAGAATGATAATTTTGAGGATTATGTAATGAGAGTATGAACTTGTCCTCTGATCTCCGCTGAGCTCCCACGACACTTCCCTTGCCAGACTAGGACAGTAAACGAAATTATCGCAGCTGTTACACATTTTCTTGACATATTCTTTATCTATATACATATACACACACACACACACACACTCACACAAACATATATATATATATATCAAGAGAACATATATTAGATAATGTTTTCAACAAAGTTTCTATCGCGTGGCAGCTTTCCAATAACGCATTTCCTTCGACGAACCAGGCGAAATACAATTGCGCTCTGCAAATACGATGGATAAAAAATTCCTTCCGCCGTTTGTGATTTCCGATCTCGTATAGCACACGCATCTCGTTGTCAATAAACGGTGGTGCACGTTCAACGATTTCATCGTTAAATAATAAAATTGATCCATGCGCGATATACGCTGCTGTTATAAAATAGAAAATACCTATCACATTCTCTGATATTCTCTCAATAATTTTATATTAGAATTTTATATATTTTTGATACCGCAAAAGAAAAGTTCTGCTCAATCAAGAGACTGACGTTGCTATTTTTACCCACGTTTGCAAACAGGTTTAATGCCCTCCCGGATGATTTGCCACGGGTTTCAGCGGTCAATAAAGACGTTATCAAAATCCGAATTACTCCCCTCGGAAATTCAGGATCCCACGACTCATTAATGACTCTATCGCGCATTCGAAGAGCCACGTAAAGGCGTGTGACGATGTGGACCGCGCTCTCACTTAATTAACCACTCAAATTTAATAACTCTAATCGCAGAACTGGCGCGCGCTTCATCTGCAATTTAAATAGCACTTCCTACTGTTGCAATTCAGTCGCACAAATATTTGTGCAACGGGACAGTGAAGAGTCAGCTGCGTGAAGAAAGAGACCTAGCCACCTTCCGGATAGCTTTCTATTTTCTCGCAGATTAATATGACAGCTCTGTCATTATCAATCTTTTTTCGCGATAAGTTCGTGAGTTTCCTCGTCGGATACATCTGGCCGAATAATTTTAATCCGCTAAATAATAAGTGAAAGAGAAAGATTAACGAAGGCTCTAATGAGGTTTTGGGACCTTCCATAACGAGTCGTCGTTTGTTTGTCGCAATGGCTGCTACGTAAGAGATGTATCATTCTCAAAATAAGCTCTTGGGACAATAGTGCCCAAGTACTAATGACTAAGTAGAGTCGCTTAGTATTCCACTTTGGTACTCATATTTAACTTGCATGATAATAATATAGATGATAAATTCTAACTAAAAGAGAGAGTGCACTGAATCTCTAATGATACTAAGGCGAATATATATTCAAAATGTGACAAAGTAACATTCTTACAATATATTTTTTATAGAAACATCTCACAAAGGGTTATAACAATAGTTCAGTGCAAATAATACTTCAATCATTTAACCGTAAAGTTGAATTAGGAATCTAACGCCCGCTTTCAACTTTTGAGACAATTTCCGCGCGTTCTTCGTGAAGTGCAGATAGAAATCCGTTTGCGCGTGTTGTAGGTGCAAATTGCAGATACAACTGAATCCGTTTTCGCCGTCCACGAATTTCGCACTCGATCCCCGACCGCTTTTCATCGGGATAATTGAAATCTGTTGCGCGAGGAAAGTCAACGTCGCCAGGCAGATTCTGGTAATTTGCGGGAATCCCGCGAGAACTAGACCTCGACTAAAGGGGATAAATCGGCCGGGTCGGAAGGAGAGGAAAGGGGGAAACGGGCGTTGAAATCGGGAGAGCGTAACGAATCCTGGGGATTCATCTCGAACACGACAAACGGGACAACCCCTCTCGATTTAGGTGATCACTCAAAACCGGTATCGCCCGTGAGACGCGAGGACAGAAATGCAGCGAAACGTTCGCCGGGGTGTACTTGTTGCTGGCGATTAAAAAAAAAGTCCGACATTAATTTCCCTTTTTTTGCGCTAACAGAGGTATAAAATAAAATATATAATTTTAAAATGTGTAATAAAATAAGAAATAAAAATATAAAAACATAAAATTAAATAAGACAATCTTACGTTGTAAAAAGACATTACGTGTATCGGAATTATTTTTTAAAGTTAAGGAAGCGTGTAAAGTGTAAAGAAACAATTGAAATGCCTCGAATGACGAAGAGTATTATGGTTCAATAACGTATTAAGTTATTTTCATAGAGAACACAATTCATGCGCAAGGAAGGAATTCAAATTAGTGGCAGTCAAAGAGTTTAATTCCCATCTGCGCGAGTCGCTGCCGCTCAGCATTATGCAAGAAAACGTTAATTAAATATCAGACTCCGGCGTAAATAAAGTTACGTTATATCTGACTGTCGCAAAATTCGCTCAAATATAACCCAGTCGCGTGGTTTGCCCGTATCTTACCCGTTGCATTGCACACAAATTTTGTCCTGACGGTATTTGAATCCCACCGAAAAATAAGACGGGTGATATATATATATATATACATATATATATTAACGCGACATTGGAATAACGAGTCAACTGTGAGAAAGCAGATTCCGTGTGCGAAGAGGAATAATAGACATCTGCGAAGAACTATTCCGGTCCGTTTATCGTGAAAGAACTTTTCTTACTTTGTATCTATAAGTCGCGAGTGTCGTATTTTTCATGTGAGTGTCGCATGAAAAGCGACACACACACTCGCGTTTACTCTTTACATTCTACGGCGTGCCGCGTGACAGGAGCACATTTAATGAAGATCCGCACGTCGAAAGAACGTGCGTTTTTGTGTCTACGATGAGCGATAAAAGTCTCACAATTCAAATAATACATTTATACAAGATGTCATTGGTTCGTGGCGCAAGGCGCCATAAATATATCTTTCGGGTGTTTTTATTTAATGCAAATAAAAAATATTTAAGAAAGAAGAAGACAGCAGATTCGCGTTTGCGTGGAAAATTAAAATATTGTAAAATGTAAGATAACATCTTTTGTCCTTTTAATTACTTCGATAGTTACTTGATACTAAATTTATTCGATAGCTTATTTCATCCAATATTAATGGACATAGAAAAAACGTCATTGTAACGCGGTGCAGTCGTCTGCATGGATTTGCGGTCGTTTATCGTCGATTATCAACAACAAGTTAACTCGTTATCGGTAACTAGTAAGATGTTAATTAGGACATGACGAGCGATGGGAAAACATACCGAAACCCTCATCATCGTCGAGTCGTTGAAGGTGTAGATCGAGGACGCAACGAAAATCAGGCAAGGAGCTCTCGTTCGCTCCTAGAGACGAAAAGAGAGAAGCAGCAGGACGAAGGGGGAGAGAAGTGAGACGCGGCGGGATGGAATCGTTGATTTATGCGCTCGATAAGAAGACGCGGAACAGAGATCCGGCCGCCAAAGTCCGCGTCATCTATCTTCGTTGTTCGCAATGTGGCGCGGCCGCTCCGTGCGAGGTGCGGGATGGTGCCCGAACTTCCGGCGCGCACGGGCTGAAGAATTTCCCGTGGGATATTGCGTAATTTAACGGGTGAAAGGGTGCCCCCTTGCCCCTTCGTCCTACCTGCCTGCCACCGACACCGAGCATCCGAGCGACGCGCCGCGTCACTTCGACGCTCCGCATTCTCGGTGCGTCGCGACGCGACGCGACGCGACGCGACGCGAGAGTTCCCGGGGTATTTTCGAAATGTCACCTTCCCCGTCGGCGCCGCTAACAGACCGGGACAGACCGGGGACTTCCGGTGCGCGACGAGAGCATTCTCCGGAATTAGTGAATCCGGATCCGCGTGACATCGGACACGAGACCCTTTTAATAAATTGAGTCTTCGCTAAAATATAATTCTATGGAGCTTCCGCGGAACTTTCCGCGAGACCGAAGCTTCGTTGTGCAATTTTAATATAGTGGATGATTCCCGATGTAATTAGATTATTATTTAAATGTTTGCGAAGGGAAAAGCCGGCCGTGCAAGTTCGTCGTTCCCTAGCTACGACGCAGCGATACGCTCTGCAGACCGGCACGCAGCGTTCCCTTAAAATTCCTGGCACGTCATTTTTTCATTTTTTTTTTTACGTAGCTCCGACTTATCGGCGCGCGCACGGGAACACTGTTTGCAATCCCAAATACGAATTTTGTATTCGCAAGCTGTTTAAGCGTACCGCCGCGCTTGGCGGAGGAACGAATTTAATTAAAACCCCACGCGCGGGCTTCAGTCCCTAGCAAACGCGCGTCTCGAGGGATAAAAGGCTCTTACTTCATTAATGATGGAGCCTCTTCCTTACGACGGGAGTCGTCATTTAGCCGCCTGAAAGCGTAGAACCAGTTTGTCATTCTGTTTTCTCATTTTACCACGGCTCCGGCCGACGATGTTTTTACGAAACGCGGCCGACTCTTCGGGGGTCGCGCGGAATTCTATGCAAATAACGGCGCCGGACTCGCGACTGCAATATTCCACGGTGCAAAATACTCCCCGGTGTCACAATTTACGAATGTAAAACGCTACGGTGTAACAAAGGTTTTGCTGTAATAAAGGTGAGAGGTACTCGTCTGTTTCGCCGCCATTATGTCGATAATTCGGTTAGTTCTTATTGTCATCGAGCACGACTGTCACGTATGTATAAACAGTAAACAATACGGAAAAATACGAATTATGCTACAACAGAGAAGACGGAAAATAAAATTCGCGCATATAAATTTTAATTTGCATAATTAGTTCCCTCCAACAGTTTGTAAACTAACTTGAAGTTATTGGTACCTCGGCATGTCAGGCGACAGGAAATTGTCTCTAGACAAGTTAAAGAGTATCTATCGCTAAAATTAAGATTGGAGAAGGTCGTTATCATCGTTCCATAATTTTTATTAATGAAAATTAATGAAAATTATCCTCATTATCGAGGGTCTACGCTGTAAGACTTATAGTTCATAAATCAGACACTGTTCCCGTCGTTACGCTGAAATTACTTACTACCCTCCAGCCGCATGTGTCTTCCATGTAAAAACCAACCCTCGATCACCATCAACTTTAATTTCCATCGGCCGGCCAGACTCCTTCAACGGCCCGGGTCAAAGGACGACGTTCGTCGTCGTGCAATTAACGGCGCGCAACTAACGGCTCTCCTTAATCCCGGAGCTCCGTGCGCAAGGAGAGTGGACCTTCATTCGTCTTTAAATCAGTTCCAGGGCGTTCGCGGAAGCGTGCGAATGACAGGCTCGGTAGTTCGCCGAGCAAGCACAACTTTTTAGCCACCACCATCGCCACTGCCTCCATCGTCGTCGTCGTCGTCGTCGTCGTCGACCCCCCGCCCCGCTTCGCTCCGTCGTCGATGACGACGACAACGACGACGACCCAGCTATCGACGATCTTCCCGCCGATTCGCTAGTTTCCGTTCCGCTTTTTTTTCTCTCTTTTACACTCCTGAGCTCCTTGCGTACGTTCTCTTTCTCTCTCCTATATTTTTACGTTTCATTTTCCAAGGACGCGCGACTAGGAATGACGTTGGAAAATTTCCTTCGGCTGTCTCTCTTTCTCTCTCGCTGACCGACTATGAAAGCAGGAGACCATCTCTTCTTGCTGATGCTCGATGGCTTTTAGCTTTCAAGCCGGCCACCGGACTCCGGTTCTCGGGCTCACAGATTCTCGGACAAGAGAAAGGGGAGGAGGAAGAGAAGGAGGGAGAGCCAAGCAGGCGAGACTTCTCTCTGATGTAACCGAAGGTTCGGGGGAAACACGGCGATTTCAGGACCATAACCTAGGACAGGGTACGGGCACAGCACCGGCACCTTACCCCAGCCAGCGGCGACAAGTGAGCGCCAAATTGCTCTCGTTACTTTGTATTCGGCGCGCCATGAATAACGACCCCCGTCATCTCCGCTCCCGCCGACTTTTGCAACGTGCTTCAACTTTACGACGCGCGACGTGGCTTTGATCCCGTGGAGTCGAGGTTGCGCACAACGGGGAGCTGGCTGTGCTTTATACCCGGGCCAAAAGACACCGTCAGTCTTTTGCGTGCCGTGATCCTTTCGATCGGTTGCTATGTGAAAGGAATCGCTGACGATACCTTCCATCGCCTCCGATTTCGCCTAGGATCATTATAATTGAATCGCGTTACGATGAGCGCGATCATATTAATTCCAATGAATTGTATCAGGCTATTGCGCAATACCCATCTCTTCGATTTCCTGTGTAATTCGAACTATATTCTTCCCCAGAAATTTAGCTCGTTTAACCACGCCGGGGGAGATATTCAATGATAAAATCTGAAATTGCGAATGACAGTTCACCACAAATCAATTTCGTATCCGTTATGGAGAGTTTGCGGTCGCAAACTATATCCAAATATCTTGAATGCGCCCGCAATATTAATCCAACTGTAATTTAAGTGAAGTCATTATTGCGGTGCGCCTAGCACACACGATCTATGAGAGGTGGAACGCGCGCGTGCTTTGATAATGCATCTATCTCCAGAGGCAACAGTTGGAACTTCACGTCCGTTTAATCTCGCTATCATACGGAGATTACTACTCGTGCGACTGGTCCACTACTCGATTGCGGGTTACGTCGCTCGATGCGTTTTGTTCGACGGAATTAGATTTATCGTACCGCGCGTTATGCATTCGTATGCATTCGTCGCACAAAGGGTGCGGGGCACGCGCGTGTGCTTGCATTTCGAAACAACTGATATTACGGAGAGTAACGTAACAGCGACTGGTATACACGTAATTACTTGACCGGTAATTTTAATGACGCATTTTCAGTTTCCGCCTCGATATTCGATTTTCGTCCAAATTTTTGCAAAATAAATTCGTAGCTACGAACGCGTGATAAACGAAATGTAAAAATTCACAAACCAGTGCATCTCAAAGCGATAAGCGCGCGATTTAATATATATCGTCAGAAAATTTATAGGATATTGTGACGTTTTAAAACCGTCAAGAGATGTCTTAAAATTTCCAAGACTTCTTCTGGAATTATCAGAAAGACATCTGTATAATATTTATAAGATATCTTACGTCCCGATTTATGACGTATTTGAGACATTGTTTTAAAATGTTTTAAATGTCTTTCACGCGTGTCTAAAAAGTCATCCATTTCTTTGTCGAATTTCATTTCCGTAAATTGCCATAACCCGCGCGAATACACAACAAACTCCGATATCAATAGAACATCCAATAGCAATCGTTTATCGAGCTATCGCTCGGATTTCAGAACGGTGAAACTAATGATACTGAAATCCACGGCCGATTGGTATGCATGTTAAATCGAGTATCGCAGTATTACCCTGTTTCTTCTCCTCTCCATCGCCCCCTCCGTCTGTTGCGTTTATTTCATCTTACGACAATCGATTCGATGCCGATTCATCACACAATGCATTCGTCGATTGCTCAAGTGGATCGCCCGGTTATCCGTGCGTTACCGAAATACCGCAATCGAGCTGGCGCAGATAATGCGTTTAACATCCTCGCGATATCCCTCCCTGAATTTGAACCGCGGGAAATCCATCCGGCGTTTCTCTCTGTCGGAGAGAAACGTATGTTACGAACGTGGGAAACGTACGCGTGAATAAACGTGCGCGATTTCATCCCGCTCGGTCTGCGCCGCTCAGTGTCGCAATCGAGAACACGACGAGGATAAATATTTATCGATCTAAAGGCCATGGAAGACTACGGAGTACTCCCGGAGACTACGGAGCTCGCGAGGAGTAATGCAACGGAATGACGGAAACGTCGGGGGACTCGTGAAGACGAAATTGCGACTTCCGAAATCATTGCTGTGGCGCATTCGCGCTGATAAATCCCGTGGCTGCGTGTTCTCGCACGGACCAAATTCTACGTCGAGGAGATCTTAACGGCGTACTTTCGACGCACCGTAGGACAGCCGCATCCCACCGGGAAGCAACCGCGCCCGACGTTAACTCTCTTCCTGTAGAACAGAGTCGATGTCGACGGGAACCTTCCGTACGAGGGAGTCTCCAGAGTCTCGTGAAGATACGATTTCAGCAAAATCCCGTCGAAAAGTTCAGAAATCGCGAACGGTGGCAGCGTGTCTAGCATGTTTACGTACGGAGGATTCGTCAGCGTGGTCCTATACCAGCAGTACCAGCACACCCGAAACTTTCATTCCGTCGTAGGCAAGTGTTCTAGCATCACCGGCGGACGTCCGGGGCCTGGGGACGTCTCGCCTGCTTCATCTCGGCAAAGTTTCGCTCGATTCGCGTCCCCCGCGGGAACGACGGATACCGTCAGATCTTGGTCGCTTCATAATTCACGTGCCATCGAGTCAAACAGAAATCTGCCTCTCATTTCCGTGCAAGCTCTTTTTATTCGTTCATATTCGCAGCAGCTTGACGCAAATTGATATAGCGGAGGATAGCGTGAATGGTATTTCTATTTATGTACGGTATGTGCCACTTATTTAATGCATAATGTGTTCCAGCTCTATCCTATGTATAACGGCATATATATGTATATATATATTTTTATAGTATAATATATGCGATTAAAGTGTTAATAATGAGAATATTAACGAAAATTATATCATTGCATGATTATATTATGCGAAATTAGTAGAGAAAATGAAATAACACGCGAAATGCAAAGCGCATTGGGCCGACAAGCCAATCTCTTTGATGGATTATTTCATTATCATGTAACACCGCGTTCGCCACTTGTTTTTTTTTTCTCTGATATCGATAGCTGGCATTTATATCGCCCGTGCCCGAGAATAAGCAGGCTCGCAAATTGCCGAACAAACGGTGCACGAATGCGGGAGTAAAAAGCGAGCGGGAGAAGAACGATGCGGGAAAGGACAAACACTCGTGGCGCGGAGGCTGGGAAAACCGGCTGTAAAAGCGGAGGGAAATAGAGGCGGCGAGATCCATCGCAGCCGTGCGAGAGCGTTCTGTCGCTCGCGCTAGACGTCGAAAACTGCCAACACATATATAGAGCGACTGCGACGACTACGACACTACGACGACGACGACGACGACGACGACGAGCCGTCGCAGTTTGTTTTGAAACTCAACATGGACCGACAGATGGAGAGCATTCTATAGAGGCCAATAGAGCGGGAGCGAGCCGTTCAGTCGATTCGGCCGGGCAATGATACGTAAAGGGTCCCGACGAGTTAACGCGGCCGAGAACCGTCCCGGCGGGCATCGGGGAAAAAAGAAACGAAAGAAATTGGTGGAGAGCGATAAACGAGACGGAACGAGAGGCTATAAAAGCGGAAGGAGAGGGATGAAAGCGTACGAAAAAGAGAGAGAGAGAGAGAGAGAGAGAGAACAGGACAGAGACGGAAATACGTATGCACTACTCTCAGTACGTATATGTATGTGTGTGTATGTGTGCAAGTATGGGTGTAAAATAGAGAACGCAGAGACAGTCATTGTGTAAGCACGAAGCCGGTGCACAGCAGCGTAATGCACTTAACGTTATCTACTCCCCTCTACGGTCCGCAACTACTCGACGACTGTCACTCCATTTCACCGTATCCACACGTTGGCGCTTCCTCGCAGCCCCACAGGCTCACCCTCGCCCAACCCCTCGGCGCCCATCGAGCAGTACGGATGGGCGCAACCCCTCTCCTCCATACGCAATATCCATTCCCCACTCGAATCCATTCGCGGCGGACGGTTATATAAATGGCGGGCGCTGGCCCGTTACGTGCCAGACGTGTGTCGATGCGTGCTGCAGCTGCAGCTGCAGCTGTAACTGCAAATGCGAGTGCAGTTTTATGCGGACGCGCGAATACCGCTCATTTATTGTCGCGATTATGGCGCGGGGTTTACCGCTACCGGTGATATCGGCTCGCGATTGGGCCGATGCAAATTATGGCAATCCGTTCGGAGGATTGTCGATACGTTTGTTTACCAGGAGAAAATGCACTGTTATTTGCGCTTGCTTAAAAATGCCGCTGCGTAGTCCAATCCCTCGGCTGGCTATCTTTTATATCGACTAATGGATTCGCAAAGCGCTGGACCGCTTAGAATCTCATTTTGGTAGCGATAATCGATGCAGTGTTATCGATGCAATGTTATCGAATAATGTTATTCTAATGTTATCTCGTGAACTCTCCCTCGTCATCGTCTTCTTGCCAATAATGTCTTACACAACAAATTTTACATTTATTAGTATGAATGTATACCTCAAAATGACAATATTAAAATGGTAACACTATAACTTGCAAACGTATAAAACAATAGAGACAAGTGTAATAAGTTATAAGCATATTAAATAAGTGACAAGTAATATAATAAATTTCTCTGATAATAGAGCAGATGTCGTAATAGATTAATATCTGGATCAATCTGAAGTACACGGCCGAGAGTAGCAACTTTCAAGTTGCGCCTCGATCGACCCTAATTTTATTAATTACCGTGGATCTACTCTGCCCCAGTTGCAGCGGACATTAACCCTCCGATGCCCTATTAAATTTGCACCTTATCTAAAGTTCTACATAATAAACTTTAAAATGACGGCTAAATTTTCATATCGCTCGGACGATAATTTGCTAAGTGCAGAACAAAGTGAAGTAAAAATCTCAACTCTTTAAAATTATTTCTCGCGATACGCAGAGAGTGTTACTTGCTTCGCCATTAAATCATTAGAATTCTGTATTAAATTCGTAACTAATTACAGAGTATTTCTGTTTAAAATTTCGTCTACTACGTAAATTGTGTATTTTACGAAGATCGAAAATCTGACGCCGAAAATAAAGCGTGCATTATATGGACTTAATTGCGAGTATGTGCATACATACATATTTATATGGATATGTATGTATAATCAGGAAATGGTCCGCGACGCGTACAGGGACATATTAATTCCATAGCGCGTCGGAGGGTCAACATCGAAAGTTCCACGCGGCCAAAGTTACGCGCAGCGCGGCCATTGTTACCGGCGAATTTAATGCTCGCGTATATGCGGCGCACTTACGGCACGCCATAAACCAACCCGGCCACCGCGTAATGCCTGGCTCAGGCCTTTAATACGCGATCGGGGAATAAAGGGGAGTTAGCATAACGCGTAGCACTGGTGCAATCAAAGGTACGCCCGGCAATCAGCGTTTCGGACGGCCCGCGCGGACTCACATTTGGATGCAACTGCGGCCGCGTCCGGTGCCGCCGCGCCGGTTGCATCGCAATGGGCTCGCCGATTTACCACGCGTGGTAGCGCAAATATTTCCTTTCCCCGCGGAATCGACCGCAGCGCGGAGCAGGCGCCTTAAAAATGCGCCGCGCCGGTGAGATTTGCGATTCGTAGGACTACCCCGTGGTGGGATACTGGGATGTGTACAATAAAGGGAGGAGCGCGAGGATGCACAAGAGTCATGTGTGGAATCCCGACGAGGGTAAACAAAAAAAAAACAGTGCCGAGATTCGCGAGTCCGATTCAACCCGCGGTTACGCTGTCGGACATGTCGCGTGGGTGAGTAATTAGGACGATCCCGTGATTGCGTTCGCTCCGACTCGCGTGGAAATCCCTCGGGCGAGAAGATCGCCATCAACGAACGTCGGAACGACAAACAACAGCGCGATTCTGCATCGCGATGTCATTAAGTAACACGGAAATGCGTTTCAATGTAAGTCACGGTGACTGCTTCGTTACGAAACAGACTAGAGTGGAGTGGCCATGTTATAATCGAACAAATTGGAATCAGGTAGACGAGCCGGCTACGTTATAAACAAGCATATACCTAGCACAACGAGAAATGACGTTATTCATGGATAAAATAATATTTAAATAGATCGAAGGTCGACGTTATTTTCTTGTATCCGCGCGCAAGCTACATGCCGCGAGATAATTAAGGGAAATGTTGCCTTGTCGGGGATTTTCATTGTACCCTCGGGATATTCTTCTTGGGATCTTCATTGTACTTTGATCCGACTAGGTGGATGAAGTAAGATAATGAAACTAAGCATTATTAACATTTTTGTAGCCCCCGAGGGATGCATCAATGTAGATATCCGACGCTTCGTTTGAACTTATAAGGGTACAGAAGTTATGGTATATATACATCGCGTGATAAGAGGCTCGCTTCAAAGGGTCGCAAACTTGCTTCCCTTTCTTTTGTTCGATCGTTCCATATCGTGATTAATTAAGCGATTTTACTAGATGGTTAGAGACATCACGGTTGCTCGAGTGAGAAGCCAGGAAAAAAGAACCGAAAGTGTTACAATATGTATTATTATTGTATGACATACATGTAATCGGTATAAAGTGCAAATTTGTAATATTAGCCTTAGAGTGGTGTTTAAAAACCGATTTTAAGCCAGTTCCAGGTGAAACCTACCTGCATCACCGTGCAGTACGTTCTTTATCGAGGCATCTAAACGACGTTATGGCGTGCGCTGAAAATGACCAGAAAAATCGCGCCGGGCGAAATAAATCCGGAGCGACGCGATTAATCGACCGCGATTCGCTCGCGCGGAGAGAGAGATTCGCGGGCGGAAAATCGCTCTCATTTCATTCTCACGGATCTGGTTAATAAATAATCGCGCATGCAAAACTCGGCAGCAGTTCTCGATGTCGTTGATTCTCTTCGTCGGATCAATGACGGGTTATCGAGTCTATTGTTCGGCGAAGATTGTCACGATGAGCAATGAACGAGAGAAGGCGGACGCGCGAAATACTTGGACGCACTCCTCTCTCAGATAGGCTGAAGGGAGAACGTACCGGTTATCACCTCGTCGACACGGTTATAATTGTCATCGTTATCGTTATTGCGTCACGTGACCTAATTGCCATGCAACGCAGCCGTCGGCCCTTATCCCGGTGACGATTAACATCGGCGGGACATGGCCTGAGTGCGCCGCCGTTTATCCATATGCAGCTGCCAGTAACGTGCGCGCGGAAACCGCGTATCGCGAGTAAATCTGTTGGTTGTAAATCGCATTGGAATTCGCGCGATCAACTGAGAGCGACACCACCAATTTGCGCTGCAAGAAGTAACATAAATGCTTCATTGACATTTGTTTCCTCTATAATAGGCATTAAGCTAAGGTATTTATTAAAGTGTTAAACATAAATCGTAACACTGGAGATCGTCCAACGAGACGTCGTTTTAATGGACACGAAAAGAAAAAAGCGTGTTTGATAATAACGCTGATTTCATGATAGCACCAGACCGCGTCTTGTTCTGAGCAATCGCGAAAATATCGGACGTAGAGTCGTAATCGATAATTTGACCAAAAAATGCGGCTGTCCTTTAATTGAATAACTATATACATATGTCCGGCGGTAGTAGAAGGGGTTTGATGTAACCCAAATAAAAGTGTTGCCGTGAATTCACGCGAAAAAACAGGACAGACCGTCAACCGGAAATATCGCCTCTGGCGAGCGCGCAAATATTGGATGTAATATTGCAATGAATGTTTTGATATAGTTATCAAATATGATTTTTAATTTGAAATTAAATTTAAATTAGCAAAAATATTATATTAATTATATTTATACATATATATATTATATATATATATATGAGAAATTCTAATAATTGTGCAAAAAAATTATTTATATCAATAAGATATATTATATCAATAAGAACGTGTTTGATATTAATTGAACTGCAATCGAACGAGGTCTGGAGAGGGATTTTAAAATTATATTCTGTATGAACTGAATTATATTCTGTATGTGATAAAAATACGTTGCGCAATCTTTTGAAGCAATGTTTTATGCAAAAGGCTGAAAATAGAAATTGTTGAAAATTGATACGTTTTGATTCACACGCGAATGAATAGCGAATCCAATATTTTTACCTCGAAGGCAATCCCAAAGCCATGCGCAGTAAATTAAGCCGGAGATGCAGTGGCATGACGGGGCTGTCATCTATTCAATAATGTAATCGTCGCTACTGAGGCGCAAAATCTAATTAGCTCAAAACAGCGATTCCCTCTTTTCACAGAGGTTTTTGCAAATCATCTGGCTCGATATTCAAAGTTATTCATAATCGATGCCGCGCTTTCATTCGTAGACCAGGCCGAGATTCGAGCTTTCATTTACCAAAAGGGTTGATATCTCTCTGCAGATAATTGCGATGAGATAATAGTATAAAGACATAGAATTAATAAAGGCTTAGAGCTCGTATTTCTGTATTACGTGAGGAAACGATAAGTCAACATTTCGACAATCGTAGGAGACGCAAAGTTATAGTTAAACCGATACGATGAATTATCATTTCCGTTAAGCTGGCGAAAGTTTCTGTTTTGCTAAGAGTTAACGGATTACCGATAGCGACGGAGGCGTTCCATAGTTTCGTTTCGGTCGTTTTATTACCTTAGAAACGTCTCCGTAATATATGAGGTAATAATAGGGTTCCGCAGAGACACTATATCACTATTATTACTGGGCTACACGATCCAATTCCAGTGAAAGCGTAGCGTCGCACTTTTATCCCATTTCCCCGGAAATATGTATGCGGTCTTACGCGAATTCCCCTTTAAGTGGCGCATTAACAGAGAGACAGGGGACTCAGATCGAGAAGTAAGGATGTCATGCGTCACGTACAATGCACTGTGATCGGATATAACGTTTACTGCGATTCAATGGCGTTTCGCTGTCGTGTTCGTATCGACGTATTTGGTTGAATTGCCGTTAAGGTACTTGAGGTAAAACGGAACGATCGTTATATTATTCTTGAGCTTTCATAGCAATAAAACTCTGTTAATAAAAATCATTATGTGTCGTTGTCGAATTATGTTATTGTAATTACTTTTGTACTAAAGATTTAAAAATCAAGAGCAATAAAATCAAATCTACAATCTACATTCGTCTTTAACACAATGTTATCACATTTTGAAAATCAATTCCTTACTATTTCGAATTAGATAGTAATGTATATATACGAGAATCTTTTTACACGTGTTATGGTTCTTTTTTATAATCACAAATTTAAAATATAATCACATTTATACATCTTGTTATGGAAGTAATCGCAAAGTTAGTATCAATTGTAGACTGATCGCTCAACTTCGTGAAATTTTAATTGGAGACTAAGTTAATTAGACGCAAAAGTTTCGGCGCACACTCAAAACGTAACGAATCTCGTTGTCGGGAGAACATTCGCGCGAACATCATCAAGAATTCCCTTGCAGAGCCGAGGAATCGTGCTCGGAGAATGTCGCAACAATAAATCCAGCATTTCGCCGGCGCATTTCCGCGGGCACGTCGGGCTGCTCGTTATCGCGTTCTATCACCATTGTTGCTGAACCGCACAACCTAATTACCGCGGAAGTGAGGCGTCATCCCTTATCTCGGGGCCGATTAACTTCGTCTGCACGGACCGGGGGAAAGCCAGTCAGCAAATCGCACCCGGGGCACACGTTCGTGTCTTTCGACGGCCATAGCGCTCATCGCGGGACGTATCGCGGATATGAAACGTGCAGACACGCCGTATGCGCATCCGGTCCCATTCTATCGAGAGAGAGAACGAGAGAGACAGAGGGTTCGGGGCGTGGAAATGCATCCCATGGCTGTCGAGCAGCGATCAATTATTCCGAAACGTTGTATCGGGCACTGGGATATCGTCAGTTTAATGTGACGGTAGCTCTAAATGCGCGATTACTCCTTAATGAGTTTCGCAGTCGAAGTTGTCTTGACGAAAATCACGCGGGATCTGCAACTTCGTAACTGCATGCAACTTTTAATTTCCCACGTTGGATATCTTGGCCATATAGAGGCTAGAATAAAATTCTTCTTCCAAAACGAAGTTCATTATTTTATTTATTTTGCGACTAATTGACAAACGAGATTTTAATTAGAGACGCAAGTTTCCGCTGTGTGACGCAAGAGATAATGTAACTAATAGATTCTTTCGCGAGTTTTTGTCCACCGATCACAGAACAGATTTGTCACAATTAACTTCTTCCTCTGTCATCTCTTCGCGTCGTTATTTGAGCGCAAAAACCGGTGGCTCGAATGGACAGTAAAGCCATTCTCGTATTTTCCGGACGATCAAGCAGTCGATAGCTTTCATCGAAGGTTCCCCGCGAACGTAAAGCAGAAAGCATATGTTCCAATATCCTCGTCGTAATCCCCAATAAACCAGACCCCTTTCGTCCCCCCCTCCATCGACGGGGTGATACGGTCCCTCGTCGACCCCGATAAACGCGAAACCATAATTTCTTGCCTCGTCGCCTTTCCGACCGAATAATGCTTTCCGTAACCCTCCCCGTGCTGGCCATTAATTCCATGACGAACACCCTGGTAAGGACACGCACGCCGGCGCCGCTTCCTTCTGCCCCCGTCCGTGACTCCCGGCCAAGTACCCGGCCTTTGTACTCCGCGATGGTACAAGGCCCACAGGCAACTTGCCGGATTCTGCCGTAAGACACCTCGAGCCCGGTCCATCGCGGGAATAAATCATTTAATTTCGACGCTTCGCCGAAAGCTCGAACGTCGAAACGCCCGTGTACGTCGGAAAGATATTGCCTCGACGAGACTCCGGGGATATTTTGCCGCGTCGAAATTGCCGACGTCGAAAAATCCACGGCTGCAAACGAAAACGCGTGCAGCGCGAAATATAACGCGCTATCACGTAGAAGTTACATGTTTATTTCGATGTACCGGAGTTATCGCGACTACCTGCAATATCGTTACTATCCTCGTACACGAAAATTAATGACGACTAATTAGCCCCTTCAATTCGCGCGGCGACAGTGTTTTTTTACCATGTGCACAAATAATTTAATTATACGTCGCCGTTTTTAACGGTAAAAAATTCTTTTTCCAGCGAATATAAAATTATATCTCCTTCTTTTTATTTTCCATTTTCACACTGTTAAATATAATAACAGTTACGTACGTCGTCCACAAGGGAAGGCTTTATAAACTGTAAAATGCAGCTTCTTTGAAGTTTAATTCGCCTGATTCTAATTTTCAAAATCAAGTCATCTGACCGAGACACTCATTAAATTTTTCTTATATCTACTCTGAGTTTCTACAAAACATTTCCTAAATATAGCAGATAAAACTTAAAGGATTTAAGTGGAAAGCATAAAGTTTAAGCGGAAGTTTGAGTCTGGTAAAGGGCTGACATCGTCGTCTGAGCGTGCATATGTGTGATGTCAAGGCAAAGTTGGTTGTAAAGGAGCGGAATAACGTGGTGAAGGAAACGGGAGATAAAACAGCGGCCGTGTTACGGTGACCACCAGGGGCCGGCGGAAATGGTGATAAAGTGCAGGTAAATAATGTGTGTTGCTCCAAAAATGAAGAGAAATCGCGGTCGTATCCGCGCGGAAGATGAGAGAAGAATTTTCGTTTCGGTGTCACCTCGTTTTCGTATTTTAGCGCGAGAAGATAAGGATACACGGTGTTAGAGCGGCGAACGGAAGAAATAACGTAACCCCTTTTTACGACATTAAAATACGGCCCTCCCATTGTTGGGCGAAATCCTCGGTGACTCGTTTGCAAAATCAATTACGAAGCTATACGCACGATTTAATTTGGAGATTAAAGCCGCGGGGGTTAATCTGCATTTCGTTGCAGACACGCGATAAATTTCGTAATAAATAATTATATGAAATTCTACCGAGTAACAATGTGATAAATCTAAATTATCTGCAAGCGGCTCGTTATCGAAATGTTCTTTCTTCCTAAATCGTTTTCAGCTTTGTCATTTTTCATAGTTCTCCTGTTCGGAAGTCTCGAATTGCGAACAAGTGTTCCATTGATATAACAAGCGTTCCGTTTTGGTTAGAGTATTTTCCAAAATACGAGACTGCACGTTTCGGTAAAATCGCACGACGTGCTTGGAGGAAAACGAAGGTGCCGCGATATGACGTCGATACGCGATAAGATTTCACGTGTGTTCGGCTCGCGTCGTTCCTGAGACCCTCTTACCCCCTTAACGTCACACGATTTAGTCCGCACGAGAAAAGCGAGAGCCGACGACAGCAAGTGCTCTGTCGACCGGAAGACATTGATGACATTGTTATGCTTTGGTCTACATACGTTGTCTGTATACACTGGTGCGCGCCGCTGAAATTTATCGAACCGTAAAACACACGACACATTCCCTCACAAAAGGGCGCGGTGGCATTGAAAAGCCGTTTGTACGTTCTTATCCGAAAACGAAAAGCGCAAAGTAAACATTTTCTGGAAGCCCTCGTACACGCTCACGTGCTCGCTGAGCCTACGGGGGATACGGGGGATACGGGGGATACGGGGAAGCCTCAACCCTTCCGCCACCGAGGGCGTGTCCGACTGGAATTAAAAGCTCGGCGACAGTAACGCGAGAACATAGGGGAGACGGTCGATTAACCCTCAAAAGAGCGTGATCTTTTAATTTTATTTTATAGCCACACTCTCGTTATTTAGACACCCGTGATAAAAAGGGAAGATTTATTTGAAAAGGAGTAAAATACGCGTTACAATCCTTCAGTCACGAGTATATCAAAATTCTGCGTTGTCCTTTAGACACTTCGGAATACGATAAAAGTGTTGCTAGCATCTCGAAAGTATGTTCTTTACGAGAAATTCCAAGTTCGTCGTGAAACTCGCGATGTTCCCGGTCGCCAGGGTAGCCTCCCCCGAAGGGGAGAGCAAAAACTTTGATTTCCGATCAACGCGCAGTTCAAGTATAATCGACAGACCTCGCTCGGCTAACGGGGTATTCCCCGCGCACAAACGCGATCGATGAGCGGAAATAAAGTTTCCTTCCCACGAGAGAAGCGTGTTCGCGGATGGCGAAATCGTCTAGAGGGGAGGAGGAAGGAGAAAGGAGCGTGAAAATCTCGACGCTCGCGCGCGCGCGTGCACGCTCTCGTCTTCCGCTTCTTCTTCTCTTCTTCATCTTCCGCGCGCTCATATACGCGCCGCACCGTAATTGACTTAGCCTGCGTGGAACGCGGAGGTGGGAACCCGACGGCTGTGTGCCAACGAGAATTATGTGGGGCTTTCACATCGGCAGGAGGATGAGTCGTTTGGATGACGGCGGATAGTCCGTGCGGCGAAAAGGCAGCTCCTTATCTAGCTCGGGCTAGAACCATTACGTAGATGAAGTTATGGTTGTTCCTCGACAGCCAGCTCGACTCGTTTCAGCGACACTGCCTATTCTTCCCTTCCATTCTCCTCATCGTGTATATACGCTCAACAGATCGTCCTTGTCTCTTTCGGCTTCTTATCGAGACTTGTACGTACCATACACGATCGGAAATGCGTTTTATGAGCGCTGCCGTGAGAACGCGATGTCTTTCATGTTAGCAGTTCTGTGCTTCGTAAAGTTTGCGGGAGCTTACGCCAGTTAGTTGGCTTCGTATGTTTGGTTTGGCTGTGTCATATAATGCGCGGCATAAATAAAGCGATGATGCGTCTATCCTCTCTCTGCGGAGCGCTTGCTTTTCTATATAAACTATTCGACATGCGATACACTTTACTTGGAAAACGCTCTTCTTCTTTTTGACAATATACAAAAATGAGTATTGTTTGTGTAACATAACATAAGTAAGAAACTCGTACGAAGATTCGCAGCTTTTTTTTTAGGAATCGTCAAAGCAATTTGGAGTAATTTTCCTCAACCAGAAATGAATTTCACGAGCATTACAATGTCCCCATTATAGGAAAATTAAGAAAAAGGTTATATACTCCAAATCGATTTGAGAATTCGTAAATAAGGGAAAGTACGTGAAACACTCTATATTACTATTTCGTATTTTCACGGGCGAGTGGCATTCTCTAACCTCGGCGAGAAGGGTCGTCGAGCTATTTCGAGATCTAGAACGCGACACGACGTATGTACGTAAGTTTTCCCTTTTTTTGCCCCGGTGAGAGAGCTCGTTCTCCCGATTCCCCGGTGAACCGTGCGCCCTAAGAGTCCCGGGTGGCGTAACCACCGGCGAGTCGTATATCTAGAATAAAGGGGAAAAGGAAAGAGGAAGGAAGGGAAAAAATGTCCTGGACGCGGCATCCCGCATACGTGATACGTCCCTTGTGATACTCCACTTTTATCGGGCGTTGTCGCTTGATCTCCAGGTTATTTCTGCCGGATTCGCGCAGTCTTTCTCCTTTTTAAGAATTTAAAACGCTTTTTGATAGACACGACCATACTTATCATTTGTCACGAGTAACATAAGCCTTCGTTTTCGGAGACCAACAGCAGCCGTTTGCATGTCTCTTTCTTTTTTTATTTCTTTATTATTTTACTGGAAAATAGCGATTTGCTGCGTTTTATAAGCAAAACTATTTTTAAAAAGGCGAGGACTAATTTTAAACAAAATAATTCTTAGTTTGAAGCGATATTTTACAAAAATATGTTCGGAAGAGATTCTCTTTATAAATATCAGAAATTTTGTCAAAACGAGCAAAGTTCAAATATTCTAAATCAATGTCCGAACGATCACCTTTTGCCATTTTTATCAGGCCATCACTCCAGAACGGCGTGACCGCAAAAAAAGATTTCATCTCGGGCAATGCATCTTTATTTAGGGACAATTCGTCCCGACGTGCTGCGCGCGAAATAAATCTCTATTATCGGGAAAGCGACCCGTGCCATTCTTCTTCAACGCCCGCGGATCGCAATTAAAGATGTAGTCGCTCAACCTCGAATAATCGCTCGCGGTTGATTCTAATTTTCTATCGTTAATCTCGTCCGGATGCTAATACGGGCCTCTTTATTAACGCGCGGAGATTATTCGATAAAGTCTTCTGGATCGAACCCCGCTAGTTATTCACGGATCAGGACAAACCCTCCCTTTGACTACTTGTTGAATCTACTCTCGGACATCGTGCATATACAAATATTGCTCAATATATCTTTGATGTCCAATAGAAAGCGCTTATTCAATTTCATTCTACTTGGACATAATTTAAAAAAAATATATGCTAGATAATAAGGATTCGCTACACATTGCTTGAAATACGAAGTCACAATCGTTATTGTCATTAATTTTGGATTATTTAAGCGATATATTTGTCAAATATAATATGAGAATGATAAAGTACCGCGTATTAAATTAATACTACAATATATTGTATTTAAGATATTTGCATCTCGAGGCAAATATCTTGAATATAGAGGTATATATCTTAAATATACCTCTATAATATAGAGGAGCAAAGATCGCACGTATGTTGCCCGATCGTCTCAATAAAAATTTCCCTTATCCAAGAAGCTATGAATACAGTTATAAAACGAGGTCAATTATCAATTTCGATCAACGACCGCAGTCCTAATGTAATACTATGAATACTATTCCGTGAAATTATCACTGATAAGAATAGAGGGAAAAATGTTACCGAGAAAGATTTTTCTATCGCTAAAAGTGATACTCTCTCAATATGCAGATCATAGAATTCTCAAAATATCGCTCTATATATCTTCTGTGGACTTTTATATGCACTACTGCACATTTTTTTGTACAAATTAATTGCGTGCGATCTCCGTAGTGCCGAATGAATTTATCTCCGGTTGCCGCCTCTGGCCGTCGAATTATCACGGAAATATCTCCCCTCGGACGCATCGTTTTAAATATTTCGTGCCGCGGTCGCGGGACGAAAATTCCGGATATAACCACCCAGTCGATGCGGGATAGGCGTCAACTGTTCTTCTCCCCCGACCGTTTCGAATCCCGTCATGAGCCGGCATTGAAAGCGCCGGCAGCGCAGGACAATGAAAGCTGTAGGAAAAGGGCTGGCTGACTGGCTGTTACCGCGAACGAATTTGCATATACCGCAGACGGGCCACCCCCGTATGCTTTGAGGGTTTACATGTGTCGCGGGTTAATCTCGTTTCGCACGTACAGTGCCGGTTCTGAGCGAGGAGGGGGTGTCAGACCCCCGGCCGTGTCCTTCGCTGCTGTTCGTGTCAGTATTTAATCAGCAATGTTATTTAATATTGGTAGGGTTGGCGACGTCATCGCGTGCGTATGCGTGCGTTCGTTAGGTATACGCGCGGCTTCAAGAGGCAAATCCTAACTGCAATGGCGATAACGTCGCTGGTAAAAGCGCGACAGCGAGTGACGTCCGGTGTGATTTTCATACATATCACGTGCGGCTGTCCTAGCAAAATTGCGATCGTGTCAACGAAACATCGACGAGCGACGAACTCGGAGAGACAGCAATGATGTTTAGCAAATCCTTCGGTGATCTTTGATAAGCTTCTTTAAGAAGAGTATATACGCGGTGTGCCTCAATAAGTAATCTCAGCATGTAAATACACACATGTAACTGACACTACTATACGATATGATATATTCTACGTTGTCTCCTTCTAATATTTATTTCTTAAAAAATAATAAAAATCTAATATCTTAAAAATTAATCTAATAGATTAAAGAATATATTAAAGGAAAGATATTATATCCAATTTGCCTCACGATATCGAAAATTAATAGGAAATTTCAAACGGTTATTTAACCGGCGCGGGCGCCTCTACTTCGTTTCACGCACACATAGAGCGCTTTTGACAAAAGAACACTGCCTGCCCGTGACTGGAACGAAGGGGGAACGACATACCCTACATGACCCTCGCCCAAATCGTGCCACAAACATATATAAACGTGCGAATTGCGGGGAAACTCGGAGCAATTTCATGAGCGTATAAATAAATTCATAGCGTGATGGTCGGATAGGCGAGCGAGTACACGCACAAATGTCAGCGAGTAACGTATTTCTGGCGGCGCACAAGCACTCTGCTGGTTTTAGCGTAAATAGGCGCGTACACATACACATACGCATACACACACAAAATCCTTGAATTCGCAGAACAATGGTAGTCGATCGACGTATATCGCGGACCCCCGATCGTATCCACTTTGTGTGACGAATATTAATGCCGTTTACATTGGAACGTAACGGACGTTCATGACTCTTCGCGATCCGTTTGTGCGCAATTAAAGCGGATAAGCCAATAGTGATTAATCGGTCTTGTAAATGCGAGAGTGATCGCAACCGCGAGTTTACTTTAAATCTTATTTAACCGTCACGTTTCTGCATTGATGGTAATTTCAAACCGATATTACAATTTGCAATAAATCGATGTTGTTGAAAGCTGAAAGAATGGTAACGTTGCGTTATTTAAACAATTTAAATTGTAGTTTACCTTATATCCCAATCATCTTTCTCGAAAATTAATAAAAAATTTAACGATTGCCTTGAACTGAATAATTATAATTGACTAGAAAATTAGTAAAATTTAGATTAATCAAGAGATCAAATAAAGATATAGCCAAGAAATTAACTATAGAATCAGTCAAAAGATTGAGTAGATTGGTCAAAAATTAATTAGGAAATTAATCGGGATTTAATTAGCATATTAATTAACAATTAACCAGGCAAGAAAATTATCTAGAACATTACCTAGAATATCTAGAATATTTAACTGGATAACTAGCTAGATAATATGTATACATAATATTTAATCATATTTCTTATCTCACGAAATTTGATAATCTAAATTCAAATGAGCTAGCTTTTCTTATCAAAACGGAAATTCGTGACACGCAGTGGTTTTGCGAGGCAAGAAGACGCAACGAGGTGTGTTAATTATCCAGGTGGCAGTGTACACTTGATGCAGTGACCGCAGACTTAATTCCAATTATGCATATGCCAATGCTGATTCTCTTTCGGGTCGACAGACGAGTCTTTGCGGCGAGTCTATCTAATATTTGCGGCTGGTGACTTTTTAACAAGCCGCCGCAATCCGTTAGTTATCCCGGTTCAATCAGCTAACGACGGTGGAAGTAGAGCGAGAACTCAATCGCCGTAACCGTTAACGAACTCTTCCCGAATGGAACCGCAAGAAAATATCGCCCGGCCGTTGCAGAGCGCTGGAAATTACGTATCGACATTTTCCAGGTTTCTCGAAACGGGATGAACGCTCGCGAATCGTTTTAGCGCGTATATTTACGACGCGAAGATGCGGGGTGATACGAAAGTGCGAGATGTCAGACAAGTTCGTGTTCGTGTATATAAATCGAGAACTTACTTAAGCGAAACAACACGCAATGCATCTCTATGCGTTCATCTTGACACGTAATCCGATATAACAGTTTGCCGTCAATACAGATACAGAGGTCGTAAGAATACCAAATCGCAAAGTGGCGCGCGATTATATTGTACTCTTGCAGTGGAAGAGAGGGAGAGAGAGAGAGCATCTGTTCAGAGGATGAGGTAAATTCCAATTTAATTGGTGCACGTAGGGTGGCGTACGAATATCTACATTGTGCAGCCTGAGCGTATCCTATTCCGCTATTCCGAGGCTGCGAATATTATATTAATGTAATATTTCACAACACCGGTGTGTTTAACAATTTAATTCCGATTAAATTGTATTCTATAATATTCTATAATCATTCAAAGTTTAAAATATAATGCTTTTATACTAATATTTCCATTAGATTTTTAACGTACTGTGTCGAAGTGATAATCTGCTAAAAAATTGTAAAATTTCCGAGTTAAAAAATTCCAATTCCAATATCTCAACTGCTGCTTTGAGCCGCATTAAATATTGCATTTTTGAGTAAGTAATCTCCCAAAATATATAATTTACACTTCTATCATTCTGTTCGTGCTGCGAGATTTACTTTTAATCGGATCGCACAACGTGCGCACTCAAGAATAACGCGAAAAGATAAGTTCATTATTGCGAAGTTCATTACGCCTGCCGTTACTCACTCGATCGTGATGTACGTAATGTGTCTGTCGCAATATCCGGTGTCTCCGTCGTGACGGAAATAATTTCGTCGCATTTAGTCCGTTTGCCTGCCGTTAAGAGACTGTGCAGAGAACGCGTTCGAGACTTGTAACGTACACGCCGCGCGCCTTGGGTGCGTCTTAATCTCCCGTGTAATCCTAGCGAGTCACTTTGTACGGTACGGAGCGGAGCAGCCTGCCGTCTGAGCAAACTACGATCGTACTACTAGCTGCCGGGGCGAGCGCAGCGTGAACGTCGCGAAACTGTAAACACTCCGCGCTATTGTTTCGTCTGCCGTTTGTAATATTAACGGCAACATATTGTGAGTCGCACGGACCTCCCCGTTTCCCCGTTACAATCTCCCCGATGCGCGACGGGTTTGCGAGTCTCTCCGTTCCAAGTCAAGCAAGATAGCGAACGATATTTTATATATAGAGATATAATAAAGCGTATAGAATGCCACCGCTCTATTACGGACTTTGCCGACTAAATTCGGACCATATTTCTCTTCGATGGAAGTTCAATTTCTCTCTCTCTCTCTCTCGCATGATCCTGTAATTTTATATCGTTATATAAGCTCTTATTTTTTAATAATTTCACAAACAATCGATTTCATTTTAATCAAAGAGTATTAGAGTAAAGTGGGTTTCAAGATACCCTTTAATTATAAAACAAATACGTATTTCGATTTTTTTTTATCAGACACAACGATACCAAAGTAATAGCCGTTCTATGCAAATCGCGACTTTTTGCATAACGTCCGAATGAATGACGTCGGTGACGTTACCACATGAAATCGTTAAAACACGAGAGGCTGGCACAATAATATTAAACATTTGCATAAAACATGATATTATGCGAGTTAAAAATATCACGTATCTTTTTTTATAATTATACATGGAAAGGTAAAAATTACGACGCGCGTAAAACTTATGTTACCAGTTTGTTGTAGAAAAAGCAGGTAAAACCGAGGCACAATTATTCATTAAATTAAACACCCTTTCGTCCACGGCATATACCATTGTTACAAAAATCTCACTCTGTTCGATTAGTTTAACCGAATCATCCTCGTCGCTCGCAGTTTACATTCCAAAGAAACTTCGTTAATAATTCGCGAGAATTTCGTAATGTAATCCACTTTATTCTAGTCGCGGCATGCGATTACACACGCACGCGCACACATACGGACCGTCGCATTACGGGACAGCTTTTAATTTATAGTTTCGCGACGCGGACGCAATCTGATGTCCGCAGGCTAATAAATTTTCCATAAAAATACCTCGCAGACGCGGCCACCGGAGACCGCCGGACCACTCACTCGATCATATCGCGTTTCAGCTTCGTGAAACTCCACCGCACGCTATCGGGCATTATCGATACGCGTCCCCTCCGTGTACCGTCGAGCAGCTCTTAACGTTATAGACAGAGGAAACTCGATGCGCGACCGCATCATGTCGTCCGCCAAAATTTTAGAGTCACCGCGGAGTGCGGACGCTCTTCCCTACAACACGTACTGACGCGAACTCCGCCTGTGTCTGCGAATGACGTGCAATACAAAAGTTATGGCGAATACAATCCCAAAATACCGAACATAATTTTAATAATAGCTCGCTTTATGAGTAATTTTTCAAAATAAAATTCTGCTGACATAAGAGGCAGATCTAGGATTAATTGAAGCACACAATTTAATTTTATCTATTTCTTGGAAATTTTTCGAGGAAATTCTTCGAGAACTAGAGATATTTTTTATTTTATTTTCTAGAGTCAAAGATCGAGAGTCCTTTGAAAAAGTGAAGCCTTCTCGAGTTCTCTCGCCAGGTTACGCGGCGGCCAATCTTAGCGCGGACTGTTTCGCGGATGAAAATTGATAAAACGTCCACGTATAATTCTGGCCTTACGAAGCACGGGCGAATCACATATCGCTTCTCGCGCGGGATAAGAAAGGGTACCCGTGGCGTTACGTGACTCCTGTACAGATAAAACGGTCGTACACTCTCGCGGAAATCTCGCTGCGCGCTCGCGGTTTCCCGCATGATATTCCCTCGAATGCGACGCGATGTTAATTTTAATAACGCGCCTGAGTTTGGCGGCTCGCGAAAGCTGCCTCTATGAATACGCGCTTATACGCCAGTAATTCGGGTGTTTTCCCGCAGATCACCCTTTCGAGGATGACATGGGAGAGGCCTCTGATGCATGCTGAAAGTGATCACACTTAATGCACACGGTGTCATATAAGTAAAACTATGAGACGAAATATATGATAAAATACAATACCATATCGTCCATATCGGGTTAATTGATAAATTCATTCCTAAGTAATCTTGAAGCCAAGTATAGAGAGAAAATCGAGAAGATACTGAAACTAAATAGCTATTATTTTGTAACGAATGAACAGAATGAAATGAATTAAAAATGAATTAAACATCATCGTTTTATGACGGGCTTCTTTTATAATCTATAGTATAGCATTTAATTCATCATCCACTCATTACAAAATAACAGCTATGTAACTTAAGCAACTTGCCGATTCATATTTGTATATAAAATATTATTAATTTCTTTTCAATAGTAAATATTTATTTTCCGCAGAAATAAATATTCACGAATATATGCGCGTAATAAAAACGTGCCGATTTATACGAAGCTGACCTAATATAATACAATTATATACTGTACAAATTATTTATAAAATTTAATTAATATATACTAAAGAATATTATATTACAATACGGTATAACCGCAACGCATTGCAATATAATATCATTTGTACATTTCGTCGAGTTTCATTAATGAAGCGGTATTACCATAAATTCAGTTGCCACTGATCTTCGTTTCGCTGCGACAATTTGCACGGTTCATATTACGGCATCGACTCAACGACGCGTGAGCACGCCACATTTCAAACGTGCAAACTAGTTATAATAACCGACCGACAAACTTTGTACAAATATCCGGCTTGACGCAGTGTATCGTTAATCCATTGGCGAATCGTAATTTCGCCGAAACTACAGCCGTCGCGCGAAGCCGCGATAATATCCGGCACGTTTTGATTGTAATTAGGTGACGAGCTTTGGTAAAGTCCTATTATTTCCGTGTAATCTATATAACATGAAAGAGGATAAAAGCAAAAGTTTGTTAACATCTTTTAAATATTAAATTAGCTATTTTATCTGTATCTGCTAATAATTCAGCCAGATGAAATTTTATTATCAGAATTAATGATCAAATAATATTAATTACGAATATTAATTATCAATATTAACAGTACTACTCGTATATGTATACAAAATAGATTTTTGCTTCCTTCATTTATTTCGTCTTGTAAAATGGGTATAAACTTTTATATTAAAATACGAATTGAATACTATTATCTTACCTACCACACACATGTACGAAACAAATGTACAATCATATTTTATTAGAAGTAAAACATAAAACTTAAAAATCGTGTTATTTTCCATGAAATAAGCGTGAACTTCACTCAACCCATTTACCGTTCTAGCCGATAGAGTCTTTCGCTCGGTTAATCATGTTGCACTTTTATACATGGCGAACGTTCGGCCGGCGTTTTCGAGCGACATTGTACGAGATCGTCGTCCTTTTACCAGCGACGGCCGATGGATTTCGCGTGGCACGAGCGATCGTTGCGGACGCCTTTGATCGGCCATGCGACGTTTTTTTAATCGCGTTAAACGTTCCATCGTTGCCCTCAATCATCCAACGAGCTCCCGCTCGTCAAGTCTCTTTCCTCCACTCTCGTATTTTCCCATCCGTCCCATGTCGGTTACGGCCGCGGATCCGACCTTCTCGATTCTCTCTTTCTCTCTCTCCCTCTCTCTTCTCTTCGCGAGACACGCGACACGTCCGTTGTTTAATTAAAACCAGATCAAAATGACGTCTTCCGGTGGAGCTCGAAGCCTGTGCTACACGAGACACGACGGCTTTCAATTAATTCAACGTCGGTCCCGCTGGACGATACGCCGAACGATAACGACGGCGCACCGATGTGATTCGACGTCCCGTGGACGTTGCGAAAGAACTTGCAAGATAGCGGACCATCCATGTCTGTCTTTCGACCGGCGGATCGCATGAGCCATGTATACGTCTTGGTGGCGTTATTTTATTTAAAATGAATTCTCTCTCTCTCTCTCTCTCTCTTGTGCATATAAAATACCGTTGGTTTAATAATACGGTTTCTGAAATTTACACGCGATTCATATTCAGACCTCGTGCACGATAAAAGGGGCGGTAGGTGTAATTCCATTGTTTGCTGCATAATTTCCAAGCGATACGTTCAATATAGAATGTCCGAAATAGCTTTTTATCATCGCAAAATGTGCAGCATCGGCGATTGCGAAACAGTACTCGTGATTGTTTATTGTCCCGTACGCGTATATTTTACAGATGTGTGTGCGTGCGTATTATATACGAGTACGCAAGCATTAAGCTACGTCTATCGATTAGATAACTATATCGTTCTTTGCCTTACATAATGCAGCTACTCGAGACGAGCACACAAGAATTGTTTGCGCGCGATATTGCGACGTCGTGCAGGAAATTTACATTAACGTCTTTTAGTTCGTCTCGTATACACGGTGCACGATCACATAACACGAGATCATCAATCGAGGCGCGTTCAAACAATATGTGTGACGAATGCAATTTTATATATATATATATATATATATATATATATTATCGGTAGCGCGCTTTCATTCTGGTATGTCAATATTAATAAAAATAAATAAATAAAAAATTACTACGTTCACGTGTTAATAATAAAAAATATTTATCAAATAATTCGAACATGTAAAAAGGCGCGACGAAAATATGAAATTTCATCTATATTCCGAAATTACGCTAATTGCGCCAATTATTTCGTTTTATCGGTGTTGACATCGGGACGTCGCAATCGCCGCGTTACGAGGAAAAAGAGTAGAAAAAAATATTACAGTTTTTCTCGCCGGTCACTGCCTGAAATTCATCCTTGACGCGGCGCAATCCGAATGCGAGAAACGAGAATCGTACTACTTAACTTCCGGAACGAGAATCGGTTGGGTCACTGCATCACTTGGTATGCGCGCATCTTCGTCTCCCGGCATTACTTAGGCGATCTCTTAAATCCTGTACGCAGTTACGGCGGTCGGTCACCTCGAATACGAAATCGACGGGGTCGCGCACCACGGGGTCGGAGTGCCCCTCCTCTCCCCTCCCCGCCCCCCCCCCTCTCGTCTGCGTCGTACAGTCCGATAATCAGAAATCGGCGCCAGAGGGCTGATTGCTCGGAGGGCGAAAAGAGCGAATTCCTAAGGCGTGTGCCACGATCGTCGGCAGCGTCGATTACCCCGATTCGCAATGGAATATTTCGCGGATCGAACGTGGGGGTATAATTTGCCGATAGACACGTTTCTCCCACAACTCGTTCCAGTAACGGCCGAAGTTGGAAAGTCGAAGTCGCGGTATTGGGTTATGAGGTATCGACAGCAGAGGATGAGCGACGGTTTTCGGTCTCGTGCATCCGAGTACAAAGACTACAAGTACCCTTGTTCTGCGTTAAAATTGAACACGCGATCTTCATAATATATGTAACATAAGTAGCAGTAACGTTATAGGAAAAATGTCCTTCATATTCTGTCACAGAAGTGAAAAGAGTATTTCTCAAAAATAATGACTAGAAAATCCTGGCTATAATTAAAGGCGCAGAACTTTGTAATTTTAATAACAGACCTTCCTTCGATATTTACTTTTTCATCGATTATTTATTATATTACAACACAAAATCAGTTTTTCTCTATATCGTTCGGAGACCAATCTTATATTTATTCAGGAGTTATGTAAGATCTTCCGAATTAGGGGCATTCCTAAATCCAAGTATTAAAATGCTTTATTTATATCTTTTAGTGCAAGAACGACGTGTAAAAACTCGAGGCAATTTATCAATATCCCGCTGTTTCCTTCGAGCCATCTTACCCTCAGAATTTCAACTTAGAAAGTACGCGCACATATATACGCATACTAGTTGTAACCAGAAAGATTTATCCTCCGACTACATCGACCAAGACGCTCACTTGAAAGAAGGAGCACTCACCCTTGCTGGTTAATGCTGCCGCACCGACGAATTGTATGGCCAGGACAGCGCCAACCAGAAGAAACTTTCCGGAACCACTGCGCTTCGCCGCAACCGATCCACATTTGACACCGGATGACCCCTTCGACGCTCGGCGACCGCCGGTCCTCACCCTGCTCGCCCGAGGGTTGCATCGACGTGATCTTCTGCCGCGATCGTCGCCGCCGCCGCCACCGCCGCCACCGCCGCCGCCGCCGCCGTCCAGTCGAAATACCGACGTCGTCCCCATCACGGCCATAACTGATCACTGTTTAAAATCCTTCCCTCGATCAGGCTGCTCCGAGATGCAACGTCACTGCGCACAATCTCGAGGACCTCCTCCGCGTAATCCTTTAATCACTCGGGGACCAGAGTTGACGCGGAAGAGAAATTTGACAGGGCGCTCCGCGGCACGATCGTCACAGACCGACACAGTCACACAATCCAAACGAAACACACACGGGAGCGCACTACGGTTGCCACGTTCGCGAGCTGTTCCAGCGCGCTGCAGGGCACACGAAAACAACCCAGTTACTCCCTCCGATCCCGACAAACGGGTGACAGGTCGGCCACTGTCAAAACAAAACGCCAAAACCGTCACTTGCAGCCGCCGCGCCGCGAGTGGCGCTACACCTGGCGCGCCTTCGCGAACTCGCTCGGTTCCACCTAGAACTAACCGCGCCGGGCGTCTCCGGAGGGCAGGTCCTCCCCCATAACGGCGACAGGTCTCTCTCGTCGTGCCCTGGTCGAACGGGGCTCTACGCGCGGTAAGACCGAGAGAAAGAGAACAAAGAACAGAAAAAAAGGGCCGAAAAGGCTAGCCCTTCTCGTGCTCGCGGCTCTCGATCTCGAAAAGCGCTCGCAAATTTTGCGATTTCGGCGAACGCGACTGCTCGCGTTGCAATGCTGTTGTCCTCCGTGACAGAGAAGAGGGGGTGGGAATCAACGCCGAAGAAGGAGAGGGGGGAAGAGGAAAGTCACTCGCGCGCGGGTGGGCGGGTCTCGCCGTGAACCCTTGATAGGGTTGCGGGGGGAGGGGGGGGGGGTTGTCGGGTGACAGTAGTGGAGAACGAGAAAGAGAGAGACGGAGAGATAGATATTCGACGGATGAACAGAGAGAGAACGATAAAGAGAGAAAAAGAGAGAGAGAAGATGAGAATATACACTGAAATCGCGATCAAAGCTGCGTATTGAAACCCCCAACGCAACGTGCTGCCGCGTCGAGACGCCCGGCGCTACTGAGGCGAAGGAGAGCCCGTTCGGGGGTTGCTGCCGCTACGCGAGGTTGGGAAGGGGTGAGAGATTGCGGGGGCGCAGAGGGATGATGGCAGCGCGGCGCGCCTCGGATATTCTCGCTTCTCTCCGGCTCTCCTCTCTCATGTCTCTCTCCTTCTCTCCTTCTCTCCTTTCCCTCCCGCGCACCTTCTTCTTCGCTCGTTTTTCCGCACTCTCCCCTTTGTTTTATATATCGAATTTTATATTCCCGGGCTTGATCTTATTTTATTCCGCGTAAAATTATTTATATTATTCCGCGCAGCCCGTGTGAATCCCCGGTACTTCCGTGTTCCTCCTTACGTATCGTTCACTCGCGATTCCCTTTATTTTGCGAGCCTGCTAGCGTTTATATTCTTCTCTCACTTACTGTTCTTGAGAAATTTGATCTCAGGATAATTAGTGGATTCTTCCTTCCATTTGCTCTTTTCATTTCACCCTGGTTTGCCATGTCAAAGGCGAATCGAAATACAATGCGAGAGTGCAACGCGGTACCTATCTAGAAAAAAAATTCTCGTCCGTGACATACAATGCTTTTGGAGCAAGAGAATTCGATTAAGCGCCACGATCGAACGATGCATTGCTTTATGCGCTCTGTGATCGAAGCTGAATAAATTTTCGTCAGAATGCGTGGCATTCGCACACATCCCCACGCGCGCTGACAAGCCGCAACTGTTTTGCATATTATTATTTTTGACCCCCCCTCCCTTTCTCCGCCTCTCATCTCCTGCTCTCTGCGTGGAATCCGATCGTGAACGGGACGACATTTCGCAAAAGCGAAATTAGCGCGCAGCAACAATATTGCTCGCATAGAAAATCGTCGAACAATTTGCGGATCGCTGGCAACGAACGCTGGCACTCAATGTCGCCCATCGTGATTGACAGTCCTTCTTTCTTTTTCCCCCCCTCCCTCGCTACGTGTAACAATGTCGATAATTAATCGTCGACGTAAACGTTAATTAAATACATGACAGATACAGAAAGCGGGAAATGAGACCAAGTTGGCGCGATTCGTGACGAATTCAATAGCGGTTGTTAGCTGCTCGAGAGAGCGCGACGCACTTATGTAATTTTTCCGTAATTATGCGTAACGATATCACTCAATGGCGACCGACGAAAAAGCGACGGGACAGTAATCAGGGAGCGATCGAAATCGGATTATCGGCATCCGATCAATCGACAATCACGTCCGGCTACGGTCGCTCGCGCCGTGTATACATTGCGCATTGCGCGTGTTGACATGAATCCGACGGATAGCAGATAGATAGCTAATTTCGCTCCGTGATTCGCGTCTCGAGTTCGAGCATGAATAAACAATGTTCGACTGTACGACGATAATGAATTAAATGCTCTCCAATAAGCCACGTTAATTTCGAATGAGTAAAGTCAATGCTATTACATTTCTTTTAAATAAAGAACATTTCTTAGAGCATATTTGTCGCAATTATACTGTCAGTATTTAATTTTATCCGAAATGCCGACATATGTATTTTAGTTTGCCTCGGCTGTGATACGCGTGTAATTAAAAGTGCGTTTACATTTTAAATAAAACTTTATAGTTACTTTTGCGTATAAAATCGTTATTATATGTACGTTTAGAAATATCATATACTTGTTGTTAGAAGAAGAGGAAGATTTGTAAGTGTACGACGAGTGTATATATGTCAATTCTAGATATATTACTAGGTAAACGACAGGTTCTCTAACGCATCCGGGGGAGAAAACGTCACCGGCGGAAATGACTCTGAGGTCGTTTGTTTCCGTTTCAAATATTAAAGCGTCCAATTAGTCTGATGGTAACGTGAACTTGCGAAACCGCGCCGTCTACTCGGACAGTGCATTAAGCTTTGTCCGCGTACTACAAACATTGCGGACGCGAGCGCAGAACCAAAGAACAGAACGATATATAGGGTGCATCAGAAATCCCACATAGTGTCCCCCCAAAAAAACCTGTATACACTACAAGCGAAACTAAAAAAAATAGCGGCTATTTTATATCGCCGCAGGTATCGATTGTTTTTGTTTTACCAGGCGATTAAAAACTGAAAGTTTTTAGAGGGAGAAACGTGTTACGAATGTAAATAGGGATAAAATATTATTGTCTAATCGATTTCAGGTACTTTTTTATCTCTTCTTTTAAAATTTCGTTTAAGATTTTACAAGATATTAAAAAAAATATCTGAAATGCAGCATAACGTCTAATCAAAGGAAACTTGTCAAGAGATGTTATTGTGAAGAGTTAATGAGATTGGACGCGACAACAAATTTATGAGGGAATACCGCGCAACTTCTGAGGCACTCTGCATCACGGGATGTATATGGAATGACATCTGATCTCACGGAAAATCAAAACTCGAGGTCGCGTATGCTTTGCTAGAGCTTAATGCGCGTCGCCCGTTTCCGCCACGCTGCTGAAAACGCTAATTCTCGTCGTCGTGCGCCTGTTGTAAAGAGGCACACGACCACGATGGTCTCCGAGGAGACTATATAGAAAAGAGGAATGAAATATTACACGAAGTCACGGCCGTGGATTGAAATGGACGACGAATTTCGTGGACGGAAAAGCGAGCAGCCAGCTTTCATCCGGTTACCTCGCTCGATAAATGTAATGTGTTCCGTAACGAATTTTTCTCAGAGTAACACAATATTTCTGAACAAATTATGAGATCGAATTGTATTTAGTACATATAATTATAAAATATTAATCTGGATATATTATTAAATATTTTCGTGAACACTTTGTACGACCTATCGTTTGTCTTTCTACTTGCCCGTATGTCTGGTTCGGTTCGTCCGTTTCCACTGTCCGTCACTTCATCGCGAAAGATAAAGTTTCTACGTGGTGCATCAATTTTTTCGGAGAATCTGTAGTTAAATATAAATAAGGATGAATCTGAGGCGCTCTCTATAATACATCAGACGCGGAAAAGTTAGATCTTAAGTGCTTTTCTTGAAGTTTTGCGTGATAAAATATATCAATTGTTCTAAAAGTCAAGAAAATCGAAAGATGGACAACGATAAAACGGGTCTCTTTATTTCTTTTTGTTCTTGTCCATAAAAATAACACGTGTAAGATAAAAGTTTCTACCTCTTCTTTCTAGCGAAAGTGAGTGAAAATTTGCGAGAATTCTTTTGTACGGCGCGTGAGCTCGGCACGCGAGACGCGTCGCGTCGCTGAAAATTCGTAAATCACACGTTGCTGGCGTTGCTGTCCGCCGATTCGCGCAGACGTAATCAACCGAGAAAAACGCGCGATGTAACTTCACGAGAGGGACGACGATCGATCTTGAATAACTTAAGGATCTCCGAGGAATCCTTCACGCCGGCGGAGAAAGCGCGAGCAATATAGCCCGAAGTTTTGTCTGCAACTTCAAAAGACTTCACGCCAACATCAATCGAGTGTCGCAAAGTGAGCTTTGCGAGCGCTACTTTCACACGTTTATCGTTGTGAGAATCACTTCTTTTTTTTGCTCTTGCTCGAATTTTTTCAACGAAACGCTTGAGGCATGGTAATCTTGCACATCTTCTACGGCTTTTGACTCGAGATCCGCTTCAATCGTGATAATTACGGAGTTCATCACATTAGGCTCATTACTTTCACATGTCTAACATTAATTATAGAATTACGCATTTAATTGCTCGTCCGGCTATTTTATCATTAGTTTAATCGCTTAATACGATCGTGCGCGCGCGCGCGCGTGTACAGGTGCACCCATTGGCAATGCGGCGTGTAAATCGCTGAAAATTTGTAAATACCACGTTCAATTACGCGCATCAATTATTTTCTAATCAAATGGTCGCGTAAATAACATATACAAATAATAATGCGCGTACGATTTTAATGCGGATTAAAACGCGTCAGTAATGGCCGGAAATAACTGGTCGGCAATATTATTTTGATAGAGACATTTATTAACGATGCCGCTAATGAAAAGCTAATTAGTAACTATTTGTGCGCGCGCGATCTATAATGTGACAAAAAACAAAGTAACCGCGCGAATCCAATTTTTATGTATTCCATATTTAATTCCATATTTAATTTAACATGAGCTTTTCGACAAGTTCCGTTAATTCGCTAATAGCCAATTAAACGTCGTGCTATGAAATATAGAAATGTGCTTTCGGATTAATTCAATATATTACGCAAAGCGAAGGTGTTCTCTTTTTTACACGAGTAATATAATGCCAGCGTGTTAAACGTGTCAATAATTGCAGAGAGAAAATACGCTGCCATGTTGATTAACAATTTGCGACATAGTATGATAAACAACGCATCCAACTGTGTTTTTTTTGAAGGCAGATTTTATGAATAGACGATGAAAGAGTAGCAAAGGAAACAGCCCTTTTTTCGTTGTAAATTTCGCCAAGATTGAGAATTTGTATAAATTGAATAGGTCACGCATGAAATAACGGATTTCTTGCCGTGATCCAAACGCAAATTTATAGCGACTCTTCAAAAGCGTAAGTATGGCTTCCGCCTTCAAAAGCGCATATCGCTATGCATCTCACGGAAACGACGAGGAGAGCATTCGCGAGTCTTTCCATGTCGACTTTACGTCCGGAAAGCAACTTCGAGAAATACGAAAAAGTTCCACGACATCGATTTGTATATACATATTTTGCGATTAATTTGCAAATGGAAAATGATGCGCCTTTTAATATTACAATATAAGATCTGCGGAAGTTATATAAATTGCAAATATCACTAGTTTTAGCATTAAAGCTAAATCTGATTAATTCTTGCAATAAAATAGATTTCCGAAGAAATTATAATTTTCATTTCTTAAAATTTGCAAAAGTAAAAAAATTTACAAATATCTAACCAAATAAAATTACTAGACAAATATTATAATTCATTAATATTTAAAAATGTAATCTAATAATTTGAGACCTCACTGCAGCTAATTATAAGATATACCAAAGAATTTCACGTGGGATAACTGTCAATTGTCACGAAAAAATCGCTGCTCAATCAATGATAAATTTATTGTTTTGTGTCATTTATTTTTCTGCAGTTGACATTTCTATGAAGCAGATCCAGTACGCGCGAGGAGTGTGCGGCCAGCAAAAACTGCGATCTTTTCTGGAGACATCTGCCGCGCGATTGTTTTAGTCAGATCGAATTGGATATATTTTTACTACGTGCGAATTCGTTGTGACGCACGCTCACGTGGGACGGAACGAGATTGCTTCAATCTTTAATGGCAGCAAATTCTTCAAGAACCGTGTGCCTGTCTGCAATGTGCGCGCGGGTCTGTGTTGGTCGCCTCGATTTTTCGTTTGTACCGTATTGACAGAATCGATACCTCTATCTGATACCTCTATTCTCGCTGCCGAAAGACAAGATTGTTCACAACTTGTTAAATTAATAGAACGTAATTAGCGAGCAACTTTTTCGATCATCGCTCGGACGCTCATATTGAGTTGCATTATAACCGCATAATGGCAATTGTGATAAAGTCTCCGACCAGCAATTAGAGCGTAATTAGCGCTTTAAAATCAGTAATTGAGTAACGAGTTCATATTGGCATCGTAATAATTAATTTGCTTTCTAATGTAAGATTTATTGGACTGTGTGTTATCTTTACAGGATCTTAGCAGTTCTAAAAAGATAAAAAATTTTAATTCAATGTGTGATGTGTTTTATAAAAGTCAAAAATTTGAAAAATAATTTAAGCTGCATTCTTACACGAAATGACGGCAAAAAATTACTTCCCAACGGATATACAACAGTTAAATAAACTTATCTTTCACGATGCTGCTATCAGATCCTGTTGTTCCACGCGAAGAACCTTCGTACCGTCTCGGTCTCGAGTTTTCGTAGACCTTTCGTAGACGAACGAAGTTTACCCGCCGAATTTCGCAAACGGCGAAAGTCGCACAAAGTCCATTGCGAATTTGGCACAGCAGATGCTCACTGCAAGTATCACACAAGACTCAACGCGAATACTTCCTGTTCATCTCCCTCCGACCTTCTATCTATCTCTCTCTCTCTTAGGAATACTTCCGTCATTCGCTGACCCGCGAGAAGCCAGCTGTCGCGCCAAAGTTCAGCAAGACAAACGGCTATTAAGAGAGGCGAAAGTTCACGCGGGAGTCGCTCGTCTTCAGACTACGCAACAACATCGAACTAACTGTAGGAAAATTAAAATTTTTCGACCGAACAATGACGAACTTCTCTCTGCCACCACTGCGAATAAAATAGATTGCGATTAATAATCGCAATGTCAACTGCATGTGTTCAATAATATTACTGTAAATCTCGTTGTTAAAAATTGGAATGCCATTAAAAGCACAAGTACATAGTAAATTTTCAAATTAATGGCAATAATTTTAACAACAGATTAATTGTTAGTCAGCTCTCTCATAGAAGAAATTCAAAATTTGTTTACAATTTTTTAACGTTTAAGTTAATCTTGAGTAAAATTTTGTAGAATCTTTCCGTTAATTCTAACAGCTCAAATAGTAATTTTATTATATGCATATTTTAATGCTAATAATCTTACTAAAGTCAGTACTCAATGTTAAAAAATATGAAGCTCCCGAACAAGTAAACTTAGTTTCATTTTAAGTGAATAAGTTTAAACGAGTACTTCTTGCGAAAAACAAGGTCTAATTTCGCTGGCATCACGTATCGCAGATAATACGAGTGGACGTCGCGCCGCGGAGAGCTCGGAAACGTCAAAGAGATTTTACTCTCATCAGAGTCCATGCTATGAAAAAAAAAGCTGTCCGGCGTTGCTGGACGTCGCATAATAAATCTCCTTCAAAGCGCAGTGCGTTCTTCTCATTTTTCAGGACGTAATCGTGGGACGTAACGAATGATTTTCACGCTAATCGGAAAAAATTCTGGCGAATCTCACGTCGAAGATTAAAAATCTTATGAATACACAGAACGTCTCAACACGTTCTTGGGATATTCTCGTTAAAAAGTTATTACATTGTACGTGACATTTAATACTGTGTTCTAAATAAATCGAAATTTCTTTCGTCGCAAATATTGCTTCGTTAATCAAATTGAAGGTAATACCACACATTATTGATTTAATTCTCCAGACGCGCTTCAGAGAGTCCCGAGCTAATTATTCCAGAGTGCAAACATAAGTAGCTCAGTAATAGATGGGCGTTTAAATGCACTTGCAGTAGTTCGTTTCGTTTCTGCTACCATTCCGGCCTTATTAGAATAAAAGCGCCGCGCCGCATCGCGCGCGGAAATTAAGTGGCGCGAGCCGTACTTAACTGGTTCCAGGCTGAAAGTGCTTTCACGTGTCTCCCGGCGATCTTCGAAGGTGAGTTTATTTACGACACCGTGGCGACGCGGGCCACGGGCATGCCGAGCACGGTCCCGTAATTTCGTATACGACCGAGAATGACCGCCGCAACCGTAAATAAGCGACGACGAGACAAGGGTTTCTCGCGTGCGAGAGAAAAAAAAATAAGAGCCGGCTGCGCACTTAACAAAAGTTACGCCCGCGTTTTCGTCCCATCGTACGTATTCTTTCGCGATCGATAGCGATCCTCCTTGCCTAGTTCAAATAAATTAACGCTGTTTACCGAGCGTGAAAAGGATCGGCGTAAAACGCTGCTTCAACGAAGCATGATACGGTTTTTGTATTGTTAGCATAGATGCATCGATAAACAACCAATGGACAACCATTGAATCGACGCAGTATTATACAAAGTAATGAAACAAATACCTATATCATATATATTTCTATGAAAAAGGCAAACGTTTTACGCTACAAATTTTCAATTGTTATATGATTGCAATTTTAAACGCGGTATCATTATGTTTTGCAAAAATAGAGATCTTACAATTATTTATTATAAAAATCAGTGGTCACATTATTAATACATCCTTGATCCATCCCAGCTTGAATTATCCCAAGCTCACAAAGAGAACACTCGCAATCGAATGTAACTTAATGGATACGACATAGCTTGCGCGGCTCGCGGTATGACATAATCGATAGCAAAGTTCCGTGAATAAGAAGCGATTTGTAGAAGGATTGAATTATTCATGCGTTCACACCATCGCGCACGGACACGTCGCAAAAGTTACGGAGATCTCGAATGTCACCGCATTAATTCCGAATTACAAAGTCGGCTACGTAAAATTTTATTAAAACTAAATCGCCAACTGTAACGGGGGGGAAAAAAAAGAAAAAAAGATCAATGTCTATCATTTCTCATTTCATATCTCGCGGACTGCTCGCATAATCGAAAAGTGTCTTGTACAAAAATTATTTCAATTATGTCGAAAATTTCGATTCTGCTCCCGATTCGTGCTCGACTACGTACGAAAAAAGCCTCTAACGAAACTAAAAATCAGAAAGATCGGAAAAGGGGCCCATAACTCCCTCGGTCCACGCTTTTTATCACGTATCGCGAAAGAGCGAGCGGCGCTTTGAAATTCGCGGTGCGAGCGCGGCGCAATTGAATTAATCGGGGCCGCGTACACTCGCCGCACCGACAATATAATGCACTGTCGTCTGCGGTCGCAGCACGACCGAGAGCTTATATCAAAAATCATTAATTGAACGTACTCCGGTTCGCGGCTCGCGTCCGGGTTCAAAGGTAAACCGGGATTAATTAAACGTTCCGCGTACGAACGAGCGAGTGAGCGAGCGAATCGACCAGATAGACAGAAAGAGAACTACCTCATGTGTCCCCCTGGTAAAGATATTTTACGTTACCGGTAAAAATCCCATCCTCGAAATGGGGGAAGGGGGCGGTTGGTGGACCCTCCAATTACAGCCGTACAGCCGATACGCGCAAAAAGCGCGCGACTGGCCGAAAACGAGAACGAAGAAGGCGAGCCGATAACGAATGTTGACGCACTCGCGTATCGCGGACACTCGACAGGGTGTTCTTTGCACGTGGAAGCACGTGGGCGGACTTCCGTATTTGGTGCCTCGACGTGATCGTTTGGCGATCGAAGATAGAGAAATGAACGATACGAGTTGTACATTGGCGAGCTCATTACGACAGCCTCGACGGTCGGTCGAGAGTTCGAGAGCTTTCGACGAGAACGCGAAATGAGGAAGACCCTGATGGACAATTACGAAATAGTTATACGAAGGTAGACAGGCGGGGCTTCGCGGAAAACCGTTTGAAAATCTTCTCCTCCGTGGAAACTTCGGAAATTCTCGTTGATGTTCCGACAGACCGAAATGGATATCATTATGGTATTAGAAAATGCAGATATTAATAAGATAAATCTAGTGGGCAGCCACATTAAAAAGCCGACGCTCTACTTACGGGGAACCATCGAAAGTCTCGGTGGCGCGAGATAATTGAAGGATCGGAGTAGCCGAGGGCATTTCGATCGGGAGTTCACGTGGGGGGAGATTACTCGCAAGGTTAAGTGGGTGACGTCCGAACAGATCGCGGAGAGCAGGGCGCGCGATAATTGAGAATACCTCGAAAGGGTAATTACTACATAGGCAAGAGAACGCCAGAGTGGACGCTCGAGAGAGGAAACAAGCGGCAACTCCTCGGGAAAGATATGAGGTACCCGGCAAATTACAGGGCTCGAGAGGGCCTCCCAACAAGCGAGTTACGATTTGGGAACTTCAAGTGGCGTATTACACCCGTGGCACGCGATCTTTTTGTTTACGGAGGAAACATATCGCGCATTCGAAAAGCCGGGAAAAAATATTCGGAAGTCCCCATGTAATATTTCGCAACAGTTGGAACGGTTGCTCGAAACTTAAATAAATGAACGAGACGATGCGTAAGGGAGAAGCAATTTCCCGATGAAAAAATTAACGAAATTGCTACTTGTTAATTATTTTAGTAACTATCAAGTTTATCACTGCGAAATGATCGTTAGTTAAATAATTGGTATAGTCTACAACGAGTTATCGTATTGTCAGCGTTATGAGATGCTTATTGATAGCGCTAATTTGAGAAGCACGCCAATACAACTCGGAAGCAAGTTTTTTTTTTTTAATAACTCTCATCAATAACAACAATCGCAATTTCGCGTGCGCTTTTTCGCAACACGCGAGACGTCGAGTGAACATGCGAGCTCTTTGTGACAAACGAACTTCGCCCTATCTAAACACACTGAGAACACAATTGCTACACAATACAGCAAATCATAATACGGCCATTTGAACAAACAAACCCTTAACCACTCAACTAAATAAATAGCAATATATTAAACGTACGTATTAGTACGTACTTGACATAAATAACGTAATAAAAGCCATTGCCTTTCGCAATTATAATCGCGGTTGATAGTGTGTGAAACACTGAATTAAATTTAAATTAAATTTATTTCAGATGCACGCACGAATTATTATCTCATTTTTTTCTCTTCAAAAGTAACTATAAGGGTAATTCATTTAAGTGTTAACACACCTATTATCTCTTGAACCGTTAAATATATTGAGATAAACTAAATGAAGAGGCTACCAATGGTATTAATGGATATAAATTTATTATATCCTTTAATTTGCAAACATATACTAGACTTTTAGTTTGATTTATTACTAAGAATGCTTTCAATCAAGGTTATAAATAAGAATTGAAGAAATTTGCGAGAAGGGAAAGGGTTTTTAGAATAAAATATTCCTATTTTGACACAACTGTTGAAATGTCCAAACTTGAGCTCTAATTGCACTTTCGTTTCAGGCCTATTCAGCCGTCCGACTCGATCGCCGAGCAAGTTCGCAACCATGAAGAAGTTTCGCATACTTCGCAAATACTTTCGCTGCCGCCAAAGAGAGGCAAACAAGGCAATGTCATCGTTACTCAGACACCCGTTGCACAGAACCAGGCATCACCGGGCGGATCACCAAGTGTATCGGTAATGAAATCATTCACTTGCGACTAATTTGATCTCCACTTCTAGCACACATCCTCTAATATTTATTTTGTAACGTGACGACCATGACGGCTCTTTTTACTTTTCATTTTTCTCTGACTTATCTCTCTTACCGTCCAGACCTACTCGAGATTTTTTGCATTGAAATTGTATTGAAAGAGCAAAATATTAGAAACTTGAAAAAACTGAAACACTTGCAAAATTTTCTGTGTTACCTTCTATTAATTTCAAATAATTAATTCAAACGATTTGTTAAATTTCAGTTGATCAGTTGTTAAATTTTGAGTTGATCTATTTAAAAAACCAGATGTTTTTGAAAATAAATGCCTCTCAAATCGATTGAGAGTTCCTAAGGTAATTTGATAATTAGTATTTCAAGTATGAAATTTTCGTTTGAGAATGTATCATCTTGACATACATTCATCCCTGCCTCCGGGTCTCCTGCTACATCGAACGATGGAGAAATCGTGTGTCGTCTCTCGTGTTCGTGAGAGCTCTCACACTTTACTTACTCTTGCTATACAGTGACTGCACTCCTATAAGCGAGCTTCTCCTGTCTTCTCTATTTTCGCCAACCATGTCCCGTTCCCGTCTTTTCTCCCCTTTTACTACCTTCTCATGCACTTGTGCTCACGACAAACTCTCGGCGTTACAATCCCTGCTATAGGTACTTTCCGTATTCTCAATCGCCGACTCTTTGGGGAGGGATAGAGAGAGTGAGAGAGGGAAGAGGGCGATCATCAGGCCGAGTGGGGGTTGCAGGGGGATTGCAGGTTGCACTTGTGAGCAGGAATCGAAACTTTGCCGGCATGCGAGAGCGGCGTGTCTATATGGAAAGGAGTCTGCGCCGAACACGTACGGAAATTGCTTCGCTAGCTGGCTGGCTGGCTGGCGTGCCGTCGTTTTCGTTTATTACAATATTTAAATTGCTGTAAATTAGATGTTCCGCTGATAATGTGGCAAAGGTTTCCTTTCTCTCATAATGATCTCGTTGGAATCTTATATCCCATCGGTGGTGATCGGCAGCTTTGTTAATTAATATACTGACCGCTCGGTAAATTTTACATAAAGACCCATAGTTTTCAAATACAATTAATTAAGCAAGCAAATGTGTAACGTATAAATAATAAACAACGAGCCGGCGCGACGTAGTATTATCGACAAAAATCGTAATGGGAAAACGCGATGCTGAAACGTAGAATTAATTCGCGATTGTTCGCATTACGCGTTGCTTTGTACAAATGAAAATTGTATAAGTATGTTATATGTGTAAAATAATAATATCTTATAAAATTACATTTCCATTAAATAATGTAGCTGTATATTAATAGTACATAAAACAATAATAATAAAATATTAAATAATATAATGTTTCTTCTATTTATTCTTTATTTTTATAAAAATATCTTTTGATATCTATACGTGGGTAGTCTGAAAAGTTTTGAGCCTCAAACATTATTTTTTCGGTTAAATTCGGTCAAATTTTTCAACATAGTCTCCTTTTAAGTCGATGTTAGGCTCAAAACTTTTCAGACTACCCTCGTATATGTATAAACATGCGGGAAATACTTTATCTTGAAAATATTTGGAACAGTAAAGCAGGAAAGCGATTCTTCCCTCCCTCCCTCCCTTCCCCAGATGAAGCGCATATGCGTCATGTGGAGTTATAAGAGCACTATCTCGCGTCGCGAGTCGGACGTAATCATAAAAGTAATTTACGTCGCGCGCGGTTTTACGCTCGCCCAGACACAACGTCGTTCCTGCTCGTGGAACAGTTCCGCGAGACCGGGAATAATATAATTGTTCGCGAATCGACATTGTCATCGGCGTTAAGAGAACCGCTAACGCCTCCATTACACCGAGATCTTAACACGTCGGGACGCCATCCAGTGTGGTGGGTGCTTTTGCGCCAACCAACGTGCATTGAAAATAGAAAACGACAACGGAAGAGGTCGACAACCCTCCCCCTGGCTCGTACGATATTTATAGCAAAAAATCTTTATGACTCACCCGCTCTTCCGCGGGTGTAAAGTGTTGTTTGTTGTGCGCGGGGATTAACGCCGCGTCGTCGGCGCGATGTTTCCGCACCGCGATTCTTAGCTGCAACCTCATCGCGCAACTTAATACGCGGTAGCGCCGTTTGCATTGCAATGCAAGCACCATGGCGAAATACCGACTGCACCGCAACCAGAATGGCCAATCGGAACTCTTCTAATGAGTAATGACCATAATACAGAAGAACATCATATAACAAATTGCTTCATTTCTAATCTATTAATAAACGATAGAATTTAAAGGATATGAGCTAAGAATCAACTCCAGGATGAAAGAACAACTCTATTTTCTCACAAGATTTACAACGAAGTTTTATTCTAGCGGCACAAAACGCGGAACAATCGCTTCAGACGGTAAATAGCGGCCTACAGCAGCCGTGGTTGATATACGCTTTTGCGAGGACCAACGATGTGGCTCTAACATCGCGATCTTTTATTTTTTCACTCACGCAATACAACACAAACGTGAAGACGATGGATCTTTACATTTTCACGAGAACGTAAAGTCAAACGCCACACGCTCCAACGCCTATCGGATGATTCTGCTCGGTGGATCGAGAGAATTTAACCTGAACGCGGGATAGACGCACGGATGACGCGCTGATAGCGGCTTCACACAGCTTCTAAAAGTTTTTATTTCTCAGCGAAGCTTTCTTAAGTTTCAAATTTCCAAAAAAGTGATATGTAATTTTAACAAACGCTACATAAGCGGTCCAACCCTCAAAAATTAATTTAGAAAAAAAAGCAATTGTTCGTGAGTGAATATATGAATTACGAATTAAGTGTTAAAAATAAAAGGAAATAAGCTATAAAAATGAACGACATTTCGAAGAATTTCTTGAAGGCGTTCCTCTTTCCTTTCCTCTCGTCTTTTAAAAATGCGATTTTCAAGTCTACTTACGTCCCGCTGCACACGAAAGGCGCAAGATTGCACAGGCAGTGTCATCCATATCTCACTTCGCCTCTCACGATGTGTAACGGGGATAAGTTTGTTGCGCGTTTTGTGTGGAAAGTCGAAAGTGCCGGAAGTAGATTTTGGACGCCTCGTGTAAAACACCCACTTGGGAGGGTGCAAAACTTCTTCAGGCTCTCCACTTTTGACAACATTATCTTCCCGTGCTCGAACACGGATTATCCGACATTATGAAAGTACAAAGAGCTCTACGTATAATTTAGAGACGGAAGAACAGCTAATTTACTTGACATTGCAGAACCAAATCCTCTCAGAATAGTGGTAAATGTAATTAATATAAAATAATGAAAATGAAAAAGGCAATTTTAACTAAGCAAGGAGATAATTTCAAAATACAATTACGCTTGATATAATAATGATTAGTAATACTAATCTTTGTAATATTATAAATCGAGGAGGTCTCCATGTTATCCTTGATTTAGTGACTAAAAACAATGCTCTGTTGCTTTTCTGTATGATGGACAAAGGCGAGAACCTACCATCCACTTACTAGTCGCTTTGTAAAATGTTAATATCCTTCTTTCTCTCGACGAATTGATAAGGATCTTTAGAGCTCTCTTTGGTATAAAATTTCCTCTCCGCATTTCACGTTATTAAAGTGCTTCTTCTTTACGGGGACGTAATCAGAGGAGAGCTTCGGCACTCTTGCTTTCGTCACATTTTGAAGATAAGTTTATTTAAAAGCGATACCAATTTAATATCGGGATTTTAAATCTAGAAACGGCCATTTCCATCGCAATTTAATTGATTCTGAATTAAATTCAATTCGATTCGCAAATATTTAATTCGAATTGTGTACATAAATATATCGAAGACATTCTAAAATACCTTTCGATTGTAGTGGAATTTTTCGCGTATATATTTTATTAATTGTTTCTCTATTTGTAACATTTTAATTGACTTCTAAAAAATTATACTTTTCTATTGTGCAACAGCCTACTTTTCTATCGGGAGGAAATATCTTTGTTAAATGGTTAACCGATCTGCCAATTCCATTACAACGAATTTGTCGGCGAGTGGAAAGGACAGCGCCAACAATACGAGAACAATCCCGAATTGTTGAATCCGGTCCATCTATAATTTGGTCAAGGTATGTAAATTGCGCGGAGCCGTGCAAATGGCTACGTTCATACAGCATTTGCCACGGACAGAATTCCCGAATCCTCGATACCATCAAGGATCGAAATGTCCGCTGTCCGCTGACCGAGTCACTTACATACTGACCGCAGCGGTCAGAGGATCCTCATGTTGTAATTTCTCCCCTGATTACACACGGAGAACTAATCCGCGTTGCAACTTCAGGTGACCTCGATCGGACACGTTTCGGAGAGTAAGCCGCGTTTCACCGCGAATTGTACCTAAGATTAAGTCCCGCTTTTCGCTCCTCGATATAATTATGTAACGGCCCGATTACGTTATTCTGACACGAATCTAAACTACAAAGAAAAATTACAGACAAAGATGATATTTATTCTGAATTTATAGTGCTCATTAATTTTCGCGTTTTTTTACTTATAAGAACCAAAAAATAATTCATGTAACTTTTCAGTATAAAATATTCTTGAAAAACATCGTGCTTTTTAATAAACTGTTTAAGTACTTTGCCACCAATGGGGTCTAAACTATGATCAAAATTAAATATGCTGATGCTCTTCCTCATTATATGACCGTAAGTCAAGACCGGCAATAAACCGAGGAATAGCCTCGCGCAGGTAAGATACGACGGAAAAATGAGAGGTAAGGAATTAAACGGAAGATGGGGGAAAAATATGCGTCCGACGGATTTAACGGTTAAAGCGACTTGCATCGGACGGTTAATGAGAGTCTTACGGCGGACCCTGTGTTTTCGCAGACGCGCGAACAACGTTCCCGCGAGTTTACGTGCGGCAACTTTTAAGCCGCGGCATTATCTTTCGCGTGGCGTTAATTAATAATTAAAAATGCACCGGCGCTTCTACTAAGTTTTACGCGTACACCCGCCGGACCCATTGACGTCGCGCAGACGAGAGAGAAAAAAAAACTCGACGTGATTCAAAGCGGCGCGAAGCGCGCGTTAATCGTGATACTGCGGAGATTAATAAATGTTATGGCGATTTATTAAAGGCTAACACACGGCTGAAAAAGAGTAGATGTATCAGAGAAAGCTATATTAAAATTATATCGAGTCGTAATACGTTTTTCATTCAGGTATTATATAACAGAGGAAGAAATGTTCTTTCCCTTTTAAAACATAATTATATTTAATACGTTAAGTATAATCAAAAGAAACTAAACTTTTGCTGGTATAACTTGTATTATGACGTAACTTACGAGGAAAGCAACAAAAAGAAATAGCAGATCTACGATCTAATAAAAGATTTTGTCTCTCGCTGTGTAGCGAGGCGCTAATAAAGTAACGGCAGAAACAGGCAAAACCAGCGGGCAGTCGGTGATGAAATGTAACTCGGATAAAACGAAAGTAATTTAAGAAAGTGCACATATCAGTTTCACACGGCGGATAATCACAGGCAAGTGCAGGCTATAGAATATGGCAAGAGAAGGATTTATCGAGACATTAATACAATAACACCTGTGAGAGATGGAACGTCAGAAATGGAGATTTTCACGCAGCAAATAAAACAATTTGTAGAAAAATCTAGAATTCAACTAATTTTTGCAAAAATAGATAAGATAAAATAATTCCCTAAACAATAAAGAAATTGAAAAATTGTTGGCTACTTTTATCCCTTCCAGTATTTTTGTTAATAATGAGCGTAAAGTAAATATTCATAATAACGCGACGAGAATCGAGATAAATTCACGATGTCGATATCGTGATTTTATCACATCATTGTCAACTATAATTCCGGTATCCCTCCACGCGGAACCATCCTCCGTCACCGTCACGTCCTATCGCGAGTTCGCCGGAGAAAAGCCCGGATGTGCGAGCGTCGTGTCTCCCTTTCGAGACAGGAAAAGCTCCTCTAAGCAGGAAACTCTATCCTTCTCTGTCCTTCTCCCTTTCCTTTACTCACGTTCCCTCATACCGTTGTTCCTTCGCCTCCGTTTAGGATCGAGAGCTTCGAAATGGTTAGCCGTTACGTCTTACGAGGCTCAGGGCGAAAGGCACCGTAGTCGGGTCTCGCACTCGAGGGTGCCTTTAATTGGATTCGATTGATTCGATTAAACTCGCCCGTCCCGCCTTCCCCGTACCGGAAGGGCCATTTAAATTCGACCGGCGCGATAATCCTCGCGCCGTTCTCGTGATAACGTTCCCGCCGTGCAACGAGGCTCCCCCTCGTCGCGCGTTTCCTCGTCGTCGCCGACGTCGAGACGCCTCGCTTTCTCGCTCTGCCTATTTCCGAGTTCTTCGTCGGCGTTTTTTTTTTTTCCCAGAATCGGGCTTGTGTGTCGACGAGGGTCGCCTGTGTGTAACTCGACTTTGAGTGGCCGGACGTTCTGCACCCTCGATAAGAAGAGCCACTCGAAATGACATTATTACCTCGAAACGTTTCGAAACGACGCCCCAGACATCGACTGGCGTTCCGCGGAATCAGCCGGATTTATTTCGACTATGCGATTAATGCACCCGTCTCTCTCTCGAAGCACGTCTAACATTTAATACTCGCGATTATGAAAATTTCTCTTGAATAATGATTGTCGTTTAAAGCTCTTTTCTATCCTCCCTTTTGTTCCGTACACAAAAATTTTCCATATTTTTTCCACGTTTTACCTTATCCGCACCATACCTATTATTTAATTTACCTTATCCGCAAAAGCTCAAAATAAGCAACTATTTCTTCCTTTATCTTTTAATTTATATCTTCTTTTAATTTTCTCATTATTGTTCAAATATTTTTTACCCTTAATAATTTCGCATAATTTGTTTTTTTTTTCCATTCCTTCAAAACATTCCATGCTATCATTACATTAGAGTGGCCTAATTAATTACGCCATTAATTAATTTACATGCATCACACGCTAGTCGTCACTATCATGATCGAGCCCTTACAAGATTTTCGAAATTTTGACGGAATCTCTACGGTAATCCTTGGATGAATTTTCCTGCAAACTTGTTTGCGAATCATTTATATAGGATCATAGACGACGAATTCAACGAAGCGGAAATATTGGTCTAAACTCTAAAGGAAGAAAAGGGTGTGCGAGAAAGAGAAAGAGAGAGAGACTGGCAAAGAGATAGCTGGTATACATTGTGTGTATCGTGCTTTAGTGTAACATTGTCCTGTTTGGCGTCCATTAGAGACTACGTTAGCTCTTACCATCCTTTCTCATCCCTTTTCAGCTTTCATCTCGGTCGGCGCTCTCGCCACCGGCCCTTGCGCGCTGTCTATTTCGCCAACCCCCGCCGCAGACATTATTACTCTTGCCGAGGACAGAGAATAGCGACGGTTGTTCCACCGTCGTGGAATTTGAACAACAAGCAACGCTGCTCCATTAGATCGCACCCGGCGATAACGAAAATACACTACGCGCGAGTGCCATAGACATCTTTATTGCTTATTGCCTTGCATTTCTGAATCGAAGCTGATTAACCATGCTGTTTTCGTATCGCGTATCAATTTTAATTTATCATCTTAGATATACCAATAGGGAGAAAGGGAAAAAGAGAGAGAGGTCTTGCAACACTTATATTGTTAATACAATTTAAAAATTCCGAACATAAATTCGCAGAATTTGAATAAACGTTCAGTCCTAAATTTTTCTCAAAAATCTTAAATGAAATAAAATTCATCCTAATGTCGCGATCATCCATAATCCGTGCCTAAACATTAAGTTTCCGGTAATTTCCTGTGGCCCTGAATACCGCAGTATTCTGTACAATTTACTTGTTGGACTCGCGCAAAGTATGCCGCGGAAGACGCTGCCGGCCGCGAGCGGCTTATCATTGCAAACAACGACGCATCCTGCGCGACTAGTAGGGCACCCGTTTTAACGGAGGTTTTAAGCACACCGACGTTCATTATTCTAGCTGGTATCTGCCGCTGCACGCGGCACGGCTCACCGCTGCAACACCTCCTTCCCTTCCTAAGCTTTTATTGCCCTCAGTCATTTCAGAAGAGCTTCGCTCCGTTAGAAACTAGCTCTCCAGCCTGCTCGGCAAACTTTACAGGAAACATCATCGGACAAGAGCGTTCAGTCGTTCCGAGCACTCGGCTCTTTAATATTCTCCGTACAGTGTTTTCATTGCAGTGGCTGCCGTGCCTTTTCCCGCCTGCATTCGACCTCCTTCTTCCCTCACTCTGTCTCTCTCCCTCTATCTATCTATTCTTCTCTCTCTTTCTTTCTCTTGTCCTTTCGTTCTTTCGTCTCATTGTCCCCATTCCTATCCTTTCAATTACTTTCCTTCGACGTCCGGAAGCTTGCAAGCGTTCACTTCTTCTGCGATTTTATAGCGGCGTTAAATAACCGCCGTTTCCTTCTTCTCGCACCGTAGAATTTAATCGCAAACTTAATCGGAAAAATCGTTCGCATTACGTTCCGCAACGCGAGCGATTTTGACGGATGTCGTGAGAGGTAATTCATTCAACATGTATTCGTGAATATAAATACTTTATCTCTTATCTCTATTGTTTTAAAATTTATCTACTTGAAGTTTATCCTTTTGATTTACCAAATATTACTATTTATTGCTTAATCAGTTTTTGAGATTGTAAAATAATATGTGATGCTAATTTTCCGCTAATGAAATTCAAGTACTTCAATTTAATAAGTTAAATAAATAAATTTTGTACGTTACAAGAGGACATTTTATTGTACTGTTTTTTTTTATGGTTTTAAGTCCTCTCCTCGTTCCTCGAAAAATATGAAAAATCTATCTCCACACTCTTATTTCCATGGCTGTTGAGTATTTTCATCGCTTGTCAGCTGCATTTTTCCCTCGCAATCCATTTACAATATAATTATAAAAAATTACGAAATTGCTGTCAGAACGCTGTTACGTATTCGCGTCGTTTCTATTTTCCGTTACCTATCTTGCGGGATAGAGAAAGCGCATAGCGCCGATGTTTGTACGCCAAAAAGGATTTCCCCGATGGCGTCGTTGCAATGTAAACATCCATGTCATATGCGTCGCGCGTATTATTTCGATGTAATTAACTTTCGTGAACAAAAGCGCGACCGATGAGAGCCAGTGACCTTTTACGCGCACCGTAATTCCTGGCTTGTACTTGCTACACGTTGCACTGAATAATTCCGTTTAATAGCAATTTTTACTCGATTAATTTGAAATTGAAAGAAACTTTACGAAACGGACGAATGCATCCACATCTACGTATCTACAAAAGGATTCACTTCGCTAATTTTGAGTAATTTTATTAAATTTCATACGCAAATTACTCTCGACCAAACAATGCAGAAGAATAGCTTTTTGTAGTTATGACAAAACGTCAAGGCAATACCATTTATTTAATTTGATAATAAATATTTGTTAATGTAATTACCACTACGTATCATCGGATTATATTATTATTACTTAAATTTTTTCATTGGTATTATAAGAGATAATTGATTGTTAACACATGGCTATTCTGTATTTCTCTTGATAATGCTAGAACTCATTCTTTTGATTCTTATCTGCAATTTACATTTATCTCGTTGATGGACGTTTTGGATCACCTTTGATGCGCGATGGCAGAGCGAAACTGCCCTCCGACAAGAAGTTTCCGTGAAATCTCTCCCCAAAGAGCGCTCTTTACACTTCGCTCGGACTCACCTTCCAAGGGAAAACCGGGGGGCAGGTAACCCAACTATAACAGCCAACCCTTTCTACCGTAAGCACGTACGCTTTCGCCACCGCCGTCAGCAACTCACCCTGCACCCGATTCCCGCAACTTGCCCCTTTCCGTCCTTTCGCCACGAAGGCGAAAATCATGATGACAAATACAGGGTGTGCTCTGAAAATCGTGCTCTTTATCACCGGCTACTATCGCCGATTCTTTGATAAATTTATGATCTTCTTCACGAGTTTAATTAGTCACTGTTTTTTCTCGCAACTTCTTAAAAGAAAAGGAATCTCTTAACTCTAAGACTTAAAATACCTCCGCAAGTAACGATGCGTCTTGTAAAGTATTTTCCGTCAGAACAGAAGATTGATGTCTCGAAGGTGAAGCAGCATCCGGTAGTTTCACTAGTATTTAAGGAGAGAAAGAACGCCTGACTCGCGCCGGACACCCCTTGTGCAGTAATGGACCTTACTGGCTTAGTCGCTCGCACGTGTAACTCGAGATAGTTTCAGCCGTGGGTGCCCTGTAATAGTAAGCCAAGGATCGGCGGTGACCGGACTCGGTCGACTGTGCGCCATCATCTAAAGCGGGCCTGTCTAAGTTCTGGCTCGCGAGCAAAATGCTTTGCCTCTCTTCTTCGCCTCGCTGAATGAGACGGACAAACCAACGAAAGAGGACAGAAGAGTCACGTGTAAATTATAAACATGTGTTTATTGCGTTTTTGTATTTTAAATACAAAAGTCGATGAAGTTTTGATATAAATAATGGTTTCAACTAAGCAGAACTAAGCAGAACTAAGCAGAACTAAGCAGAACTAGACAAGTTCTTCCTTTGTGGTTGGAACCGATGGAGAAGTTTTGTACACTTCTCCACATCGTAAGCGTTACTAAGGTAAGCGATAGACATGCCGGAATAAATTGATGACTAATTGTTGGTCCAAAACTAGAACCGAAACATACAAAAATAAACTGCTCAAAATAAAATCAACAAAGAAGAATAATTTGCGCACTGTCTATCGCGCTGAGCTCTTAATTAGCCCGTTCCTTTTACCAATGGATAGGAGGCTTTGATATTTATTATCAAAGTTATCAAAGCCTCCTACTTCAAATTTATATCTTTATGTACGTCTGTATTAATTTGTAGCTAATAAAAACAAATTTGTATTCCACGCTGTATTATTACTGCCACTTTTACCTTTGTACCAAGATAATTATGTACGAAGATCGGAAAGTGGTTTCTAATTAGAGTTAATTCTGAAGAACATATTCATCTTTCTCTCAAATCTTATTAGTGCACAGCTATGAGTACTCATTCAATGTATCTGCAATTCATGCAGTAAATAATAATTAAATGCCATTAAAATATTCGCGATAAAGTCCGTCTAAAGTTAACGGTTTGTTCATATCGGGTTATTAGTAAATTAAATAAGAAAGTAATGAATAAGCGAATAAATATGTGTCGGCGAGCGAAAAGTTCTCTTTTGATTTCCGTGTATAGGAACGTAGCCTATGTATTTTCGGGAACCTTTCGAGTACCCGGTCGGAGTCTTGGTAAGTTTACATTGTCCTCTGGAAAATTTCATGAATAATTTCCGAGTACATCAGTGTGCACCGGAGGAAGCGAACGGCGAGTCCGCAGGAATTGTGTGGAGGAGAATACGGCGCTCTCTCGGACTTCTTTGTTTTGCTGTTCTTTCTGGCAACTGTTATCTTGGAAAAGCGATGGTATTACAGACGGTCTTAGAGAAAATACAAGCAATCGACCAGAAATGTCGACAAAAACATTTCCAAAGACAAATCTTATAATTAGCGTGAAAGCGAGCATGCATTTTGTATAATTGAATTGAACAAGTTCATCATACATGAGTGGAGGGCAAACATTATGTTGTTGTGTTAGATAAATAGCAAAGCGTTAAATTAATTAACGTATAACTAAATAATAACTTTCTCAGCGATTGCTTTAAATATTATGACAATTTCTAATATTGACATAAAGGAGATGTAAGTAGTTATAAATTCCATATAGTCAGCCATTCTTAATATCCTCTGCAAGAATAAAAATCTCGAAAAGAAAAAAATTCGGAATTATCTGTTTTCAATCCTGAGTTTACATTGTTATTTTTTTAGAAATAGAGCTCTGTATCGCGCAAATGTAAAACAGCACAATAACAAGAATGTACAATATTGATTTAAAATCAAAGGGAGTAGCGGATGAAGACTGCAACACTAGCTAAAGCACCGATGTTAACGCGCGCGAGCAATTCTCTTATTAAATACATTTTTTAAAACAACAGGAGACTTAAAAAATTTCAGACACCTGAAATTTTAATTGTTTTAACAGAAAAAATTGCGCGTTGCAGAGCGCAACACGACGTTTTGGCTCGCGCTACTCTTATCTGTATCACTTTGACGTAAAACAGCGCGTTTCCGCCGTGTCTAACTTTTCCTAAATAACGTGCGCAAACGTTATTTCGGTAATTAGTTTCCTCTGGAAAAGGTGGATGGAGAGAGCGCAAATCTCCTCGGATTTATTCACGCTCGGCGTTAGGTCAGAATCTACTCGCGTAACCACCACTGTTTCTGTACTCTCGCGTGTGCAGCGGCCGAGTATTTGCACCCACTCGAAACATCCGGGTCTGCCATTCTACGTGGGTGTGCAAGCCGGATTTGCGTATGTAAATGCAGCCTGTACGATGACGAGTCGGACGATAGGATGGGTGGTTAGTGTTGCGCGGTCCTTTCCGCCCTTCCTTCTTGCGCGCGATTGCGCGAAGATAATATGAAGTTTAACTATGAGTTAATCGGAACAAGACGGAACTTCCCGTCTCTCAAGAGGGATCTTGAGGGATCAAGAGGACGGGCTTAATTAGGCGATCAAAAGTTATCCCACCCACTTCGGCGTATCTTAACACAATTAATAACGATTCCTCCTTCACCTGTATAAGACACTGATCTTTAGAAAAAAAAATACACGCTTTACGCCTCATGATTTTAACGTTTATCATTATTAAGAAACTTTGATATTAAATTACAGATAAGATTACGTTCTTCTTTGCTTTATAAAAATGATGAAAACAAAATATATTCTGAAATATCTTTTTTATAATAAGCGCGAAAAGGATTTTCCTTTTACTCCGATAGTTCATGGAAATAGTTACGTGTTCCCGCGTGCGCCTTTAATGAAATTTACGAAAACGGAACTTCCATCACGGGGATCACGTGCTGTACTCAAACTCCTCGGTAAATAATTTCCGGCAAACTTCGGTTGGCACGTATGTAAGCGTGAGAGCGCGAATTCCCGCGAGAGATAAGCCTTTCATCGTTAAATTTATCGGCACTGAAATAATTTACCGTCGTCGGCTAAGTATTTTGCTCCCAGCAACACTTTCACCATTGTTTCATTTACCGCGCCCCGCTCTTTCTACTCTTCCTCCTCGTTCCTCCGCATCCCTCGCTTTTATCTCTCCCTCTTCCTTTCCTCTGATTAATCTGTTTCATTATCTCCTAGCAAACTCCACGAGCATACGACTCAACTTTTTGTTATTAGCATTTAAGGCGGAGACGGGCGTGACGTTCGCCGTGTAACATACTCAAATGTAATGGTCGGATACAGCATCCGGCTGAACGACGAGCAGGGTCGAAGTATAATAATAGCGCGGCGAGATATGCATAGAAATACAGGGTGATTATAGAATCCCGAGACGCGCATCGAAATATTTATTCATGAGCCGAATTGTGATCAGTCTGATTTGAAGATACGTCTGCTCTGTGACCATCGAATGTATTAATACAGCTGTCATACGATCTTCGCATTTCTCTTTTTTTTTCATTCCTGCACAAGAGAATATAGGGCGACCGCATATTCTGATTTCTTAATTAACTTTACTGTAGTAAATTCTTAACTACAAACTGATTAAATCTATATACTTAATATTAAATATGAGAAACTTTAAAGAAAGAATTAAGTCCTGTAAAACATTGTTGAGAAAAACGTCACGTCAAATGCAAATTTTGGGGCGGCCTGTATCAAGTTACTTGCATATTACGCCAGGTTTTTTTTACTGTTTCTTGATAATCACGGATAACGGCATCGCGGCCGCGCCCCACGCGACAGTGATATTTGTGTCATCGTAGCAGATACGCTTAGTTAATTCCGTGGCGTCAGTTTCCGGATGCTGTAAATCTGACAATACAGCTGCCAGACGTTACCCGACAGCGAACGTCATTCGTATCGAAGCCAGCTGACAGGTGGGACGAATGTGTGATTATAGATTCAAATATATCCTATATGCGGACACACGTCGAACAGTGTACTAGTTATTACCGTTCGCACGCGACATTGATAGATTCACTTATCGGCTCATCGTCAATGACAACTTCTCACTGTTTCACTTCGTTATATGCTTCAAAAAAGAAAGGCGAGAATTCCTTTAAAAACGATCTAACAATAAGAGCAGAGATATAAGTATCTTTGTTAATTACATATATATATACATATATATATACCTTTACGTTTCATTACATTTACATATTTCAATTTAATTACGCGTCATATCTTGGAAGGATCAGAAAGCCGCGGTATTTGCGGAACTTTCAGCAAATTAGCATGATTCGCTCAAAAGGAAAGTTCGGCTCAAAATAAGTCTTTATCTTCATTTCATGGCGGGATGTAGGTACGCACAACATTTTCATTTCATCTCTCTCCTCTCTCTATATTAAATAATTCCCTCAATTATGATTAAATTTCTACATTATATTTCCATGGAACAAAAATTCAATATAAATTAATTAAAAAAAGAAGCAAGAAGTCTATGATTTTCTTTTAGAATTTAATTCGTTCTAAATTTTTATGTATCTTAAGAATCTGCTCGCGATTATTAAAATTAATTACTCTGACGAATCCAATGCTCGCAACACACTCCGTGAAATTTATTCTCATGGTAAAACACCCCGTCATAGTACCAGGACCGACCTAGAAGATGACACGTTACACGGATCCACCGATAGACGACGAATGCTCATGCTGGATCCCACGGGGACTTACGAGACAAATCCCTCGTGGCATCCGCCGGCGGATGAGTGACGTCGATAGCCCGGATTCCGCTCGCAAAGGGCTGTCGCCGGCTGTCGATAAAAAAAAATCGGTCGGACAGAACGACGCCGACGACGGACAGCCGATTGAAAAATGGAGAACACGAAGGACTTGGGCAAAACACGGTTAGACAACGAACCGCACCGAATTCCCGACATTTGCCGCGTTGTCGCAGTTTGTTATCGATATCACCGAGAATTGGTCCCGCTGCCCTAATATCAAACACATCAATATCAGTCCATGGGAGATATTTCTATATCATTTCGCATGTTACCCGTAACCGTCGGGTAAGTCTAACTGCAATTCTCTTCGAGCGGATACTCGCGACACTGGGAGATACTTTTTTAAATCGTCCATCACAAATCCGCATACAGATTTTTCTTCAATACATGATGATGGAAATAATGAATGGTATTTTTCACGAGTAACGTTACTAAAGTTCTTTGTAACAGAGAAACTCTTAAGTTCTTGGAGAAAGGTACTTCCGGAAAATTGACAGCAAGAAAAATTCTATTTAATCGTTCACCGCAAATTCGGATTATACCTAATAGGAGAAGCTTACGAGTGCCACTAACGCGCGTTCGTATCGTCCAAGTTTCGCGAGAATGGAAAAGTAAAGGGAAGACGGGATCGGGAATAGAAGCCGGCTACTCGATCGAAACTTGACGAAGGGAGGCCGCCTACGCTGGAACGATTCTCCAGCGCTGGGTTTCCTCGCGCCTGGGCTTACTCGCCCACTGGCCCCCCTCGTGCCGCACGTGTCGCAGCTTACCAGCAAGAAAAGCTCCAATTTAATTTCGCTCAACGCTCGAAGATGAGGTTATTAACCTTAAAGCTGCCGGCGCTTTGCAAGCTCATTTGTAGGCGAGTCGGGCGGCGAGCGGTACCGTGACGGAACTCGCCGGGATCGTCGCCGCGCTAAATCGAGGGTCACGACGCCAGAGGGTGGTACTGCGTAGGGTGGTACTGCGAGTACTAGAGACACCCTCGTCCTTTTTCCTATTTTTTTTTTTTAACAAAATCATATGAAACGCGCTTTGAAGGTATTCCTTATAAAGGCTGTCGACAGATTTCGTAAAGACACGAAATCTAAATAAATTTTGAACGCTGCCGGAAATAAGATACGATATATTTTTGACAATGGCGCCGAGATGCTTAAAATAAACGCATGTAATTTCCACGAAACACGGTTTATGTAGACAAATTTGTTCCGCCATGTGACGCGAGATTTTTCGTTTCGCGAGTAAAATCCAGCGAGTGGTGCGACAGGTAAAACACGATTCGCGAGCAAATGTGCGAGCAAACGGTAAAAAATGGATAAAAAAGGAAAAGATGGAGAGAGAGCGAGAGAGAGAGAGAAACAAGAGAAAAGTGTTAACAGTGTGCTCTTCGCCCTCTCGCTTTTGTGTAATTATCACAAGGGAGGGAAATTTCAATTAGGAAAAATAATTAATGAGACTTATCGAAGTTGCGCGCCGCTCACGTCGACTCGCATCGGAAGAAAGTCAGGCCTTAAAAAACAATTGTATGTTATTACTTCGTTTAAAGTTTAAATCATGCACGACATTGATGTGCTGGGCGTGAAAGTTTCTTGCAAACGTTTCGCGAACGAGTCCAGCGGAGACATAAAGACGGAAAAAGCAATCTCGACTATTGCCACCGAAAAAACGCAACATTCCCAGCACGGTGACTCCGACGTTTAATAAATGTGTAATTCTTCTGAGGCACAATTTACACGACCTTTGTGGTCGCACGTGAGCTCGTTTTCTCCCGACTGACGCAACTTACCCGCGAAATTATTTTAAATCCGACAATACGTCCGGGGAATTGTAGCGGGCACGTAAAGTCAACACAAGCGAGAATTGCAGAAATCGCGTGTCAACGCAGCTTTCCCAGATCCGCAATTTTTTTTATCTACTGCTGCAATTACACTCGCAGAATCGATTTTCGCTGTGCTCCACTTTATCCCGTTGTACATCGCACTTGCCCACGGGTGTCTTGTGCCGCACGTGGAAAAAGGAGAAAGAAAAACGAATTCGAGGAATCGCGCGCAAACGATTCACGAACAATCGTATCCCGATGCGACGGCCGGCAGTTGCATACTCAATCGGCAACTCCTACTTTCGCGAGCCACTGACGATCCTTTCAATCTCAAAGAGTGGAAAGTTTCGCGCCAACAAGTAAAGGGAGAATCAAGTCGCCGGGTGGAGGAAACTGGAAAGAGGGACGATCAGAAAGAAGAACCGAAGGAGCTATACGGGGAACAGAAGGGTCGACTTTCGAAACTTTTCCCGTCCAATTGGCCTCGCTCATTCCGTGCGTCTCCACCACTCGTTTTTCAACCCGTGTAATAAAATCGCCGGAGAAATCAAGGATGCGGAAGTCAATCGGTCTTAGCCTGAAAACCGGCGACTCGGCTGAGGGTGACGAGATTCGTAATTTTGCCTAATCGAGGAATTATTCAAGAGAAACACGGTCGTTCCTCTCTGTCGACCCCTTCCGTTTCGTCGCGAAATCTGTGCCTCGAAGGTTTCACCCTCGGAGCCACGAACATTTCGCGATTCACAATGAGAAGGCACAGCCTATCGCGTAATCAATTAAAAAGATTGAGATAAATGACTGTAACGAGTACGCGTCGCGCGAGAAAGCGGGCGATCTGTAACATCCTCGAAAGCATTCCTCTCTAATCATTGTATTGCGTAATGAACACCAATTAGTCACTGCTCTCCGTAATCTCGCTATCGAGAACTTGAAATACTTATCGATAATCGTATCTGTCTTCTGTTCATTATATTTCTCTTCCTTCCATAAAACTTATGCTTAAAAATGGTAAAAAAAATGTCCACGGAGCATGATACTATTTTAAATTCCATCTCGTACCCTATCAAACTTTTTTTTTTAACATAAGAATTTATTACATATTATTTATATAGGCTAAACTGTTAAATTGTCGCTAAATTGATTGAAGACTTTTGTAGGAAATATGACAATCGAATGATCCTTTTATCACTCTCTTATGCTCTCGCAGCTTTGTTTTGACTTTGTCGAAGAGGACTTCTTTATAATCTCGTAAAACAGTCGTTTCCAGGGGATTTCAAGAACTAATAATGAACTCTCCTCCTCTCGCTGTTTCCTACGGTCGCGATACAATTTAAGCCGACACTCGAGAATGGCCACCTGGGTTCTCCGTTAAAGGGATTCGATTACAGGTGCACCCACCTCCTCCTTCTTCTCCTCCTCTCCATCTCTTGACACTTTTGAGGGTTTTTGAAAAGCGCCGCGTGATAAATGACAGAATCCCAGCGAACGTGGTGGATTCGCTCCACGGCGCGTCATTATTTACGTGTCAAAGTAGTAAAAGGCCCTTCTCACGCAAACTCTTATCGATCTGCTCCTCTTCTTATTCATGCGAGCTATGGGAATGAATGGATCACGTCGCTCCTAACGACCCAGGATCGGTAAGTTTCATATTTACAACCGTCGGCGAATCTCCTCCGAACGAGTTAATTTTGTTCATCCGCACGAAACAACGTCTTGTTTGAATTATGTGAGTTTGAAGAATTATGATACGCGAGAAAAAAACATTAAAATATACGTAAAAAAGTTATTTAGAAAAGTATTTATTCTTCGCTTCTGGTAAAAGAAGTAGCTTTAACGTTCTAGCGAAGTAAAAACAAGAAAAAAACGAATTCAGATAGTAACAGTGGTGATTAACAATGAAAAGAGAAGACAAAAATAAAACGGACTCTCTTGTTATTCTTTGTCTCACCATTTTTGCCTACAAAGACCACAAGAACGAGCAAACAGGGTGGAACGAGTGTTGAATTAAATATCGCCAACATGGTTGCTAATAAAAATTTCTATGCCATCGCGAGCTGCGTCACGGTTGCACACCTTGCATGCGTTAAATCACGTTTGGTCGTACCATAAATACGTTAACATGGAACTTTACGTAACGGCAGAGCGTAACTCGTCAGCACAGCGCGGCGGCACGCAAAACGAGTCCATCCTCGCGTGTGTAAATGGGAAACTCGCGATAAAGCGCGGAAACCATAGTCTGTGACGATCGACGACGCAAAGCACCGCCGGCGATGCAATTAATCTTTCGCAATCTTACGTCAACAAAGTCCTGTACAACAATTCTGGTTTCCTAAAAAAAACGGGGAATATTTATAGCCGACACATCATTGAAGTGCATGCGTGCGTGGAACTAGTATTCGATATTACAGCGTACTTTTCAGTAAATAAAATGAAAATATCCAGTTGAGAGAGAGAAACAAAATGAAAATATCCAGTACAAACTGGCAGGTGCAGATCTCGGTGCGATGATTGGAAATCGTCGCGCTATATAACAATGTTATACATAAGAGAACCTTTTACCCTCCTTACTCGGGTTTCCTGCCACCATAAAGATGGTGACTAAATGTAAGTACAAGACAATCATAAATAAGGTAACGATATCTATGGTTTGGAAATCCATTAACAGAATCATGTGATTACGTATTGGTACGAGAAAATAGAATACTTTTCAGAATTACTCCGCAAGATTAATATCCTGCGTGGGGTAAAAGCACGAAAAAGTAGTTTAGATGAACGCGGGAATTCCAATAAAAAAGATAAAGTAGAGAATCTCCCTTCTCCGCCACGAGGAATTACGGCCAATCGACGGTATGATCGAACGTTCCACATTGCACTCGCATTCGATTCTCGACGGAAGAAAAAGTGACAAGCTTTTTCCGTTAAGTTACAAAATATTTCCGCGGCGCGGGAGCAACGCGACGTTGTTTTTAAGCGGTCTAGGCACCGTGCGCATTATTAAATTCTCGTATTCGCAACAATTCGCTCGCTACTACTTCGCAAATATACAAAATATCCCACCGTGCGACCACGATGTAATAAAACCGCGACAAATCCGTTTCCGTTCGATTGACACTCGTTCCTAGTTGGATTTTTTATCGCGGGCTTAAATAACAACTCTCTAGAAAAAGCGAGATTAAGCTTACCGTCGACAAAATTGTTCGTGATTTTATTTCAAGTCGATCAGTGTGATAGCATTATACGTCAAAGAATCAGAAATTGTTCAAAGAGCGATAAAAACTAAATGCAGTATTCGTGGAATATAAAAGACAATCGAATACGATAATATAGGTTTATATCGTTTCCAAAGCAATGGTTTACGACTAAGGCTCGTATTTATAGTCGTGACTCAAATTTTATTTGAAAAAATAATCATCTAAATATTTTTTCAATAAAATCATGATTATATACATACATAGTAAATGTAATATTAAGTACATTAGATTGATTTTTAAGATACATTATTTATTAAGTTGCATCATGTCTCAAGTCTGGTTTCAGTCGAATTTTTCGGCAGAAACGCAAATATAACGGATCTAAACCTTTCTGAATTTGATCCACGATTAAACACTTTACACCTATTTCACTATAAGCTCAATAATTTGAGAACAGAAGTGTGAAAATGGATAATTATCGCCGCGAAGATAGGGGGCGGACATAAAATGCCAATTCCCGCGGTTTCGCCAACACTTTCCCGCTCTCCAGAAAATTCATTAAATTTCTCCTTTCAGTGTGCCGCTCGGCGCGGAATTTGCCGCGAAAGAGAGCGGAAACCAATTCGAAATTTTCCGTGCCGCGTGAGAGATCCAAGGCGGAAGAAGATAATGAAATTACACATCGTGTCAACGTGCAAACCGGATCGCGGTCGGCGCGGCACTCGCTCGCGCGACATGTGTGTACGTGTTACCCGTGTATGTGCGAGTGTGCCGCACGTTTTTCCGTATATTTTCGCGCCCGTAGGAAAAAAAAAGAACCCGGCGAACAGTTTTTGTAAACTTTTAAACACAATGGCCACCTGTTTCCCGAGCGCGGGCAATTATTAATCCGTAGTATTGCACGCGGCGCGTCCGCGGGAGTTAATATCCCGCTCGCCCGGTACTCGATCCGGCGATACTCGTTCGATTCGTCAAGTAATGTTTTTATTTCGTTCACGTGTGCGCTGTTTACCCTGCGATCCCTCATCACGCGTTCGCGTGCTCTCAAAATCGATGCGATCCCGTTTTTCATTTCAGAAGAACGTCCAGCGACTATCGGCCGTAATTTCACTTCGGAGATTACAAATGTAAAACACTGTCGCACTATATAGCTTTAATCCCGAATCATTTCGTAAATTCATTGATATGCACCCTTAATCTTTAGAAACCAATTTACAAAACGAGATTTCAACGATGAGAAATTTTTTATTCACGCGCGAATAAAAAATTTCTCGATGTTTTGAAATCCACATACGGTAAATTCCGAAAATACATTACTATTCCATTAATAAACAAATTCTCTCGTGTACGTATTTTATTCACGAAAAAAGCGAATTTGTGAAGCTTAACAATTTCCAGGGCATATAGTAATTATGCATGCGAATGAAACAATAAAAGTATGATTGAGAAACAGAATTTAAAACCGATTTTCCGCGTTTACGAGGTTAGCATGCTCTAACGGTATAAATTAAATTTTATACGCTTTACATTACTTTTGTTTTATTTTTATCCTGCATACAAATCGATTACCGTGCTGGCGCCCCGTGTCGCAAAATTCTATCGAGTCATCGTGAGAGCCGATCGAACGATTTTCATTGTTAATCGTCGAAGCGTGGACCTCGCCCGCATCATGAACAAGTCGAAGATTCGATGGGACAACACCAAAATAATCAAATCGCGTCCGAATCCAAACCGAAGGGGCGTCGTTGGTCCTTTAAGCGTTTCTACGTGATGTGCCCGCGCGATGCCTGAATTTACGTCAGGTTTCTCCGTGGTCTGACACAGCCGAACACGCGCTGCCTCGTAAATCTTTCGTCACCCGTGATTCCGCAGGATCTCGTTATCAAACTTGTCCAACGGCCTTCCCTTTTACGACGAAGAGTTACGGTCGAACTTGTTTTAACGAATGCACGACCGACGAGTAACCCTGAAACCTGAAATTACACTGCGGCTTCGCCCATCGTCGCGCGTGCTCGTAGGACACCTCACGGTATTCACCGTTTGTTTTACCGTTTGTTTTATTGAGACTATTTGTTGGACCAACCTGGCAACCTTCCGAAAAAATTTCCAAACAATGGCCTTTTACAATCGTACGCGTTGATCGAATGTCATTTGCTCGAAAAAAATTTCGATATCACGTTGGCATGGAAATGCAATATTTAAGAGTATTCTAAAATTGTCAGTATCTTTCTCTCGCTTATCAGTTATTGATCTTTTCTTACGAAAGTTTGAATACTGCAGTCTACATCGTTATCGCACTTTGGACATTAATGTTTTGTAATACATAATATACAATCACATATTTGAAAATTGAATTACAAATCAGACACGAGTGTGTAACTCATTCTAAAGTTAAATTCAAAACTCCGTAAGTTGCTGGATCTGTAAAAATAGTAAGGTTTTTGCGTTCGGTGCACGAGTCTTTTGAATTTGCTAGTGTTCAACGGGTTAAAACGCAACGAAGAAATTAAATAGGGTCACGGATGCCGTTGTACATAGCTTTATTTAATCGTACTTGTCCCGTATTTGTCCCGTCGTGATTTACTTCGGGCGGCAGCGATCTCGGATCTCGGCGCGAGTGTCTCAACGTTGCAAACAATTCGCTTACTCCGTTCCTCTCGCATCTGTTTTACTTTAATTTCCAGGCGCGGCGCCGCGCGTTCAACGCGGCCTGCTCGGCCGTGGCGCATCCTCTTCCTCCCGGCCGACCGTGCACGTCCAAGCGGTTGGACGAACTTAAAACGCGCGAAACTTTCGCCGGCCGGCTCACGACGAAGTTCCCCGCGGATCCGTAAACGAAACTTCATCATTACACTCGAAATCCGCCGGGATTATTGCCGCTTGGCCGTGACAGCCCGCGAACGGATTTCTTCCGCGCGGCTGGGCTCCGGCTCTGCCTGCAAACCGCCGGATTTAACGCTCGCCGAAGCACGAACGAGGAGGCAAGTGGACAATTAGCATCAACGACGGCAGATCGCGATGAAAAGGAAAAATCGCGATTTTACATTACGTCTTAAAAGATCCAAGTAATCGCGAATCTTATATTTATCTCTTATGCTCGACTGCTACATGTACCATGTACTACTATTCTATCACTATAAAAATTTCGCTAAATAACTTTTTTTTAACTTACTAGAATGCTTATTGACGTGATGCCACAATTTACAAAATTGTATTTTCCATCAAGTAATCGGAAGTCGTCATGTCCGGTTTAAGATTCAAACATTTCTCTTCGATTCTTCTCGTTTCGACTTTAAAAACAGATTATCCATTCCATTGCGAATTGCTAGATTCGAATAAGCTCCTTTGAAGATATACTCTCGCAAAATCGAAATACCCTATCGGAAGGCAGAAATGCCCAAGCAATCGTTAAAATAAGTTCGCTCGTATCTCCGTTCTCGTAAAGACTACGCATCAATAAATTTGAAGCCGAGATGTATCGATTGTTGCGGATTCTTTGCAGAAGGAATGTAGAAGTTGCCGCAGCACAATGCAGAAGAATCTCTGTTATGTTGCTGTTGAAAGATTTGTGCCAATTTTCTAACAACTATAAGCATTACGTAGATATAGCTGTCATTATGTTAAAAATAATAACAAGCGCATCCTATGTAAAACAAACGAATAATCGATCAATTGTATATTATGATGGCCTTATTATAAAATTACAGTACGCATATTTAGCTCCTAAATCAATTTAAATAATCGATTATCGAGAGCAATCCAGTCACTGTCATTACTACCGGGATACTTGACATTTATAAAATTTTCGACCGAATTAATTTCGGAACATGCGACAACATAAATTCCATCGTCAAAGTGCATTGAATATACGTTACGTTTATTCGACAAGCGACGGCGAGTACAAAGGCACTTGTGCCATTGTTCACTTAAGTGGTTTGAATGAATTTCAATCATGCTAAATTTCCTCTATCCCCAATCAAATTGTTGGAATGAAACAAAAAACCATAACAAAATGAACGATCGTTCGATCATTCGAGTGATAGCCAACTAGGTACGAAACGACTTTTTCGAAAATATGTGCATATAGTATAAAAGTGATTGGGATCAGAAGATGAATCAAGTTAAAGTTAGAAATTCGCGTCCTGGAAAAAATATAGCGATTAAATCAAATATCATTATTGACTAGTGTCTACTATTTTTCATTAGAATGTAGTAGACACTTATTTTAGTAGAAAGTTTTACTTAAAAGGGTTTAATTAAGTAAACCACAATAGTGTTAAAATTATCATTGCGCAATTAATTCGAATCCCATTCACTCGTATATTAATTTCACTCCCATCTGCATTTCCTTTCTTTGTATTTTAAATATGTATATAAAATAAAAACGTTAAAAAAACATATCTCTATCGTGTCCGTTCAATTTTTCAATCACGAACCCTATCGTGGAACAATAAAAGCCACGAATACGAGCCAAATCGATTCCTCGACACGCGATGCGTTCGCCAAACATTCCGTGTTTCCCAATACGCTCGCCGTTACCATCCGTAAAAAGTGCGGCGCGGCGCGGCGGTTCGCTGCGGAGAGAAAAACCAAAGCAGACATCTCGGAAAGTCTTTATCCCGGCTTCCGTCACGGATTATTTCCCGGACGTGTACTCGCGCTCCGCTCAAGTACACCCCCGGACTCGTTGCGTTATTACCATAATAGGGTCGAGACGAGGGTGGGACGTGGGAAGCTACAAAGCTCCGCGTCTAGCGGCATTCCATCCGTAAGTGGATACGGGCGTGGGTCAGCCATTTGGCTGTGAGTCCGCGGGCACCGTTAAACTCAAAACTGTCCATAAAAGCTGCTTCCCGCAAGCACTCGAGTCGTTCCGAAACACCGTAATTTCACGCAGGATATTATTTACTCCCTCTCCACGTGCGCGGTCGACTGACTTCGCTTGAACGACGATACGCGCCGACTGTGACGCACGACGACAAATCTTATTTACGATTCGCGTCTCACCTTCATAATTTCGCAAAAAGTGGCCTCCCTCAAATCGCGACATTACAATGATAAGACCCCTCGACAAGGTGCGATAATACGCCGAGAGAAAAATTGCGCGTCTCCTTCTTCTCTCGAGGAAAGAATAACGACGCCGCTTAGAGCGACATTCGTGAACTGAAAGTTGGAGCGAGTCCATTATTTTTTTTTTATATTGTGACAAGAGACTGTAACTCTGAATTGCGATAAACTCTATACGTGCTATTAATTGCGTCGTAAAGTGCGAAACTGCCCATTAAAATTTCTTGGATAGAGTTGATTAATTTAACTGAAGTGCCATCGTATATCCACTGGCTTTTTATTATTGCTTCCTAAATTCTTTTCAGAGATTATTTTCACTTACATAATTTCACACAAATAAATAACAGTTTAATAAATAACCCAAAAATTGGTTCTTTTATAGGACGAAAGTAATTCTCCCAGTAGTTTTTAAAGTATATTATGCTAAAATTCTATTTAAAAATGATCAAACCAATCGAGAAGAATATTTCATTCGGAAACCCGTTTGGGGAAGGACAAGGATATACGAAACAATGCATCCTATCTTGGACGTCGCAGAAGTTGCGCAAACAAGGGCGGTAGATCGCATTATGAACACCACTCACGCTGGACCGCAAGAGCGAACCGTAAAATTTACTCGCACGAAGCACGATAATGCCCAAGTGACCATATCGGCATAGCTAGTTGTTGCTTCTCCCTATACGAGTTGATTATCATCTAACAAGATTCGCATCGTGTCTACACACGCCTTGCTGCGCACGCAGTACAGCTTCCTCCATTTGTTAGACAGTATATTACATTACGTTTGGTAAACAAGCAGCAAATGGAATGTTCCGCCTGTTTTTCTATCCGAGTAGATCACTAATTTAATTTGAAGATTTTTGTAAGAAATTATACAAGCATCGTTAATGTGGATTTGCTTGTCTTACATCGTTATAATAACGAACAGAGTGGCACGTTTGATAAATGAAGTAACAGACAGCATAGAAGAATAGCGAATTGCGAGAATGGTATAAAGAACTTCGTGACCCTTTACCCAGAAACAGTTATCAAAGCCGATTAACGTTATTAATTGTTCGACGGACAACTTGGAAGAAGTCGTAACCGCCGGTCTGTAACTCGCGAAAATTGATAATCGCGTTATCGCACAGGCAGAATAACGGGAACGAGACGAAACGACAGTTAGTCCGAGAGATTTAACGAGCTATTGAAAAGTCGCGTTCCTCTTTGATAAATCCCGCGGCGCATAAAGCTAAACGTTAAAGGATCGTCGGAGCCAATTTTCGCGACCGCGATTTGGCATTCACGCGGCGGACCTTTCTTTATGAATAATTTCAGTCATCTTAATCGCAGGGACGAGTAATAATAAGCGGGTGAAACAAGGAGGACGGAATTCTTTTGCTAGGAGAAGCGGAAAAGAATTCGCCATCTGCCGTGGCGTCGCGACTGCCCTTTCGCCATTCCCGGGCACGCACTTTTCGATGATGACGACGGCGGTGGCGGCGAAAGTTTTCCTCCCGAAACCCAAAGTTTTCCCGCCGAGGTTCGACGAGAACGCTCTCCGTGACGCGCTCCTGAATATTCGATTAACTCCTCGGCGACTACTGGGAATTTTAATCGACAAGTTCTATCCGGGGCGAGCGTCATACTCGAAACTTCGCTTGTCATAAAGTTGGCTCCGCGGTGAACGAATCGCGCTGTTTGCTTAACGCGCCGATACGAGTGCCGGATGCGGTCGATTGTTTAATTAGTTCCCGTCCCTATTGATTAGCATCTATAGGCCCTCGTGCGAGTCGCTTTAACGCCGAGAGCAAAGTATCTGTATTCATGTTACTGCTGATTTTGGAAATAAGAAATGCACAATTTGAAAGATTAAAACAGAAGTACAAAAATAGAAAGATGAGATAAAAAAATTAAAATTCTTTAGTTTGTGAAATATCACTATAAATGCTGTGCGTTTAAAATAATTTTTCCTGTAGATAATATTTGTAATGCGTATAAAATATATATTGTTAACCATCTCTCTTCTTTAAATATGTAATTATATTAATATACATATATATATAAAATTGGTGCGTGCAAGTGATAAATACAAAAAGTTCTCATGTAAAATTCACAGTACAGCAAAATGCAATATAACGAAATTTGAATATCTATTTAGAGATAAGAAATTCATTTTAATATCTCTCTATCACATGAATAATAGATACACGTACAAATCTAAAAATAAATAATAACAGAGAACGTTATGCAAAGTGCCGTAGTATGAGATTTAAATCGAGAGAGTACGTTAGAAATTTAAGTACTTGAACGCTCTATATATCTGCTAAACTATCGCGACTATGTATCCTAATCTGATAGACAAAGAAACATCCCCGAGGTACATCTCACATTCCAGACATGACACGTTTAATCGCTTTGCTGTGAAAAGCAGCGACACTTGGGCTCCTCTCTTGAGAACCTGAGATTTCTTTCTCTTGATTCTTTAAAGAAAGACGCATGCCGGCGGGCAACGGTACGAAAAAGCGAAAGAAATCACGCTGTTGGCCTCGAGGAGCAAACGCAGCCCGTGAGACTCGTACCACGGGCTATCCAACGCGAAAATCGCGAAAAACCGCGATGCCGCGTCGTGCCTGAGGAATTTTAGGACACGACCTTCGCGGACACGACGTCATCCAATGTGCTCGTTCCGAGCATCCGGCAATTTTTTCTCCCCCTTTCTTATTTTTTAATAGCGCGGTATCCCACATCAAACAGCCTGACCCCGGTGAACGAGGGTGGCTTTATTGCCGTACGTGTGGCCCAAGATATTCCCCGCGACACGGTCTTAAGACGTATATCTACTCTGAGGGATAACGTGCTAACTACCAGACGACTGTATGATAAGTTACGCTCCGAAAGATAATAATCGCGTGTGCGCGTGATAACACTGATAACAATTGAACTGCCATTGCAGACACGATGGATACGATTCAGGATTATGCCATTTCATTAACAGGATATTTCCCTTTTACGAATGTAAAAGAAAGTTTACGAATGTTAAATTATCGAATGGCGTCTGGTTGAAAATCAATTATCGCGACGCAGTATGCGAATATTCTTAAAGTTTAAATTTGAATGCTATATAGCATCTGTCCAAGTCGCTAAAATTAAAAAAATACGTTCCTAGTCAATTCCTTGTTTAGACACTTAGACATTTAAGTACTGTTTGACGGTTTTTTGACAGATTAAGATAGATCGATCTCGAATGAAGCATCAAGCTCGCGGACGAGCCTGCAGATCCTTTAGGAAACTGAGAAGCAAAAGAACCGAGGATACAAATGACGCTGTGTGCTCGTCAAGTTTTCGTCTTGAAACGACCGTTCGAGAGAATCGAAGCCATGGACATCGCTTCGATTTTCCGAGCACTTCGGGAGCTCATTCTTCGGCTGACCATTCGTACGCGTCTGCAAGCTCTTCGTCGAGATGCCACGCCATTATCTACCTACCCCGCGGTCTCCGAAGAGAGATAGCGTTTTCGCCCGGCGACGGAGAGTCCCCTCCCGCTATTCGTCCAGCTTTTCTCTCACGAGAGTAACAGGATCTTGATTTATACCGGGGACGCGCGCCGGGACCTGTCATAATATATGTATTATCCGAGAGCTCGCGTCGAGTATATTTATATTCCGGAACGTTCACGGCGTCCTGAATTTCATTTCGCGTCTCTCCCCCGGCCGGCCTTTATCCTTTTATTAAGACTATCTTTCCCATGTTGAAATGTCGGTCAAACTTATGAGAGAGTCTTCCAACTTTATTTAAAAATTTGATACGCAATCTTTGTTCTTGATAAAAAGGAAAAACGTCAAGAGAATCTTACCAAAAACTTGGAAGTTTAACACATTTTCTTTAACGATTAAAAATTTTTTCGGACGATTAAAAATTTTGGATCATTTCTCTTTTGGCCGAAGAAAAATCTGGATATAAATTTTTTTAATAAGTCGAAAATAGAAATTTTCTTTATATTAAATATCTGTTCGTATATATAACAAAGACAAAAAATTAAATTAAAATAAATTATAAAATAACATAACTTATCATTTATTTATCTCTTCTCAAATTCATGTAATATTTACTTTAAATTTAATTTATCTTTGTTCAAATGTATTGAAGTCCAAATAAAAAAGGAGATATGCCTAAAAAATAAATGCGAGGAAAACGTTGAGCATTTCAACAGTATACGAGGCCGCTTGAAACCGAAAACGTTCGGCGTTTATCGCGGACACTTTTCGACGAAATTTCGGCCGAACGCCAGTCGAATTCGCATACGATGGCGGCGACGTCGACGGAATATTAAAGGGTCACTCGGTACATGTGAGGCACGTAGCCGGCATCCAAAATCGCCGCGCGATGTATCAAGTGTCGATATTAATATCGGGCGCCACACAGCGAATCGTCTCGTCGGAACGAAGCAACGGAACGACCAGCTAAGAGAACGTGAAAATCGAATAAGATCGATACGCGCGAAAGGGGGCTGAGACTCGCCCTCTGGAGAAAGCAGAGTGTTCCTTTGTCAGACCGCTCTTTCTCCTCGTAAGAGACTTGCTCGTTCTCTTAGCCGCCACACACTCACATCGCTCCAGCTAGCTCCTCTCGCTCAGCAAATGCCATTTAACAGCATCGCGCAAGACGAAATGCGGTATCTCACAAAAAAGAAGAATCCCGAACGGATTCCAGACTGCTTTGACGCTTTGCACGTCAGAAACGTTGATGACATTAGCCGAGCGCCTGAGAATCTTGAGCGGATCTCAAGAAGTCTAATTATTGCAAGATGAATTCTTTCACATAATGCTCATATCATTATACATACCGTTAAATTTTATTAATAGATTAAATAAAAATCTTTTTCTTTGAATAAAAATCAATTCTTGAGAACTAAATTCGAAGAGATTATAACTTGAAGTTACATCAGATACAATCGCAAAAATCAATATGTGCCTATCAATGTTATACCTAAACAATTGGTCCATTAGCCAAACCACTATGTTACAGAGATACCGAATTTCCGAATGGTAAATGATGCGGTGTGATTGATACTAATCACCGGTCTATCCGCTCTACGCAAGAAGCGATTACAGTAATCCAATCAACAGCTTTTCTACCCGATCTCGCTGTCACGAAACACTCAGAGAAAACGACTTTCCGATCTATTTCCGATGTCCGGGAGGTAAAGGGAAGTAATTTTTATGTCGCACCACCGGCGCGGCGGCGTGACTATCGAGGAAGAAGGAATCGAGAAAGTCCTGAAGGTGGCAGAAGGAAAAAATTAATTAACTCCTAATGATCGTCGTATTTGCCTTTGCTGTGCTCTCAGCAACGACAGTCAGGGCAAAAAAGGCTTCGCGACCACCTTCGTCGCGAAGAACAGTTCGTATCACTATTACAGGGAAAAAAGACTCGCGTCGCCGCCACCAGCCACCCTTCGCCGCCGTATATTTTTTCTCTTTCATCCACCAACGCCTGGTACCCCGATAACGGCCGGAGATAGATCGAGGCGTTAAAAAGGCGACCAAAAAAAAGCGACGAAAGTGTACGGAGAAAAAGATATCGCTCGGAGATAGGGACGTTGACGCGCGTTTAAGAGAACCGCAAACAAATTTATGCATTATTATTATCAAAGAGTTCGTCTCCGGCTGATGCGGACCACGCGGACCATTTCTCGTGATTACTCGGGCGTAACGCTGTTTGTAATACTAATTAACATACTACGCGCGCATCCGTGTGACGCGCGTTAAATAAATAAATGACGGCAGCAGCCCCACGGTAATAACGGAAAATACTAGGAATAACGAACTACATTTTGCATTTTGCACCACGGTCCTTCATCCGTGATTTCCTCTACTGTTCTACCATAATCACACTTCAAATGGAAACAAAGTGACGCGCGGACAACGAAACCGCAGGCAAAATTGGAGTAGCTCGAAACAATTGTAATTGAGTGTAATTGGAAAATATTCAGATTAATGAGAAACTAATATTCTCATAATTTTTATGCGAGAAGTGCATTCTCGCAAGCAACGTGATCCGTGATAAGAGACGTCACAAATTATAATCGCTGCAATCAACGTCATTCCGCGCAGTCATTCGGAGGACAACAGAGTTAAATAATGCGATATTTTAAGGAGCCACGACCAGGGTCACGGGGCGCGCAGTCGACGGAGTTAATTTTCGTGAAGGATCACTCGAAGGAGGGTAATTCCGAGAGGAATAAGGAAGGAAGGATCTTCCTTCCGTGTCGCTTGCCACGACCCCTCTTCCTTCGACGACGCGCGAGAGGCCTTCGCGAACGATGAAGACGGAGACGGAGTGGAAGGCGGTACGTTAAAATACGAGGAAAATAAAAAGGAAAGGCTGCACGGTGCCCCCTCTCCCCCTCGATGGCGAGGCGGTTGAAACGAGGACGGAATGGCCGCAGCCACCGACACGCCACGAGTCGTTAAGTCCATTCCGTGGTTTTAATGCCGGCACTAACTTCGCGAGCCCATTCCTCCGTCGTTCCGCTCTATCCGGCCGAGGAGTCTCGTCTTCTACCCCCTTCGCCGCTCTCTGTCCTCTGTCCTCCCTCGGGTCCGTGGGCCGCACCCTTGTCAAACCCAATCCTCGCACATATTTTTCAGCCCTTGGCCGCGTTACAAATTCGCCGGCGAGTTGGCTGTCGTCCCCATCGGCAAGAAGAACACCCCGAACACCGTGACGTCGACCGACGGAAATCGGGTCTAATTACCGTTGATGGAATGCCGTAGATTCTGTGACGTTAACGTGCGTAAATCGTGTGTCTTGCGGGAGTGAAAAAGATAAAACTCCTGAACGGGAAAAAACGTATATAAATCTAAATAAAGATATTAGATCTGTTCGATAACTACCTGGTAGTCTTAATAACTCAATATTTCTACGCGTGTAAAGTAAGATTGCAACAACAACAAAATATTTAAATATTTTTTTTATTATTATTGCCTCCGCTATTGAATACTTTTGTCAAAATTGCCGCGTATAGGAATCTCACACTTTCCTACGGTTTCAAGAATGCGAGAATTATCGAGGATTGCAAGTGATGACTTTAGCGATTTAATTCTTTGAACTCAAAGTACACTTGCGTCGCGAAAACCGCACGTTTGTCATCATTTCGAAAGCAATTAACGTAAGTGTCGAATTGGTCTACCGGAAATTAAAATACTTCTATGTCACGGAATTCCTCCGTCCACGGAGAAGGAAGAAGTATGTTAAACACGCGTCGGGCTCGCATGCCAAAAAGGAAGAACGGTCGGTCGGTCGATCGGTCGGTTTGCTTGTCAGGAAATATCCGATACGGTATTCGCGGATACGAGGAACGCGTCATTGGTCACGACGATCGACGCTCGCCAGAAACACGAATTTTCTTCGGATTTCTCGCGCAGGAGGCGCGGCGAGTTATACACGTGGGCTCCGTGATATAACCGGGCGAATGCTGGCGTCATTGGAACGCGGAAAATTTACAGTGTTTGCAATAAAATCCTCGTTAAACCATTACATCGATCCGTAACGACTGCACGCGCCGTCAATCTGACAACTTCGAAGAATTCGATTGTACGTAATTTGTCCGTTTGACATGCGACATGGTTTTGCTAATAGAATAATTAATATCAAGAGACACGAGAGTGTCTCGTGCCAAATGTACGCGCCCGTCGACATGAATTTCATATGTGTTAAATAAGTCATGCATGCAAGCCCTAATAAAATAAATGTAATAAGTGTACATATATATGTATATAAATGAATTATATATAACGACTCCAATTATATTAAATATGCAACAAAATAAGGCATTTCTATTTGTGTAAAGATAAACGCGTATTTTTGTTGAAAAATGTTGATATTTCGAAAACTCGCAAAACAGTGCACGGCTGTGCAGTAGGTTACAATACGGAACCTCGTACGTAATTCCTTCTATCAGTAAGGTGGTACTGCGACTTGAATATACGAGTAAAATTTACAAGGCAAACTCGAGGCAGATTCCAAACATATTTCCAGGATCCGCAATAAAACCCTCGTTAAGATGACGAATGTCCCCGAAAAGTTTCGCCGGGCGTTCGGTTAACGATGAGTTTCCTCGCTCCAATCCGCGAGCATCATTTTCCATTTTATCGATATTCTGGACTGCTTTAAATTAAATCACGCGGCACCATTTCCGTTCTCGATTCCTCTTTTCCCGTGAATAGAACGGCGGAATCAACTTTACGCCTCATTATCGCGCGGTGTTTCGTTCGAATTAACAGGAAAAATACAAAACTTTCTTATAGAACGCTTATTTCGCTTCAGATAAAGTTAATTTGAACAAATCGATGTAATACGGTTAACGAGTCATTACAGACGAGACCTCTCTTCCTATTTCCGTCACGATATACCTGGTGATTTCTGTCCGATCCGCGATAACGCAGTTATGGATTGTTATATGAAATTGCTAATTAAAATACTAGATTACCAATTAAGTGCTTGATACAAAGAAAGCTCTATTAATATCGAATGTAAAAATATATGGATTTACTCTTTTTACCTCGTATAATAAGCGGAGATACATCACGCAAAATTAACTTACGGAAAACCGAGTGCAAGTTGATCTTTACGACTACCTTCCTCGTTAATCATTCTGGCTTCTTAGCTCCTCTCTCCTCTGTGTAAAAAAGATCTTTTACGTGAACGGTTTAAAAAAGGAGATTGAAGATGCGAAATCGAGAGATACAGAGAGAGAAAGACAGCGAGAGAGAGGGGAAGAAGGGATGGAAGAAATATATATATATAGAAAGAGAGAGGAAGTGTGTATATATATATATAGGAAGAGAAATAAAAATCAAGGAAATATATCGATTCGAGAAATGGTATCTTTTTGCGAAACAATGAAGGTTACTTAAAAGACATTTCTTCGACACGAAAACGATAAAAGAACCGATGTTGAAAAAGCATTTCGTTGAATCGTAGCAAATGTTAGATAAATATAAAAAATTCAGAATATAAAACATTCAGAATAATCTTGGAAAATTTCCAAAAACAGAGGATTATATATTATAGTATTTTCTGAAAAAGATATTACAGTATTATAGAAAGAAAAAGAACATCAATCTATATACTTTTCATATTTTATATTTTTAATATCGCGGTATGTTCTTCAAAAATGTTCTCAGAAAATATGATAATATTAATAAAAATATAAAATATATGATATAAAAAATAATTGAATATTACACAAAGTGCTCCGGATACACGTCTCGTCGACGTGTCGTTTGAGCAATTTTGTACGGATAATAAAAGTGGACACAACAGGTATTCTTCGGGTAATTTACGGCGTAATGGAACAGAAAAACAAATCGCGCCTCTTCCACTAGAATGGTAGAAAAACGAGACAACCCGGATTGTCCGCGCGCAGCTGCGATAGTTTCCACTCTCAAGGATCGCAAAAGTTGGCGGCGTGAAAACCGCCTTGGCTTATCCTGTTCGTACAAGTTAATTTCTCTTATTTATCTCGAAATACCGTCGGTATCCGAATTTTCCATTAACCTGCGATCCCTACAAAGTCAAGGGGCTTAAAGCGCGCACCCAGGTGATTTTACAGGCTAATCCAAATTAATTGACCCCTAAACTGTAGAGAGAAGATTCGGAAGAAAGCAGCGACTTAAGTTATATCAAGCGTTAAATCTCTCAAGAGCTATATATATATATATATGTCATTCTCCTCTCATATATATGTATATAGATATATTATACAACACAAAATAAAAGATATACATATATAAATTATATGCAATTATATATAGGTATTATGTGTTGTTATTTACATGTATGTAATTAATTTTTGAAATATAGATGACTAAAAGAGTCGTTCTCTTTTCGTTATAATCCATCCTGGAATACACCGTCGACTTATCACAAACTTCGTTTGCACTTCGCGTGTATAATTGATAACGTCATGCATACGTAGTCGCGCTGTTATCAATTAAGAACGCAGACATGCACGAGCGAGATTAATCAAGAAACCTCAATTAGGAAATTAATATTGTCTGGCTCGCACGCTTGCATACTTTGTCATCGCGCGATTGCGCCTCGTCACCCGGTATATTCCCATTTTCATTTGGCAGGATGCGAGGCTTTAATGCTTACCTGATGCGGCCTTAATCCCTAAAATTTATGCCGGAGCGACTCGCTGGCGAAACGAATGGCCAAGTGCTAGCTCGCGTTGTCCTCGGTGTAATTAATTAATGAATTAATTAAACAAATACCTCTCTGACTCTGTCGACTTACCGCACACAACGCTTTCGCTCACCGTGCCAGTGAAGACTTCTAAAGCGGAACGTCAGTTATTTGACATTTTCCTCGAGTCGTTTTATTCCCACGGAAAATTCTTCGTCGATCATCCATGGGAATTTTTTCAATTTTACGGAAAAATTGGAATTTCCGTGATATAACGTTTCACGATGAGATACTAACAATAAATTTCAATCACAACGTCTAATAAATTAAACTGTAGTATCGAGTTTCATCGCTTCACTAAACTTCACTGTGCAATTAAAAAATATTTGCCTATTTTTTCTTTTCACGATGATTTCTATTATTGGAATTCTTAAGATACGCTAAACACGTTTAATATCAATGGTTTCCTTGGCAGACACTTGCAAAAATATTACGTCATTCAGTATGAAATAAAATTCGAGCTATTTCGCTCTCTTGAAGGAATATTACGCGAGACGCGTACAGAAGTTAATCACTCTCCGTCTGAATTCTTTGTTATGTTGAAAATTAAATTGCAACACACGCTTAAACGCCTGAACTGTTAAGAACATGATTCCTTGCTATGTGCGCGTGTCAGCGTATTGCGTGGCTTAATTGCTTCTCATATTAAGTTTAAGAGTTCCCAGAGTTGTGTGTATTACGACATATAAACTGTTACGTATAAGCGGTTGAGACTACTCGAAGGAATTAATACAAGCAGCTTCCATTTAAAGCAGCCGGGGCGAATTAGTCGCAAAAGAGTATCATATCTGTGTTGCAAGAAAGGATCCACGTAGCTAGAGATGTCAGATATTCGTTACTCTTTATGCGATATTACTGTTATTTAATTTAAAAACTGCCTGTATCTTCCTGTATCTTCGGTTTATCTCAATACATCGTAAACATAAAAATAAATGATTAAATCTTAAATATGCAATGTTTCATAGCATTCTGAGTATTTTTAAAATAAATAATGACTGTTTAAGGAATCCTAAAAAAATATTTAAAAAAAATTTCTTTACTAATTTGAACTCTTTTCACCCTTTTTGTCCTAGCAGACAACCGATGAAATACATGCAAAGAAAGTCGTTTACAGATGTGCAAAGCCGCGCGTTTTCAGTTCGAACAGTTCATAAGGGAAAGTACACGGAGCGTCGAAAAGTCGCTTTGCATATATGCAAAGCTGCGCACTTAAGGTTAAAGAAGAGACGATAACATACGCCGTATGCTGTGCAAATGCGTAAACTTGAGCACGAGAATTTATATCGATGCGCGTAAAAATGCAAAGCGGATGAAACAAAAATATCACCTTGGTCGTTTCTCGATAGCGATGAATCTCATCTGACGCGATAACTTTCCGCAATAAAAAGTTAAGTTACATGCGAAAAGATTCATCTTGCCGAAAACCAGGAGAGGAAGGCGCGCGCATCACGTAAAAAGAAATATTGTAACGCGGAAATTCATGCGGTTACAAGTTACTACCTCTAACAATAACCACACTCCATTGTAATTGCTAAACAAAAAGTAAAAAGAGTACACGACAAAGACTCTATGCTCTTGGAACAATGCTTTGCGATGTTAAAATTTACGATCGCCGTCTCTTAGAAAAAAAACCTATGTAACATTCTCGCGTTTTTCTTCTCGCGTTGCGCACGTTAATCTGTCTTTCGTTCTTTCTCAACGAGACCTATTAATAAAGCGCGTGTTTATCTCCATTCGCGATTTCTCCCCGGTGTGGATATAAATGCGCATTAATCAGCGGACACTTGCACAGCGCGGGATAATTAACACCCGCGTACTAATCCACATGTCTTTTCATATACGTATCACTTTCAGCCGATCGACATTCAATTCGCGATACTCTGTGTGATCGAATGTTTTTCACGGAACTCGAGTTATTTCCGCATGTGATATAATATTCATATTTATTCGACTCCTGTTCTGTAATCGTATAAGTTTGCATTTAGCAAGAAAACATATGAATCTATTTGCGAGTGTTTTTCAAACTGAATACGTAATATAAAATTGCAGGACGGGTTCCGCTTCAAATTATCAAAGTGGAAGAAAATAATAAAGTATTTTCAATTCTGATGAGAATGCCGGTAATCTTGTAATGAAAATATTATCACGAAAGGAATAAAACTTATTTCGACGAATGCGAGTTTAACTCTCGCCGACCTGGCGATTTTATCTTCATATTTATACAATTCCCCTCGGCACGCATCGGGGTTGAACAAACCCCGGTAACTGCGTAACTCGCGCGCGGCCTCTCGACTTCCATTTTCTCTTTTTAACCCCGTAGATACTTGCCGACATAATTCCCGCCAATTCCTTTCGTCCCTGAAGGATAGACCTGCTGCGAGACTTCGCACTTTGCCGGGAGGCTCGCCTCTATTATAATGAAATCTCGTCGTTTCCCCGACGGAGCCGCGTACAACATCTCCGTCCTCGAGCGAGCAGCCCCCGGAATTTTTCGATTTTCCACGGCGCGGGCGCGCAGGGGTCGTGGCACCGAGGGGGCTCCGTCGAGTAAATTGAAGCGATCCATTATATGCCGGTGCCGCGCGGGGAGGAAGAGGGATTGGTAGCGAAGTTGGGTATCAGCAAAGGGTGGAGGAGGATTGTCCGAGACAGGTTCGGAGACAGCGTCGTGAATAAACGGAGCTATAGGCACCGCAAAAGAATCGCTCGTAATTATCGGCCCTGTAAAGCGGCCCGACGCGTGCTTGTTAGTCGGCTATTAGTCGATCAAATAAAGCGTTCGCATTATTCTTCTCTCTCTTTTTTTACGAAATTATAAGGCAATTGACCGCTTCGTAAACTCTCTCTTTACGATAGAAAAAAGGAAGGCAACTAAAAAATATAAGCTGTCAAATATTTTAAAGAAATGACGCTCTGAAAAATCGTACCAATTAACGCAGAATTGAGAATTTAGGAATATTCACAATATCAACTTTATCTTCACAGTCCAATTATGCGCCGAGTTATTTTCTGACCGTCTCACAAATTGTTATAAGCGTTGGCTTCGCTTACGTAGAAATGCGCACTCCGGATCGATGACTCGCTCGCATGCATTATTAACTGTAATACTCGGCAACACGGATATCCGCGTCTCTCATGCATCACCTCCGCGCACCCGGTGATCCGTCATTAAAATTGCAGCGAGCCATAAGACACGCACTTCGCGAAAGAGTGCTATTAAACTTGCAGGGAATGTCGTATCGAACTAATTATCTCAATTCGCGCGACCTTCCATTGAGTTCTCATTGCGACGACAAAATCACATTAAGGGCTTCGAGTCACACGTATATCCTTAAATCCGATTGAATCTTCGACGAAACGAGATTTAGTGTCCCAAAGAGACGCGATGTTAAACGATTTTGGACGTTCGCGTTTTAGCAAATACAAAGACAAAGAGAGTTTCGATACAAATACGGAAAATTGATGTCGTAATTATTGAAAAATAATATAAAGTAATATCGTAATAAGCGTAATTTCTCTTGGTGATTCCTTGGCGAAGTTCGAACAATCGCGCTTTAATTTATTTCTCATGAATACATTGCAAACCGTTACTCAAACGCAGAGCAATAAAATTCCATAAACACTCAATGAAGTTGAAAGTTTTATCTGAAAACGAGAAAATCCGGCGAGTTCAATCACGGAATCGCGAAGAAAGCACTAACAGAGAGAAGAATGATGATAACTCGTTATGACATATACAAGCCTTATATTTTTTTATGAAATCTCGCGGTCAATTCGGAAGACCGATAGACGGATAGACAAGTATTATCTCCTTTCTAGCCCGGAGCCATGCGATTAGCCGTATAGACGAACCTGTATCAGCCTTGACCTCCTCCTCGCCCTTTGGACCGACCTGGCCAACACCGAAACCACTCGAGAACCCCATTTCCGTCCGTCGTCACGGTAAATTGCATTTCCTCCTCGTGATCGCTCGTTATCGCTGAAAGAACGGATTATAGCGGACGGAAAGGGATAAAGCTGCGGGCTTCACGAGCCAGGAGGCTGTAGAACATCAAAGAGAGACAGAGAGATCTCGACGTCTCTCATTGCGCCTCATTTTTGTCTTCTCGACTTCCCAGTTCCCTATCATTTTTCTAATTCCCGCCTAGCTTCTTCTTTGCTTCGCCTCGTCTTAAGTTTCATCTTTGAAACGAAAGGGTTACGGACTCGTGATTAACTTTACCAAAAAACAAATTTCGCCGCTAAACGTGCAATTTCTTCTTTCGGCGGATTATTTAGCCTTATGCAGATAAGCCGCGGAAAAATTGTGAAACTGAGGTGAACATAGATCGTCCACTCACCTTGATGATAAAGTTGATTAAATGTTGAGGCTTTGCGAAATGTTTTTTATAATGACACGTTCGTAGACTAATCTTCAATATCGAAATCGCAGACGCTTATAGAACCAAACTTTTCTTACCTGAAAATAAAATATAATATTTGTTCAGAACGTGTCACAGTTTACTGAATCAAATATACATAATGACTATTTACGATCATCAATCTAACCAATCGTAGAAATACTTCTTTACGAAGAACATAAAATATTCCAATCTATATATCATACGTAAAACAATAAATCATTCTCCATTTTGTTGTTTCGTATAATGCGCGTATCTAATTCAACGTGGTGCGAGAAAAGGAGACGGAAACAGGAAAAAGGCGATCAGGTTGACGAAGAATAAAGAGACTTCACGATTCAATAACGTCATCTTTTATCTTCGTTTTGTCAGGCATTGCGTTATATTCGCTTTTACGCGAATTGCAGCCGCAATATCGCGAGTAACAACGAGCAAGTAAAACATATGCATTACGTAACGTAATTCATTCGCTTCGCTATTACGACGAGCCGCCATCAAATGTAATACAATTCCAAAATTCGCCTGGCTCGTCGCATCACGCATTTAACGATCGTAATTACACGATCGTAATTGTACGTCCTAATAATCGCACAATAGTAACTGATAACAATGAATAGTCACCGGGGCATCGAGACGAGACATCGTCGTCGGCAACACGTCGGTGCAACAATGACAAATGATAAAATATCGTCACAACAGTAACATTAACGACGCAACAATAATGATAATTTTCATTATTACTATTATTATCTATATAATTAACATTATTCGCATCTATTTCGCATTGTCAACAATTAAACTATGAAAAGTAATAACATCATTCTCTCCTTATCGCGCGCACTCTCTTTCTCTCTCTCGATCTCTCCTTCTTTCGCACTTTTCTCATATGTGTATCGCTATATCTTTCACACATATATGTACATTTGTCAAGAAATCAAGGATAGCTATCGGATCAAGATCTTAAATAGAAAGATAAAGGATCGGGATAAGATGCAAGACCTGGCGATATTGTAGCGAAGAATTTTTTCTCGTAATAAAATACCTCTGAAAATATATATATTCCTCGCACGCTTCACCTCCCAACATATATTGTATTATTCGCTTATGTTTGTTGGGTATAAGGCTCACAATCAGTCACAATGAGAAAAATAAGGAATAAGATAAAGGAATAAGGAATAAGGCATGTTGCATCTCACTTTAATGTACATGTACTGAAGTGAGATGCGACATTCCCTTATTCCTTATTCCTTTATCTTATTCCTTATTTTTCTCATTGTGTGACTGAGCCCATAGTATATCTTACCGCACTTCCGCGCGTTATCATAGAGGGCTGCAGAAAATCGAGAGATCGAGGATCTTTCCCCTCGCGTGTCAAAGCGATTTCGCACGGCGGAAAACGCCTTTTCGCATTCCGGGAGTATTGACTTACACGCGCGCCCGCTTCGGGATACGAGATTGTCCGGGATATCATGATCTCCCTCGCGACGGCTCGACGTCTGGAGATTTATCCGTGCTTGCGAGGCGTGCGTGCAATTTTGCATCGAGGGGACCGCGCCCGGAGAGAATTCAACGAGAAATACACGCGGTCCTTCGATAATTCCCGCAATCTATATTTCCGCGAGTAGTAGAGTAATGGCGAGCGTTGAGATAATAATTGCAACCTCAATCCAAGTTAATCAGAGTTCTTCGAAACGATAACGATTATCTTCCTCGATACAAGCGTGTATTCGAACTGTATGCGTTACGGTACACCTTTTACGTTGTCGATGCGACACGGTGGCATTTAGATTCGTCGTTCGCGTGACACGCTTATGACACCGTTAGCCATCAGCCGTCAGCGAGCGAGCGCGGCGTGCCCGAACAAACGAACGAACGAATGAACGACAAACGTGCGCGGCACACACGGCGACGGGGAAAAGCCAGTGGAACCGGCTTATCGAGATGTTATGTACAGCGCGAATGCGTGTTAAAATACGCGACACGCGCGGCTCATTGCGAGCGCGTGCTCGTCCTCGGCCTGATCTGCACCGATGTTTTATTAACGAGACGGGTGAAACTCGGCCGGGGAAACCCATGTTCAAATGCTGAGCGAGCGCCAAAGTAAATACCAATATCAAGCTTTCTACGAAGAAATGTTACAGTTGCTAAAAACCCGATTTTCAGAAATCGAGAGTAAGAAAAGAGAAAAGGATCGTGTCAAATAATGCGAGTGACGAGAAGAAATTGCGCACTCCAGTTGCTGGATCTGCCTGGTTTCTCATCTTTTGCGTGAACGCGCGCTGCGCGCAACGCTCAGTCGCAAAATTCAATAATCATGCTTTAAAAAGTGGTACAATGCCGACGTCGCGAGAGGCTGCAGAGACGAGAGAGCTCGCGTCATCTCGTGCGATCGTATATTCCATTCCTGGAATTTTCAATCTTGTTCTCTTCGGCATGTAACTCATACACGCGTGCACACACATATACATGTACACACACACACACGCATCGCGGCTCTTGTCTTTTATTTATGATCGACGCACCTGCTCGTACTCTTTCCCTTTCTCGCTTTTACTCTCGTTGCGTCGTTATGCATGCAAACGATACCGAATCGCGAATTTGTGATGACAACATTGACAAACTTGTCAAAATTTCAGTCGGCAAACGCCACGAATCATATGTAAGAGATTGAGTTTCCGAATAAAAGAAAGGCTCATAGAAACATGTGAACATGTAAACATGATCTCGATACATCTAATTGTAGGTCAAGTTAATATTAATATGATTAATCTGAGAAACCGACTTAGAAACTTCTTAAGTTATCCAAAATTCTAAGTGAGGAATACTTTGAAAAAGCATTGTATAAATATTATTACTAGTTTATTATTTATATAATTAATAAAAAAAAATCGCGAGTTGTAAACTGTATGGAAAAATGTTGAAAATTTAAAGAATAAACAAATTTAACTCTGAAATATTAATAAAGAATTTAACAAAAAAGCTATAGGAAAGAAAGAAGAAAATTTCTTGTCAGAGTAGAATGTATGCAATATTAAAATCTTCTGAATTTTAGAATTTATTTCCGTGCAGTGGTATCAATATGCACCTGGGGAATGTTATAACCGGAAACATATATGAATAGCTACGTTCGAGTAAATTTCCAATACGTCTTCCGCAACGCGCTACTGCACATTGCCGTGAAATTTCGTTCCGGCAGAAATTAGTTTCGTTCTGGGTTTAAAGGTAGGCGGCACTCTCTAAATGGCGTACCTCCGGGGCATGACCTATTTCGAAGCTCGTTGGCAAACCAGTTACGCCTGCTAATCATTATTGCATACTTAACTTTCGTTGTGCGACGGCAGTAGTGCCCTTGGCACTTTGAGTTGAAAAAAATCGCGACTCTTGCGCCGTCTTGACATTAATGAAAAAATAATATCAACATTAACTCTATTTTACGCCTCAGCGAAATCATTTATCAATTATCGAGCTCAATCGTCGAACGTTTTATCAAAACGGACATGGCCATGCATTTCTAATTTGTCGTTAACTGATATTGGATATCGTTAAAAACAAATCTGACGGTATATCAACAGTTCCATGTTTGCACAAAGCGACGAATATTTCGCACGAATCTCGGGACCGAATACGAGCAATCACGCGCTCGCCAAAAGTCCTGACAAACTCTCTTTATGGGGACACGTCCCCGGTAAGAAAGTTTTTCGCGAGCCGCCGAATCTGTATTTACCTTCGGCGCGCACCAGGATTATTTATTTTTCCCCGGTGGTTACACAGCACCGGCAGCGAGGGTTGGCGCCTCCGCTATTTCGCCGACCGACGGCGAATGCACCGTCGTCGAATCGTTACGTATTCCGCGTCGCGCGTCTCGTGCACGGAATTGCGAGTTGGCCCGGTTTCGCAAAAGAACATTCGGCGAACTTTGATAATCACTCGAAATTTCTCTCGCACCAACCTTACGTTCTATTTTAAAGGATCAAATATAGGAGTGCCACAGAAGAATCGGATGTTCTGCGCATTTGTGGATTCTTGGACCAATTTATTGATCTCGAACGAAAATCAGGCTAACATGGCATTTCTAATCGCGAATAATGAAAAATAAAGAGTTTTCTTTCGAAAAATTAAGTTCCGAAAATAAGTAAAGAAAATTTATTTATTTAATGTTTAATCAAGTTTTTGACTAAAGAAAAATCAATTTCAAAGTTATCGGAAAAATTCGCACCTACTGTAAAAAATTGAAAATATCCGAAGTGCTCCGTGTAATTTTTTAAACTCTACAGCCCGAGGACGCGCGAGTTCAAAAGGCCTAATTTATTCCTTGCTCTGTATATTTTGAAATTCCACTCCCCTTTCGTGCGTTACACCTTTGATGTTCGCCGAGCTCTCTCGCAACTGGAATTAACCATCAATTAATCAACAAGAGCGCACGTCGACAACGCTAATATAAAATTATTTGTCACACCGGCCGTGTGTGTGTGTGTGTTTGCGACAACAGTGTGTGATAAATTCATACGCCGCGAACGGAATGATTTGTTAATGGACATATCAGCCTCGGGGCATTGCAGTCTCCGCTAGCAGCAACTGCAGTTGCTGCAGCAGTCGCAACGTTTTGCTCGTTTGTTCCGTCACGCTTGCAGGCACGACGAGAAACGGACACCGCGTATACGACACTGCGACTCTCCGGCGTGCTATGTAATATTGTTTGCGTAGATCTTGTAGAAGGCTAGCGGAGCACGCTGACGCGATCACGACGAGAAAACATCCTCGAGATGACTTACAGATTTTACTAGTACACCAAAAACTTGCGACCTGCGCGAGTGGATACCGTATTGGGTACAAAAATACGTTTCTATAGATATCTTACGCACAACACGAGCGTCTCAAACCCAGAACGAGCAAAGTCGCGTTTATTTAACTCTCTGCGGCTCGGAAGCTCGATGAGAAGGTCTATATACAGATATGAGAACTTGGTTCTCTCTTTTATCCCAAAGTCTTGGAACGACATTGATTGTTCTGGTTTCGTGACATGTCAATATACATTCTAAATGTCATTTATATCAAAGGGTATCGACCTAAACTTAATCTGGAGAATCGCTGGCGGTTACGATCGCATAGTTGCAAAACGTACTTTCGATTGTTATAGTAAATTATCTCCTATCAAGCGAGGTCTTGATTGAACTGGCACCATTTACTTAAAGACGCCGTTCTTTTATTAAAAAGTTTTAAATATAATTACGAGCGTTTCTTATAATTTACGAGTCACCGAGAATATATTTTTTTCTTGTTCGTCTCGTCGAGAGTTCTTTGTCCGAGTAAGGATTAACACGATAAGAACACACTTGAAGGCAGCGTGTTGGTCTTCAGTGCATAGTCCACGTCCGGAATGTCTAATCTATCACTTTCCACGTAATTTAAGTAGATAAATGAGATGACTGACGGAAAAATGCGTACCTAATAAAAAAAAAAAGTTCTTCAGAGCTACGTACTGCGTGAACTAATATGAAATATGATCAATATTCGTAGCGTAGAAAATTATTGATTATGATTAATATTTATTAAGTGATATGTAACTGTTATCCGCTATTGCTTACGGTTTAACATGTTAGATATAGTGATAGTTTAAACATTCTACACGTAAACTATTATTTTACTGCTGGAGAATATAAAATATTTATATATTTCTATATAATTGAAAAATTATCTACAATGTACAGTCATTCGCAGAAAATTGAAAAAAGAATCTTACTTCCACGATTACGAGAGAATATTCTCGTAGTCTTCCTTCTCTTTGGTATTTTTACTGAAATAACATTTCGTTTAATTTTAGGTTTAAACTTATTAGAAAAATGTGCCGCGTAAAATTCCTGTTTGCTAATCTGTCGTGAAAATTAATTTGATTATCACTCGCTAAGTTCGTGTCTGATATTCAATAGCTCGATTTAAATATGCATAATAATGTCTCTTGTCTTTTTCAACGTTCTGCTTTATGGCTATTCGAATTTTCTCTCGCTCTCCTGGAAAATAGGTGATACCTTAATTACTGCCTTTCGTAACGAGCCGCCGACGATTTATCGACGGTAGTCCAGGATCGAGTAATCATCGATCTTGGCTCGAGGCGACGTGGATCGGGTGATGTGGGTTACAGCCGACGAACGCAAAGCGAGACGAGGCAAGTGGTGAAATCAAGGCCCGCACAAAAGCCGCCGTGTGCTCGAGCCACAGCAAGTAGCATGCAAGATACGACTCGATGTGCACACTACCGGGGACAATAATTATCAGTAAACTTTATAACGAATTTGGACATAGTACTCGCTCCGTTGTGAGTTTCTGCCGGAATCGACTTCGTCCCAATATCGGCATCGACATCCTCATTTATCGTGAACGACGAACGATTAATGGCAGATCGCGTGAGCGATTCTCTCTTTCTCTCACTTTCACGTTTACGAACGCTCAGATCGTCGGCTTAATTACACGACTTTCATGATGTACGGATGACATTTATTTTAGGATGACACGAAGAGATTTTATCACTGTTTCGATAGTTTATCACTCTAGCATGATTCCAATGCTGTTTGAATCTATAATTTATCTATTATGGTATCTTTGACTATTGGAAAATGTTATCTATGAAATAATAATGGCAAGACAAGGTGTGATTTTATAAATAAAAATTTCATAATTTTCGACGATAATTTTAAAGGTATGAATTTTTATGGGATTTTAAAATTTACTGTGAAGATAATTCTAATCATTAATGCATATGATATAAATCTTATGTTGCTATTCATGTGAATAAGAAATCTTGATATCACTTATTGTTAGATATGCATATACGCGTTCTAATACTGAAATCAAAGGGTATATTTCCGAAAATATCTTTCTCGACTATTCTTATGAAGGCACTTGGATTATTGCTATACGTTTAATAAATCAGACATTAAATCGAACCTTAAAACACTGCAGTCAATATTCCGCTTTTTCGTTTCGCAATTGGAATATCTTTTGCGCGTAATGGAACTTTATATACTCCCGAAATTCATTCTCAAGCTGTCTCCTTAGCATATTTGATGTATATTTCATAATTCTATAAACCGAAGCAACGTTACACCATGCGATATATTTCAGCGATTCTATCTGTCGAAGATATCGAGAGAAAATCTTGTTAAATCTTTTATTAAAAATATTCTATATAGGACCATCTTCTCGGCACGTCTCGCGAACACGCTCGCAATGAAAATAATTTTTTTTACGATTAAGTAATATCATAGTGAACTATACATAGCTAGCACTTTTACGAGAAGACGTTCTCGTCCTTCGTCAGTCCCGAAGTCCGTCGTCGTCCAGCAACGTAACGTGCATCGCTGATGGACGACAGCAACTCGCGCAAACGTTTAGGCTCGTCTCAAGCGCGACATGAGCGCATCTTTCGTGGCACTGACATAATATACAACGCACGCCAAGATGTCACGCATTCCATCCGTGTAACGGCCAGCCGTTCGTAGAATCGTGACAGCGAGCCCTCCGTTCTTCGCAATTGGAACGACCCTGAACTCCTCCTCCATCGTCCAGCAATGACGACTTTCACCGCCACTTCGAGAGACCTCGAAGCCGGCCGGCCCGACCGACCGAAAACGCCCGATCGCCTCTTGAGTTCTCATCGTCGACCCGAGAAACGTCGGTCCGATCCTCGTACTCAATCTCCAAGGACGCGAAACGTGAACTTGACACGTTCTTGTCACGGCAATTTTCTCTATGGCCTTCTCGATGGTTTCCCAGGTTGAAATGGTCTTCGAAAGCGCTCTCGTTGCTCATGGTTAATGAAGAGATATAACCAAACTGGCCATTAATGATGCATTAAGTGACCAAGGGAAGTAATGTTGCAACAATAATCGCTAGATATATTTTTGATGATTATGGGGACCACTGGTGTGATAATTGGCAGGTCTGTAAGGTCCGATGAGTATATATTCGTGATCGAAAGTGTACCGACCATTGTGATATCCCCATGGGAACATTTTAACCGTGGTTTCCAGTCTTCTTGTTCTATATAATTATCTTTATTTATATTGGACCAAGTCGTCGGAATTCAAAAGGATCATCGATACATCTTTCTCAAAAATCTATTATATCGAGATTAATGATTGCTCTTCAAACGTTATCGTTTGAATCTAATGGATCGATCGCAATATTCGAAACGATCTCCTTTAATCCTCTCCACGGCAAGCAACGTACGGCCCGTAAGTATCCTTCTTCATTTCTTTTGCCGATCCCCTTTCCCGACCGCAAGTCGATGACTAGTTTTAGATAAATCCGCATCAGAGCTCGGTGACTTCAATAAAATCCAATTGGTGCCGAGCGAATTCCCTTTCCGTTCTTCCATGATGAAAATCTACGACGTCGCAGCAGCCTGCTGGCTTTAAGTCACACTTCGCACATCACGGCAATGTCCTGTACCATTTCTCTCTTTCTCTTCCTCTCTCGCACAAATTTAAATCGATCACCTCGGTCGAGCGACTACCGGAAAATATCTAACGCGACCAAGTTTCGGGAGTCGACACCGATCACACGCGAAGCTGATGGACGACGGTGGTTTTCTACTACGCGACGATGTCCATGTCGGACGAGGAATTCGATGTGGTCACCGCCAGGCTGCCGAGGGTGTCCTCGTCGGCTAAGCCGTGGTGACAGCCCGTCGCAGGTGGGCTCAATGGTGGCAGGTGCGGCGACGATAGCATCGGGTCGCCGCCATGCACCGGACCGCCGGTGTCGTCCTCCATGAGGTCCTCGAAATGCGACATGCTCAGACTCGTCGCCTCTTCCGTCACCGCCAGATCCGGTATCTACGGCAGAAAAACATCCGACGTCCTGTAAAACGAGCCGTCCTCGAGCGTGAACTCGGACTCAGTCGGGCCTGGACTCGGATGGGATGCGAGGCGTGACGGGAGAGGTGAGAGTTCGATGAGTATTTCCGGATGCGAGTTCTGCTATGGAAGTAGGAACGGATACGTTGGAAATCCTTTATAAAAATAAGGAATGTGTTTGGATTGTCAATCTTCCACGAAAGTAGGACTGGATGTACCGGCGAAGTCGTTGCGATTAAAAGCAGGAATGGATATGCGCTCATATATGATCATGTCCATCGATGGTTAATTATGTACGGTGCGGAAGCCGAATTTACATGTGTATACAAGGAATATTGAACGTTTATTGCTAATTACATTGCTCATATAATAGGATATGATGAGACTCGTGGCAAAATGTGCAATAAAGAATGTAGAAAGTGTTAATTGAAAAGCTGTTAGATGGTCTTCAAAGACGGTAAAAGTTTTCATATAATTAACAATCAATTTTAAAAATATTGTAAGACGTCTAATAGATAAAAAAAATTAAGTACAGATGTACTTTTCAAAAACAAGGTAAAATAATAAAAAGGATTCGAAAAAGTGAAATAAATCACTTCCTTTTGATTAAAAAAAAAACTAAATATTTGGCATTATCAGGATTTAAACGTCTTCGTTATCCCAGTACACATTATCGGAGTAAGCTGATTGAAGCTGTTTCTCTACCAGGCGCAATTAACTCTAGCAACTTTGTGAAGTCACAGACGGGTCGGCTTACCAGAACTGGAATTAATTTCCAATCGCATTTCAGGCGCAAAGGACTGTGATCCAATTTGCCTGCCGTTATATTACCGATGCAACTAATTCGTCGGATTACTTGCCGGTCTTCGCTACGCCGAATTTATATGAATTACGTACGACGAGGTTCGCTCGTGTTACACCATATGTACATCACAAATAAAAGGAATTGCAGAACAAGCCGTGAGTACAGCACGAACGTTTTCTAAAGACTTCTATAAATTTGTAATTCGTCAGAGGATAATATGAGGCACAATTTTGCAGGAAGAAAAAACCATACATGTTTTTTTATCGATTAATAATAAAGATCTCTCTGGTTTGCGCCTACAATTTCATATTTGACACAATATTTTGCGAAATGCGTTTGCATGCACTTTTTTACATAACCGCCGCGTACTTGGACAACGCGGAGGGCGTTAAATTTGCATGAAAAATGCCGCGGCGCGGCGTGCCGTTGCGCAACGCGCGGTTTCTGACGTTACAGCTCATTCGGCGATTATCCTTTGTCCCGACGTCGCGTCGGAGTAACGCAGCATGTTCATCTCGCGAAAATATACGCGCCGAGATGCGAGATAAAAGGTATAAGTCTCGCGTGAGGTAGCACGTACGATAAGAGGCAGACGGGCGATAAGGACTGCGCCGCTCCGCGAACGTACGCACGATGCCGGTGGTAAAGGTAAATATTTTGCACGACATTCAGGCGCGTGCGGATTTAACGTGTACAATTACGTTTGCAATTATGCAATCTCGGAACGAACATTGCGCAAATCCTTCGCGCATAGCGCCTTTTCTAGCAGACATCGCGAAATAAAAGGCACTTTTTGCAAACTGTAACGTTTCGTTGAAACATAAAAAAACAAATTGAGCAAAAAGCTTGAATATAAGGTAATAGCTTGAATAGAGGTGATATAAGCAAACTTAGTAAATCAAACACATAGATAATTCACGAATAAATTCATTGTCTGACCGATCAGTGATATCACCATTGACTCTTGGAGACAATCTCTACCGTTCTAAAAACTATATCCTATGTATTTTTATTTCTTTTTAATATATATTTCGCCCTTGCCTTTTTTCTAAAAATAATTCATCGTTAATCTGGGGCGCATTTGTACGACATCGTTTACATTTCGCGTAAGATAAATCGAGGGACGAAATTAACGTTAAGCAAACCGGCGGTTAAGTGTCGCAGTAAAATTCTTCATGCAATACGCGAGAGACAGTTCCCTCGTCTCGGTAGGAACTCGTCGCACGAATCGCGGAGCGGGACGTTATCAATGTTTAAATTTCTCTAACCGCGAGGAAGCTGCTTGTCAGACTACTTACGTTCCAACGGAACTTTATCTGGAACAATAATTCAACTGATCCCTCTCTCGGTACGTCATCTCGCGTCTCTTTCGTTATCTCGCGCGTCGCAGCGTACGACTCCGAATATTTCCAAAAACGCGACGAATGGACATAAATTATAACGTCAATGCACACAACAATCGTCTTTTTCACATGCCGTCATATATAAGACGAGCAGAATTTTTATTTCGAGTTCCAAAGGAACTCAAAATGCGATATTAGACAAAATTAGAACAGTCATATAAACAGAAATAAATGAAGACAGAAATTAAAAGCATCACGTTCGGCTTTTTTATATATCTTATAAACTATTCGAGATGTCTATCAAAGAATTTATAACAATTAATCGTGCCAGGAACATGTAAAGATAACTACTTTTCATAATTTCTGCATATAATAGTCATCTCTTCAACGCTTCGAATTTATCATTAAAAGTTTTGCGGGTATGAGCGGACGTCAGTTACGTCATTGTTGGATACGTACGGATGTAATAAAAATGTTAATAATCTCTCTGCTTCTCTGTCTATATCCCCTTGGCAATACGGCCTCTTTAAGAGGCCCAAATCTGTCGTCGTCGTCGAAGCGCGGCACCGTCGTTATCGGAACTTGAAGAGTTCTTAATCGCATCACGAAGCCGCGCACGTCAAATCTCGCATGTACGTACGTGCGCGACCTTATCTGGCCTACTAATTCAACAGTAACTTTTGCCGCTCATCTTACGAGATATCTCCGTCATCGGGCGTCCTAAAGAGCGACGACGACGACCACTAGCGCCGACGGCTATCTCTCGGAGATCCGCTCCTCGGAATTAGGGAGCGAAATCGTAAGGAGGGGTAAAACGAACGACAGCGATTTGCACGACCAGACCACGATAAGCTGCAATTCATTAGGTATTCGGAACAATAATCCGCTGCCGATATAGAATTACCAGATGAGGAAGTCAGTTGCTATGTACATTTAAAAAATTAACACTTTGAATAATAACGAATAATGAAAAATAATATACAGTCCTTTTTCATACGGAAATTATGACATTCGTAATTATTATAATGGCTAAAATAAAATAATTTAATTAAATTAAAAATAATTATTATAAAAAAGTCCGTCTCTTTGCTGGAATTATTGCGATTATTATAACTAAAACTGTAAAATAATGTGTGTTAAAATTAAAAATTTGCATAATGCTCGTGTGAAAGGCTGCAAATTGTCATGTTCGAGTGCGAATGAGAATTTCGAAAGGTGTCTACAAGACCCATGGTGTCGCGGTCCCGCAATCGCTTAGTCATCAGGAGATCGAACGGCGCTCGAGAGGTCGTCATCGAATGAAAGTCGCTCGAGGCACGGCGAGAAACGATACGTCAATTGTACGTAAATGAGAAAATATTTCTCATTATGCAAACACGAACGGCTTCGGATCGATCTCTGGTTACGTAATAAAACCGTTACTGCCATTGTCAAAAAACGCCTACCGCTCTCGTGTACGAGTAACGATAAATAGGTACGTGAAGGAAAGATCGCGGGCGAGTGAACGAGCGAGTAAGCAAACAGTTATTTGCCTCCGTTTGCCGCCGTCTCTTTTACTCCCTCAGAACAGATGCGCGCATTATGAAACTAGTCTGACGAACGAGCGGAAGGTTTATTCGGATCAAGGATCGGATCGATCGTTATGTCGACGCCGTCAATCGCTACAGCATCGAAAACCAACCGCGCGACTGTCGCATTAATATTAAATAACTCGCCGTTACGAAACTTTAATAAAAATGACCGAAATTAATCATATTATTCGTATATCATTACGTTTTCAGAATAAAAATTTCCTCACCAATTAAATGACTTGCTTGTTAATTGCTCTTATCAAAAATCATTTTATATAATATAAAAATAATAAAAACATTAACGCTTATAAAGAAATAAAGAAATGTGATTCAAAATATTATATAAAAAAAGAATATAATACTTATGAATTTGAAATGTGTTATTTAAAATGCTGAATATGTACCGTATGTAATGCTAAATGATTTATTGTTAAAGGATCAAGGATAGACGGAAGCCAATCAAAATCACATGCAAGCGTGAATTATTATTACGGATACGGATTAGACATAAAACTTGCATGGTGGCGATATGAATGATGCGACGATATATCCGAGGCAGCGGATGTAACAAGATACGGACCGGATGGGAAAGGATTTTACACTTACCTTTCGTTGCTCGAGTTTACTCCTCGGGAAGGTGTTGAGCATAGCGGAAGTGGACACCCAGTTGAAGTCGGAAACCGGAAGACCGTGCGCCTTCGCCTGCAGCTCGAGCTCCTGCACGCGTAGTAGCAACCTGCGATTCTGATGCTCCAATTGTTTATGCCTGAGCTCGTTCTGTTTCATCCTTGTGAGTTCGTTCTTCAATAGTTTTATGTACTCCACCGAAGACTTAAGAATCGTACCCTTGTTCGGCCTGACATCCCTAACGATCTCGTAATATCTGCAAAAGAAAGGACAAAACAACGTTATTTCATGTTTTAACTGCTGTAACATTTATGTAGACTTAATACAAAACTGTAAACGCCGTGTATTTATAATTAAGATCAATCTGTATAATTTATTAAATGAGTAATTTTTGCCCAAGATACTTTAATCAATAAAATATTTCGTATTCTTAATGTTCTTGCAATCTTCCTCACATCTATCGTCAGTGGCGGCCCCGAAGGGTTGACAACGTGATTGTGATGCCTCGGCATCTCGCTCGGCATAGGTTGCATAAAGAACAGCGGTAAGAGAGATTCGTGAGCGCTGCGCTCTCACGTTTTCAATTTCCTTGGCTCCTCTCAAAGAAACACAAAAAAGTGATGACGATCCTAGTGAAAGGGAGAGTGCCGGGAAGGGGTCACCAAGCTGCTTGAGACCCCAGATTATTTCGTCGGAAACGTGTTCGAGACAGGGTGTTTCGCCGGAGATTCCCAAAGTTCCTCAACCGACCGTAATACGACTGATATTACCGTCTCTCTGAGTCACCCCGCCGCACCCCGTCTCGAGATGGAATTCCGCGGGGGAGTTCGCGCAGAATATCCGACGGGGGCCGATATCTCGTCGGGACCCAGGCAACGAAATCCCGAAGAATCTCCATAACACGCGCCGCGTTCCCGTGCTCTTTGGACCTTCTTTTTCTTTCTTTCTTCTCGGCACACGTCGTGTCTCGCGCCTTCGCAGATACGGCGATTTGTCGTTAGTCCGGAGAATTTCTCATGGTGGTGATCTCGAAAAATTCATGAGGAGCATTCTGCGTATGCAGAAACGAGGAGCAAGAGATAGCATCTTAGAGGTGTCTCCTCGCTCATGAGAGACATTCGCGATGATCCAGCGCGGACAATCTCACAACGCCAGAGTGAGGAATGCCTGGCAAGCGACTCGCGAATGAAAACGTAAAAGTAACAAAAATTCAGGGATTGCCAGGGAAAGTGCACATTTCTTCAGAAACAATGTGGCAATTTTTACTGGACAGCATCAAGAATGGCTTCGAAATTGTAGCATACCGTACGTGCTTTTTGCTTATTTTATACATTAATTTCGAAAACTCAATTATTATTACGGAACATATGGTGCGAATCGTATCTAAAAACATCGCAATCGGGAAAAAGTGTGTTAGATTGTATAAACAAGTAGCATTTTTTCTCGAAAGCAAAACAATACTGTTCGTGGAAGATCAATATCTCGTTCAAACAGAGATAAGATATAACTGATAAGGTGCAGATATTATCCGTAAGCTATGTAATCCACACGATAATACAGAAATCAGTATTTGTAATTAAACTATAGCACCTCGAAAAAATTAGATTGTCCTATCTTTTACAGATATGTCATTAATCACACTTCTTTGACATTGATATCGATAGCTTTGCTTCGTCAATCTCTCGCAGTGACAAATATTCAAAGGCGAAACTTTTAACGTGACTTGGGGCTGCTTGGGGCCAATATAAAAATTTTTCATAACTAAAGATTTGCCGTAAGTTCGCTCTCGCGATTTAAATATTCACGAAACTCGGGAATAACACTCACGGATTTTCGTCGTTATTCACGCTTTTTTTTTCCTTCACGTCGCGCCGCGCGGCTGTTGATTTACGGCGGAATCGTTTCGTCGATTTATCGCTCGAAAAATCGCGAGTTGCCGCCGTTCACGTGGAGGAGAACGACGCCGAATGGAAAGCCTATTATAAGGTGGCATTCGTCATGTCTGGGCGACACATCCATCCTTCGTGGACTCCTCGGTGAATATCCCCCCGAGAGAAACCATAATCCTCCGCCTTATCCCGCGGGAAAACCGGGAGGATTGAACACGCATATCGTGCAAATATCGCACCTTTAAATTCGTGTGACCAAAGAGTGCTATCAAAATCCTGCGAGAGAAGGAATGAGACAGCAGTCTAGTCCGCGCACTAATTCACATAAAAGTCTAGTCTTTACAAAAAATATATCTTTCAATTAATTTAACAGAAATGAAGACAGGCGATGATAATATACAAGAAAATAAAATGGCGTCAAATAGATATTCTTTTTAAGAAAATTTTGATTTTCTTTTGACAAAATTATTTAGTTTCGAAATTTATACTCATAAAGCACATGTATAAAACAATTTAGAATAAAGCTATAGAGTATATTATAATAGTAAATTACAAAGCCGCAGAATTATATATAATTAATAATTATCTACTAGTTTACGCTTCGCGGTAAAATGGCCCGCGTTCTTGTAACGGCGCAAACGCTCTCGCGATGTTACTAATAATTTACATTGCCTCGGCAAAACTGTAATTAAATTCACGCGCGATCGCGGATCGCGAATGGGCGCGTCGCTGCATGACTCGTGAGATTTTGCGCCTGCCGAGCAAACTCCGAAACCAAACAGCCGCCGGTATATTGCATAAAGCATCACTTTTCCACGTGAGGCGTCATCGTGTTCCCTATCCTGCAACAACTTTGCGACGAGCGAATTTGCGGGTTCGCGTACTTCAATCCGAGCTTGCAAACTGCGTTTCCGCGAACACGCCTACCACACCGAATTCAGCGTTTTATTAATTTTCCACGTTATCTAAGAGAAAACGCGCTTATTTTTCAGCGGTTACTGAATTGTTCATAGTGTACAGATTTGTCGGTTCAACGGGAGCTCTGTTGCCGTGTTTCCAAGTTAATGCGAGTTAATATAACCCGATTCACTTTATGTGTGCAGTTTCAACAAAACTAACGCGCGCATTTTGACCAACTTTCGCCACCGAATATAATTGGATCCGTCGTATAATTATCTTTTAATCGATAAATTTTAACGCGAGATACTTTCTCTGTATTCTCGGTATAATATAGCTATTTAATCTGCATTTTGTGCTAACATCATACGCGGTCTTCATATTGGATAAACGTTAAATATGCGTTAAAAAAATATACGGGCCATTATTTAGCTAACTAAAGAACTGTTTCAACACTCTGTCGCTCGCAGATTAAATTACCATTTCATTATTGTTAACAGGAGCATGCGACCGAATGGTTAAACATTGATCCGCGCTTCGCCGGAGACGGAGTGGCATTACAGCGCGTTTCAGACCTCCTCCATTCGCGAGTCGCGCGCGGTTTTCGTACTTGCACGCACGTCGGAAACGAGTTTGCACGGCGAACAATAAACAGCCAAGTGCATCGACGGGTTTCTCCATCGCTCGCGTTAATGAGGAACGACGTAAGGAGCACACGGACGAGGAACGGAAGGGAGGAGGGGATTCGGGGCGTTTTGTAGGGAACGAGGACGATTCCGAAACTTGAACGCGATAAACGGAGACACCGCAACGGAGGAAGGGACGGAGAGAAATCTGTGCCGTGTTTGCCGGTGTCTTTAGAACCGGGGCTCTACTTCGTTATCACAGGCGCGCTATCGCGCCGAGTTTACCCGCGTTCTGCTTGATATCGTCCCCGGCCAAAGCCGAAACTAAAACCCCACAGGAGAAAGACGTTACAGAGAAGACGCCGAGACACTCACGAGAAGTTCTAACGCGCGTTATTACTGACGCGTCATTACTCTTCCTTCCTTACTGGATGCGATTAGCGCGAGCAAATTTTGTCAGTCGCGACTTTGAGAAAAATAAAACGTTGGTTCTCGCACGTTTGTGCAAATGCAGCTATCTTTATCGCACATAAAATATGTCTGAAGTGTGAAATTACATATTTTAAATTACTAAAAAAAAATTCGTTATTAATAATAATATTTAATATGTCATATTTGTGAATTACGATAAAAATTTGTAACTAACATTGTGGATTATAATAAAAATTTCTAATTGATAATTAAGAGACGGATTTTTCTAACATTTTACTTATGCTGTTTGCAATAAAAGGATTAAAAATGTTTCATTAAATGACCTCTATTCTTGTTAAAGATATTTGTTTTATATTGTGTCTGATTCATATCAAATTTTTTTCGAGTAAACCCGCCTCCGTGAAGAAAGTTGTGCAATACCTAATGCCGTTTCTTTATCACTCGCGATAGGCTGCATAGCGCATAGCGTTATCATACGTTTGCAGCAACTGCACGCCATTGTCTTATCGATGTAATGAACGTCATTAGATAAGAGGCGTTCGCGAATCGAGGACGTATGAGCGTACTAATGTCGCACGCGATGCACAGATGCGTGGACAATGCGTTCGGAATATGCGCGCGAGACCAGAATGTCAATCGGAAAATTTAAAATGCGCGTTAAATGCAATTGCAGAGAGGCATTGAAACGAGTATAAATTATCGCTGACAAACACGATCGAGGTAAAGCCGCATTAATTCAACTTTCATCTCGTCAGCTCCAAATATCGAGAGAGAAATTCGAGACGTGGAACACATTAATCCCGAGCATGCTCTCGTTATCGCCTCTATCAGTGACGTGTCGAAAAATATGACGGGAATATGACGGCAGATAAAGAACGCACACCGCCCTGCACGCTTCTCCTTCATCGGATGTAGAACGTAAATTACGATACGCGATAAATCAATAATTACAAATAACAAACTTTGGGTCTTCCTTCGCGCGAAGAGTTACGGGACATTGAAAATTGTTGATGACGAAAATCGAGAATTATATTTTAAGTTGAGGATTTAAGCAAAGCATTTTCTCTTGGTAAAAGCTAGTTTCCTTAGTATTATAATTCTAACATTTCCGTAAATTTTCATTTTCTTCTAAATTTTAATTAACCGAAATTATAGACGGTAACGCACGCGATATAACTTTATCATAGAATTACAATCAATACAATTAAGTTTAAAAAAAGATCATATAATTTTTCTATATTATTAGCTGCGAAATCAAAGTAAATATATTTATCATTGCATAAAGGTTTCTTATTATCAATGAAATTGAATTACTCGCAATTAACCATGAACCTAATTCGTTCGAATTTTTCCATGGTTTTTCAAGGATCGATATTCAAAGAAACGCGCCCGAGAGAAGAGGACACCGAACCCGAAAGACGGAGTTTTTTAAGTTCGTTGGATGTTGACACAGACAAATGGATCGATCGTCGGATTGATAAATGAACGACGGACTCGTTCGGCTATTCTATGCAAAAGGGTGGCTCGTTAGTACGTCCATCGTGTGTCGAAGAAGTCTCGGGAAGATTCGTGTCAGGGATCATGTCCGGAACAGGTCAGACATGAACCGATCGTCGACGTGGAATCCCCCAAAAATAACGGCAAAGGAAATAATTGTCCCCTTCATCACTGCGGCGCATGAGCAAGAAAAACATTTCCACTTAAAATACGCATTCGAAATAATTTACAATACATTTTTTGCGTAAAAGTCATTAACTGATATTGAAAAGATTTTGATCGTGAATTTGCAAATATTACTAAACTCCATTTGTTGATTGTACATTATGGCTGGTATTATCACCTAGAAAGAGCAAAGTGTCGATGGGATTTAGCAAGTTGAAGATTTTACAGCTGAATAAATGACTCTGAACATAAACGTCAAACGATATAGATAAGGCTCTTTATGATGCTAGAGCTTGATATAATGGTAGATAATTAAACACATTACCGAATAACCGTATGTTAAAACTTATCTCCCATCGTGATGAAACTAACATCGCAAAAAAATTCAAGTGTCATATAATTATGTGATATACCATTAAACATTACAATACTATACATAAATTATGATTTATTTCATTCAACGTTAATATTCGTAGGTTGAATAAAATAGGTACTTGAAAATAATTATATTATAATAATTTCTATGTTTATAGGATTCAAAAAAATTTTTCAAAAAAATATAATTTTTTAATTGTTTCCTAAATTTAAATATCAAAGAAAATGTTTTCGAGTGCAAAAGAATGGAATGCCATAAAAGATTTTATAAAGTACTTTATGTAAGACACGAGAATGCGTATGTCTGACACGACATGCGATTGTCGGAACACGCGGTAACACAAGGAATAAACAAACTGGTCTTTTTTAATCTCGTCTCCTTGTATTTCCGGTTCGTAGCATCACTCTTCCCTCGCATTTGCCGTCATTCACCGAGTTGGAGGACATCCTAAACGAGAAAGCGTGGCGCCTTGCACGGCAGGCAGGACGGGAAACAAAGCTGAAGTAAAGGAAGGAAGAACGAGCAGCCGTGGAAAGCCAGCGAGAGAGGAAGAAACGCGAAGGAAAGAAGAGTGGAAGGGGCGAAGAATGGACTTCCGGTGAAAGCCTCTCGTCTCGAGCACCTGACCTGGACTAACTCGTCGTAAAGGGTCACGAACAGGAAATAATGGTCCGTGGGGAATGTGCAAAAGGCAAAGGCAAAAGAATAAGAAGACTACGAAAAACGGGGTGGCAATGGGTGAGAGGAGGAGCGGGAGAAGAGCGAGCGTGTGACGTGAGACTAGGAGGAAACGAAGAAGAAGAAGAAGAGAGAGGAGCGAAAGAAAGAGATTCGTACTCACGGGTCATTGGTCTTGGGCAGGAGAGTGCCGAGCTCCTTGATCCTGTCGTTGATGTTGAAACGCCGCCGTCGTTCAACTGAAAACGGAAATTGTGCACATCAATCATGGCTCGCTCGCGACAGATGAGATAGATAGATATATCATGCCGTCTGTTAATTCGCCTGCTAAATGGCGCGACTGGATCGGCGTGCGTCGCGCACTCATCCTGAACGATTCGATTTTTTGATTGGAAGACATTTGCCCTCGTGTTTATTAAAGAATTAGCCGTACGGTTACCTAACATATTAGATAAGAAATCAAATCTCAATCGAGAGTGCTAATCGACAATCGGCAATTGTTATGAAAATTAAACGCTTGTATGACGCTAATACTGCAAAAACTATTTTCAATAAATCTGTGAAATAATAAAATCTTTTTGAATTAATAACCACAAAGAAACTTCGACTGTTCTTCAGTTGTAATACATTCCCAAGAGAGAGGAGAAGGCAAAGTTATAGATTTCAACTGTATTTCCTTAGACGCCAGGTTCTCTAGATCTACCTACAGACTATTACAATATTCTCCTCGAGTTTACAACCACTCGATACGATTGGAAGCAAACGCGGTACTCTTCGATCGCTCGATTGTAATAAATTACATCGTTGTCGTTCTGAACAGACGTGCGAATTGTCGAGGGTCGAATCGCCTTGTCCCTCGACATATACCCGAGGTATCGTCGTCTCGTATCGAAGTTATTCGGCAAAGCATATCGCGCTTTCCGGAGGATATAGCGTATCTCCCCTGCGGAAAAGACTACGAACCGGATCGCCCTATCGCTGGCACGTGACCCTGTTCCCGATCGATTATTCCAGCCAGGTATCTCTCGAACGGAGGTGCAAGAGGTCAAGCCGCGTGGCTCGCTATCGGTGAGCAGCTCCGATATCGCGATCGCGAGGGGGATAAGCTACTACTGCGGAAAAGTAAATTTGTCAAAGTGCGTGTCGGACAGAGACATCACTTCCCATGAATGGCGGAAACGAAGCATTATGTCGAAATTAATCGATAAAAATGAAAGATACGGAACGGTCGATTAATTTCCTTCCGCTCTTTTTATGCGTCATTTCAATGAATCGATTTTATCTCCATTGAAATTAATCGACATCGAATGTGATAAGAGTCGTAGATAGGAAGTAGAAGGGAAAACAAAATATTTTGCTTTTTGATAATAAATCAAGAAACAAGATAATAAATTAATTTTCCGTCTTAACAATATTATTTACAAATAAATCAATAAATTGAATTCTTAGGATTTCTATTTCTCTTCTTATCTTTCGTTTCTTTACCCAGGAAATATAACCCTTTGAAGATACAAAAAGAGTAAGTAGTTACAACTTTAATTTTAGAACTCTGAACTTTGGTCTTTGAAACAAAGAAAACAGTAAATTAAAAAACTTTTCCGAAATAAAATTTGCAAGATACAAGAAAATACTTCGACTTTGTGGAAGTCAAATATAGTTAAAGAAAAATCGGTTCCAAATAAGATCTACATCCAGTTCTGGAGCACTTCAAAGTGCATCGCGGATCTACGTCACGCCAAATTAAATTCTGTAAATTGCTTATTCATACAGAGACAAATATTTGTAAATAACGTGGTAGAATGGGACTATAAAGGACGGGATACGAAATCGAGGAGATTCGTCGCACGCGCAAAGAGATGAAGGAGCAGCCTTGAAAACTTTGAGGAAATTGTAACTTCTTTTCTCGGATTCGACTCGCCTCAGGAGAGAAAGAGAGGAAGAAGATAGCGAGAAGAGCGGAGGAACGACGGAGAGAGAACTGGACATCAACGAGAGGAACGGGAGGGAATTTCTTCTGATCTAGCTGATTAGATTACGATGGTTAATTCAGAGGGGCGTGAGGCAGACTGAAAAATCGATAAGGATGGGAATGGGACAAACGACGAAGATCGAACCTACCCGATTCTGTCGGGAAGATGCGCGAACCTATGCTTTTCACTTGGAATCAAGAGAAACGCCTTCCTAATCGACGACGACGAGTCCCATCAATCAGCTAACCCTGGTTTCCGGCAAAAAGAAATTATCCGTGAGATACGAATAAAGATTAAAGAAAAGCCTCTTTCGTCAGTCTGGGCCTGGGTTTCCCTACGAAAGAAACTGCAAACTTGCCCTCCAGCGAGTATTACGAACGCTGCGCGCGGATAAATAAAGATTCGTTTTTTACGATTATAAAAATGGGATTTTCCGAATAACTTCGCGTGCATTTTAGTTCATAATTTTTCAGCGAATATTCTGAATTTATAAAAAAAAGTATCTCAATCCATTTATTGGATTCAGGTACAATTTTTTCTTAAAAACGTGATTTCTGTTCAATTTGCAAAAAAGTTTGCCTTGTCAAATCTCTCGAACGTACAATCTGAAACGAAAACGAAACCACTTGATCACGTTTCCTGAATGAAACAGATTAGTGGAAGATGTAATTAAAGAGAGAGGAAGAGAGTAGAATTAAACAAATTAGTAAAAGGAAAAATACATTTGCAAATCGACTCGTGTTGCATGCATATCGATCTCGCGGAAAAAGGCTCTCATCGATAAGTACTTCTTTTGTTTCCCCACGTATAGCGCACGTAACCGCCGCGCCGTGCAATCGACAATGCACCTCGTGGGGATGCACAATAGTAGTCGATAAGTGGCGAGACAAAAAGGGGACGAATTAGCGGAGCGACGGCGCAACTATTTTTACAGAATTCCTATTTTATGTCCGATGTCCCCGCGTGCTCTGCGGTCGTTATTTCTCCATTCTCTCTTACAAATTCGATCCCGATTCCTCCGTTTCGTGCCCTCCCAACCAACTGGACTTTCATTACGTCGACGATTGTTTTCGGAAAATTGGATGCTCCGGTTCTTCCCGATACGACCCTCGGTACCGCCCCCCGATTTCTGCTTGTTTCGTTCGCGAGCGCCATGCCATTTTTTGCAATTTTTGTGACGCCTTAATTGCGAGAGACAACGGCGAAGTAGAATCGTGGAAAAAAATAGCGGATTATTACATCTCGAAAAAAACCGCATAAAGTGGATTAAGCAATACCCATAATGATGCAACTTTTTCGTTAAGTCGAATTGTTGATTCATTAAATCAATTTTAATATAGGTTGTATCAATAATATTACATCACCTATTTTATGTATTACGTAATACAAATTTATTTAAGAGCAAGAATCTGCTTAATTGTGCAAATTAAAAATCTCCTATCCCTCCTCCTCGAAATTGCATTTACAGATCAGAGCAAAATAGAATTACACTAAGGTAGAAACTATAAAACTTTTGTTTAAAACATTTCTTTTGTATCTTCTACCGCTTTAAAATAAATATACGATATACGCTTAAAAATACAGAAAATCGATTTTTTCGTGGGAGTGTTTCATTTTTTATTTATAAAAAACACATGTCTCTTATTTTGATTTGTACTATAACACTCAAAACTTGTTAAAATCAAGAAGGGGACAGTTGGGTATGTTTCTTTGTAAAATTACAAATCGAGATGCAATAAAGTGTGTTCGAAATATGTATGCATTTTCGCACGCGACTCGAAAAATTCGCGTATGCAGCCAAATTTTATTGTACTGCACCGGAAAGCGAGGCGAGATAATTGAAGCTCACTGATTACTTGGTCAAATTTGCAGGATCGCCGCGACTCGCACGAACACAATCGCGCGATTCGGCACGTAACGTGTATCGCATCGTAAAACAGAAGCCGGCGGCGACCTGGTAAAAGCGTGGCACTGTTCGAATATCGCCGCTCGAAAATTATTTAGTCGCGCACCAGCGTAGGAGATAATCCATTTCGTCACCTTAATGAGATGCCCTCGGAACAGCGATCTATTGATTTTCGACGTTTAATACTTTTCCACAGATGTGAACGTAATGTTTTTGCAGAGTGTAGTATTCCTTAACCTTTAAATACGCAATTTTTTGTTGCATTCTAAATATTATTCTGAGTACCTTTTTCCCTTCTAGGCCTTCCCATTCAAAAGGGAAAGAAGGGCCAGAGAAGGCCCTGCAAAGGCACGCGTTTTCAATTTGAGCATAAGAGAGCATCGAAAAGTAGCTTCGCATATATGCAAAGCTGCGCGTTTAAGAGTTAAAATTATTGAATTAATAATTCGTATATTCGTAAATAACTGTCAAACACTAGTTTAACTGACTAACATTTGTGATAATAATAAACGGCCAATGCGACGACTCCGGGCACGGTGACACTTTTTCATTGTCATTTAAATAGTCCACTTACATCACAGGCACCGTGTATTGGCATAAGTGTAGTAAATGCCGGTAACAATAACGATGTCATGGTACTGCCGATTGCTACTATTGAGGTGTAAATTGCACGGTGGCGCTTATCAATTATTTCTACACGGGCAAACAAGCACTTGCTTGCAACCTACCGATCGAATGACAATTCAAAACGATACTGTATATAAAGAAGCAAGATTAAAACATCAACACTATTACGGAAGCCACGTGTCTCAAGTATAAGATAAACTTCGAGGATGGAATTTTGAATATAATGAAGTCAATTAATGAGTTGAATTAAGCTCTCTTTATCGAAAAATCAAATAGGCAACATTTAATCACGTAATATATCACTGATAGTAATTTCGAAACTTGAGAAACTGATACCAAACTTATATTATAATCAATTGCTTGAATAATCCATTGATTTCCCGTATAAAATTAATTTTAAAAAATTATTATTATTATCATGTAATTAATCGTGAATTAATTAGAATCGATAAATCAATTTTTAATAAATGACAGAATGCAATCATGAAAATGTTATCATAAATGTGTTAAAAAACTAATATTTTATTAAATCACGCACCAGTTTTATAATAATTAAAAAATTAATATTTAAAAAATGCGACAGGTGAATTTTTCGCAACCTAATCGAGAAGAGTGGTTATCGACTTACTCATATTGTGATTATCCTTTTTCTGCCGATCTTTAGCGAGAGCATGAATCTCTGCCTCGCTAAGCAAGAGAGGTTCCGGTTTAATTTGAAGCTCCGGTATATTCGTGAGACTTCCGGCTTGGCCGTCCTTCAGTCCGTCGCCCAAGGAACCAGCCTCGAACGACAGGATGTCGTCCAGGAGATCCTCAGCCTGCAATCACAAAAAAGCAAACTGTCATTTGGATAGCATTAACCTGTACGGATAAAAAAGTATATCATGTGAATTTTATATAAATCTGTAATAATTAAAATATATATTAAATATCACGGCATCGCAAATCACTATGTAGCGTCGCGCAAAATTGATATGAGAAAAAGAGACAGAGATAAAAAGAGAAACCACATTAAAAAATTAAATTCACTATTGACAAAAGGAACGAGGGAGCAATCCTCAAGAGACCGATATGATTTATTATCGTTTCGCATCCTATACGGATCTCGACGACTATCATAAATGACAAAAATTACATTATGCAATCTATGCGAAACGACGCGCTTTTACGCGAGCATTCGGTGATAAAGCGAACTCGTCCACCACCCTCGTGCGACAACATTACCAGGACTCACTCGGTGGTTAATGCAATTTTTCCCCGGGACGGGAATCTCACGATCGACGCAAATGATAGTTCTTCACGAAGGGCAAGGAAGCGAGACGCCGACGGAGGAAGAAATTCAAAGGGAGCGATGGAACCCGGGACGAAAGGTGTGCGCGTCGTTAATAATTCCCGGGAGCGCGATCGACGTCGTTCGCTAAATCACCCTTTCATGCCTTAAAGACTTGTTGTCTTCGGCGCGCAAAGCTCCCCGCGCGATACATCGATCGTAATGCTATTCACGGGGTTCTCGATAAAATGATTCACGCGTCAACGTGGCCGTCGCCATTGTGAAAACGCGAGATCAAACTCCCTTTTCTCTTTTTCTCTCTTTCTTCGCCGGACATTTATTCACCGCTCCTTCTTTCCACGTCCATTCCATTCCGCACGCAATAATATTCTGCCACGAAAATCCCGATAAGCGATCGTCCGTCGCGAAACGTGATACGGATTTAAGTGCCGAATATGGTTCGGCCGGTCGATAAAACGAAACATGACGTGCTTCATAGCGATAAATCCCGGCCAGGATTCAGCGGAAACAACAAGCAGATTTTTTTCACACGATTATCTATAAAACGTATCTCGTTGTAAATTAAAGATTGCGCAAAGTGTTGTGGTGATTTGCGCGATAAGAAGTGCAAGACGCATCGCAAGGAAGAATAAGATACGCTGAATGAAGCACGCTGCCTTCATTCACAAGAAGATTAAAATTCAATTTTCTGACGATCATTGATAATTCGCACTTTTTTTCCCTGGGTAGTCTAGGTAATCGTATAAATTATGAACAATTAATTTTGTATCTTCTATTTCCTGAATTATTTTCTGAACATTAAAAAAAATATTTAGTTATACTTTCAGGATAAAAAATATTCATATTCCCCTATATCACACTTGAGATTTGTACAGAAGAATCAATACAATACAATGTAAACTACAATAAGATATTACGATTTTCTAAATTTCCAGTCACTTCACACACAATCCTAGCAGAAAGATAAATATCCTCTGGAGAAAATTGTCGTCAAAATCGTAAAAGAATTAAAGCATATGCGACTGTCGCAGCTCCGCAAGATGTGAGTCTCAAAGCGGACTCGCTTCGCCGATCTGCGCCGATGCACGTGCATCACGACTGCAGCGTGTACGTGTGTGACGTTACGTAAACATTACGTAAACAATAATAGGCGAGCTCTGTGCCTGTGGAACAACGTTTCGACGCCGACTGTTGCCGCCAACCAACGGCAGATGAATCGAGTTACCTCTCGGTCCGACGAACGCGCTTTGACGCGAACGAACCGACAAAAGCCATGCGCCATGACTGCAAGCGAGAAACACGTTAATTGTATAATGGCCTATACTGACGTATATGGGTATCGTGAAAGTCGCGCATCTTCCGCGGCAGACACTAGAATTCAAATTAAAACGATTGTCTCGATATCGATACACATTCGAAAATGGTTCGGAAAAATCAAACTCAGATAGAGCTATTATCGATATAAAAAAAATTATAATTAGTCACATTTAAATTTGAAACTTGGTTCTGAATTTTAAGACATTTAATATTGGAAATTGAGCTGCGTTGTAAAATAGCGTTGAATTAAATTTAAATAGAGATCGTGATAGAAAAAAAACTGAATTACAATCGCTTTTAAAAAAGTTTTGCTGCCAATTTCGATATGCTAAAAAAATTGTGCTCTTATTGTTAGGAAGATAACAACGGGACCCCCTGTAGGCTCTGAGGAACGCGTACGCGAAAGAGGCAATTTCGACATGACGGCGAGGATGAATGATGCGAGTACGAAGAAGATGAGAAGTGGGTAGATGGATGACAGAGACAGCATCGATCGCCGCTGTGGTCAATGAAACTGATGCGCGTCGAAAGGGAGGCGTGATCGGTGAAGGGAATATAATGTATAGCGTATGCGATACGCGACCAAAGTAAATTGCTCTTGCAATACGAGCGCCAAGATGACAAAACGTACAACCTTCTGTGATTTAGTATTTAACTATAACGCATCTTTACTATGAAATCCGATGTAAATATACACGTATAAGATAATCCAAATTATTATTAACTGAATTTATTAACTGAATAATTTAATAATAAAAAATGAACACTTCAGCAGAAATAATTTTGTTACAATATCCATAAAATATATAATATATATTTTCAGCAGAAAATAAAATAATATAATAGAGAGATATAGATATCTAATAAATAAGCTCTCTAATATTAATTTGTGATTATCGAAACTTTTTTATATTATTATGTTAAGACTTTTTAGATATTATAATAGATTTTTTTATGTTTAGAAAACAAAATGTGACGACATGTGACCATTCCATAGAATTAAATATATCCTAATTCATATAATTCTAAAATAATAACTCGTATAATTCTATCATCATGTCGAATTCTATCATTATGTCGAATCACATTCGACATAACGAAATGCAGTCGGAAATTCGCCCTGCATACGATCTGTAATAGCTATCTGGCTAGCTGAACTTAACTGGCAATAAAGAGTCGGACTACCCTGCAACGAACCTGCCTTTTATTTCGGCGTTCCTAAGTCAATTTCGTGAATTATGCCGCGATGTACATGCAATTCCCATAAACACAATTGCCAGGGATCCGTCGCTCGTTAAGCGCGAAAAAAAGAACGCGCTACATCTTATTAAATGTCATCAGTCGTTAATGGACACCCGTTTCGCCAGTCTTGTTATGCATGCCGTACATATCACTATGTATATGCAGCGCGTAAACGAATCGACTTTAAAGAGCCGCGTTACGGTCGAAACAGCCTTGGCCGTAGACGCGTGCGAATGGCTCGATTCTCGATCATGCACGCGCGGCAAACGTCATGCAGAGGATCGTTAATTAGGAATGTTATGAAGTCCGGTAAAAACTAAGACAATCGATTTTTTTGTTCTGCAGGAATTTCTATAGTGCATATAATGTGCACTATAGAAATCCCAGAACGCTGCTAATTTCAGACGGGCAGGCATTAATGACCACGAATATACCTGCATATTGTGTCGTATAACCATTTTCGCATACAATCATGGTAATAAAATTTATAATATGCGCTTTCACTTATGTGATTTTCAAATTAGTTAGTCGAAAACAAATCGCAAATCGTTAATAAGGATATTACAAAAATTGTTAAACTTGTTTGATAAGGAAGTATCGTTCAACTTCTCAATAAATTCTTCCTTATTGATCCAGGTATTTCCACTCAATTACAAAATTATCTGCCACCCTTTCCGCGAAGGAAAAATTATCGATATTGCTCGGTTAAATAGTACCACACTCGTGAACTAAAATTATCAACGAATCATTCAGCAATGAGCGGAGCGAATTGCAGCGACAGGAAGCAATTGCGTCTGCGATTGCGTAACGAAAGAAGATTATAATTGCATACAATTAAGTACCGCAAGCATGCGAGATAATGTCAGAATGGCTTTAATTAATTCCGGTCGCATAAGACGTCCGATCATATGCACGGCAAGGAATCGCAACGAGATGCAGTCCTTGTTCCGTTAACCATTTTGTATCTATATCTGCAATTCTGACTTTGCAGAAAAGAGTCAATCCATTGAAGAAACGCGTCTGTGATATTTTTAAATTAATATAATCATGAATAATATTACGATATGAGTGTAGAAGAGCATCTGCAGAAGAGCCTCTAAGACGAAAATATATTAATACTAGCTTGATACACCCGTGCTTCGCTACGGTATGCGAAGGATTCTGTAATTCATCCCCGAATCTAGATTTGCCCCTTTAGGGGTTGATTAGGGCAAAATCCTGAATTATGTTTTTAAGCATTTGTATGGATAACCTTTGTAAAAACCAAGTCCATATCTTATCAGGCCTAAGAAATATTGAAGAATCCGTGAAAACATATTTTACTCCTTTTCACCCCGTTAGGGGTCGAATTTCTAAAAATCTCTTCTTAGGGTGCTTATACGTCACGGAAAGAATATACTCCTCGAATTTCATGTTTCTAAGTTTAGAGGTTAAGGGATTTGGGCTGGGCGTTGATGAGTCAGTCAGTTAGTCAGAATATTTGTTTATATATATAAGTTTTAAACCAGGCACAATTTAACGAATATTTGATCGAACGTCAACAAAACAAATCTGAATAAAAAAACAAAAGCGCTCATTCTTTTTTGCCTTTTATATATCTTATAAAATGTGTATGTATTTTCCCGTAAATGTATCTATGTAAATGTATCTATGTAAATAATAATATTTTTTTATATATATATGCATAATGTCACATACGTGTAACGGCGATGCTATGCAAATTCGTACACGCGGCACGTGCGTATGGTAAGTGGTAACCATTCTTCATGCCCTTCCTCAGAAAACAAGTTTGCGGTTTGTCAAGGCGCTCGTATTCAATAAAATACCGCATTAACGACTCTGCCGGAAAAATTCGTATCAATATGGATGCGGCAACTACCGTGCGTGACGTAAAGAATTAATATCTCATTAAATTATACCGCGACGTCTGTCACATTAATGATACGGCCGGTGCGCGAAACAGAAAATTCTTTTTTTTTCACGTTTAATGACAATTGAGGAAATACATTTATGTGTATGACGTGGGAATTAGATCAAGATTTCAAAGTGCATTTCCTCGATAATCTAAAGTCTGTGCCTTCTTAGAAAGAACTAAATCGCCAACCGCGATTCGCTATAATTTTTAATATTATTTTGGAATTTCAGAAAGATACACAATAATGTTAATACTAAAATGCGTAACATGTTGCGTTGAGTGTAATCACTTCCGACTGAAACGGATTTTACAATTTATATAACAACGCGTCAATATGATTACATATACCTACATTTATTTCATATTGACGTCCATCTCGATAATCACAATGCATGATTGTGTGCGCTGCGAACGACGTAATAATTTTCACCGCATTCTTGGCAACGTGTTGTCAGTGCAGGCGGCTACGTATGTGTAATTAAACAATTTTCACGCCACGCCAACCGCCGGCGCGACATAGTAATGCGCTCATTAGTATCGCTTACATACGTCATGTACGTGACGTAGCGTCATTATTGTGAAACGCAGAGTCTCTTCATGATGACGCCTACTTCTTGACGCGGATTAATGATCGATTGGTCTTACCGGGGCAAACCACCGTTTTCCATCCGAAAGTCAAATTCGTAAAAGAATATCAAAACGTACCTCCGCAACAAAATTCGCGGAAATGATATAAATTATATAAGTTCGAGCTTCGTTATAAAGAGTTTTATTGTCCAAGTATCGTCCGTATCTGAAATCGACAAGATCGTGACGTGAGACCGATATATTTAATTTTCCCGACATTTCCTGTGCTCGATCGTACACGCTTGAGTGCCTGGCAATGAGTTCCAGTGATAATGGCATTGTTCGTTGCGATAAAGTGAGGGAACGGCAGCGATTTGCGTACGCGGAAGTACATGTAATCCCAATACGATCGAAAAATTGAATATTTATCGCCCCCGCGTGTTCCGGCACGCGTGTTTCGCGTAACTATTACGCACTCTTTTCCGGTCGTACAGTGCGATATTATCATCAAATCGCGCACGAGGTAAACACAGGAAATATATACACGCTCACTCGTCGAGAAACGCGCACGCAAGTTTCTGCATTTACGTCTCGCAAATGAACGAGGTATACTCCTCGCGTCTGTAACATATTCATCTGATCTTGAAAGGACTATATGGGATAAAAAAAAGCGCAAAAGAAGAGAGTGGCTTTTGTGACGACAATGTAACTTCAAGAATTTGCATGTAATCGATTAATGACCGTGGTTAGTTTAAAATATCTTAATATTCTATTTTCCTACCCGCAAAGTAAATTTTTCTAGAATATAGAATCGAGCAAATTTTGCAGGTTGATATTTCTAAATGTGGACACAGACAATGCTTATCTAATCATTGTATGAAGCGTCATTCAACATTATTCTGAATTCGCTATTAAACTAAAGGGAAATCAAGCCGAGGCGTTGAACGTCTAATGATATATGTTTAATTTGCGACAAAAAATCTTCTCGACAAATTGTAATCGGCGCTCGTTGGTGTGTAACATTAAGTAATAAGCGACGAGTCACGTTGGCAATATACAATATTCGACGCCCACAACGAATTGGCAGCTGCGCCAGCAAGGCCGTGCGGTCACTATAATTACGTCTCCGTGAAATGCATTTCTTCTCCCCGTCCGAAGCGTTCATCTGAAACGCATTTAGTGGCGTATTTCGGAAATACGTCACTATGGCATTAACGGCACGCGATATCTCGATTTCGCGCATCGCGGAGTAAACAACGTGCCTTGAACGTAACCCTTAGGGCTCACGCAGAATGAGAGGAATAAGGAACGAGGAATTAAACGTAGAAAGAATTCATAGTCGCATCATTTTTCAAGACACGATCTTGCGACTATGAATTCTATCTATGTTTAATTCCTTGTTCCTTATTCCTCTCATTGTGCATAAGCTCTTAAAGTGAGAAAATGCGTTCTGAACGTGCCCTGCATTTGTCGAACTTGCTAGTTTTAGAACTAGTTTTCGTGTCCAATTTTTTTTTTACAGACATAAATGTTAACTTTTGAGAAAGTAGATACATTGTTGGATGAAATAGGGATATTTAAGTATTCATTAAAAGAACGTTTATAAAGCCTCTAATATAAAGTTAAACTACTTTGGTGCAATTTATTTATGACTGCGTGATAAAAAGAGAAAAAGTTTATATTCCAAAATAATTATGCGAAACTGACGTAGATATAAATTTTAGTTTTGCAGATATACATCGTTATTTTCTCAGAAACGTGCATACGTTAAAATATTTCCAAAGTTTTTAAAACTACTAACAAAAAGAGAATTATAGCGATGGCCGCAATCCAGCATAAGCATCTTGAAATATTGTGATAGCAGTATCAAAAACGAGGCATAATGCTGACCTTTATTACAAAATAAGGGCTAGTTGGGTCTCTCGCGATAGCCTAATATACCCCTGAGCAATACAGTTCTACGATATTTCTTCCCTTGACAGCGTTAGTATGCCCACGAAGCATATTTCTCTCCTGTATATGCACTCGTAAAAGCCCGCTCGTTTCCGGCGTTCGACGCGATTTGAAGAAGATGAAGGCGAAAATGCCGGCACATACACACGCGGACATAAAGTTGCTCCCGCTTTATCTCAGCATAATTTTACATAACGAAATCGACGCTCGGTTAAATAAGATGGACGTTGGTCGTTACGTAGTCACCGCTGCCGCTTGAAAATGGGCGGCGTATCAGCAAGGTTAACGCAGCAAATTAGGAGCATTACCGGTTATCTACATTGTCTCAAGATGGATACACGCCAACCACCAGCCGGAGGGGATCAGCCTCTCACTGATTTATCTTGCAAGACCGCGCCCCGCAATGTGTTTCTCGTTGAAATTGCGCATGCAAAACGATTTAAAACCATTTTACTATTGGGATATTTAAATAAAAAGATTATCACACACACACACACACACACACACAAATAAAAAGCAAAAAATTTACGTTTCTCTAAAATTTCTTTGGCAGTGCTCTTAAGTTATGAGAAGTGCAACGTGAGAAATGCGTCGAAATTTGCTAGTCATCAATCTTGAGGCGAGCACAATATGTTAGTGCGATACATTTCAGTATGTCCGGCGTAATATTACCCCGTCGTCGCTATACGAATCGATTCCACGTAATTTCCATAATCCGTCATCGTCAAAACACCTTCACCTTCGCCATAATGCTCGCGTTAATTCCGAATATCAATCGCACGATGCCACGTTGCGAGCACGTTGCTACGTGGACTCGTGTAAGCAGACTTGTATCAGCAAGATTGCCGGTACAAATGTGGAAACATTACCGGTTATCTGCGCTTCTTCGCGCGCGGCGAGAACATTACCGCGTTCACACTTTCAGGAATCCACCGCTTTGATTAATCTCTCTCTGCCATATATTTCATCGCGTGATATTACGACACCGTCGTTGCAAGTACCTCGTATTTCGTCACTACGTCGTTTACTTCACGCTCCTTAGTAATCTATATTGTTATTCGGATATTTTTATTTGCGTTAAAAAAGTTTCAAATTATGAAATATTCCTAATGTTCAGTAATTTTCTAATGTATATAAGTTATAATGCATATAAATCACATTGGTTGGGAATTTATTACAGAAAAATTGTAAAACTTATGTGCATTTTGAGAAATATTGTACGTTAATAGATATAGAATTGTTACGACTGAATAAATACCACGTTTCTACGATAACAGATATAAAATATTATCAAAAATTCGCAGTTGGCTGCAGGCGGATCGAAGCTTCCATCTATTCATCGTCTTGATGTACGCAAGAGAAAACGCGACGAAAACCTTTCCTCTTACCAGTGTGCACAAAAACCAAACGCAATAAAATGTCTGGCGTTTATGCAAAACGCGTAACCTGATTGGGCGCGTAATACAACTGAATTCGCAAAGTATCTCACGAGTCTCGTTTCTTTCCAGGTCACGTTTTTATTACTACCCTAAAGGATTATTCTTGGGGGAAAGATATTCGTAACGCGCATCCAACCAACTGGCACCAAGTACCAAGTGATACCTCAAGGCGAGGCCTCATTCCTGTGTGTCGCGTGTGCGGACCGCGCTGCTGCAATGAGCGAAATTACGCATAATTTGACATTTGATACCGTCGGCTGCTCGTCCCCGCCAAGAAGCGAACTCGAATCGCAACGTCTTGTGTCTGCTCGCACTCGTACAATCTTATCGGACGTTATAAATCATCTCTGCACGTAGGTATCTTGCGCGGAGCGCGCGCGATTCTTAATTCTCTTCCACAAATTAAAAATTTCAAATCTCTGTCTGAGTATCTCTTTTCTCAAAACATCTTAATTTCCCGTTTTAAATTTCTCAATAACCAAGTCAAATGTATGGACAAAATCCAATTAAAATTAAATGAAGCGCAATACTTTATTATCTACTCAGCAAAATTTAATTTTCCGTCCCAGATAACTCAAAAGCTATCGATGCCTCGTTGAAACGAAGGCCTAATTGGTCTTTTTTTATCTGCACTCGACAGAACGGTAAGATGGAACCTTGAACGTGTATCTATATGTACCTGGATAGAAAATTATCATTGGGAATGCGAAATACTCTTCTTATCACTACGTATCCTTTATGAATGCATACCCACACGAATGCGTACCGCTACCTTTTTATCTCAAAGCGTCAACCTAATTATCGTGATTACACTGATTACCGTGCAACGTTACGCAACAAGACTACTTCGCGAACGCTTTATTTGAGGACACGTAACGTCACATCTTCATCGTGGACCGAGCGCATGTGTGCGCGCACGATGTCTCCGACGTTATGTCAGTACGGAGACCGCTTCGAGGATTTCGCGTGCATTATGCCATTATCCCGACCGTAGCGTATCGTTACAATGTTCATCGGATGCGGATTACGTGAACGCGACGTTAGCACGGCCAGCCAGCCGGCCAGCTCGCATCCGGTGCACCCGAAAGGGAACATCCTTTCTCTCTCTCTTTCGCTCCGACACGACGAGCTTCCGATATACACGTCGGCGTTTCCTTTCCGTAAAATCGTCGTGATCCGACGACGATTCATTCCGACGGCGATTCGCGAATTCCCACCGAGACGAGCCGGATGTAGGTTATTAACCCGTGAGTGTGCGTGCGATTATTTTCGAACGGAAGTACGCGAGATAACTGTGTTACTCCCGCATTGTTTCCTAATCGGTGTATACAGTGATCAATATGTCAAAACAGAGACAATAAATCGCCGATTCCGTGTTAGATTGAACAACAAATGAACAAACATTTTTTATCTTTTATAAATTTTTTATACTTGTACATATATAATATTGAGACTTGTGCAAAGTTTGAATATCACACTCATAATGATTTCCGAGATTATATCGTATTTCTTAGTTTATGCAACTTCTCCGAGATCGTGTTTTTAAAGCGTTTCATCTTCTGTACAGTTTAAGATAACGAATTCAACAATTCGGCATTTTTCAGTGCATTTATCATATTTCACGGTTAAAAATTTTTTAAATAGTACCTACACACATCTTTACGATAAAATTTTATCAAATATTTTTCTTAAGTTAAGATTGCATTTCCTATCTGAAGAATTTATAAGTTGAACAAAATAATATTTATCTTATAAATTCATTATCATGAAAATAAAACTAGATAGAAAATATAATGACACCTTTGAGAATATTTCGAAAAAAACAGAATTTAATATCGTGTGCGATTCTTCAAGTTAATATAAACGATAAGCAACGTTAAAATGATAAGATATAAATTGCGTAACTTTTTTTTCATAATATTCAAGATAATGTAAAAAAATGACAACGATTGTTTTACATATATTTTTCTACTTGAAAAAAATTTAATTTTAGCAAAAATTTGCATTTAATAAAATGAAGAGAATTCAAATAATTGAAAAATACAGAAAAATGTAATTTGTATTTTATACATTTCAGCAAAAAGATATTTGAATTACATAGATACATTATGAATACATTATGAAAAGATACATTATGAAAAATGTTACTTTTATGGATTCCACGCATAAAACGATTCTAATGAAATACAATTACTTGAATTATTTGCAATAAAATTGCACTTTTACCTCTTGGATTTTTCTAAGACGTTCATATCTATGTAATCGATAAAACTCGTAAGAAGAGATAGAGGAAGAGAATATGTCCCAATGAGAAGTAAAACTTGAAAACCTACGAAAAAAGGCAAACAATCTATTTCAAAATTTCTTTACGTTATCCAAATTTCAATAAATAGAAAGAAGCGTGGCTTAAACGTTATTATTATATATTGAGACGTCAATGTGTCATGTGTGATATTGAATTTCATTTTTTTCCAATGCATTCTCAAAGACGTCATTCTTCTTATCTGGTCTTATTTTAAAAGTAACGAATCAAGAATACTTTTCTTTTAATTTTTCCTGGAGGAGAGTGTGCAATTTCAAGAAGAAACATTCAAATAAAAGTCTGTCGTAAAGATTGTACGTTATTTAAAAATCTGTTCTTTTCAGTCACTCGAAGCAAAAGCCACGTCGACAACATTTAAAACTAATTTCCCGAATTACATAATTCTGTGTCAAACTTTTTTATATTTTACGATGCTTCAAATCTTGTTTCTTGAAACATTATTTCCGCTTAATTAACGATTTCAACGATTGTATTTACGTGTCGGAACATACATTGCGAAAAGAATGAGTGTTAAACTGATAAATTATCAGTACATACGTGACAATTCGAACGATAGAAAGAGAAGGATATATATACGTGACGCGTCGCAAATTAATGCGTTGAAACATGCCATTGATAAAGCGATTAATTTACCGATCGGCTACACCTGTCAGTCGGGCATGATGTAAATAGACTACCGGTAATTGTTTGCCAAGCACAAGCCAGATATCTGAACTCTGTCATATCTAAAGAAGTTTGAATGCTACGCCGCGCGAAGAATTAATTCAAATTAGTATTAAAATTACTTAGAGACCAAAATATGGCATGCAGTGTTATTTATATTATAAAAAATGTATTTAATTAAAGAAAATCGTAAAAAAATTTCAATAAAAAAACTGCAAATTGTATTATAAATCCATTTCATTTCAAAATATAAGAAAAGATTATTATAGATACCATGTGTATATAATTTGATATTTTTAGATTATTAAGATCAATAAGAAATTAATTTAAAATAAGTTCCAAATTATGTTTTCTAAATTAGCTTCTTTTTTAGAAAAATTTTGACTATGATATGTACTTTCTATATATCACTCCTATCTATTTTTAACAGTTAATAAAATATTCGGGCATGTATATGAAATAATCAAAAAACACATATAGATACACTTTACAGTAAGAATTAAAGTGAGTGAGTAATTAATGCGTCGGTTGCTGTAACATCCTGACAGCAACCTTGGCGTCAAGAAAACGCGGTTATCTATATATAACGTTGTATCTTATCATCGAATACGCCGTGAAAACACGAAATCGAGATCACGTTGGAAGAAAAATTCCCCGGCTCCCCGTCGCTCGAACGAAAATCGCGGAATGTGGAAAACGCGATGCGATTATCGTGCACGGTCGAAACAATCTGTTAACTCCGTGCTCGTTGCATGATAATGACGCCATGTTCTAAGCGCGTCGTATCGTCGTCGTCGTGAAAACGAAAGCTACAAACCGATAAGGTAAAATGTATAGTTCTTAACGCGACACTTAGACTTAGTGCATATGCCGTGTTTAGCGTTACAAATGCGATCGGCCGTTTTTTGTGCGTGAACATAGGTTACATTATTCCATAATAGTGGTTCTCGCAATTTTGCCAGCCTTGGCACAAAATTAAGGAGTCAGGAAGAAAAAAGATCGTCTAAAGCAAACGTTTTTCCATGCAGGTGCCAATTTAGCCGTATCCGTTTTTGTTCGTCGATCGTGTTAAATGTGACCTAAAAATGACGCTTATCGTCGCGACGAAGGTTGCGGCGCGGCGTCAAAAAAGAATCTCTAATTCATTTTTCACTCACCTTACACCTCCGCGTGATAATGTTAAACACCGGCATGATGCAACGCCGATCCGTTGGTAACTGACACGTGCTCGCGAAGCTGTCGCTTCCAGTCGATTTCTTTCCGAGTACTATCAATATATCCCGAGGGATACCGCTGGCGCACGGTGCTCGCCGGCCGATCTCCGATTCGATTAATCGAGCGAGCACACCGAAGCAATGTCGATCGCATCGAAATAGCCCATCGCTGTTTATCGAATTAAGTACTAAATTAAACTCCGATCGATCCAGCGAACCGCCTCGCACGAGAAAGAGATTCCCGAAGCGAGCTTCGGATATTCTACAAAGGGGTTTCTGCACTCCGCACAATTACCTAACGCAGGAAAAAATGCACAATAATCCTAGGGTTTAGAGCCGTCAGAAACATTCGATACTGGACGATCGTTAAGCGATTCTTCTACTGCGCGTCGTAATTCCGTTTCAAAGATATCGTCGATCACTATCAATAATCAGATAACAATATCTTCAAAAATCTCGAAGTACTTCCAGTCTTTCTAAACCGTCAATTAATTTCTTCTCCATGATCGACGGACACAATACATGTTGTTATTTATTCCTAAATATTGCTTTCGGCGATCGATCACTAATTGTCTTTTGATTGTCACGCTCTCACTGTCAGCAACCAAATGTCGACAAGCCCAGAAATGTTGACGTGTTGATTTTGAAGTATTCGATTGGTGAAACTCAAATGGTTTTCCAATCGACGAGCTTGTAGCGTGTCGTTGTCATTTCAATCCGAGAACGGTGCTCCCAGTGACGATTGTCAGTAAGTCACTACGACACGCTCTCCGGATGCTTGTCCAACCAGCGCCGACAATTAGATAACAAAACCGTATCGTTCCCGCCGTCTCGCGTCTCGTCTACGGAAAGGCCACTGCACGCGTTTTCTTAATCTACGGTTCTTCTCCGGACGACGTCCTCCGCGTCGAACACCGCGGATCGTCTCCTTTACTCGTTCCCGGCGTCGCCAACCACTCGCAGGAGAGACAATCGCAATTGGGTCGATCGATGACACTTTCGTCATCAGGATGGGCGACGCGACCGCGCCGACGACGACGGCAAGAAGCGCATTTTCCTCAATCGATCGCTTGTTCACTTGTGCGTGCACCGAGTGTCGATTCCCACCGCGTTTCACCTGCGAGATTGTTTTGTCTCAAGGTCGGGGCTACTAGATAACGCACCTCTCGATCCGTGACGATTCCTTCAAGAGCAATATATCCTGTGATGTACAAGAACTCAAATCTGACGTGCGATCGTAGCCTCTTCTACTCTCGTATCATATTCTGACGTTTATGACGTTTATTGTAACGGCGATAAAAGATAAAAGATACCATGCAATCAAAAAATAAGATAAAATTGATGAATAATCATTGAACGTTGGAGTTACACTGTTGACTGTTTTGTCGAAATCTTCGAGGATAATCTTAAGACTTTTCTAAGACGTTTCACGTAAATTTCGACAATCTTTGACGATTTGAATTAAAGTTGAATTACTTTGCAGAATTGCGTTATTAATAGACTTATGTAAAGTAAAGAAAACAGATGCCTCACGGTGTGTGCTTGGTTGTCTTGAGGACAGTTTGATTATAAATTTATTAATCTTTCTTCACCATTTTTTAATTGCAGCGCCGATAGATTTTTCCACGGGTCGTTTCGAGGAAAGCTTTTGAGAAAAGTTTGCCGCGAAACGGTATATTCAAAATTGCTCGACGCTCGGTGCCGGTTATACTCCGATGAGCTCGCAAGGACAAGGATCGAGGTCACGCTGAGGAAAATTCTCGGTCTCTCGAGGAAATCCTTGCGTTCTAGAAAACGACAAGATTCTGAATCTATCGATTGAATTTATATATTCTTGCAGTTGTCCAAGGCTGTCACTACGTGCCTTGTGCAATTCCGATCGCATCGAAGCGAATAAATCCACCGCGAAATTCTTTCGCGAGGACAGCCGGCACGCTTTCACTCGTACTTTTTAAACGGCATCACTCGCTCGAGAATAAAATCTCGTGTCACCTCTCTGGCCACCCTGGAGATCGATATAATTTTGTCCCGACAATTACGATCTTACTTAACACCTCGGTAGTGGTCCATCGATTAAATCCACGATAGAAAGATCGACAGTTTATTACCTCTTCGTTTCCGCGCACAATCGTAAAAGTCCGAAACGACGTGCAGGGACGTCCTTGACGCAAGTTTATGGCACACGCGTTGAAAGTGTCGCTCGTAACTGCGTTCCTCGTTCGAAAAGCGCGCTCTTCTCGTATGCGAGGCGGCAATTCGGGAATCGAATTAAATGCCACGATTATATAGATCGCTGCGGATTACACTTCGTACACGAACGACGTCTCGGACGATCATCCCGACTGGGCCGTAAAATTTCCTCACTGGCGAACGTGAGGCGCACGACCGGCGGCGTGTTGCCCTACGCGCCTCGCGGGCGCTATCGATCGATCGATTACGCGGCCCGCGCGGGGTTTCCTCGTGGCAGTGGGGCGCAAAACGTGCGGCGAGCGTGCGCTACCGCGGTTCGAAGGCCGCAGCGTCGCTCGTGAGTCACTACGAGCGTAGACCGAAGCTAAGTGGCGGACTGGTCAACAATCGCGCGAAACACACCTCGGGACAATAGGCCGCGCGCCCACCAGGAGCAACAAACAACACACCTCGCGACGCGGCGACGGACTCGTGTTCTGAAAGAAGCTCCGCGCGCGCGTCAGCCCAAACGGCGCGGATCCGCTCGGTCGCGCTCGTCATCGCTCGGACGCGCTCGGTCTGCGCGCCACGCGCTCACCGCTCACTCGGTCGCCAACGGCCGTTGCAACAGGTTGTTGTTAGTTGCAAACTGTCAACCGAATCGCTCGTTTCGAGTTTACTACAAAAATTTGATTCGCGCCGCGCCGAAATAAATTCCGCCCGTACAATCGGCGTTCCCATTTTTTTTTAAATTTGTTTTCCTAAATATGAGTTGCGCATATGAGATAGACTCTGTATAAAAGCTGCGAATAGAAAATGCAAGTGCTTTTACACAGTTTGCATTTTTATATTTTTAAAAGATAAGATTTCTCGGATAAAATTTTACGGATAATAAATTTTTCGGAAAAAATAAGATTTTTGGATAAAATCGTGTTCGATTTTATCTCTATTTTTTTTTATTCTGATATTTGCGGTTAGCACTAATTATGCACCAACAATTACATTCAATTGCTTTTTATTTTGCCATTGTGAATTTTGGAGTAATCAGACTTTTTTCTAAAAAGATTGATCTAATTGGAGTTGCTATTAAGCTATTAAACTTTAGTCTGTAATTCGTGTCCAATTTCAAAATAGAATTTTATTTATAATTTTATATGCCATGCATGTTTATATATAATATGTGTATTTTAATATGTGTAATATACGTGTAATTCTGATTCTTCAAATATTTTTTTCATATTACATGACACATAAAATTATAATTAGAATTCTATCCGACACACATAATTACGACATAAATTACTAATCATTTCAAGGTGAGCTTTAGATTATTGTTTCGATCGAGTTGATCTCGCCGAATAAAGAAGCGACATATGGTATTTTGTATCTTGTTATATAACTACCGGAAAAAAATAGGCAGACGATACATTAAGTACACGACGATAGAAATCTAACAAGCCTCAAGTGTCCAAAGTGTCATAGCAGTCACATCAAAATATGGGCCTGTGAGATACAACATACTATCTTATGTTTGCAAGGTTTGCGAGAATCATTCGGAGAGACGTATTTACGATTGGATCCTAGATATTTCCTACTTGTCATTGAAAACAAATAATAGTGATAACGAGTATGATATAACCTATTGTATGTACGAGTAATGGAATAAAAATAAACTTTTCTTCTCAACGTGATATCCACGCCATGCAGTAAATTATAAGTTACCCTCAATCAGCAATAATTTGAAAAAAAAAATACGATAATTGCGTTAACAGGTATTGATAACAATTTTTATGATCTTATGTAACGTGCGATTACGATGCTCACTTCGTATGTTTATGCAATTATGTTCAAGGTACCACGTAAATCATTCAGTCGTTGAATTTTAGGCGACAAATTTCGTAAAGATAGATTTGATATGTTTCGCCCTTTTGCTTTCTCTTTCTCTCTTTTAAAATATATAAACGTTATTTGTCGTTCATGAAGAAATACCGCATAGATCGCACGTCCTAAAAATTTCCACTCGTCTTTTTTTCTTTAATACACAGCCATAGCGATATAATTATTAGCGATATGATTATAACTTATCATTACTTTCTAAAATAAAGTGTGTTAATAAGATAATAAAGTGGAGTAATATAGCGATGAGGCTTACGTCAAATACTTACGCCGCCGCCGCCGTATAATCGGGAAATTGACGTTTGATAAGAGTGTAGGAGTAAAATGCAAATACTGATTATCGTTGAGAGGGAGATTACGCCGCCCGATAGTACCGGTCGTATGTTTTGTGTCATGTAATTCCTCTTTAAAGAACGACAAAAGTTTGACGGCAGCTATCTAGACTGTGTAAATTTACTGTCTCGAAAGCGAAGAAAAATTCCCGCTTACACATCGCACTAATATGTAATGAATATTATTGTGCGTTATTTTACACTGTATACAAAAATAATTTAATTAATAAAGTGTACAATAAACATTCTAAATATATATTATATATTCATGATTTCTCATGTTTCTAAAATAATATACAGTATATTTGTAGAATCTTTAATTGTATTTGTATCTTTTAGATTATATCTTTGATTTGAATATACTTTTCTACTTTGCATTCCTTGCAATTTACAAGTTGAAATGGAATAATAAAAGCTTCGAAGAGAGAATCTTTCTTATCGATGATGCATATCTTTCTCATCTTTGAGTTTCTGTTTCACTAGGTCGATAATAGATCAGCGAGACGTCGTGGCAAGTACAAAGTTCGGATATAGATCTAGGTTCCTTCTTTCACTCGGCATTACGTATTCTATGCTCGCGTTACAAATACGAGACACTCCTCGGTTTAATGACAGAAGCAGGTCTTATATTTAGTAGGTGCGATCTATCGGCGTTGCTGAACTAGAACTGTCGGAGCAACGCAATCGGCTGAAATACTGCAGAAAGCAAGAACAGTAGTAATAGGGAATATTTAGGTGGAACGTGTGTGCGACTGTACACGTGTGCATCAGACATAGAAGCGAGCGGGGAATATCTATTACGTAACGGAGCCTAAACGTTCGCGTCGACGCTAATTTACGATTCTTCGTCGAACCGTCGTTGCGATGTGCGTTATGGAAACTAGAATATATTTCGATCGCAACGAAAGACTTATGCCGATCGATCCTAGACCCGGCAGCGTATTTATATTTTATCTATAAATTGATAATAACCTCGTGACAACCGACCAAATCGACCTTCTTATCCAATATGAAACTACCGTTTCACTAGAAACAAACCTACGTTGTATTGTATAACTCAATTTATCTGAAATTAAATATTTGTCTTCTTTGAAACCTATCTCTCTATTTATCATTACACGAATTTTGAAACCTTTTTTTCTTAAGTCACGGTATATATGCTTTCCCAACGAATATGGTAGTACGGTAATATTTAAGTTACTTCCTTGAGCCGAGTCTTACTTTTTTAAAAACTTTGACTGTTTAAAGAATAAAAGAATTGATGTGCTGATATGCAAACGCAAAAGGAATTGAATGATATAATCATATTCGCTCTTAATATTCTGAAAATTACAATTCTGTCGTTGAGTCTTGTTGAATATACATATATCGCGCGAAATTGTTAAATGCAAACGTACAAATGAGATTTCTGCATTGCATTGCAACAGGTGCAAATACCAGGGTCATATTAAGACCTCAAGCTATTCAAACCGCGATGTATTAAAAGCTTAAGACCTGCATACACCGCGAATGTCAGGCCAATGAAAATTAAGCCGATAGCGCACCGACGCCAAGTCCTCGTAATCCCAAGATACAAGCACATTCAGAATAAGACTCGGTGAGAAGGAAGAAAGTATTCGCTTCGAGAACTTGCTGTCTAATAATGATACAAGGTACACAAGGATCATTCATCGTTCTAAGAAATTGGCGCACACGTTTGTAGAACTATTTATTTACGAAATCAATCTTGATAGTAATTATAATAGACAACCGCGTGTCATTCAGAGCATTAACCATGTAACGAAGATTAATTATGCTCTAGCAGTCACGGTATCACGCGATGCACGCATGAAAATTGTGCACGACAAAATGTCTAGAGTGGAATCCGGTCCCCGTTGGAATCAGATCGTGCGAAAGAGGTCGTTAAAATTTTAAGTGCGCGGAGACACGCAGCCGAAAGATGTTAAATACGTCATCATTTTTACGATTGTTTTTACGATTGTTCAACGAAGACTGCGATTTCCTCATGTTCGCAGATGCGAGCCGAATATCAAAGCAGAAGAAATCGCTGCTATCTGTCTCTGGCGCAATCGACCGACCGAAAGTAAAAGCGACCGCACTTGCTCCTCACAATTTATACCGCGCTCCCGCCGTAATTTACGATTCCTTTTCATTTCTTCTCTGACGAGAAGAAAGAAGGTTACGGAGTTTATGATATGTTTATCGAGATAAAAATATGACAAATATAACAGACTCCAAAAGCAATATTAGATAAAAAAGAACGGTATCTTGGATATCATTGGATTAGAATGATATCTCTGATTAAAATAAAGTTCGGTGACACTCCGTACATCGAAAATAACCGTGTATTTGCCGCAGCCGACAATATTTTGTTCCACGTTGTGATGCTCCAGAGATATTAGATATCTCGCAGTATTGACGGTACCGAGCATCCATAATTGGGGATACGTTACGGATTCGAGTTCAACATTGTGGGTACTCGTACTCAGTGACACACTACACACACTCAAAAACATTTCTAACTTTGCATCTCGCAATTCCTATCTGTTGGATCATTCGATATTTGTATTTTCGTAACAACTTTGACGTTGACTATATCGAACTCAGGCTAGGGATCGAATGCCATTTTTACTGACAAGAAGAAGAAGAAGAAGATCAGGGATACACGCCGATAAATGCATCGTGCAAATTACCGCAGGTGAGTATCTGACTAAAAGCACTTTGTCCTCCGGCTGCGAATGTCGCGGATATCTATTTTGTTCCACGAAATGTACGTCTGATCCATTATTCAAAATGAAGAGAGCTACTGCCAGACCAGCTGGCGAATGGCATTGCAGCCGTTTCGACAAGTTCAAATATTAATCCACTATTATTTTTTCTAAACTTCGGCTACTTAATAGCATTGCATCTACGTACGCATCGAGACTCGCCGATGAAAAACCTAGCAAGGATACCACTGAAATATTATTTAAAATTATTGAAATCCATTATTGATTCCTAATTTGAAGTTACATATTACTGTCATATTTCTTTCTAATTATATCAATGATTATATAAAATCATATTATATCTATCACACTATCTATAATTAAAATTATTTTTTTAAGATATCCTCTTATATAAATATAACCATATAAGGAGAAATTGTTATTTATTCAAGCGTAGCGAGTTTAACGCGAATAAATACGCGTACGTAAATAGCTGGAACTTGTTCGCGTTGTACTCCGAGAGCCGGTTTTTTCCTCGTATCCCACAAATAGCCCGAACTCGTTTGATTTCTGAGAAGTTCGCGCACGCGAGACGGTTTAATCAACGTCAGAGAGAAAAATCGTGAATTGGAAAACTCGCGAATTAACGAGTTGAACGTTCAAACGTTAGTCGAGAACATTGGTCGTGACACCCGGTATACGCGAGTTCCTTCACGGCGCGGAGCATGGCGGATCAAAGAATCAATTTAAAGGCGGTCGCTCGGTGCCGTGTATGTGTACATACATCATCACCAAAAACAATTTCGCCTTATTAAGAGCCCGAGGATTGTAAAGCTGACGACTTAACAAGCCATGGTTCGTTCCTATGTACCGGGTACTACGCGCGCAACGACAATATATTATATTGCTTTCAGCATACGACGTAAAAGAGTTAAAAAGAAAAAACTTGCAGCAATATGCAGTCTTATATGCATCTTACGCACGTTGATGATTTTTATAACATCGACGAAAGCCGCGCGCGCAGATTAACTCGCGACAAAAATTTTCGCGTCGACGGTAAATTAAGAAGAACGCGACGCAAAGGTCTCTCTCGCGGCTTGTGTTTGGCGTTAAAGTTTGCTGACTCCAAGTTTTGCGCAGAATATTACATTGTACATACGCTGCGGTGGTGCTGGTAAAGACTTGAAGCTAGATTTACCGGGAAATTTCTCCACATTCACGACGGAATGCGTTTGACGTTATAAGAAAGAAAGAAAGAGAAGTAATTTTCGGGCATTAATATTAATATTCTATTATTATTATTACTAACTTGGCCATATTTTGCCAAAGTTAAAAATTAAAAATAATAATTTCCTGATCTGATAATTTCAAATTTTTAATATACTTACTTCATTGTCAAAAAGTAAGCATTTCTTAATCAAAATGCGCAATGTTAAAAATATGAAATATAGCAACAGTGAAAAAAAAATGTCAGACATAATTTTTATAATGAATAAATTATATTATGGTATATCGCACGTATACCAAAAAAAAAATACATTTTAACTGTAAACGTTTTTCTTAAAAATGGTTAAGAAATTAGTATATAGATATTCGCTTGATATTTGACGCTAAAAATAGCTTGTGCTCGGTCCTAAAAAAATAATACGTTGTGCACACCGCGTGTTGTCACCGAAAGTACGTAATCGGAAAGCTACGGAGCGCTAAATTCGTGGTGAGAATACGAGCCGATGAAGTCTTCCAGAGAGACCTGAGAGACCTACTTTCGAAGTTTCCTCTCGTTGGTCGTTTGTGGATCTGCTTTGCGACGCAAATCAGATCGATTTGCAGACCTAGCCGGCAATTAGCACCGCGTGCGTGCCGTGAATCCCACTTTGGTGTTGCAGCGTCATGAAACGTGCTACCGGCTTCGTGCTAAGTGCACGCGCGGGTCCTTCGCGTTTGCGGATTCTTTTAAGAACGCGTAAGAAGAAGAGAAAAGGAAGACCGATGCGCCTCGTTCAACGACGAAGAGCAATCGCGGAGAATCGGTCGGGGACATAATGAATAAGTGGAAGTCTCACCGAGAAATTATTCACATCGCACGTTTCGCGAGATTACGCAAGAATCGACAATGTCGGAGAATATCCGTGATTAATTATTAAACGAATGAGAGAGTAAAGTTGCCGCTCGGCGACGCGGGATAACCGATGGATTACATAAGACCAGTTAGCGTTAATCGAAAACGTCGTACGTAGATTGGATAGAATGAACAGGAATAACTTAGAAAAATAACTTTCCTCGCGATGTCGCGAGGCGTCTCGACGTGCACAGCTGTGCCATTGATCAAATCTTGTACATTCCGAAATCGAAAAAAAGCTATTTATATTACAATATTAATCCAATGTAAAATCTATTTTTTTCATATACTATCCTATTTTCATCTCTCACCTTTTCTTTCCAGAACCTTAAATAATTCAAACTAATTTTCTAACTTTTATGCAAATATTTTTATAATTCTTATCGCGCATCCCTTTCCGGGTGAGAAAGGAACTGGATATTTTCGGCAAAATATTGTATCTCACAATCAGATATCTGGTTTCTCGCATATTGCGATTTGAGAAACACTGCGTTATATTATCCGCGCGATCAACTCGCATACTACACACCACACGTACCTCGGAGTTGCTGGTGGCGACGCTGGACAGACCCGGGGACATGGTGCCGGTGGTGGTAGGGTCTGGGCTCGCCGAGACCACCGTGGGGTTACCCGGGTGATGCGGCAGTAGCGCGGGGGCGTGCGGATACGAGGCGAGATGAGGATGCTGCGGCTTCGGGTGATGCAGCTGCGGGCCGGGCGGTGCACTTTGCACCACCATTGGGACGGGTGGCGGCCCGGCGTCAACCGGCGTCCTGCCGCCTCCCTCGCTACCGGCGCTACCGCTGACGACCGCATTGCCGGCACCGACGCCCTCACCGCCGCGAAATGACTCGTGCAGGTATTGGCGCACCTGGTTCTTCTGCTTTTGCACGACGTGATAGCGAGTCGGATTTTCCAACAGCGTGCGCACCTAAAAAAAATCAGCATATCGCGATGCGTTAACTAAAAAAAATTAACTAATAATTAAAGATTCATAAAAACGCATTTATCATGTTGCTAATGAGAAAAAAAATTAAATTTAAAAATTATTCTCAATTACTCTACAAGATTCTGCTATTCTAATTCTACAATTTTAAAGATCGCTATATCTCATGTAAAAATTGTGCGACGAGAACATTTATCACAGCTGCGTTCGATCTTTTGCAAACGCAGCAACCATATTGCGTAGAGCTATTTGCAAGGTAAACCATCTCTCACCGACTAACCATTACTTTGGGAGGTCTAACAGTATAGACACGGTGTACCGAATAGATCTATTAACAACGCTACAGAATTCGGCTCGCCTTGCTACGATACGGCAAACTACCGGAACCTCGGAACTATAAGGTATCGTTATCTTAGCCGCGCCCACCCTCCTGTATATCTATATGCACGGAGCTTTAAGCGACGGAAACGCAAACAACGGTAACCGAATGCTTGACCCTATGCTACTTGGATAACAAGACTCTATCTGGGAAAACCCAAGCGCGTTGGACTTGGGATACTTCGGTACTTACGCCAAGTTCTAGTTTCAACGAACGCCCCAGTTTTGATACAAAACATCAAATACAAGGAAAATCAAGGGAAGAAGATAAGAAAGTCGGCAAAAGATCGAAGTATATTCAATTGTATGTACTTTATCAAAGTACATATTATTTAATTTATATATATATATATATATATATATATATATATAAAATAAATTAATAATTAATATGGAATATGTATACAACAATATGCATATAGAATACACAACGCAACGCTATATATCGCATAATAATTGCTCGTGCGAAGGGAACGAGTAATCACGCGATTCATAATGGACCATAATGTAATAAAGTTAGGGATTTAATTTAATATAATAACGTGATATTGCACAACGCAAAATAATTTTATCATGTTGCACGATTCGAGTTTTGCGCGAGCAATTTAGCATCGATCGCACAGATCGGACGATGTACGAAGGCGACACATACTTGTAATACTTGCGGTGGAACATCCACGCCGATAGTGGGCAACGGCGTAGGCGGCACTGGTCTGGGCGGTGCGGCAGCTGGCCTCTGCTGCTGCAAGCTCTGCCGGAATTCCGCCTGTCGCCTCTCTTGCTCCTGCAGCTGCTCTCGCATCAGCTGCAGCTTCAATTGCGTGCGCGACGTCGGCGTCACTGTTTTGAACGTCGGCGGACTGAAAAAAGCCAATATTTCCTTCACGTAAGACTTTATCCAAGATTTCTCGCTCTGGCGTACTTTCGCCATTTATTATATCCGCGCTAACTCTCGCACATAAAAGCAATCTGTATCTTCGAGGAGATAACGATCATCACTTTAATCTGTTAAGTTCAAAGTTTCTTTTCAAACCATCAGAAATTAAATTAATGTAATTCAATTAATTCTCGTTTAATAATAGAATTAAACTATGTAAACAATTAACTTTAACAAATGTATCTCTACAAAAATATCGCGGTAGAAGATTGCTAAGTTACGAGTAATATATAATTAACGTAGGATGTATTAGAATATTATAAAAAGCATTTTTAATACTAGAGATATAAAAGCATTTTCTTACTATTTGACAAAGGGCTATTATAATTTATGTAAATTTGAGCAACATTTAACGCAAACGTACTTGTCAGTAAAACAAGCCCGTTATTGTTTTAAGTTCTTTCTATCGAAGCAAGCTGGCAAATTATATCGAGTCGGTCGGAATGAGACTCAATCATTTACAACGCTGCGCGTTTGTGTCGATAAACGCGAGAATAATATTCAACGTTGTCAGCTGAGCATCGAGTCCCAAGTCCGAGGCAAGACCAATTAATCTTATAGCGCAAACACTATTGAATCGAACTATCTCCGCGGCGACGAGAAGAAACCCCGTAAAGCCAATCGACACAATTCGCTACGGTCAACTAGATAAGTCATTAATGAACAGACGCGACAGACAATAAGCATTGCTCGTAATTCACGATACGTCATATTATTTTAAACATTAATCTGTAAAATTATTAGAAAAAATATTGCTAAAAATCCGACGAATTTTACATTGTGTAACACATTTTAGTTATATAACAAGTTTCAAATATGTTTCAAATACGTATACACTCTAAATAAGGCAAGCAAAATAAAATAAAATATTATTAATGCAAGTTCTCCATCAACATAACAAATTACAATATTAATGTAACAATTACATAAAATAAATGAATATTTTAAAGGAGTTAGGAACAAAAAATTATAGATCTAATGTGTATCCAATATGAATATTTTGCTGCCTATCACGTTGGCTAAAAGATACTTCTTGAAGTTGATTCGTTCAGACAACTAGACAGGGACATTTTTTATTAATTTCCCGACTGCCCTATCAAATGGCGTTAGAGAATTAATGGTGCCATAATTCGGACGTAAAGTCGAGTGATGGTATTACCTAGTCTTGGCAGCGTTGCTATACTATTCGACGATATTCGCGTATAAAAACGCGCGGAATCTCTCGAATTCGCGAATAGCAAAACAGCCATATACATATATAGTATAAAACGCATAATTTATTGCGAATTGGAAGCCAATAAAATAAAAGCAGAGTTTTCTTTGAACTCGAGCAAATGCCTCGGAAGTCGCGAGCAGAATTTCGCGAGCACATAAAACGAATAGTCGCATATTTCGCTTACATTTTGATTGATATCGGCGCGAATCAAATTTCTCATCACGTACTATTAGCATTAAGAGCAAATATGTCAAAGAGACGCATGCCAGGCGTTCGTTTTACTGCCGCGGCTAAAGGACATTTCCAATTCGGGAACAAAGCCAAGATCTGGCCATAAGAAAGCCAAAATAGAGAGAGATTGTGCAATCCGGATCGAACATTAGTTTCTGTCATTTAAAGTGATCTTTCTTTCTCAATGTATCGCATTTATCAATATCATAAGTATAGCATAGGTATATGTGTCCAAGATGAGATAATTGATAAAAAAATAAAAATAAAATAAAATTGATCAATAAAACCAACTAATTTTCCGATTGTTAATTTACTCGCGGGATATCATATAGCCTAATATATGTAATTATAATTATTCAATTAATTAGAAAAAATGCCATTTTCTACTAATTAAAGAACTCAATGGCGCCTCAATGGTTAAAAGCAGAAATTTATTATGTAAAAAGATTTCACGTTAAATTTTAGGAGAGCAGTCACACAGATTTCTTACATTGCCATTGGATAAGAATTAGAATAAATACTGCATCGATAACGGAACTTTAGAAATAAATGCTTAAGATAGCTAAATGATCAAACTTTGAATTCGAGATTCGATCTTGCAGCCAATAGAGAAACAGAAGACCCGTCTACAAAGGAGAAGAAGACACTGAATATTCGACCTAGTCTTAAACTCAAAAGCCGTCGTCTTTGTGCGATTACGAAATTAAAAATTCTTCCGTTTCCAGTCGCGCTACGAGAACTGCCGTAATAAAGCTGTTACAACTTTTATAATAGTAGTACCGGCTGACTCGTGAAAGGCGATTTAATCAGAACATCGACTTTCCCGGAGACCATTAAAATGTCTTACGAATTTTTCTATCGCCTAAGAGACGGACTTGCTTTTCTCTCGTAACATTCTTGTTTTTAAAAGCTCCGACCTTTTCATCAACATGTTTATGGAATTTTGTTAAAATTAATTAAAATTATAATTTGAGATTTTTTTCCTCGCAGTATCATTAAACTGTTATATTACGCGATACAAATATTACGGAAGAGATGTATACTTCTACTTTCATTTTCATTAAATTTATGATAAAATGTCAAAGAAATTTGATTAAACCAATGTTATTTTTATATTGCTACTAATTAAATTCCTTATTATATTTCGGTATAAATATCGAATAAGCAGTCAATATATATTTATAATTATATAGATTTAAAGAAATAAACGCAAGAAGAATCATGATGGAAAGTAAGAATCGGGTATTATCAATGTTGGCTGAGTTCGCCAGAAAACTCGCGACCGATTAAGAAACGGAACGAAAATACCCTGATGGAAGATTGGAAAAGTTTCTGATGAAAAATTTTCTGCGGGTAAAAGGTCGAAGTTGAAATGGAATTGGATACTTTCGTTCCTTTCGGATAATCGTTGTATTGATATTTGGTGGAAAAGTCGAGTGTCCGCGATCTCGATAGTGCGTGCTTTTGATTACAGCTGTTCGTATTGTTTTAACGCTGCTATATCGAATTTCGTTTGCTCGTTACGCCAATAATTAGAAAATTTGATACCTAAACGTAACCTGCTATTAAAAATCGATATAGCTAAATTGCTCTTGTTAAAACCTAATTAAATGCATCCTTAGTAGGAATTTAATTATTTTCGAATGTGTCACGGAGAACTTTCGCAATTGCAGAGAGATAAATATAAATTGTTCATTGAAATTTTATTATAATTGACAATATTCAATAGATTGATAGTAAACATTTAAATATTATATTTTCGTCAACCATCAACATTAATTGAATTTTTTGTTATTTAATTAATAAGAAATCTGATTATGTTCTACTATAATAATCATTAATTAATTACCTCGAAACTAAAATGATAATAGCAGTAATAGCAAATGTACTTGCCATAGTTGGAAGCTGTTTGATATATTTCATTGTATAATTCTCGTTATCGTACAGAAACGGTGCAATCATATCGATTCTAAATGCGTTTGCGAAAGGTCTTGCGGCAAGCTTGACTTTTTATAAACAGTCGGCGGATCGAAGGTGGCCACGGCGCACTCGTATATTTCTCTTCGCGATATTGGATATTGGACGGCCGAAAATAATTTTCGACCGTACGTTGGATACCATTAATTCTCCAAGGTCACGTACGACTCTGCTCGAGCAATACCCGTGCGAGTTTCTCTTCCCGTACTATACGGTATCGCACTTTTTGCCGCCGGGCCTTTATACATGTCCCGCTTAAAGAGGCGAAGAGGGGAACGACCGTAATACTGAATTTAGTGCTTATATAAAGAGCGACGGAGGATCGCTTATGGCAGCTTCATGCAAATGCGCGCGAACCCTCTCCGATCCTCCTTCTTACTCACTGTCTCTCTATATGCGGTGCCGGTACGTAAAGAGAGATTCCTGCAAGAGAATCCTGGAGAAAGGATTCTCTTGTCAGTAGCGAGTATAGTAAACGCGATGCCCCTTTCCCTATATATATGTAGTCACGAAAATAATTAAAAAATATTTAATCGAATTAAAGATACGTCAACATAATTATATTTTGAAGTTAAAAACTTTAATATTAAATTAGATATAAAAATGTTATTACAAAATATAAAATAATTCCTAACATAGCGAGAACATTGTAAAGATAGGTATTAGAAAATATATAACTTTTATAGAAAATAAAAATTTGTCACTACTAGTAAGCTAAAATAAATTATAAATTCCTTTATATCATAATTGTATATTTCATAATTTTTTACGCGTCGATATTTATCTAATAATTTATTTATTTGTTAAATCTCAAGCTTTGTAACACCACGTAAGAAACTCGGCATTGGGGATGATCCTCGAGCAAGAATCGCCGAGCAGATATTACAGAACGTAGAAGGTAGGGGACTAGTGGTATTAATGTCATTAGTCTTGAAGAAAATCGGTGGCTCGCCGTCGCCAAAGTTTTATCTTCATTCCCGCGGAATGAATTAAGTGAGAAAATATAGCCGCTCGCTCCACTGGCAGGCGGCCGATATAAATCGCGATAATATGGAAAGCAGCTTCTTTGTCGGATTAATGTATACTCTCGACTAAGACGTCGGCTTCGGTCGAACGAGGCCGTACGTGCGCGGAATTTCATCGCCAAAGCGGAGATTATCGTCGTGGGTGGGCTCTCGATCGTGAAATTCGAACAGTCATTTACTTCGATATTAGATATTCTCTAGCGAGAACAAATTAACCCTGTGTGTAGAGTGCATAAGTGAATTTATAGCAAAATCAAACTATAACGAGTAAATTAACGTAATGTACACGCGTGGAGTTCTATGAATCGAATTTTTTATAATAATATTTTCTTTTCAATATCACTATTCTATGGGATCGATTCATTCTGTAATATTTATATAAATAATTTTTCTAACAAGTTAAGATATTGATTTATCAAATTAATTTTTGTCATAAAGAATAAGCTATGAATAAATTTGAAACAATGGCTTTCAGATTGTGGTGCTTTCTATAGAGGTAAAATGCACAACACGAAGATAAGACAAAAATTCTTGCTCGATACATTTGGTATCGTATTAAATGCCACGCCATCCTCGCATTCATTGCTCCTCAAGTTCTTTCGGCGTAGAATTTAATAACAGACATTCGGCGAGTCCGCCCGCGAAACAAACCGGCTAGAAATAAATTCCTCTTCCCACCCCCGCGTTCTCCAACGTCGCTAATACCCGTTGCGAAAGTTTGCGGGGTTTATGAAAAGCTCGAGAGTGTCGACTGATAATAACAATGATAATCGTAATAAGCAAGCAGCGGAAAACGATTTACCTCGGCCAAGGAGACGGTGGAAACTTGTCGGGAAAACTTCATCTAGTTTACAAACGCGAAAGAACGGAGAGAAAGGGAGAAAGAGAGAGAAAGAGAGAGAATGAGATAAAAAAGATGACAAGACGGAAATATGATGTTAAAATATGAGTATCTCTTTGAAATATTACAACGACCAATATCCCGTCAAGTAGATAAAGTCCCAATTTGCAATTTGTGTCGATATGTCATTTATGTAAGCTGCATCTTTCCTCGCTATTTTGTTTCTTATATTACATGCGCTTCTCTTTCTCGGCAAACTGTAAGCTATTATAATTGTTTGTGCTGCAAATAACAACGTAAAAGCTTTAAAATACGATACAAAAATAAGGGAGAAACAACGTTAAACGCCATAAAAAAAAACAATCCATGCGCTATGACAGAATATAAAAATATGGCGTTTCAGATTTATCAAAACAACTTTACAGGTTTTTGGACGTGCCAAAAATAAAAGATCAATATCGTACTTCATATTGTAAATATTCTCATCATAATTTTATATGTTGAAAATACTTTTCAATCGCTCTGGAAATGGCTTGTATATATAAAAGTATAAAATAAAATAGAACTTAGGAAGGCGTAATGAATGTCACAGGTTGAAGGTAGAAGGTAAAAGTATATCCTACAATTAACAATATTGAGAAGCGAAGGAGCCTTTCGTGCCGACCGGAATTATACAACGCAGTCGATTAATCCACAGTAACGAAGCTTTCCAACAAAGTGCACTTAGGTCGCTGCGCCTTACTAAATGACCACTACTCCCTCCTTCTTCTTTCTCAGTTATAGTATTACAAATTTCCCACCGTTAATCTCAACCCGGCAAACAAAACGATCGCGTGGTACACTGCGTCGCTTGCGTGTCACATTAATTCGAGCAAGAAGATTTTAATTATCAGAGCGAACAAAGGCGTAACTATTGATGCAACATTTTTCACTATGGCAGATAAAAGATAAAAATGTATCCTCGCTCGAGAATATACCGTTTTACAGCAGATATATATATAAATGGAAATGATAGCAATAATTATATACAAAACCTTAATGATAAATAATTTAAGCAAGTTGAAAAAATATATTGTACATTATAACAATTTTATTTCCGCGCAATATAATTTTTTTTAATGTTACAAATGTAAAATAATATTAATCAACGGTTTCGCAATTAATGTTTCAGAATTCGCAAATATCGTGTACTAGTTTTGCAATTTTGCGTAGAAGGGCACGCATATGTTTCACATCGAGCTATGTTACGATATTCCTGAACCTCATAGAAATCTGCGCAACCGAAATCGATCGCGAACGATCGCTTACAGTATTATAGAGACTTGGTCCGTAAACTCCGCGAAATTCTCGTGCGAGATTACGCCTTCGCAAGCTCCTCCGCACGGAGGGTAAACGCGGAATTTGCTGGTCGGAAAATTACGCAAGTTGACCGTGTGGAATCTCGACCGTAATCTTCGGCGCGTACGTGCACATACACGTGCAGTGGCTGTGAATCGTGCCGGACGATCGAGCGATACGGATTCGGGTTATGCAAATGCAGGAGCCAGCGAGAAGAGATAGAGAGATAGATAGATAGAAAGAGAAAGAGAGAGAGAGAGAGAGAGAGAGAGAGAGAGAGAGAGACATGAAGATCAGCCGATACGTTATAGAGCGCGCGCGGAGGCGTTACCGTTACCGTTACCATTCTCGCTTACCATAGCGGAACCGGGGAAGGTAATCGAAAGCCCCTGGACGAAAATCAGGAACAAGGTCGTGCGAATTGCGACCGGCACGCGCGCGCGACGTAATTAGCCCGTGCGACAAGGCGATTTAGCGAGAAATTATTCGCGATACGGTCAGCGTAACATTTACGGTACAAAGATGACCGTTGGGCACGACTTCTGTAATTTAATCGCGTATACATGAATTATTTAGTTTGAACAAAGATCAGTTAATTTCTCTCGCGAAATATATCCCATGGAAAATGATTTTTCTCTTAATGGAAATGATTTTCTTCTACAATTATTTGTTTTCGTTCCTCTGCTATCAGGGCTGAAAATATATGCTAAACTATTATTACGGCAAAAGTAGATTAATTACAGTGATGGTTGCAACTGAAATTTGCACAGTCATAGGCTATGACCGTCGCTCATGATGAATGTATGAGTTAAAAGCATGAGCTAACCAGAATGATTATATACTGTCGGGATATGATTAGATCTGTAACATTCATGAAGCAAAAATGGCCACGGGAAACAAAACTCGCTTTTGGCTTGTGAGTGTAAAATTGAGAAATGATGACATTAGATGCTGCATTTGGAAATTTATAATTTAAACACTGATATTTACTTTTTTACGAAATGTATTGATGTTTTATTAATCCCAATGTGTTATCAAACTAATTTTTTGTCTAACTCCTACGATTTCTTGTATTTTTATCGTTTACTTTTAATACAATTGACTTCGAGAGAGACGGGATTAAAAATAACACGCGATAATCCGTAACTATAGTCTATAACTACACTAAAAATAACTGAATTAGAGCTATAGGTCTACTTGAAATTCACGAAGTCATTGGCTACGATTGTCGCCGGTTATATATAAATGGTGTCGTTACTATATATAAGTGACTTAAAAACGCGAGTTCCGACTAAAGCTGAATCGCGACTTGTTCTCGGAGCGTCGGAGGCGCGTTTACGATCTGGATCCGATCCAAGTGTCAGCGCAAAACGCGCGTGTAAGAAAACCAAACGCGAACCAATATGGATTTCGATGTATATACATTCACATTTTCTCGCGTGTACATGTAGTCTGATTTCGACCGAAAGCGAAAAATACTTGATAATTTGCGCGCCAAGTTACGCGCGCGATGAATCGGCCGTTGCATTTCCTGCCTTTATTCGAAAGGAAAAATATTGGTTAATTTATACGTGGCTATTATTGGGGTTTCGTAGCTTCCATATTCATTTTCAACTTCTACCAGCGATGGCGCTCGTAATTTTCCTCTTGCGCTCTTTTCCTCAATGGCCACCACCGGTGGCATGAAATTGTTTGAATATTTATGACGCGTGTGCACGATTGTATGAAACTACGTTACACGATGTATTTTACGCATACCGATAATCGATGGTGAGACGGTGGGCGTTTATACTAGCGTGTACAGGGAGGGAGAATGGTTAAATTCAGATAATTTCCGCGCACAATGTTTATGTTACGTTATGACAGGCTCGGTTAAATGTAAACGTAGCTAAATTTAACATCGGACCATTCAGCCTCGATAGAATTTTTGGATCGATTATCAGAGAGGCGTTATTCGAGTACCGTAGTAATATTACTGATAGTGTAATATTACAATTAATTACTTCGGAATTATTATCAGGTTTTCGGTAATTTTCTGCCATTAACGCAAAAGCAAAACGTGGAAATTGATCATAACTCTCAAGATATATTATTCATACAATTTTATATCGAAGATATAATAAAAAATATTCGATAATTTATAATAAAAAGAAAATATTCATTAATCTATATAAAACTATTTTAAATATTTGTAATGGTCCAAGATAAACACACAAGCTGCTATATATTATCGCAAGATGTTCAGAAAGTAATAAAGATGTCAACACTAAAATATCACAAACCGTCTATCGCCAACAATGTTTGAAGGTCCGGAATCGAAGAACTTAGCGGAAAGATCTTAACCTTGTTTTTCACGAACACTAAGAAGATTTCAGAAGACGTCAACATTGACGTGATTGCGCGATTTATTTGGGCCTGCAGATTGCAATTCGCTCGGCGCACTGACGCACTTTCAAAAACGCATTGCATCGTTTCTGCTGTCTCGTCGCCACACTCGCTACTCGCAACGAGACGAGAGTCGGACGAGATCGCGGGCAGAGACGAGCGATTCGCGATTCAGTGACGAGTTGCAACAAGGACGTTTAAATTTGGACGTAGTGTTTACGATCGACGTAGACGCGATGTGCACGATCAAGTACAGAGCGCTTGAAACAGGAAGAGGTGTTCCTTGTCTCGAGACGGTGGGAGTCGATACGCGACGTTAACTACGATGTGGATTATAAACTGAGAAATAACGACGACATAAACGGTTACCGATAAACCAAGGGAGAACGGATTGTACGAATTTGCGTTGGTGATTTGCTTACCAAGTACTCCTAGCATTGTTTCTTCCGTAAAACAAAGACCACAATATACAAATCGAAGTCTATAAATTAAATGTTTTTAATGAAAAATTCGCTGTTTCCATTTCGGAACTGAGATTTTACATTTAGTGAAGATTGCCAATAATCTTCAAAAGTTTTCAGCGATATTAAAATGCAAGCAATAACTATAAATAAAATTCGAAGGAGGTATCTCATTTTTTATTACATATTTTCTCAAGATATAATAGTCAATAACGAAAAACGAAGAACAGTGAAAACATGATATAATCACAATATAATCAGAATTATATAATGTTTTTCAATTATGTGATCGATACACAAAAATATTGTTCACTTCACGCGCATGCAACCGTCAAAATAGCTGTGCTATCTTTAGTCTTCATAGGATATTAGTCACAAATAGTCACTGTACAGTCATATCTCTATAAGTATAGCAATGCTTATAAAATCTGCAATCAACATCCCAGATTACATCACTTAAAAATCAAGATGATAAATGTCAACAAATGGTTATAAGTATTGTATAACCATCATAACGTAATACACATGATGCGTAAAATATTTTCTATGATACAAAAATATTAATGCGCTCTGAGTAGGTGTCCGAAATTTTTTAACGAAAGTCCAATACCAGGCAATGCAAATGCCTGCACAATGGATTAAGAGTAACAGCAAATAAAATAACTGTATAATGCGCACGAACATCAGACACTAAGGAGTTAGTCTCGATCGGTGCAGTACCAGCCTTGCGGTCGCGTGGCGCGCAACGATTGTGCCACGTTAGGATAGCTATCGGGCAAACTAGGGTCGAGGCTTCCGTCGACGATCGACGGGTCCATCTCAAGGATCATCCGTAAATCCTCGTCGATGCCGAGGTGCACGCGCACCCGCTGCTGCTCGTCGCCGATGGGCGAACGCGTTGCATCCGCGACGGGACAATCGTAAGGCAGGGACGATGTCACGCCGGCGAGATGCAACGACGCTCGTGCCGGTGGTGACGGCGGTGGCACCGACGTCGACGTCGTCGTCGTCGTTGTTGTCGATGGACGCCGAATCACGACGTCGTTAATGCGATCCAATCGCGATACTAACTCCTCGAACTCGACAATCTGCTGCGCGGTCTCGGACGCGCCACCGCCTTGCATCGCGTCGCTTCGCACGTTTACACGCGCAAACGCGCGAGAGGATCGGCCGACTTGGGGCGTCGCGACGCTACTACTAAAACCGGAGCATCGTCGCCAACAACAACGACGACGACGACGACGGCGACGATGACGAAGCGCCAGGTAACCGACAGACGCTCTAAACGCGGATCCTGCCTCATCTCGCTCTCCTCCTCCGCGAGGAACAGACAGCTGACGTCTGCCGGTTCTCTCTCGCTCTCGCCACGCACGTATTTATTTTCATTCGATATATGGCGTCGTGAAAACGATTCGGAGCTCATGAAAATTGTCGCGAGACATGCGCCGTTTTCCCAAAATTGTTCGCGATCGTTGATCCTGCGCGACGTTCAAAGAAAGATATCGAAGTTGCCAAGCGGATTTACATATAAGAATTATAAGACTATGAAGTTAAAAATCTAATTATTCGAATATTAATTAGGACTCTAAATATAGTAGAAGTAAATAAACTTTGCATTTATATATAATGATTGATTGTAGATTATATGCATATACAAATATACATGAAGAAAATATACGTATATATATTAATTGATTTCATTTAATTAAATACCCAAATAAATTATTAATAATTAGTCAATATGTAACAGATAAACGTTGGAGCATACACATATATGCTGCTTTGAGTGCTAAATGCGTAGTATGAATACGCCAGACCAAAGTGTTTGGTCTGACTCCTTCTATTTGAATCTACTTAGAGTCTATTTCGTTTATTTTCTTCACTTCACGATCACCATCTAACAGACTTCTAATTTTTTGTACAATCTGCGGCTTCAAGCAAAATTATTTTAGTTATTTGTTATTAATTCTGAGTTGTACAATTTAAAACTTGAAAAAAAGTTTTATTTTGCATATGAAAAAGTGAGTGACTTCTGAAGTGACTATATAACAATAAGTAATATTGTATAGAAACTAAAGATAGTATCACACAAATATTTTTATAAATATTTTGTATGCGCATGAAAATAAATACGATAACTTTATAAATATAGATTTAAGATGTTTAAGTTTTGTAGATGGTATAATATAGATTATAGAGTTTTATATGTCAATAAGAATAATAAAGAAATTGTTAATATAAATGTTTTAATCTAATTCTTACTATTTCAATTTCTCATTTTAATTTGAAATACGATTTAAAAATTATGGAGAGAAAAGTAATAATCATGGTGCACAATACAGTTAGGCAACAGCTGAATGTATCGCGAAGCACGTAGTATCGCGTACCGTGTGTTACAACATATTGAATTTAGAATATATATTCTCTCTCGCGCGAAAAAATTGTAATAAAGTGACACTATTTCTAATGTTCATATTTACATTCGCGAATGTGAATCAGGGGAATCACCGATACGTTTGCTGTTTATCCTTTTTCCTTCTACGACAGCGGATGAAAAATGTGTCATCTTCCTCTCTCGCGGTAACAAATACCGTTTACACTCGCACGCGTCGAGTTCTAATTTATTATTATGCGCGCGTGCCATGCTTGACCAACTTCAACGATGTTCTATTTAGATCATAAATCTTGCTGGAAATATACACCGCAGTAAAGTAACAGTTAAGCTCTGATTAGCAACAACAATATTAATTTTTTGTATATAAAATAGTATTATATATAAATAAGTTGGTTGATTTTAATAGAATAGGGAATAGAGAATAGAGAATAGAAGAGAAGAGAAATTTATTCATGATTCTGATTAAAAGAAAATAAAGAAGATATGACAATTCAGTGATGGAAACCGCTATAACTTAATTCTCTTTCTATTCGATCCATTCAATCTATTCGATTTTAATTTATTTTATTTAAGAATTTATTTGTATTTACCATATTTATATGCGATCCGTGTCACGCTTATTTTATTATGTTTAAATTATATCTATCCAATCAAGTCTAAACTAGTTCCACGAAACTGTCGACGATGCCGTGTGCATACACAGGTGCGCGTCTTGCATCACATACAACATACACGAGAACACTATACCAGCAGCGACTCGACTCATCCGTTCGAAGATGCGTTATGTAACTTACGACGAAGAACAGCTGCCGGCGAGCGTTCGGTCGCGCGAGCAAACAGCTTGAAAAATAAAAAAAAATGAAAAATCATCATCGCGTATAAAAAAGCACGATTCGTCGTCGTCGTCGTCGTGACTGAAGAATCCGGTATCGCGTTTTCGCGAGCTCCGAGGCAGCGGTGACGGCGACGACGACGGGCGCACTTATCGGAATTTCCAGTCATTGCACCGGCTAATGCGAGTATCGAGCCGGTTCGCGCCGGATTCGTGGCAGCCTCTTCTATCCATATGCCGCAAGAGAAAAAGAGATAGAGAGAAAGAGGAACTCCATCGCGGTACTGCCGGCATTGTCTCGCGGAGCTCGTTCTTGTCGGTCCGGCTCCAATGCCATGCCTTTTGCGCAGAAAGAAACATGCTACAACGCACGCCTATCGGATATATTATGCACATGCACCGAAAGTACAATCGCACAAATGCAGAGTCCTGTCACATTACGATTTAATTGATTCCTAGTCAACTGACAATATTGCAATTGAGAAAATCAAATTACGAGCTATGGCTCAACGAAAGAGAGCTAAGGATTAATAAAATATTTATTCAGACTTACTTTTTGCTATTATTATGTGCATTATTATTCGCGTCATTATCATCATCATTATCATCATTAATATCGTTATTGCAATAAATATGCAATAAAATAAATTAATACTCGTATATATTCAAACGTTCATAACGAAAAAAAAAGAAACTCTTGGACTATAGACTATATGACAAAGATGGAATGCGTCTCTAAAACAAAACACTCGGCGTACCGAAATCATTATCGCGCTCGCTGATGACGCACGACATTCGTAGGCATAGTACTCATCACATTCAATCGTCTGTGACGAGGAGTCCGCAAACATAGTTAACACAATCAAATCGTGCGAGATTGACAAAGCTGTGTCAATGATATGTACAGTATCATGAATAAATCGAAAAAAAAGTCAAATTCTAAATTTAATTAACAAAGGTTGCTGTCTAATATCTTTCTTCACGCAAAATAGTCAAAAGCTAAAAAAGTTAATAAGCAATACGCGCAATTTATGAGGCAAGAAACTTGCGATAAGTTTACGAATGGATATGTCCTTGATAAGTGGAAAAAACCAGTGGAATCAGTTTTTAGAGATTTTCATTGCCCACTATTTCAACAAAAGTCATCACATTTATTGTATATTTGCATCGAAAACATGATCATAAAACTCTAGAATTCCACACACTGCATTGCGATTTTATTAATCCCTATAATTAAGTGATAATATTTCAATCAAGAAAAAATTACGTCAATAAAAATATTTCACAGAAATAGCTAAGAATCACTAAAATACCATCACCTGACTGTTTAATATTATTATTTATATTATTGTTACTAACACCATAGCTTGTTTCAGACAATGTTTAAATTTTATCGATAAAGAGAAAATAAAATAAAAAGTTAATTACAAACTAATCATTAAATTCAAAAAAAAGAAATTATATTTAAACCATTCTTATGACGTCACAATTAAAAAATCCTTTATTACACGCAGTCGAGTACCTACTTTTAAAAATACCAGAAATTGCAGTTTCCTCAATTCCAACACAGGATTAATTTGTATCGAAAAATATGCGCAGAAACTGGAGTCGCGCTATGTTCGCAAAATGAAAAGCGGGTCGGATTCCGTTTTTAGCTTTAAAACTGTCGCCAGGAAAGATTCCGGACATCGTAATTTCTCTACCAGCGACTAAAACCGCACTGCTTAAACGGTTGAATCTTTCGCAAAGTGTACTTCCGACATGAGAAACTCTACAAAAATATCGTTGTGCTAAAGCAAATTAACTCTCTCTCAAGACATATTTTTTGAAATATATAATAAAAGACTTAGGACAAATAATAAAGCAATTAAAATCATTGATCGTAATAAAATAGAGATAAAGATAAGTAATATTTTTCACATGCAAAATTACTTTTTATAACTTTTATATTGTTGCTAGCGTTAATGATTACAAAAATAACTTAAATAGCTTCGCTAAAAGTTGCATATTGTCAAAAAAATTTGACGACTGCTAAATAGAGATCGTAAAGTGAGAAAAGTAAACAGGATAAAATTTAAGTAGCTCCAGACAGAGGTAGTCAAACCAAACATCTTGGCGCATATTCATATCACGCATTTAGCACTCAAACATTGATTATGTGTGTATGTCTGAGGGGTTTGTATTTATATTACATATTAAATTACATTTTAATGAATTACACATTAATGTAATTCTATTTGTATTACATATTGAATTAAATATTAATTATAAATCAATTAATAAATTAAGTAAATAATAAATAATAAATTAAAATAATTAATAAATTAAATATTAGATATTAATTGAATATTATAAATATTCAATTTTCTATTAAAATTTAATTAGAATCTTCCTAGCAAAATTCTAATTTATGACTTTCCAAGATTGTATAATCATGAAATTTAAAAAATTGTGCAGAAAATTGGGATCTCCAATTAAATTGCCGATAAAAAAGATACAAATGCTGTTTTTTAACACACGACATTTATATGTCAATAATGAGTAAATATGATTTACGAAGTTTATACTCTGGACCGTATCAAGTCACGAAGCGTTTCTCAAGGTTTATACTAATGACATTTAATAATTACTCGCACTAAGACTCTAAGAGATATCATTTCTTGACATACCCGAGTAGAAATTTTATCAGGCAGCCTGATACAATTTCTACTCGGGTAAAGATTATTTAACCTCGCATATATATATCGATATTCTGATGCTCTATTTCAGACAAAAGTGCTGGACAGAATATAATTCAGAACCAATTAGTAAAATTAATCTAATGATTTATATGCAAACCAATCAGCCTAGTTATAGAAATAATAGTATTAATAACTTAAAAGATTGCGCGGTCTTTTGAAAATTTTAATTTCTCTCTCCTTCTACTGGCATCGAGTGAAAAATATATCAAAGACGTTGATACCTATCTCCGCGCCGGAGTTCCATGAGCGAACGGAGGTTGTTCTTCAAACGTACTTACGAAATGGCACTTCGTCTTCTACTTTTGCCGATTGCTTCTATCAAGAAGATCATTGATCCCTCGGAACCCCTACCTTCCGCAATACAGATATGAACGTAATAAAACCGAAGGTCAATCCTATCTAGATACCTCGCAAGATGACGTGAGCAAAATTCGAAGATAATAATCCGCGAAATGACTTATCAACGCCTCTTTCTCTCTTTCTTTCTATCTCTCTTATCCCTACCTTCGTTTCTCCAACATTATCTAATGCCTGCAATACGTATTGCAACACCATCCTTTTTTCGCTCAATTGTATTTTTTCGAGTGGTAAAACATTCATTGTGTCATTGATTTGGCGATGCCTCACGATGCATTCGTCACCATGGTTTATCGTTAACAGCAATTAGACATACATTTCGTTATTTTTCGAAAGATTATTGATGTAAGATTAAACTTCTTCAATATATCAGCCGGAAATCGAAGATTATTATACATTCGCATTAATGTGTATCCGCGTGGCCAATTCATAACGCGTTACCTGAAAACAATCAATACGTCGTCCGTGTCACGTAAACTGTCATATCGTAGATTGTCACGAGAGATCAACGTCATAAACGAAACAGTAAATAGTAAATTTCCGATCGTTGAAATCGCTAACGTAAGATCAAAACTTTATTCGACTTTTAATACATATGCATGCAAAATAACATTCTCGTCTAGCAGAAAATTTGAAAGGACCCTAGTACTCTACTCCTTAGAATGCCTCAGACGATCACTCGCTATAATACAGCGTCTACCGTATGTATAATTGAAATTTTAGCTTGAGCTTGTGTTGCCTTCTCCACAGGAATCAATTAACGCCCGGCGGATGAAGCTGATTAGGCGCGAGAACTTTCGGGCGCAATTCGAGCACCCCGAGCAAACTCTCAGAGACTGTGAAAGTTGATATTCGCGGTAGCTTCACCGTGGAGCCCGGCACTGCGAGGAATCGCGGATCACTAGATCATCCGAGAGTCTAATGCCAGTATGCAAGATGCATAGACTGTTAATCAAAGTGAAGACGAGTGGTTTCCTTGAAGATCACGATTACCAATCACGATCGCTTGTTACTGCCATTGCTCGCTATTCTCTCCAAACGAACGAGATGCTTTATACGTGTTGTCTCGTTGATAGATTCATGACTAACGATTTGCCCCTTTAAATGCCATTTAAAAGCCTGACCACAAGAGACGCGTCCCACGTTGTTCAACGTGTAGCGGCAAAGTCAGAAAAATTATTTGGAGAAATAATGTTTTCGATCTTTTATTTTACTTTTAACTTTATTTTGCCGAAAGATATAACTAACGTAGACAATGCATTTTTGTAGTTATTACCCCGACACGTTTCGATTCTTGTCAAAAACCGAGCACGTGCAAGGTTTGATTGGATTTGATTCGATTTTGCACTCAAAATTGGAATAGAAATCTCTTTTGTTTTTTTTTTTTCCATATGTGTACGCAGTATGTAAACATATATGTGGCTCTCGCTTCAAGCGATGGACCACTATCTATCGAATACTAAACGGTAAAAAAATCTTTTTTCGAAAACTGTATCTCGATTAAAAACAATTTTAAGAGACTGCGAATAGCAAATGAGTTGCCAGTTTGTATAATAAACATGCAAACTGCATGCCGGCGTTTTACTCGCTACGCAGAATATAAGGATTGATAAATTTAATGCACGCGCGTGTCAAATATCCATCATTCGTCTCCACTTTCGTTTTCTCAACGATTCTATTTTCGCTCTCTTACATGATCTTATTTCAATGTCTTCACAAAGAACAATAATCTAACAATAAGATCAAAAGCAACAGCGAGCATCTAGAAAGGAATATTGCCTGTCACTAAATAACAATGATAAACAATACCTCCGGAAAAGTTGCAGAAATATTGCAGAATTGAACAATTTATATAAGGACATGAAGAATTTTTTTCCTTCAATTGCTTAAAAATATTTAGATAATTAAAATACGAAAAACTTTTATAACTTTATAAAAGTATTCTATCAATTCCTCGAGAATGTTTCCTCCTGCTGGTATGCTATACTATTTTTATATATCCTCTATTTGTAATGCGATTAGATAACTTATGTACATGATTCAAATGTATTTAAGAATCATGATTAATTATATATTTAAATATGTCGCATTTAACTAATAAAAGATTTAAATATTTTCTAAATCTTTAACACGGATTCGTGAGATTGGTAAATTACTGATACATAGTAAAATCATGTGCTCGATATGTTGTTACTATGTGTCATCAAATATCTATAATTCCATCTTCCAAAAATTATCGGTGACGTGGCGATTATCATAAAGGATGTTTACATCCAATGATAAATATGACGTTGTAAGCTCATCGATTCAAAAAGCTTATCATTCTAATATCTACAACAGTACGATTTAATTGTTTTATTAAATTTAACTTCCGGTTGCCTCATTTTAACACCGCATAATTTTATTATGATAACACAACTCTCCTTTTGTATGATAAATATAATAATTATTCTTCTGTCTGTCCTTTTCTTTTTCTCGCAATTATATTTTCTTATCATCCAAATCTTAATCAAAATATCTTCCATAAAATACACACAAATTCATATGCAAATTGATTAGCATTGTCATTACTTATACATGATACAATCTTAAGCTTCTCGTTACGAAAACCACGTGGTTTCATACGCACGTGTTTCTTCTCAGCTTATCGCCATTCAATATAACAACGATCAAATCATCGCGCTCATCAGATACCGCTATTCTATTAACGATAATTATCGATTTCAACTACGCTGTGTTTAATGTATTGTATATAAGGCATTATAAGGTATATAACGATTTTCTTTAATTTTAATATATTACTTGTTAGTTATACTAATTTTTCTGCAAAATGCAATTTCAAGTTTTATAGGTATTCGCGAAGATTTAGAGATTTAATTCTTTTGTGTTAATATTAAAATTATTATTAAAGTAGCATATTTAAAATTCAATAAAAGATTCAGATATTACTTGATCATTTAATATAAATTTTTTCTTTTTAATTCTTTTTTATCGCGTAACATTGCCTATGATAAATTTACATTCAATATCGAAACACGTACAAACACGCGTGAAATAAATTGCTGATAAAGATTAAAATTCTTCAACTCATAATGAAGTCCCGGTATCTCTCATACTGCTTTATAATCGTTCGCGTACCGCAGCCTTGCGATATCGTATTCCAAATAAAAGCGTCTCTCTCGCGCGTATACACATATACTCCCACATGAGTTGTGGAACCGGAGTTATCCGCCTCCTTTTGTTTGTACATCGATACGCATATATCCCGTCTAACTGTCGTATGTCGTATGTCGTAAAATTTACGTCCAATAATTATGATTGATGTAATACAAGTAATTTATATTTCTTCCTCGTTATAATCGCATCATTTCTCCAATTCACATATTGCCGGATCTCGATGTTAATAGCATCGAGAATATAATGGATCTATACGGATTAGTTTTACTACCATCACTAACAATGCCAATGTCAAACAGAATACGCCTCGTTATCTCGTGCTAGTACGATATTTTTTTTTCAAGATATCGTCGGCGCCAAAACTCACGTACCTGCCGGTGTCAGGCGCGCGGCTTTTCAACTCGTAGTACATCAATTCCTTGGTCGAGGTTGACAGGAGGGAGAGGGCCTGCTCGAAGTCGTCGTCGTAATCCCCAGCGGCGACATGGTGGGCGATCGGATCGGTGACGGCGAATGCGGCCATCAGATCGAAACCCATATCGACCCCGGACTCGTCCATCGTCGCGACGCTTCGAATGTACCGCGCGCCGACGAATCGCGGCGTACCAGGTAAACGTGAGAACGCGCGTACTCCAAAGTTTCGGCGCCGGGGCGAAAACGCGCGTCGGCGCGCCACGGAAGATGATGAAGCGGAGATATAGATAAGGAGTGTGGAGAGAGAGTAGAGACGGAGACAGAGAGAGAGAGAGAGAGAGAGAGAGAGAGAGAGAGAGAAGAATATGCTCTCGGAGAGAAACGCGTTACGAAAGAGAGTCGCAACGAACGATACGACGACGAACGTTGGGATCGTTGGGACGTGTTTTCTTTCGGGAGAGAATGACGTGCGGAAGATGCAATGTATGGGAGATGGATCACGGCGCGCCTTTCTTTGATGGATCACAAGCACCGCGAAGAAACTCCCATTTTGCGCAAGTGTCAAGAGTTCTCGCGCGAGTTGTTAGCGTTCGCGACGGCGGCCGCGCGTGCACGCGTGCGCGGATCCGTGACGTTCCTCCTCGGCTGCGACGCGCGTTCCATCGCCCCTTCGCGGCTCGCGCGCGTTCCCTCGCGATTTATCTCGGCGCAGGCGGCAACGACTGCGGCGACGGCAACGCGACGTTTCGTGGAAAGATGAGCGCGTACGCGAGCAGCCGACAGCGCGAGTGCGCGACAAGACGAGCGTGACGCGCGCGCGTATCGGTACTACGCGGACCGTCCGGCCGCCCCAGCCCGGACCGCCGCGCCGCGGAGGTTTCGCGGCGGCGGCGTTTGACTTACGACTGCCGCCATCTCGCGGAAACGTGCCGACCGGCGGCATCCTTTGAAGTGGCCAAGCTCGGCGAAACAATCTTCCAGCTTTCGCAATAACCTTCGCGAAAATCGATAAAAAGTTAACGAAACAATAAATGAAAATAATATATTACGCGCGCGCGCGTTTTTCCGTACCTTGACATACTCTCGGGTACCTTCATTTAAGATTTTACTTGCTCTCGTATATATTTTTTGAGATTTGTATTACGAATGAAAAGCGATATTTCATTTACATTCTAATCTCAAACGTGCTTTGAAATATTACAACAATCCTTGAGCGCTGTTTTGGATTAATTAAATGACCATAAAATAAATTATACACATAACAGTGTATTGCGATGTAAGATTACTCTGGAAAACTTTTATAATTTTTATTATTGATAACATTTAATATAATTTATCTTAATAATAACACATGATGTTTTGTACAGCATTGTTTGGACAAAAGAAAAAGCCGTTCTCTCTCAAATTAATATTCGAAAACATATTCGATTGTCAAATTGCTTCGTATGTATATAGCATATCGTAATAATTGTAAACTATTTTCCTTTCCAATTAGTTATCATTCTAAGAACTGTTCAATTACTTATACCAAAGCGCGACACGAACACGAATGCTTGAAAAAAAGACACCAGTCCCGAAAACATGACATTGAACATATATTTGATGAAATAAACATACATCAGCACAACAATTGTCCGGTGATGTAATTCACAGAATGTGCTGACACTGATCGTTCCTACACATTATGACTTCATGCAGTATCGTAAGGTACGTCAAGATATTCACTGCTCGGGTCTGCCGCGCGAATTAATTAGGGACTGTAAATTACTCGCCGTGAGTCGCCATGTGCTCACGATTGTGCGCGACGCTGGTCATGATATTAATCTTGCCTGGGATACGCGCGATTCAACCGTTCAATGGGGATACTTTACCGTCAAATATTTCGGAAAAGCTGGACGATTATTGGCGAACCTATAAGGTAACATATCCTTAAAACAATAGAAATATTCTGAAAGGCTGACTTTTCGAATGTATGTTTATAAATCACTATATTGAGTTCTTTCATCAAAATATTTTTTAAACAAAAATTGTTCAGAACATGTAAGGTGTAATAAAAGTTTCTTTTAATTATATTACTTGTTAATAATGTGTATATCAAACACATTAATATGAGATAAAGCGTATTCTGTTCAACGTTAATTAATTATTACAATAACGTTGATTATAAAATTAATCCATAGATCCATTAATGCTCTTAATTTTAATCAACATTGATTCAGCAATTGAGCCTAATTTAAAATTGAAATCATTAATCTATTCATATGCCTAATAATAACGAGAACATATGTTTTATAAATGGTGTTGCAAAGTCTGTAATAAATAGATCCTGACCTCGTCCTATGCAAAGTATGTCATGCAAATCACATTTTATCACGTTTGAACAGACGCAGTTTAATAAGACGTATACAAGAAATCTGGAAAATGTGAGGAGAGCGGCTTGGGAGCAAAATCTCGTGGAAATTTATAAGCACAATCTACTGGCCGCCGCAGGACATCACAGTTATACATTGCGGGATAATCATATTGCCGATCTCAGCACTCGACAATATATGCGCGAAATGGTTCGTAATTAATAATATAAATGTCATCTTTTTCTCTCTCTGTTTTCCCGTCTCTTTCCCTTGATCTTTAAATAACATCTTTAAAAATCACAGTTCTCTATCACGAACATTATAATTCACCACAAAATATAAATGACACTAAAATCGCTCCGACAACGTCTCCTTCTGCCAATTTTCCTCAGGTGAAACTAATGCCAAGTCGAAGACGCCGACTGCCGACCGAACCGATAGTATCGGCGGTGTTAAAAAATCCTCGCGACATACCAGCACGTTTGGATTGGCGCGAATACGGTTTCGTCACTTCGCCCGTGAACCAACGGAGCTGCGGGAGTTGTTATGCTTACTCAATCGCGGAAAGTATAGAGGGACAAATTTTTAAGCAGACCGGCATGTTGCTACCCTTGAGCGCACAACAGCTGGTAGATTGCAGCACGTCAACCGGCAACCTCGGCTGCACCGGCGGTTCCCTTAGGAACACTTTGAAATATTTGGAAAAGTCGAAAGGTCTCATGGCTAGATCCACGTATCCCTACAACGGCGAGGTACGCACTGCACTTTTCCAACTGTCGAGCGTACGATATACACAATATTCCATCGGAGCACCGTTTATAAAACGTAACTCTTGAATCGCTTTCGCATTTGCAAAGCATTATAAAATGTTCGGCGCCTTTAAACTTTAATGTACAAAGAGAATTTCTGCATTCCTTTACGAAAAAATCTTATACCCTGACAGCCACGTAAATTTTTTTTATTATTGGCGATGATTAATCAGTCGTAAAAATTTATAGAATCGCAGTGCTATACATTCTAATAATGCCAAATTGAGAGACTTGAATTGCTGAATTTTTACTGTGACCATAATGCATTATTAGCGACTACGAGCGAAGGCGCTGACAGTGCGAATTTAATTATCGCAATAAAGAGATAGGTAAACGTCAAGGTTTCTTCCATTATTTCTGACACTTCGCGGGTCTCCGCCAGAAATGTCAGAAAATTTGTGGAAGATTTTGGCGAGGAGAATCCGAATTATGCCAGTCACGTTAACGTGATAAACTTCCGTAATATGAATGGCTCCGTGGCGATGACTCTGCCAGCTCCTCTATTAATAGTAAATATACTTTATATACGTTTCATACGAGTGAGCAGCGCGAGAGCCAAATGCTTCATAGAATTTTAAGGAAGTGTACGACTATTATTCTTTCACTTGCAATAAAAAATAAACGCGCTTATATCTGACCAGGCTGACTTAATTTAAAACCACGATGTCACAAATACGAAGTTTGACTGATGCAACCAAGCGCGTGTAACTGACACGCTCCAATTTAAAAGTGTCGACAAACATTAGTGGACAAAGTTCTATCAGATGTTGATTGTCAATCTTTTCCTATTAAACTCATTTCCTGTATAATTAATAGCAATATTATTCTATTGACGATTTCGTTGAAATAAATTCAAGCGTATTTCCTGTGCCTGTTTACTAACTTCGCCTTCAATCAAAAACAAAACGCATCAACTTGTTAATGGATTGACGTAAAACTGCCTTATTTTTCTTCGAAAGTTATCTATTTCTTTTTGTTTCGTCATGTTTCCTTTAACAGGCGTCAGTTCATATGCACGCAGAAATTAGATAGCTTCGTGTATTTTTATGTCAGTAATATCAATAGCTATTCAAATAATAACGATAATCTCTAATAATAACTTGTTATGATAAAGTAAATCTTAATTATGCACTTTGAAAACAAAAGCTTAATTTTGGTGTGCTTAAAATATTTTAAAAGCAACTGTGTTTCATCGTAACGCAAAAACAAATTTTTATTAAAAATAGTTAAATTATATTATAAGTTACTATATTATAGGTACTTTTATTATTGTTTTTATTATATTATATTTATAATATTTATTATATAAATATATATGTTTCGCTATTAATAAGTTCAATAATTTTAACGCTTGTAACTCGAATTATTCTAGCAAGGAGAATGCCAATTTCAGAAGGACCTGAGTGTCGTCAATATAACTTCATGGGCAATTCTGCCGGCACGGGATGAGAAGGCTCTAGAAATAGCAGTGGCGACAATCGGTCCCATAGCCGCTGCCATAAACGCCGGTCCAAAAACATTCCAGCTTTATCAGTGAGTAGCATATTTTTATTTGCACTGAAAAAAACGCGCCCGTGTAAATTACCACTAACGAGCAAATGACGTTCGCGCGAGTCGCCGACAAACGTGCCGCGTTCAAAAAATATATGTGATAATTTTAGACATCTGCTATTTATTGCACAAACCCGCAGAAATATTGCACTCATTATAATTTCCAGCATTTATGGATCGACTGATCGAATTGGGGAGAATAAAACAACAATACGAATTGCGATGCATTCGACGTAAATTCGAAAAAATTCTACCGATAACCAACGAACGGCAGTGACAAACAATTTTTTTCGCTCAGATAGCTCGTAATCCGGCAATAAATATGCAGTTGATATTTTAGTCAAGTTTCTCCAATATTTGGTGTTTCTCAAGAAGCCGCGCAAATAAATATTGTCGATTTGATCCGGATCTACATCTTTGATTACAGCCAATTATTATTATCAATACACAAATACGCATTTCATTAATATTTCCAATATTGTGTCCGATATTTAAATTATTACACAACAAATTTGTTATCAAATCTTTTAATCGTGGAAAGAGAAATTATTACTCAGATTGTTTTGTAGGTTCTTTATCCAACGTATATTAATTAAAGCTTGCATCATTTAATGAATTCTCAGGTATTCAAATATTCATGATATAAAAATAAAAACTTAAACAATAATATTTGATCAAATATTATATGTATTCGTATTCGTATGTAGGTATACGGATTCGTATAAATATTAAATTATTCATTCAAATGACTATAGCCTTCTGATAAACTCTTGATACGATAATTAAAATTTCGGCATTATGTGTGCAACATTTATATGAAAAGCGAGATGATTGGAAATTTTGCCCAGACCCCCCCGTCGAAGATACCAGCGTAGAAATTGGTCCAATCACTTGATAACCCTTAGCATACTGTCGATACGGGTGACTCTCATTCATTCGAAGCGCCGAAGCATTCTACCGATCAGTCATTGAACTCGTATCATTCTAAAGGGACCACAATGCCAAGCCGCGACTATTTCCTCCCATTGTTCATTTCTGGCGGACAATAAATACCCGCGAGAAATCATGGAAATCGTTTGCCACTCGTGACAAACGGAAGTGCGATTGATGCCCCGAGATGTTATTCCGCAAGTTTGAAATAAATACAGGATGCCGATCGCAAACACGCGATATCAATACGCTAACGTAATGCATTAATGATTGCATGCACTTGCATATATGTATAATAGTTCACACAAGTTCAATGTTGGTTATTCACATCCTGTAATTGAGAAATGTCTTTCTCGCGCGATGTATTTCTCTCTTCTTCTTTCTTTATATCAATCTTCGTATCAGATTTGACATACGTCGAAATGTTTTGCTCGCGAAACAGATCGTCCGGTTCTAATTTTTTTCTCTATTAATGATAATTATCATGTTTATTTAGCAATAACATACTATATATTTAAATTATATAAGAAAGTTTATTAATCGGTATTTCCATTCGTAGCAAAGGCGTTTATGACGATCATCAATGCAGTTCGGATACGGTGAACCACGCGATGCTCGTCGTCGGATATACGCCAACCGAATGGATCCTAAAGAATTGGTGGGGCGCTAGTTGGGGGGAAAAAGGCTATATGCGGCTGGCAAGAAACAAAAATCGTTGTGGCGTAGCAAACTATGCAGCTTATGTGAAAGTTTGACAATGAGATCCATTTCTCTAGAATGTTATCGGCAAACTCTCGCAAACCTCAGAAAAAAATGTATATTGATTTTTATATTTTTGGAACAAATTGCGATAAATCGATAGGTATTTATGGCAATTATCCATCGAAACAAATATTATTTTCCCATATAGATATTTTCTACTTTACCTAGATATGCCTATCCTATTCTTATAGCCATGTGCTTAAAATAAAAAAAGAAATGATAAAAATGTAAATAAGTAGCAAGTTCAATAATTCTATTTGCCGCATTGCTATCAGTCTTCCACCGTTGTAGGATCAAAGATTACATGTATTCAAACGATTAAACTTCGGGCAATTACTAAGGATCGCCGAACATTTATTACATAACAGCCACTGACCGCAGGACGGACGCTCGAATGCCAGATACCAGACTTCCGTAACCACACAGGATCCCGGGGAAATTTAATCGAACCGTACAACCGCGGCACGATAGGAACGTGGAGACTTTGCCCGATCGAAAATTCTATCCAAAGACGAAGTACACGGCTAACCGGGACATATCGCCATGGCATTTCCGTAAGAGACAGAGGAAGAGAGAAAGAGAGAGAGAGAGAGAGAGCGAGATAAACAGAAGGAGAGGACGAACCAATTCATGTATCCGTAGATAGGTAGAACTCGATAGGCGCTAACTGCATGACGCAACGTCAAGCGAAACCATTACGTAACCGCGCAGTGACATAAATCCAGGGACGCATTCTGCAAATGATTTGTGTACGCACGATTCTGACACCAGAAATAAAAACGGGCTTGCATGATCGAGGTGAAATAGCACCTTTTTTTAAGAATGTATAAAATTTAATTCTATAATTTGTCAGATTTAATATTTGTAGAATAAAAAAATAATAAATCTCGGGAATTTTTGATTACAAATGAGACCAATAAACAAATTCGTTTTTAAGGAGAGAGATCTTGGTTTTTACATTCAAAAATTTATATATTATATGTATACCTAAGTATTCGAGCATTTTTGTGTTCTCTTTTAATGATATATTTATTATATAATATTATATTTAAGAATAATAGTAGAATTTTACTAAAGCTTAATATTAATCTCACGAAACAACCGTGAAAAACAGATATATCTGACGACTTGTCATCGTTCGTTTCCTATATAAGTTTCCACGATTAAACTGCAAAATAATAACACGTCCCGGCAAATAAAAGCTTTACTCGTGCGATTGCACGTCATCCAACACGACGATGCAACGATGGAAAGAATCCTGAGGAGCAATATGTCCGGAATGCATTGTCGCGGCTTGCAGTTCTCTCCCTGATTTTCCGATATCAAATGCGGCCCCGAGACCACGCAAATTCCATCTCTCTATTCGGAGGTCGGCCACGACTCATTGTTCGTCGCGAATGACAACGCGCACAATCCGTCCAAGCGACAGCGCATCCTCAATTGTTACCCAGCGCAACATCTCTATCTGTTTCCCATCTGTTGAGTGACGTAGCGACGTATCCCGCCGTGTCTCATCTTACCAACCTGGCCTGCTGCTATCGGCAGCTCGATGCAGACTGGCATCGCAAGCTCGCTTCTTACTCGAAACATCATTAATCTTAAAGTCTGATAATTTCTTCATAATGATACATACATCATGTATTCACAACACATACGATGCATTTGAAACGAAGCATAATGATTGAAAAGAAAATAACAGAAGCATGCATTCTGACTGTGACGGTATGAAGTGATATAAATTTAATTATTAAAGTGTATTTCGGCTTCTAATTTTAATCTATTTTTATTTCTTTATTTAATTTGTATATTTTTCAAGTTTCATAAACATGAGCATAAAAATATAGATGTCATTTAAGATAATCTAAAAATATCATCATACAGTGAAAAGATTGCAAGATTGAAGTAACGCGTATTAATTTTTAGAAAAAATAATTAAAGAATGATTGATTGAAGTTATATGACAAGCTTGCACGGTTTTTATAGACGGATAGTAAGAAAAAAGTACCTGAAGATTATAGAATTTAACGAGAGCTACGGAACTAGCTGGCAGACTTAAAGCTGTTTAATGGACAACACAGCTGCTGCGAAACAACGAAATGGCTCAAAGTCGATATTTTTTCAAAGTTGCTAAGAGTATCGCAGGCACTTTTAACTTGTTAACGTCTTAAGACGATAAAGATATAAAGAAGAAATCTCTCATATAAAAAGAAGCAAGCTTTATGAGAACGCGAGGTATTAAGTGGAGTTGAATCATACTTTAACAGAGATATTACAATAAAATTGGAACGTAATTGATTATTTTAATTCTAAACGTTTTTAAATACTATTTTTTAATAGAAAATAATTTTAGACCAAAAAAACCTATTATATACAAAAAAACTTCTCGTCGCATATTCTCATCGAGTGCATTAAGAGATTGAGGATATTCTGACAGAAAAGAGAAATAGTAACGCTGCACTGTCACAGGAAACAAGGATAGGAAACAGATAGAGGCAACGAAGATAAATACGAAGAAAGAGAAAACGTTGCAAAGCAATTGGTGAAGCCGGTCGTGTTACCGTAAAAGAACCGAGCGACGACGAGTCTCGCGGAGACTCCGCGCGGAATATAATCACTCGTAATCGGATCAAGGGGAGTAACATCCTGATTTACGGACTTCGCTTCTCCTTCGCCCGGGTCTCCCGCTCTAATCGCCCTTATCTCTCATTCTCACGGCCTTCCATTGTCCCTCTGGGGAGACCGAGGCGGAAATAACTTGGGGGAGGCGAACAGGTTGATGGTCGCCATGGGAAAATTGCACGATCTCGCTCTTAACGTCACCGTGAATTGTCCGATCGATTTGCTTAGGCTCGTTTTCGCGTGACTCGACTCTCGTGACATTTCCAACTTTGCTATCAGACGTTCTAGACGATTTATATTACGAAAGGAATAAATTTGACGTCGTGTGTGTGACATAAATATATAAAGATAATCACTTGATTGCTATATGATAAGAAATAAGTCACAAAGGAAAACAAAAATACTTGGATTATTCTTCCGGCTAATTCGCTATTTCTTTCTTTTCGTGAATCTTTTACATATTTACCTGTCACGAAAAATTGTATTCTCTTTGATCGACAACTTATCCACACGCGACGACGAATCGGTAGGAACAAGGACAAGGATGTCTCCCATTCTTTCGTAATTTCCACGTGACTCGCGGTTATTTTCGGCGTTTCCGGTGCGTTTTTCATTTTGTTCCAGTGCGCGGCAGCATGACGAATGGCAAACGGGGAGAAAAGAAAATAAATAAGAGCGTGGATTCTCAGTATGCCGCGAGCTTTCATCGTCCGCTTTATCCTTATCCTCGCACGTACGAGGAGTCACGGAAAATGTGAGAGCAACAGAATTTATCGTCCTCCAGGACCGAGTCCCTTAAGAGCGTCCGAAATACGTGCACGCGCGTATACGCGCGCTCGCACATACATACCGGAATAATGCAGCGGGCTGAATAACGAATTGCAGCACCGTCATATATCACGATATCCGTAAACAACAATGCAACATCTACAAACTTTGGTCATATTGCCGTTAGCATTATTACCATTACGGAGCATAAAGATGGTTAGCGCCAATACGCCGCAATTGCAGCGTTATTTATTGATTAATCCAAGTTTTCGAAATATCCGCGTTAATAATAATAGCTCTATCATAAAGATCCGTCAATTTACGATTAACTCTAAATCACGCTCCGGGGTGGAATCAGTTCACGTCGGATGTCGATAAAGTACGAGCGGATGTCGACACCGTAAACAATCGTGGCGGCGCTTTGCGAGTGTATAGTACGTCCTAATGTCGAAGTGGATAAACGGCGACGAGCATGCGAGACAGCGCAAATGTAGTCCCTTATCGATGGAAGATCGATTAAGCCGACAAGCATGTAAGCGAGATTCAAAGATCGATCGTCCGAAACGTCGGGTGACAGGAACCGTACTAGAGATGCGACAGAGAGGGAGAGAGAGAATGAGAATGAGAGAATAAGAGAATGAGAGAGAGAGAGAGAGAGAGAAGGAGGAAGAGAGAGACATCCTGTTTTTCTCTCGCTCACGTGCATACATCCGGCGCGATAAGCGTTTTCCGGGGAACGAAAAGCCCGGTGGATTTTCCTGTCGCGTAACACGACTAGAGGAGACACCGATGCGACGAATCGTGTCGCTCCTCCTCCGAGGAGCATCCTTATCTCGAGAATACGGCGCTACAGTGGCATCTCTCAACCGTCCGTCATCTCTCCTCGAATCAAGTACCCAAGCACTCGTCGATAAATCGCGTCGGCAGCCGTCGCCGCTCGGCGAGACGGTGAAACGCCCGCCGTGCGTGCGGGGTGAATATTTATCGAACTCCAGCCGCGAAATGCACAAATGCGAGGGTGCCGATGGGCGCGTAACGGAACCGCTGCTCCAATTCGAGCACATCGTAAAGGTGAATAAATTGCGCCTCGTAAAAATACCGATAACGTTCGTTTTCGCCTACCGCGTATCGCGCAACTTCGCATTTTAAAACGTGACGACATGTGAGTCAGTCACAATCGTATAATTCATTAAATCGAGAATTAAATTATGTCCCAATTTGATATCGCGAAGACAAATTGCGATTATAATATTTACTTGATTACCACGTGAAATTAAATAAAATAAAATAAAAGTAGATGTAATAATTAATACCTGCATGCATAATTTCAGAGATACAGAAGTACTATATGTTATTATTCATATTATGATTATATCGTAATATTGGTTTTAATGCTCAATTGACCTTGATTTTCGATTTCTTATAACTTATAAAACAACATAAGCCGCTCTTATCGCGCATCGTTATAAACTATATATATCGTATTACGATCATAATATAATCGTATTATATTACGAATATGTTATAATATAATCGCGTATTTTGTAGTACGCGTATGTAATACATTACATTCTATATGTAATACAATATCTACATTACATATGTATAATTATATTATGTATTATATATAATGTAGATATTGCACAATAATAATGAATAAATCAAACTAGACTCACCAACATCCAATGCACCTAGATCCGGTCTGCAACATCATTGTGCAAAATGGTTTATCGTCAGCTTCCGATCCTTTCTCTTCATCTTGATAGTTTGCAGAGGAATGTTCTTCTCATTCTAATATTCTGTAACAGTACAATATTCTATTTATGTAAAATCGGTATATCATAGAATTAATTTAATTAAAATAGAAAAGTTCTAATTCAAGAATGTACCAAGATTTGTAGATTTCTAATTTCTTAAAAAATTAAAGTTGTCCATTGCAAATTTAAGTTCACGATTTCAGGCTTACAAAGAATTTCGTATAATGATCACGTATAATAATCTGTGTTAACTATTATTAATTTTCATAGTGCAAAAGTAATATTAATTTTCATCATTTTTATCGCGTATATATTCACGCAAAAATATATTAAATAAAATTTAATTTAATATGTTAAAGGGATGTTACATATTTATACGTAAAAAGATTGAATAAATAAATTAATTGATAAAACGGAACGTAAAATAATCGTTTAAGAGCAGATCAAACATAATAAACGTGTAAATATTCTTTATTCTTATTTCGGGATACGTTCGTTATGTTCAGTTTAATACATTATGATGATAAACTCACAGAGTGATATTGCGCGTGAATGTTATAGATATTATTTCTGTTAAGAGTCATTAGCCTCCTTGACCTGTCAGATTTAAACTTAGGGACTCACAAAGCGACCAATGCTGCCAATCGTCGTTAAGCGACTCCTTGTCAAAGTATTTCCACGCAAAGGAAACGTGACAATGAAATGATCTTTGGACGAGAGGAGCGATTCAACCTCAACCATTGAATCGCTTCTGTGAATACCGAGGATATCACGTACGCTCCATAACATATGAAACGGATGTTACAATCACCTCTTCGGTCTTCTCTATATCATATTGCACAAAATTCGTTCTTCCTTTCAAAATTGTAATCGTTCTTGGCTATATATTTACCGTCTACGGATCCAATTATTATTCTTTTTTTGAGAAGTAACATCAATCTCGTTTATCAAAATCAGATTAGAAAAAAGTAAGGGAAACTAAAATAATTTATAGAGAAAAAATATCCATCACACGTTTTCATCGAAATTAACTTGTTAAAAAACTCATCTTACCATTTTCCGTTCTTATCTTTACCATTTTAGAGCTTATAGGTTACAACGCTCGAAATTAGCTTTGCCTATAATGTTGCTTTACCCTTTGGCTCTTTATAAAATAACGCAGAAATGTTTTTATTCATTGCTTTTACACGTGCTCCAGATACTGCCGCAAAACAATCAACTTTCATCCATTTGCGCATCGAGCAGTAGTTCTCCAATTATCTCACCGCTGATTATTGCTTCATCATTATACAAAGGCGCGGGTCCGTAACAATTTTAAATTACTGTTGTTCGCGTAATAATAAAGTTTTCTGTTGCTATTGACGGCAGTTCACATCGAATTCACCTTGACAACACCACGTCGTAAGCATCGTCGTGGATCGTCATACGCGTCAGAAATTAAATCATCCGGAAAGTTTCCGGCAAAAAGTTTGCCTGACTCTCCCGCAATTTCGCCCATTGTTAAATTCGTGAGTACGTTGCAATAAAATTCGAGGCAACTCGAAGAAAGAACTTATTATATTTATAGAAATGTATTTTCTGCGAGATAACGAAGAAATACACATAAAGATATCAGTCGTATTTATAAAAACTCGAGTGTATTTTCCCTACGATATAATAAATGTGTACAAATATTTGTTTTTTTTTTATAAAAAATGTTTCTTTTTAATAAAGGAATATTTATACATTTATAGTTATACATGCATTAATCTCCAAATTAAAATTTTTGTTTATATTAACGTATATTTGGTCAGATTTTCCTGGCAATCCCTGATACATAACGTAAATGTTTGGACAGTAATTCCAAAAATATGGAGAGTTGTGGATTTACATTTAAAACGCAGTCAATATTTTATCGACACAATTTGTCACGTTGCCATGTTATCGGAATAGATAAAACTTTTTCTCCAATAAGATGACATACATAAAATATTATTATATATTATTTGAATAATGACGTTACGTGCGTCAGTTCGAAAAATTACATATTTCAATAACGGCCGATAATAAGATAACGCAAACAAGCGCAGTGATTCTACAAATGAGCGCGGCGTGCACGAACTGCTGATTACACGCGCCATGTCCGGCGCAAATTACAGAATAATTCAATACGCCGGACCCGGTAATAATTTGCGAATCATGAAGTCCAATGGATCAACGAAACGAGAACGGCGAATAAAAAAAAACTGCACTCAAATACCGAAACCCGGCGCGCAGCGATGACTGCATTCGCCACAATTATTAATGACATCGAAGAACAGTAGGAAACGATAAGGCGCTTAACGCAGTATTTCATTGCTTTTTTTTCTCGTTTTTTTACGAGGACCGTTATCGTGTGATTTATTAAACTAAAGACACGAATACGCGGAATCGAAGTGCAGGCGTATTTTACGTTACAATGTTTCCCTGCAAAGTGGCGCTCTCGAAAAAGATCAGGGCACGTCGCATTTCGATAAGTAAATAATCTCGACGCCTCAAAAAGCGTTCATCGCATCTGCGATGTTTCCAATACGTCGTGTACGTTCAAAAAAAAATATTCGGCTTTTTTGGGTCAGCGAGATGGGTCATCTTCTACGAGAGAGGCGAGCTCTCCGATGAACCGTGAATGCAAGCCTCAGCTCAAAGAAATGCTGACACTAATCTGCGATGAAACGTATACGTCAGTCTTTTTTGCGGTAAACATTCGCCTTACAAGCTCACTCTCAAATGAGTGCAATCAAGCGATATGAATATTCTTCGTTTCGTTACCTATAGTCAAACGTATGATACGTCACAAAGAAGATATAGTATAGTTATAAGCTATAGAAATCGATTGCGGTATTATACGATGCTGCACAGTAATGAGTTATAAGAAAAAAAAATTAAAAATTCTTAACAAAGACACTTTTTTCAAAATTATGCTAAGTTTATTTTATAAAAAGACTTGAAATTTTAATAAAAACTGAAACTGAAGCAGTTTTGAAGAACATATGCTTCGCGTTTGTGTACAATATTTTACGAAAGAAATTTAAGACGTTTCATCATTCATACGCGCTTTATCTCTCTTCGTAATAGCACTACCAGCATACCAAAGAGTTACATTGATCTCATCGAGAGAAATAATCTTTCACGGTTCACCGAGATGCCAATCAACGAAGGAGACACCTTCCACCAGAATGAAGATAAACGTCAGCCTATTAAGACGGATTTGAGACTTCAGGAACCGCCAATGGACCACATGGAATCCCATCAGCAGCATGTTCACGGCGCGTGCTTGCGCTGATATCAGCATCACAGTCGTCCCCGTATTGGCTCCGGCGACCACGGAACAAAGTTCAGCCTATACAGAGTCAACTACATCACTGGACCATCGTAACGATTCACCTCCAGTCTCCGTGAACGCGCCGTCGAGGACGTCGGTCACTGCGAAGAGGAGAATTGTCCTCGAGAATCGATCGGATGTCAGTCTTCTTCTACATTTGTAAAAATAAAATTATTGCCGACTCCGCAGATTGATATTTGGAATAAAGAAATATAGTGCTTAAAGACGCGTGAGGAAAACAAAAGAAAGAAGCGAAGTCAAGATTGGCGAAGAGTAGCAATCTCACGAGATATCGACTCGGCGATTGTAGGAACTCGCTTGACCTGTTGCAACTTTGCCAATAAAATTAATATTGCGCAAATTGCGAGCGAATCTCGTTGGAATTCCTAGAAAGGAATACAGAGATTTCCAATACGAATCGAGTTTGTAATAATCGATCCTGTAAGTATTATAAATATCACAATCCATGCGTCAGGATCATCAAAATAGAATCAGGACTCGTCCAAAATATTTGACAAAGACATATGATCGACGGTACATGGAGGTCGCTGAATACAAATTGTCAACCAACTTCAGGGTCGTACTCAGTGTCGACAAAGTAATGTCGATGAGTTTAATGCATAAACCGTCTTTGATATCTGACGAACTCGAGTAAACGAATTAACGGAACTAATCGTCAACGGATTAACCTACGTGATTAAATTAAAGACTAAAGAAAAAGTCGAGTTAAAGAAGAATCGATTTGGATCAATCCAGTCGCCATCTGGATTGCGGTGGAAAATGCGTCTACTCATGGAAGTTCTTATTATTCTCCTTGTAGGGGGTATCGTGGCCGACTGGCCGATCAACCCCCTGATGAAAGTGTGGTACACATTCCTCCCCCATTCGCCGTCTAAATCGTTGACCAACAAAGAAGACGACTGCGCCGGTTGCGCGCAGAATAAAGTCAACGTGATCGATCCCGACCCGTTGTTGACCGAGCTGAGAGTGGAGTACGTGAAGCAGCAGATCCTGAAGAAACTGCGACTATCAAAGCCGCCTGAAGTCTCGATGCCACTGTCGACCTTGCCTAAACCTTTGATCAACGGCAATGTGCTTCGACCTGATTTAGAAAGACCAGCGGAGAACTTCTACGGAAAAACCAACCAGGTCGTTGTGTTCCCAAGCGAAGGTGAGATTTGACGAATCAAAATAGATAAGATTACCCTTTCTAACTCTTTAATATAGAATGTAAAGAAATATTGTCGAACGGGGCAATTTAAAAATATTCAAAAAATAATTTTATTGCAATAAAATCAGCTATAACAGTATAATTTGACCCAGTGTAAAACTACCTTAATGAACTTTGTATTGTTATAATTTTATAAAGAGAACCATTAAAATCTTCTAAAATTTATTAAAATACAATTTCTCTGAATAAAAATTATAGCATACTATTCCGGTAACATAATATACCGATGGGTTTTTTAAAATCACTTAAAATATGAATTGTAAAATTGTGAAAGAAAAGTCTGGCAATACTCTTCGTTTATATAATTACACGCAAACTATTGTAAATTATTGCAAAAATTTCCAACCACGTAGACTGCTAATGAACGGTTATTCAAATCCACGCGCGATGTGCAGATGGAGAAAAGGCGAAGAACGAATACACTGAGAAAAAAAATACGCGTCATTCGCGAATATTGTGCGCGCGTCTTTCTCGTATGATGTAGTTCTAGTCTCTGAGTATTCGGATGCGAAACAAAATCTCTGAATATCGAGGATGCACGCTTTTTCGATGAAGCGCAGACGAAGTGAAATCCGCAAATGAACTATTGTGCCAGAAACGTATCCGAGTACTTGCACGAAAATTTATAATAAATTGCGGGAACGTGTAATTCACAGTGCAAACCGTTAATATAATATGTAACTTTGTAAAATCAGGAAAGTATAAATGCAACAACCTTTGCGTAAATTATTGCTATCGTCAATGGGATATTATTAATTCGTAGAGAACTAAATTTCAACTTTTTCACGCATGTATCTTTTTAATTAACGCATTACAATATTTTCTACGTAATTCGTAATATCATTTAATATTCAATTTTATGTTTGCCCGTATCCAGCATATTCACAAATAAAATTAAACGTCTCGCATCTAAAACATTCCTCCGAGAAGCTCATTTCTTTCTCTTTACCGCCAATGGCTGTTCTTTCTTGGTCAGCCAGACGAGAAACACCGACGAGGATATGAATATTGCGTAATTGCACGGTTCCCTCGAAATAAACGAGAACCGGTAACAATGACGCCATTTCTCTCTTTCTCGGCACGGTACTTCTGGATAAAGGTACCACCGACGGCCGGCTGGAACCATGAATTTCAAATTTTCCGCGGCGATGCAAATACGGAAGCCGCGCGAACGGCGCACGTATATGAATCCCGGTGGCGCGGCGGAAATTTACCTCGAATTACGACACAAAATCACGGTTCTGACATTTTAATCGCCTGTGTGAATCATTTTCGACGTGCTTGATGAATTTCTTAAAATCACGAAAAAAATCTCCCTCTTGGAAATTCGTGAAGTTACTTCGAGCCCCATCACTTCGAAGAGTTTTATAAAAAACGTAAGAAAATAAACTAACAAAAGTCAAAGAGATGATTAATAAAACTATATTAATTTCGAAAAAAAAAATTATTTTTGCTAAGGCTCTTTATTAGTCACAACAGTATAGCGCGCGTGAGACCAACTCACGGAATTGCTCGTTTTGGCTTATCTGACTGCCGGTACGCCAAAATACTAAATAATCCTGTACCTTACGAGGCCCAATCACCCTACTGACACACGAAAAACCGTTGTCCCCTCGCAGGAAAAACATAAATGACAATATTGATGCGGTACGTTCCAACGTACCCAAGCTGTGCCCAAGCTGCACGCAATCAAACATTTTCTGTTATTCCCAAAATATTCGCTTACCATGTAAGATAGAATACGAAAAACTGTAAGATAGTATACGTCACACACGTAAAAGTTTTTTTTACGCTCGAAACCAGCTGTTGCCATTTTAGCATTCTACCGTGTCATGCAACTTTATTCGCAACGAAATCATGCATAATTTACAAACACGTAATTTCTTGCCACTGGCGGAATGTAGGAATACGATAATATAATCGTATCGTTCATCGGCTGCACGAATATGTTGAATATTATTGCCCCAAATTTTTTCCACGCCTCTTTTTGCAACGTTTTTCGCGCACGCGAGTGTGACTCCGCATTTAACGAAAGCATCGATCGCACGATTGCGATACTCCTTTTAGATTTTTCTATATAATAATAATTCTCTTTCAATACGCCTATTTTCCTTTCACACACGTAGAGTATTACCTTGTCTTCTACTAATTATTCTTCGCTTTGATCTTTACATAAATATTAAATATTGTAAATTTTTTAAGTTCTCTATAACATCAATCTTTAATAGTGTTTTATTAATTGCATAGAGCATTCACAAGAACAGCGTTTATAACTTACATTACTTGAACTTGCAAAAAGTTCCTTTTCTTTTTCGAGCAACATCTCGATTTCTGCAGCATCGCTTTTCATCGCGCTGTCGGTGTAATTCTCTGTCCTTCATTTTTCAAAGAAATCTTTCAGAAGTTTCAAACTCAATTCTTCTATTCGCAAATATTCTATACACGAACTCTCGTTTTGTGAACTTTCATTCTGCAAACTCATGTTCGCAACCATATCGGACTTAAAAAAAGATCACGATAGATATAATATTATCGTATTCCGTAGAGCCGAAAGTCCAACGATATGACGCTGCATATTTCGAATGTTTCTCCGGCGCGAAGATTACACAGGCCAATCCAACGTAACCCAAAATATTCGCTTTTTATCTAATTCCGGGACGAAACCACACACACATATACGCGTAAGTCGTAAGTCGCGATTTCGTAATATTGAAACATTTATTCGGCCTAGTTAACCCTGGTTAACCCGCAGCAATTTCAGCGCAAGAGCTGCAGATTACGGCGATGCGATCGGGGCCAGTGAACCGGAAATGTTCATCGCCCTGTCGAATCTTCGCCGCGACATCGAAAAGTAGTGCATGCTGGAGAATGTCCTGAAGGTGCACGTCGAATTCGTTCCGAAAATATCCGAAAATCTCAGAACGACTCTACGGACTGACATAATCCCGAAATCGGATTTCTAAATGAAAATCTTATGAACTTTGAGAATACTCAAGGAAGAGAGCCAAGCTTCGATAAAACATGGAATTACCAAGACCTCATACGGTGCTATAACGATTGGTGATCTTTGGTTATTTACTAGAATTACATGATATATTCCAATTATCGTAGACAATAATAATTAACGACTAACAATCTTGCCACATTTCCACTTAATTGAATGTTTATTAACGATAATTGTATTATCAGTAATTTATGTTATCAACAATTTGCATGACATTGCAGTTATGTTTTCAACGGGTTAAGAAAGCTTATCTTATGTTCTGATCAATGTCATTTATGTTTTATATCAGTTAAATTCGATATTCTATGTAAAAAATTATTTGTATTTAATAATTTAATAAAATTAGTTGCTTGCAAGAACAGTCTCTTCGCTCGTACACATTTGCGATGGAGTAAATGTTTCGATCCATTCTCAAAAATGTTTTATTTTTTCAATATGGATGCGATATACACGCGTTCATCAAACGGATGATACACCGAGAAAAACGCGTGGTACACCGAGAAAAATATGACGCGCATGCGGATACGTTGCCGCTGACGTTTGGCACGCGTTGTGCAACGATACGGATTCACTCTGACGCCTGGCGTTGCATAATCCCGGCGGTTATAAATCATGCGGAAGTGGCGATCAATTGGACACGCTGATCGCCCAAGAATCCGCCCGGAAATAATTTCGATGCGCTTGATAGTGCGTTATATCGCGGATCACTTCGACATTCGACGCGTACACGTCGGCAAAGCGTGATGCAGAGCACGATTTTTCGCATCGCGTTATTACGAGCGGATACAGATGGCTTTTATTAAAATTTGTCCGGAAACACTTTGTAAAATGGTATCGATAATTCTGCAAAGCAACTTGGAATTTTCATAAGCTGATTTAAAATGTTATAAAAACTTTAAAATTTTAAAATCCTTCTTTGATATATGCTGCAAAAGCCAAATGGTATAATAATTATAAATGAGGAAATATATAAAAATTATATATGACTTATATTTTTTCACAGTAATTTCTAAATAATGGATTTTTTCTACCGGGCGAAAATGATTCGACCATCGATATTTCTGTTTAATCTTATATGCTCGCATATCGCACGTGCCGCTCAGAAATAACCTTTGCCACATTTAACCTTTGTCGCGGTTATGAGAACCTTTTAAAGCGCACTTTTCCAGATAATTGTGGTTCCATTTGAGGCTTACTTCGAGCATCGCCATAAATTGCAGGCCGATCGTGCGCGGCCAAAGGCGCACTCTCAAAAGTCTCGAATAACTGAGTCTTCGGTGTCGTTCATTGGCATACTAAATTAGTTTGTAATGGGATAGCCCATAGATACACGCGTTCGTCATAAAGGAGAGGCAACCGGATAGCCGTGCCACGCACTCAAGTCAAATGAGGAATATTAAAATTATATTAGCGAAATAAAAAATAAAATACTTGTAAAATAACATACTTGTCATTCCCATTTTAGAGAACAATTTTAACACACATTCTTATTTTCGTAAAGAGGAAAGAATATCCTTGAATTAAAATATATACGTCCTAAATCGAGGTTGAAAGATTCTACAACCTCCGTTTGTTTTAATAACTCATTGACTCATTTATTCCTAACATCTTTGTCCAAATATATATTTATCTCTCTTAATAACTGTAATAGACAATTTTTGTAAATCATGTTTAACCATATTTCATGTTGCAATGCAAATATCTTGAAGTTTAAGAATCAAGGAATTTAATTTAAAAAATCAATTCGTCATTTACGGTCGGATTTCCATTTCGGTTTTTGAGTAAAACTATACTGTGTTACGCGTCCAACAACCGTGTTACGCTCTCTCAAGAAAACGATCGAATCACGACGGTTACAGGTGTGGCCGATTCGACGAGATATCGTCAGAACTCGAATCACATAACGGGGTTCAATCCGGCGGCCTGTTTCACATTTTACCTGCCGAACGAGATGCTGTACGTCGACGTGACCTCGGCAGAGCTTTGGTTCTACAAGGAACAGGTCGAGAACGACGATGAGCTCAATCAGACATTCGTGCTATCCGAGCTCGATCACTGGGACCAGGGCGGCAGATTCGAAAAGAACACCGTCATGGCAATCTTCGAGACCGACATCAGAGGTGGGTAAATGGCAGATGGAATTCTCCCTCTCTCTCTCCCGCTCCTTCAACCCCCGCATCCATACGTTCGTCACATACGAATCCGCACCGCATAGAAATCTTCCACCGCGAAATTTCGTTACTCCGTTGCATTGCATGCACTTTACGAATCTGCCCCCCCCCCCCGTTGCACATCGCAATTTTGTACTTTACCAAAAATTCGATACGAATGATGAGGGATAATTTTCTCATATCGCGATATCCCGAACGATTTCTAACATCATCTAATGCCTATCAGTACGAAATGCGACTGGAAATCGATTGCTATGACGTTTAAATGAAACTTTAATAACGAGAGTTTATCGAAAATTTGCGTGTCAGAAAATACCACACTTTAAAAATCGTGAGAAGTAAAATTAAGCTGGCCAGTATTTAAACTTTGACAACAACATTCGAAGATTTTTATTTTCCTTTTACACAATTGCACTCCGGAATAGAAAATATAGAAAATATAAAAATTAAAGAGTTAAAAAATTATAAAAACTAAATGATTTAGATATTCCTTATAATTGCAAATTTTAAATCTTTATTTTCATAGACACAGAAAAACAGTTTCCCTATGTACTGTCTAGAATAAATCGTATTTTCTGCAAAATTTCATAAAGACGCATTTCTCTGGTGCGTCACACTATACTGTAATTCAAAAAAATTGTCAATTTTTTCTTTCAGAGGGCTGGGTAAAGACAGACATAAAATTTATGGTGAAGAAATGGATAAATCGACATGGACTGAATCACGCCATTCAAATAGCCTGCACGACTTGCTCTACCGACCGCGACAGAGCGCCGGTGTCCGTAGAGCAGACCCTGAAGCCCTTTCTGGTGATTCACACGGAGCCGTTGCCGCAACGGAATAGGCCCAAGAGGCACTCGAATTGCCAACTCGAAATGACGGAGTGTTGTCGAGACGAACTCTACATTAATTTCAGAGATATCGGCTGGAGCGACTGGATTTTACACCCCAGCGGGTATCACGCGTATTTCTGCCGAGGTTCTTGTTCCACGCCGACTGCCTTAACCGTCAGTGGCTCGCAATACAACAACGTTATCATGGTGAGCGTAACACGGCTCTCGCACTCTTACATCATTGGTGCTTGATACGATGTCTCAGTCGACGATAACTAGTCTGTTCTAACTTGAGATTATTAAGAATAGAAAAGCTTTTCTTTCTTCTAAACAATATTAATAACATTGACCATATTAACACGTGAAAGATAGCGTTATTATCAGATTTAGTTAAAATTTAATAATGTTGTAATTTGTAGTGTAAACTTAAATTTTTAGTATCAATTCTTAAATGCTTATTTTCAAATTCTTCAGACGAATGGATAATTTACACTTGCTATAAATCTAAAAATATCTCCTTCTATTCATTCAACACTACGTACTTTCCATCTGCCTCATTTTTCAATGCTTTATTTATTTTCTTTCGTTATCACCAAAGACTGTTTTCTCATTTCATATCAACAACCTTCACTCTTTAATTGTTATCGGAGTTAGCTAATTTGTATCATTATGTTATTGCCTATTCCATTCTATTCGTTTTGGGGCAACAGAATTAATGTGCTTATTGCCCGAAACGAACAAAACTATAGAAAAAGTTCTATCTATATTTAAAATAGCGCGCGGCATTCTTATCTCGCTCGTGTCAGGTCGTACGAAGCGCAGATGCGTAACAACCGATTATCGTGCTAAAGAAATGTGTCGCCAGTGTGATTTATATTCGTTCTTTCTTTGCGAATACGAGGAGAACGCTGACGCCGCGTCTTTGTCGCGCTATTTCAAGAATAGCGTGTCATTTCGCGCGTTTCTTCGTGGTTTTACCGGCAATCGTATCAAATTACCTACATAAAGAGTATTGCCAATAGTAAATATCGCTGATATGCCGAAAATTTATTAATTGTATATTCGATAACAATCTTGAAAGTTATTTAAACATATCTCGTTCTATTAAAAATGATTTTGTTCTATTCAGAAAATTTATTAACCATTCCTCTGAAATAATTAGTATTTTATCTATAAATTTTTTCTATAAAGATATAATTTTTGAATTAATATAGAACGTTTTAAATATCTTTTTAATTCTTGTTTCTCATCAAGAATACGAAAATGTTCAATTCCTAAATTGGACAATTCCGCACACGTATGTAGCTTTTAGTTAAAATTCTATAAAAATTGGTTCGTGTGTCAGGCGAAGTAATCCCTTTCCATCTCTTACGGCTACATACATACATACACACGCGCAATTTATGCTTTACTTAACGTAAAAAATATAATCGTGCTGCATAATCGCGTCCTTTATTACCATTAATTGTTAATAAAAGTTGGGAGAGGAGGCACTCTTGTTATACCGCGGCACATAATGTGAGTAATATAGTTTGCAACTCGTAACGATAATGGGGCGTTAAGACTCCATTATCACGCAACGTAAAACCCCATTAACTTAGGACTTAGGTCTATGCTTTCTGCCATGTACGAAGCGTGACGCAAGAAATATCGTTTGCATATGCGAAATGGAGATGATTTTTTTATGTTTGGTAATCTGAGGATAGCTGAAAAGAACGACATTCCCTCGCCTTATCCATTCCACTGCTCTCGCAGAACCTTTTGCTATTAAAAAATTATCGAACATCACAACTTACAAATAATAAAATTGACTTTAAAATTTATTTCAACTTCGATTATAATATAAATATTACATATATATATATATATATATTGTATATATATATATAAACATTCAAAAAAGAATGAAAGCTTTTAGGTCTTACATACATTTCCTGTAAAATTTCAGTTCAAGTAATTAAAAATAAAACTACATCAATCGTAAACTCATCCCGCTGACTAAAATCTTCGGAAATTAATGAGCGCAAAAACATCGCTTCTCTTTGCAGAAGTTGTTGAGTAAGGATATGGGACAACAAAAGAACAAGATAGTGCCATGCTGCTCGCCGACGCAGCTCGCCCCGCTCCAACTACTCTACATAGACACGAACAACACGATCACACAGAAAACATTACCGAACATGGTGGTGGAGGCTTGCGGTTGCATGTGACACCGCTGTCTCGAAGACAGAGCGTGAGTAGAATCACTACTGGTGACGACGAGAAGACGAGGATCAACATCTCACGCCACCCCGTCCAAGACTTTCGCTCGCACTTAATCGTCGTGACAAACCGAACTTGGTTGGACGCTTGCAAAATCCGTTCGTCTCGATTTGAACACGAAGAAATCGCGCGGAAACGTACGACAGTGATGGTCGCCGCATCAAGATAACAGGTGACTAAAAATAAGAGCACGCTATTGTCACGTCACGCAAGCTCACTCTCTTTCTCGTTACATTATAAATAATGTCGTTAATAAAATTAGCATTAATTCGTAGAAACATCTATAAATAATTTCTTCTTTTATTTTATTTTATTCGTTGGCTGTGTGTAGTCTATATATATTTCATCTTAAGATATTATGTGAGTCATAATTTTTCCATCTTGTTATATGCAATATGACGTGCGAATCATGCACATATAAAAAAGTGTTGATATCATATGATATCATCCATTTTAATAAAATGCCTTGTTTGCCTCAAACGATTTAAATTGCAAATCCTACCTGTACTTATTATGTTTTTTTTTTGTATCAATGAAAAACGAATACAATTGATATACCATATGTTCGTTCATATGTATTAGAACAAGATATGAGTTTGCGTGATGCAACAATGATGTATTCTCGAAACCCGGAATCCCATCCTTAAGTTGATTGCCCAAACCACAAGATCGACTCGAGCTAACGCTTGCGGCGCCAGGGGAAATTAAGGCGTAAATTAAGGCGAGCCGAAGCGTGGAGAGAGCTCGTTACGTATTTTAGCGTAAATACCGACACCCCCGCGTGTCCGCCGTATATCTACAAGCCAATAGCGAGAGACCTTTTGGGCAATTTCGACAATGAACTTTACTGCGCGTGCCCCCATTGCGTCTGACTACGTAAGGCTGTTTCTACTGCGAATCACCGTCGAAGATACTCTGATCCCATGTAAATCTCCCGATTACAGATTTTGACTGATTATCTTTCAGTAATGCGATGTGATCATATGTTAATTTGTAGTGAATGTTGTATTGGTATTATCCTAATCTAATTCTTTACGAAAGCATATGGAAAAAAAGTGCAATTTTTGCAGGAAAATATCCTCAAATACTTGGGCCTCTCATCTGTTGTGAGTGGCTTTACTTCTAATTTCAAATTATCGTCACATTTCGAGAAATCCATAATAATATTATATCACGGAGATAACAATTTATATCGCATACAAAGATAATAATTTCATGAATGGATTAAATCAATCAAGTCAATTGGTTTTAATCTGTTTGGTCATTAGACATCAAACATCTATAAGAGATACGTCTTATTACAAGCAAATTTGTCATTGAACTTTGCAAGACTGCATCTCTGAAAAATGGACCGTGTAATAAAATTACTTGATAAATACTTCTCGAAGATATGGCGACAATTTAGATAATACCGACAATACGACAAACAACTCGCTAGAAGCCGTACAGTATTTTCTCATTATCTAATGCACAATCCGAAACTGTTATATCGACCCCGGGCTTGTATTTAATTTAAGAAGCGTGATAAGCATGTTCGTAAATTTTATTTATTGTTAAAATAGGATTAAACGTCATCACCTTCTCGTTGACGGTTAGCTTGCGAGCATGACTAGAGAGAGAGAGAGAGAGAGAGAGAGAGAGAGAGAGAGAGAGAGAGAGAGAGAGAGAGAGAAAGAGAGAGCAAACAATATAATGCAATAACGATTACTCTAGAAGTAAATACGTGCGATTATGGCGTAGTATATTATTAAGCGGCACGCTAAGCGCCGACTGTAGTTGACATGTCAAGATAAACGGCTTGACTTTGTCGAAAACTCTCGGAGCAATAAAACGCGACCCGATATCGATGTATTTTTTTTTTCTTCACGGAAATCTTACAGGCCCGAGTACGAAATAAGCGAGAAATCAATCGATTTTCTCGCATTCGAGTGCCGTTAAAATACGCGAAACCAACGAGATGGATTCTTTCCATATTTCAATTCTCATAAACTTCTATGCCGCCTTTTAATCAATCTCAAAATAATATAGCTGTTAAAAATATTACGAAGTTTTTATTATTACTTTAAAGCTATACGTGATAAAGTTTTTCATTAGATATATTTATTCAACAAAATAATTAATGCACTATCGAGTCTGCAATATTCAGTCAAGTTTATTCATACATAATGTTAATGATGCAGAATTTGTTAACATGTTAATATATACATTATTATATATATTATTTTTACTATACATGTATATGTTAACTGAAGTCTATTGAGTCCATTGATGATTCATGATGGTAAACTTTTATTTCTATTAGGCACAGTAAAGATCTAGAGTCTCGATATCATAAGGATATCCGACTCAAATCGCGCCTGGAGACATTAAAATCCGTCGCAAATTTCTCAGCCACGCCCAAAAACCGGGAAGAATTCATGGGGCGGATGAAGGCAAAAACTATAGACGAACTTCCGCACGGCTTCAAGAGTGGATTACCGCGTTTCTTTCAAAAAATACATTTCACGTTTCTTCCCCTTCCCTTCGCGTAACGCTCGATAAACCTCTCTCGAGTAAATCCATCTCGTCGGTTTCTCCCTCGGCGCCATGTAAATATATCATTCGTGTTTTGCTGTACGGTGCCATGTCTCTGCAAATGAATTTCCTGGAGCGTTTCCTTCCTCCGTCCGGGAGACAGACACAGAAACGGCGAGCGAGTAGCTGCGAGAAGGAGAAAGAGGAAGAGAAAGAGGAAACGTAGAGAGCGGAAGAGGGGAAAAAGGGGATGGAGAGAAGATAGTGAAGTGGCGGAGGACTACGCGAGAGTGAAGAGGCGGGAAAGAGGAAGTGGAAAAGAAAACAAGCACCAGGCAGAGCGAGAGACAATGGGTGGCACCGTACCGCGGAATCGAAACCGAGTATGTCCGTTAGCGACATTTAATGCAACAGGGAAATAATAGTTACCGCGACTCTGTGCGAAGCAAGTGTATGTCTTTGGTGACAGCGACGAAATAGCGTAATCTTTACTTATATGAATTTGCCCGGCTTCCTTTGCATCGTATCGCGAATTCTCATTCTTTATTTTAAAAAAACTTTATTTTTTATAATCCCGATGAAATAAACATCGCAATACTAATAAAATCAATAATACATTTTTTCTCTCGTCATAGTAAAAAATATTTTAATAAAAAAATTTTAATAAAAAAGCAATTTTATATAGAAAAATTAAAAAATATTTTAAGGGTAAATGCCGTTGCTAAGTAAAATTGGATGCAATGTTTCATTAATTTGTAATACATTTGTAATTACTGCATAGGCAAAAATAACCTGCTAGTCTTTAGAATTACGAGGAATAAAAACGCGAAAATGGCGTCTGTAATATCGCGCAACACGATGCAGGAGATGGCCCAATATTTTCACCGTAGATTTAGCACGAAATGCGGCGTGCGTGTTTTAAGTCTTTAATAACACTGAATTTTTACGATATTTTTTTTTTAATAAACCTCAAATTTAGCTATTCCTCTTGCTAAGTGCGCGGTAAAGTTGTAGATAGAAATAATACAATCGATAGTTTAATTTTAGGACACAAGAATGCAAGATTGGGTAACATAATAAATGTACAGATAACATTTTTTTCTTTAATCCTCGTTTTTTGTTCGTATATGTCATGTTCGTATGTGTTTATTTAAAGAAACAAGGAAAGTGCGAAGTCTGCAGTTTCACAGACCTCATGTGCAGATAAGAATTGTCGAGTATTTATTTAGTACATGTCTTAACTCATATCGAGCAAGCCCATTCTTCGTATTTTCATCCGCACACAACGGTAGAGTTGTATGTATTTTCTTACATTAATGCAAATTAACGTAGCTAATATACATACAGAGAGAAAAAGCACGTCATGCAAAGAGATAAGTCTTTTTGTTCAATAGGTAAAATGCATATTTTGCGAAATTCTACATCTTATTTTTGTTTAATAACGTAATAATAATAATATTTCTTGGATAAACTTCGTTCCATTTAAAAATCTTTCATCGTTAAAATATTTTAACATTATTATTACCTTAAAAATATAGTATACAAGGTATAATATAAAAACTTTATTACAGAGTGACGAAAACTTCGGAATTAATAAGACATGCAAGTCTCAGAATAATGAGACGCTTGACATCTTAAAGTAAAAAATATTTTCCCTTTTTATTTGTGCCTCGAATAACGAAGTTTATTCTAGTTTTCAAATTTTAGTATTTCCATTATGTTTTCCACATCTCGTTAACGCGTAACAGGCGAAAATCATTGTTTCATCATTCTGTTATGCGGGGGCCCGATCGATACTTGGTCAAGACGAATCCGGCGTTCCATCAGGTTTTGTTACGGTACTACAATATTTATCCGCTCGCGTTGGCAGTCGTAGCCGGTTAACGCGCGTTTCCCGCACGGTAACGAGTTTAACGTTACGTGACATCGTCTCGCCGCGAATTAATTGCGCTCCGCGCGAGTGCGAGTGCGAGTGCAGTGGCAATTTCGATCGCTGCTGCTGCTGCTACTGCTGTTGCTGCTGCTATACTGTACTTCGCCCGTCAATCAATCGCACGGAATTGCGGCCGGTGGGCGTATTTACGTATATGTGTGCGTACGTACGTGCACGCGTGCGTGCGTTCATACACGCTTGGCTCTATGCTGTTCATATTATTTCGCTCCAAAGTCCGACGATTACTTTAATTAAGCATGAGATTACGGCGGAAAAATGAAAATAATGCACCACCGATAAAATACTGACATGTGACTTGGGCTGTATCGCCACGTAACATCGTGTGACCTTTTCGCTCGACAGCTGTATCTTGAAGTCGGATGTCGACTTTAATTCAGGTTTACTCGCGAATAATAATGCCGGAGAAAGACATTGGAGAAATAAAAATTAAATTGCAAAAGTAATATTCCAAATTAAAGAAAAATCGTGTTGAGTTTCATGATATTATAATGTCGCGTCTGCGCAAAAAGTGCTGCAGAAGGTGCAAATTTTTAAAAATTTTGATAATATATATATTTTAAAGAATTACTTTTAACTTTTTAAAATAATTAAGAAGACATTGGCACACATCTTTCGAAAAACATTTCTTACTAAAAAATAATGTCTTGTATAGATGTAATTATCTTATACAAACATCTCTAAAAGATTAGAAACTTGAAAATTAGAGATTTATGGTAAATTATGAAATACTTTTATAAAGCAAACTAATTTCTCAGTTAATTCGTAGTTAATCTGCTTAAACATAATTTGAATTAAAAACTTATTTAATCATTTAATATGTAAAATTGAAAACTCACAAAAACAGCGTCAAATTAAAACTTTTAATGTAACGTTTTTCGTTACATTAAAAGTTACGACATTAATTGTGAATTTAAAAAATATTGTGGTACCGTAACAATAAAGATAATTGTTCACAGTTTAATTGACTCCTCGCTCAAATATTGCAAAAAATAATATTCGCTCAAAATTAATTCAAAATTTTAAAATTGATACAGATTTTAATCTTCCGCCAAATGAAATTTTAATTATCGCCAGAATTAAATTAAAATTTAATTATCACGCTCGACTTTCAGGAGAAAAAGTATTTTAATTATAGTCTCTCGATAACGCGAGGAGTTTCCTATATTTAACAATTATTACAATAAATTAAAAATATTATTTTATCGCACTCACCGAAATCCCGCGTACAACATCATTATAACAGCGAACCTTTTGGAAGCCATCTCGTCGTCTCGTTCCGTGATTTCGCACCCCGACATCCCCCGACAGCTCAGCTAGTCCATGTCCTGCGTATCACGAAGACATATTATTACTTATTTACAATATTATTGTAAATATGAAATATTCGTCACACACATCTAATATTTTCAGGAATCTGCATTGAAAAGCAAGATATAGCACTTCGGCGTCTCCCTTCCTTCACTTTTCCATGCATTTATTACGTACGTTTCACCCACAGCGTACCTTCCGTATCTCTCCATTACATACCGAGATAAATAGTAAATCTATTGGTAACGCTCGTAATAACGCGATATAATCTAATAATAACGCCAGCAAGACGCGAAATTTGTAGCTGTCGTCGCTGAAAGTTCGACGCGTCTCGGCCGACGAGACGCCCGGCGGACAAGTGATATTTTGATCGCTCAATTTACGCATTAAGACGCGATCTCGACCATTAATATTAACCTAATTACCTTCCGGCGTAAGAGGTCTTCAATATTTTTGCCCCATCGCCGGATCCTGACGCCGATTCGCGACGATTCGCACGGATTCAACATACTCAGATACGATTTCGTCCATTCTCGCCGCCCGCGCCGTGCATATTGCATATTAACTAACGAAGCTCACCAATTCAAACGGATACTACGTGAACCGAACGAGCGCCGGTACTACGTGAATCAAACGGAAGCTTGATCCCCTTTGCCAACATGGCGGCGGGCGGCGGGAGGCGGGATCACTCGCGCCAATGCCGCCAACCGCCAATCTTAAGCTAACCTACAAGTGACAGGTGCTCGGCTGACGGATCTTCGTTGGATTCTGAATTCTGTTACTTTCAAGACGGAAACGTGACACCAATCTCGTATTAGTTAATTTTCTCGATACGCAAGGAATGATGATGCAACGGTTTCGGCGATAATCTCATGTTCGTGATCGTGACGTGAACGTAACCTCAACATGCTGTCCGAGGTTGACGTGTTTATCAGCAATTATACGCTGGTCGATCCTGATATCTACCAGCTTTGGGTCGACGGGCATACTTGTGAGTGGAGAGAGTTTCTTTCGTCTCTTTCGATTTATTTCGAGGAATTATTTGGATCTACGAGCCTAACGCGATGAAAATGCCTTTTTCTAGCCAGCGATGCGGTCAACGTTCTACATCAGCGAGGAATCTGTCAGCAGACTAACGCGCCACTCGAGCTGGTTGCATCCGACATCCTCGACCACTATCGCACCTACTCTCTGCTCGAGAAACTGCTTCACACTCCTCCGAAACTCGCCAGCGAACAGCTGGCCTTTCAGATTGAGCCGCAGACCAGTCAAATGCTCATAGAAATGTAAGAATACGCATGACGTGGCCCTTTAATTGAAGTTGGAATTGTTATTAATCTCCTGCGAGGCTGATATGGATAATTGCTCATCTCAGGTATTACGAATTTGACGATGTTGTTATACGCGAGTTATTGGGGAAAAAGATTACATCTAAGAGTAGAAAGGATATGGACGAGGTAGCGGAAAAGACAGGGATTACGTTGAAAAGTTGTAGAAGACAGTACGACAACGTGAAAAGGGTGTTTAAAACTGTGGAGGATTTGCCAGGTTCTCTCGCAACCAATATCAAGCAACATTTTTTACTTTCTGAGGACCTCGCTAAGTATGTGTGATGCATGATTCCTTATAGAAGCCTTCCTGTAACAACCTAGCACGAGTTTATAATTAATTATAATAAGAATCATGCAACTAGCTGTTTTTAATTATTGCACAGGCGATACGCTGCAGTGGTGTTTATAGCGTGCCTGCGATTTGAAATGAATAAGAGGAAATTACAGTTCTTAACGTTTCCCGATCTATATCATTGTGCGAACAGTATGATGGCTTCATGGACGTATCGTTGTGTCGGATCTGAATACTTTGACACTGACTTAGATAGGGAGTTCTTACAGGAATTATCGGAATGCAGGATTCTTTTAGAAAATGATAAACATCACAAACAGTATGTTGTATCCTATATAAAACAACGAGCAATAATCTTCCTTCAAACGTCCCACAAAAGTAATCGAGTGAAATACCGGTATGTTCCAGTTTAGTATGCCTTAAACTCAAACCAATGCTTCTCGATCGATCCTATCAAGAACTGGACTTAAATTTCCGTTCGTATTCGAGAGCGATACTCGGAATTGGATGCAACTTGCACAGATCACGAGAATTGAGATTCTTCTTTTTGGAACTGGTGGAGAGATGTATCGAACCTTGGCGACAAGTCAATTGGACACACTCTGACCTACGAAATTTCTTATCTGTCTATACACAGTGCGCTCTTGACATGGATGTACTTAGGTAAGGGTATGCATGCAGTAATTAGTATGCATGAATAGAATTTCGTTCAAGTATTAGGAACCGTAAGAAATATTAATTATTTAATTTTTATCACAGAGAAGGAGAATTGAGAGATGCGTTTGAACGTTATATGACAGTAGTGACGTGCTGTCTATTACGTATGTATCATACTTGATTATATTGATGTGAAAAAAATGAATATATAATGTAGTAATAATATACATACTTAGAAGGTACAAGTAAACGATAGGATTGATCATTTGTACAGTTTATTAATTTTCTGTAATAAATAGTAGACAGATGCAACATCTTGTATGCTGCCTGTAACTGTGCACTTAGATATACATATATGCGATAACGCATATTGCACTATCAACATTTTCTTATAAGTTAGTGATATTTTTCAATTAAGTGCGCAATGTGGAATTCTACAAAGTGAAAGGCAGTTTTTATAGACACGGCAGCTCGGGGTATCTCTTTACCACTTCGTAATTATTCAACTGGAAGTTAATTTTAATTTATTTAAATCCAATGTGAATATTAATGAAATGAATTGAATTTTTCAACTTGCATCTATAACAACGTTGGTAACTATAACAATTGGGTATTTTAAATAAAATATCGCTAACTACTAAAATATATATTTACATTTATTATCGCGTTATCTAATAACATTATTAATATCGTGTGTATGTATATACTAATGTACAGGATACACATCGCACATTTTGCGCGCTATTTTGGGAAGCACATTTGCTTAAACCTCGTTTATACATTATAATGAATGTACAAACGTATTTTCGTTCAAACGTACCTCCTTGTAAGAATTTTACGCAAAAAACTTATAAGGAAATGTTTTCAAAATATTCTACCCAGTGGCGACAGAGTATTATCTTTACTGAACGGAGATTTTGTACTTACTGTCATTCATTCCTCTGCATTTATTCTACTATTATTCATCGATGTTTGGACAAGGTACGCTGTACTGGGTAGATGTGGCGGGGATAGGAAAACTTGCGCGTCAGGAAAATCGTAGAAATATCATTTCACCTAAGTACTCGCATACAATTGACTACTGCGTGACTCCTAACACTTTGTTGACGGCATACACTATGTCTTTGATCTGTGGCAAGGCCGCAATCTCCAGCGATTTTGCATATGGCATAGGCGTGTCAACTCCCGTGATACGAATCACAGGTGCGTCAAGATGATAAAAAGCTTCGCCTGAAAAAAAAAAGTTTATTTAAGCAAATGAGGAAACTGTTGAGAATAAATAAATTAAAATAAATCGATAAAATTTTTTTTAAAACTGAACAGCTTTGAAGTCGTTTGCAATTCACTAATATTTTGCAGCGCGTTAAAAATTTAATTCTAATTAGCTCTAATTTCGATTGTCTGATTCTGATTTGAAAACAGAAATTCAATACAAGTAAAATGGGAGACATAGATTGATGAAAACTCACTCTCAGCGATTCTCGCGCTGACCTCCGCACCGATACCGCACTGCGGCCAACCCTCCTCAACCGTCAACAGGTGTTTCGTCTTCACCACAGATTGTATGATGGTATCCATGTCCAACGGCCTAAGAGAACGTAGATTAATCACCTCGGCTGCGATTCCCTTGCCGGCAAGTTCGTTGGCCGCTTCGAGAGCCCCCTCGACGGCTTTGGAATGTGCTACCAACGTCACGTGATTGCCCACCCGCTCTATCTTAGCCTTGCCGATGGGTAAAACAAAGTCCTTGGACAAAGCCTCGTCAGACATAGGATACTGTACACCGTACAATAATTCGTTTTCGAGCACCACCACTGGATCAGGATCTCGAATGGCTGCTTTGAGCAAACCCTTGGCGTCTTCGCTGTTATAAGGTGACACTACTTTCAAGCCAGGACAATGACTGTACCAGGCACCGAAACACTGCGAGTGTTGCGCCCCGACACCTGCGGCGGCACCGTTGGGACCGCGAAACACGATTGGCACATTGACTCTACCCGCAGACATGTAAAACGTCTTGGCGGCGGAGTTGATAATGTGATCGATCGCTTGCATCGAGAAATTGTAGGTCATGAATTCGCAGACTGGTCGCAGGCCGGCCTAGAAAATATTCATATAAATAGAGGTACATATCAATAAAAATATAACAAATAAAGTTTAACAAAGATTGCTCTACGCATACCATAGCTGCTCCAACCGCGATGCCGGTGAAACCAGCCTCTGTAATTGGCGTGTCGATGACACGCTTGTCCCCGTACTTCTTCCAGAGACCCCGGGAAACCTTGTACGCGCCGTCATAGAGAGCCACCTCCTCGCCGAGAAGGAACACCTTCTCGTCCCTCTCCATCTCCTCATCCAGGGCCGAGTTCAGAGCGTCTCGCACAGTCATCTAGCACATTCACACAAATTTCCATGAGAAAACACTGAGGCACTTGAGAATGACCTTTCATGTCCTTCAAGTTTCCACTTCTCTGAATGATCGTACATAAGAGAGGTGTCAAATCGAGAAGGACCAAAGGGGAGCAAGAGAAAGCTGTCGATCAACGTGGAAACGTTTGCGGGTGCTGACGTCGCGCCCGCGCAACGTGTCCAGCGGACCGATTCTTTTAGGTTAGGTTTAACGGCGGAGTAAATCACCTGCTGCGCTGATGCCCATCTCGACGTGGAGAACGATCGGCGGACGACGGTCCTTACGGCGGTCTGAAAGCAAAAGAGCATCGTAAATCCGCCCGAAAACGATCGAATCTCCTCTCTGCGAGCGAGTCGCAACAATGTCCATTCTACTTGCAGCAGCCGTTCGCGCTCCTCCGCGCTCGCGATGTTTATTTATAACGAGATCACAGCGGATGAGATGGAAGAGAGGCTGCCGTAAACGTGGAATAGATCATTCCGATTGCGACAGCTCGTTTTCCGGAGCCTTTTACCGTGAGCATGTTACGTCGTTGACGGGGAAGCGGGTCGACGGAGGTTTCTCGCGGTGAGGCTTTCCCTGAGAACAATCTCTTCTCTCTCTCTCTCTCTCTCTTTTTTGGAGAACGACTCAAGAGACGTCCGAGAAAAATCCTCGTCTCCTGTACTAAAACAGAGGCTGCGTTAACAGAGCCAAGGACGCGTACCGTTCGGGAGTCGGGACTGTTACGAAACGTGCCTCGGTCCTCGGTCCGAAACGGCGCCGCGTCGACTGGCAGTGGCGTTCGAACTTCGAAAGCGGCAATCTCGTACGAATTGAGTAATGCTGATAAAGCAAAATTATAGGATGATTAGGCGATCGCGTGACGAATACGTAATAGCCGCTCCGTCGAATTGTGTCTCTCTCGCGATTGTATCTGAAACGCAAAGTAATTTGCGACACGGAGTCGAGATTCAAATTTTGTTCCTGCCCGCTGAGTCCGTTCCTTTCGAGCGCAGCGAGTGCACCTTGCCGGTGCATGGTGCATGGTGCATCTCGTTATTTATTCTTTCAATTTTTTTTTTTCTCTTGAAAGAGCAGGTACTTATAAATATAGACGCGAGTTTAATTTCAAATGCAAAATATGTCTATTTCTGTTAATATAGATTAATTAACTGAAGCTAAATTGAACTTAATCTCGGTTTAACTTATCTTTTATTTTTTTCTAGTTTTAAAAATTAGAAAAAAATAAAAAGTAAGCTAAACCGAGATTAAAGTTAATTTGCATTGATAGAAACGGACATTAGAGGCACATAATGAAGCGAATCAATATAGTACTTCTTAAAAGAAACAGATCGAAATTAATAGATCAGATGGAGCATTTTAGATTATATATCTTTTTTTCTAACTTAGTATATACGACATTGACCATTCATCGACGTATCGACGTCAAATCGACGTCGATTCACAGCTAATTATTTCCAGTTGAGTTTAAACGAGACAATCTTTTGTTTTCGTATAAGCAGTCGAATAGCAAAGGAAATGATAAGAAAACGTAGAGGAATATCTTGTTCACTCGGTCCTGCAACAAAAATGTTATGTTTTTCTTGCAATATCATATCTTTCTTTCTATTTTATTTCATCAGAGCAAATTAAAAATATTAAAATGTCAATAAATCTGTAAAAAATTTTATTTACCGATCGGGAAATAATGTTAACGAGATAGAAGAAGTTTTAGACGACAGATGGCAGTAGCATATTGATTTCAAAAATTCTAATCGTGATGGGCACGCGCCACGCATTTCCAACGCCATATTTCTACACTGCAGTTCAGTAAAAGAAATTCTAATCGTGAAGGTTCGAAAGAGTCGAGTTAAAACTTATCGAATATTGATAATTACTTGTAATTAAATTCAAAATTACTACTGTGACAATGTTCTAGAACATTAACCACAAGTTTAATAGTAGCATTAGGTAAGTCGAATCAAAACGTTTATTGAGGTGTGAATATCTCATTGGATATTACTAACATATTCGTATGCAAAATTTTTCAAAGAAATCACGCAATTCTTTGAATCACGAAGTTATGAATACTAAACGTTTAAAATTGTTGCCTGCGTATCGGCCTTTATTTTTACATTCTTTATTTCAAATAATTAAACCTCTGAAACGTCCTGAGAGAAAAGCATTTTTAAAGAGAATATTAATTTTTATTTTATTGCACCAGTGCTTTCCGGTGGCCTTGTCGAATTGCCGGAATTGCGTTTAAGATACTGCCCCGCAACACCAGGATCCCGGGTGCTGGATGATGATTCACATGTAGGATGCGATGCCGCGAGAAACGCGAGATGAAGTTGGACGAGCACACGCGCAACGAACACAGAGGTACGCATTTCTACGTGACATATGTATTATACATTTTACAACGTATACTTTATTAATTGCAATTACATGTATGCGTTTGCATTCTCTTGCCTCACATGCAAATTACTTACACAAATGCTCCACAAAAGGGAAAAAAAAATTAAAAGAACGTACCAACGTTTTCGCATATAGCCTCTCTCTCTGCGCGGCGTAATATATGTATATATTTATATTTATATATATATATATATATATATGTATATTTATATTTTTTTCGTTTTTATTTATTTATATATATATTATGTATATGCGTGAGTCCATAAGAAATACTTAATCGCTACGAGACATTCATAAATCTACGTTGTCATGATCATGGTCGATGTCGCATTTAAGCACTGATCGATCGATAGTTTTTTTTTCTTTTGTTTCTTTCTCCTTTTTCTTCTTTTTCTTCTTCTTCTTCTTCTTCATGCGATGTGTAACACTAAACTAGATCACAGTCGTTTCCGCTTTGCAGTCGAGTAAAGAGATGCGATTGATGCTCCGATGAGTGAGGGTGAACGAGAGAAAGGGAGAAAGAGAAAAAGAGAGAGAGTATGTGTGAGCGAGAAAGAGAGAATGAGACAGGCGGTGATTATCATTCATACGTTAAGCACTCCGATTAATTAAGCAAGCGATTTTCCCGTTTTTCTACCTTCGTTTTTTCTGCGGGCTCAGAAATTGGCGAGACAATGACACGAAGATTTAAAATTGCGCGTCGCTTATTTACAATGGAAACTCATGCTCCTTTCAATCTTTTCTTTTCCTTCCTCTCCCTACACGAGAAAGAACGGAATTAAAGAGGATTCGAGCTCTGTTGGAATACCCGAAACGAAGAGGGAAAAGAAGGATGGAAAGTTAAATCTTTTTTTTTTTAATTTCTTTCCGTATCTCCTTTCTTGCGTTCCGGCAATTCAAATCGAGATCGAATCCGTTCTAACTCCGTCTTCTCTTTACAAGATTTTCCCCTTTCGGCCGTTTTTCTCTTACAATGACAATGCTACGATGAAGATGTTGCGTGTTACATGCGTGTGTAAGTTATGTCATTATTTACAGAAAAATGCGCACATTCATACCACACGTTTACCTTCCGCTCTAGACTTTACTATGTGGGCGACAAACGATGAGAGCGAGTGATTTTTGTTCTCTTTTCTTTTCTTTTCGTCGTGAAAAACACATGACTGGATGATACCGATAGAATATGCCGATCAAATCGTGCCGATTATTGAGAAGGAAATAAAGTGTCGGGATATGTGTTGTTTTTTTTTTCTGTATCTTGTTTTGCTTTTTTTTGTCGGAATTTTTATTAACGAGAGAACAACAGTTGAGTTAAAAGTTAAATCGACTAGAACACTGGCTAGAGTAAAAAGACCATCTCTTCGATTCAAGTAAAGTCATAGTTTCAACGCAAAACGGAGAGAGACAGGTGGAAAAGGAAAAAGAAAAAGAGAAGAGAGAGAGAGAGAAAGAGAGAGAGAAATATAGTAAGGGAGAAAAACTGACAGAAAAAGAAAGGAAATTATTACAGAATGAGAAGGAAAGAAAAACAAAGAAACAAGTGGAGAGAGCTGGCGACAAAAATATTCGTATCGAAGTTCAATCGGTGACGAGTTACTATTTTGACGGAGCAAACAGAGACGAACAGATCGAGATAAAATCGATAGACAGATAAATAGGTATAGGCAGACAGATAGACAGACAGATAGACAGACAGATAGACAGACAGATAGAAAGACAGATAGAAAGAGTGAGAGAGAGATCATTTCGTAATTGTCCTAATCTAATTAGTCGTAGAGTATAGGAGAATTACCAATAGTAAGAATAACCACGATAATCATAATAATTCTAACGTCATTAGCATCGATAAGTGTAGTATAATAATTTAGCTTCTTTTTTTTTACTTTTGATAACGTTCCAAATTCCCCGCGCTTCGTTTCCTTTTCTTTGCTTTCGTTTTCTTCCTCCTACTTTTGCTTTCTTTGAGCTTAAAACGAGTCTCGCTCGCGCCTTGGCTTTTCGCTCTCGTAAAATCTCATCATATTCGCGACGGTAATTATCATATTACAGTGTGTGTAAGGCCGCGTTTACTTAATCAATATACATCGACGCGACGATAAGTCGTGCAATTACATCACGCTTCGCTGGTCGCTGTGATGCTAGTGGCGAAACATTCAAGCAGCTGTATAATAACGCGCTTATCAGGCTTCTGAATCATCCTTGTTTTCTCTTATTCTATCTTTTTTCCACACACACACAATCATACATAAAATGTTGTAACCTTCAATACTGACATTGACATATATTGACAATCAAGTTTAAATTAGTATTTTGATAACACTAATTTTTTAGTCAAAATCGTCGATAGACGATGCATAAAAAAATATTCTGTCAAGTGCGAAAATCGACGATGAGATTAAATTAAATTTTGTTATCTATCCATATTGTCGAAAGTTATCTCGACAATTTTTAATTAAAATAAATATATATTAATATTAAAAGTCTCTTTTTAACTTGGATTTCTTCCAATTTATGTCTGAAAAAACTCATTCGGCTCAATACGACGAAGAAAAAAGAAAATTCCGAAGCGTGATAAAGGCATTTTCATCAGGCACCATATTGTTGCAATCCGCGCATCTCGATTTTAAAAAAATACATTAATTAAACCGAGAATCGAGCGCAAAAACGTAGCTTTAATTCGACGCTGTACGCGTTTTCCTTTCCTCAGGGGATCCATCGAAAACACGTAACAATATACCGAGATTAAAAGAATCCGTATACGGAGTGTTTAACAATTATCTCATTCTTTAGTTAGCGAACTAACATGCACTTGTTTTAAATTCCGACGAGAAAGAGGGAAAGAGATATAGAGAAAGAGAGAGAAAGACAGAGAAAGGATAGAGAGATTTAGAGAGAATAAGGGAGCTCGCTTTTCGTCGCCCTATTCTGTAAACGTGCGATGCATCAAAAAATATTCTGTCAAGTTCGAAAGTTCGACGATGAAAAGCATAACACCGTCCTTAAGAATTTGTTTTCGCCGCGCACACACATGCGTGTCGAAACAGGCGGTCGAGCCATGCGAATCTCTTTGAATGCGATCTCTTGCTTTTGCAACGTGAGCGCATGTGACAGAACGATCCTTTAATCTTTAATCCCTCAGATTTTCGCGCTCCGCTCTCGCGCGAGCTCTCTCTCTTTTTTTTGTGTCATATAAAAAATTTACTCTTTCTCGTTTCGCCACCGCTAAAGTATGTACAAACGAATGGTAAATCCCTCGCCTCGCATTCGCGCGACTGCTAACATTTTGTAGTGTGTTTCTTCTCTTCCTTCTTGTACGTTTAATTTTACTGCCTTACTCGTCGAAGTAGGGTGAAAAATGTGTCCGTCGCTAATCAGGCAGTGAAAAATCGATATTCAACAAATAATTTGGCATAATCTATATTTCTCTTAAATGTAATTCCATATATATATATATTTTTTTTTTAAATGAACCATATAAATTGTTCTATCTAATGGAGAAAAAATTTGCACGTTTTATTCCAAATATAAGCTTCGATTGTAAAATAATTGTAAATTAAATTACTATGTATTTTTATTAAATTGATTATATCATTTTTTCGCATCTTACAATTCATCGCTCTAAAATTAATTTACATAAATAGCGGCATGCTTCTTAGGACTTGAGGTAGACAGAGAAAGCTCGAAGAGCTCGATATGAATACGATTTTGTTAGGATTTGTCTCGCGCGTTGATTTGAAAAGCAGAAATGCACAAACTGACTCGATGGACGAGATGATGCTGCAACGCAAGATAGCAAGGATTTCTTCGGGGACGTACATTTTTCATCCTGCTTCGTTGTTATACTTTCGCGTTTGATGCACTTTCAAGAGTTTATATCAAGCTGAATAAAAATATCCATTGATATACGAACGTTATATCGTGAGGTTTGGAAAATATATATGCGTCTCGTAATCGGGAGACAAGGCTTTCTTGCAATGTAAACCTACATAACACTTGTCTTTCACAGGACGTTAGTAGTATCGACGTATTGTTGACGACGATAATGGGGAAAAATAAAGCTAAAAAGATATATTTCTTCCATCGCGAGGGTAAAATTGAAAGCACTTCAATGCCGGATAACTCATTCTCGATTGAATCACTCTCAATAGCGACTCTCGACAGACAAATATCTGTAGTAAACACGATTGGGAATTGCTCCCAAGTCCGTGATCATTTCAGAAAGTTCCACGTATATCAAGAGTTACTCTTAAGAATGAAAATTTGTCAAGTGAATGCACAATTTAGTGCATACTGAGAAATTTTACTCCGCAGGATATTAATAGTCCTCATACGATTCTTATAAAGAGAACTCTTCCCTTACAGTCGAATAATGTTGAAAGAAATATTTTAACACTATTCGTTAATAAACGAAGAATCCTCGGATTAATCTCTGACAGCGACTGTCGCTAGAAAAGTTCCTCACTTGCTCGCGCGTTCATTTCCTGCTCACAAATAAAGAATCGCGATTCATATTACAGACCGCGGATAATACCTAGTACATATCGATATTGAGTACACATTTATATGCGTAACTTAGTTATAAAGTAGCTGTAAAATATCATAAATGTAACACAGATAAAAAATAATGTGCTATTACGCTCACTGCTTCTGATGGTTACCGGCAACCATTCGATCGCGACTAACTATCTATAGCATGCATAGCCTCTCTATGTGTGTTTAATAATTAATAATTATAGTACCATCGGAAAAAAATCACGTGAGATAACAATATATTTAATATTAAATACTGAGATACCTATTTTTTACTGCCGTTTGGGAAACTATTGATTATTCATGCAAATTATATGTTAAACTCGTTTATCCATTGCTCACAATCTGATCTTGAAACATTATGCGTATTACGATATACATATATCTGAATAATATCAATCGTATCTATTCTTATACAAAATGCCTCAGACCACAAAAAATATTCAAGACACAGATGAGTACAGAACGCGAAAATTAGCAGATATTTTATATCAATTAAATTTCAGAAATATATATAACGAAGCCTTGTTTTATAATTAATTTTAGCTCAACTGTCTCAAATGCCTCAGTGATCAAGGTTCAATTGCAATAAAATTTTCAATAGAAAATAACTGAAAATTTTTATAAATAAACTTCGGTTCCAGATTCACCGGAAAAGAAATATTTCCCGATGGAATCTTGCCCATCTCGCCTATTTTATTTTGTATCATAAAACAACGTCTCTTCCTGTTCTCTGTTTCACGACAAATTGCGACGATACGAGAGATCTTCCGTTCGAATCTATCGGGCGAATGGTCGTCCAACAGACAACAGCGATCGTACCTAATATAACAGTTGAAAAAGCATTGCCTCGTTGGTCGCAAAATTAATTCGATAACTTGATCAGTCGCGGTTTCTCTCCCGTCCCGTATTCCCTTTTCTGTTTCGGGATTTTCCGCGTTTCCGTTTATCGCGGTCCCACCTAAGTCCTACCCCCCAAGTAACGTTGCAATCGACCCGAGAATCTTTTCCTACGCGAAATACGTGTCCGTGCTCTTATCCTTCGACAACTAAATCCGCAAAAACAACTCGCGGTACGTACACAGACTAGGTAGGAAAAATCTGCATTCTGTGCTTTGACGATTCAGCTAATATATATTAATGACGTTAGTCTGACACATGCAGACCACGACAGAATGTATATGAATACCTCATAATTACACGTTGCATATGCATGTATGTTTATATACATATACCTTTGTAATATGATTAGATATCTACGCGTTTATTCTGGTCTATATCATACGTGTTCTCGCACAATCAGCCTTTCCGAGTATATTTCGACTATGTTTTCGCTATTACCTGAGATCAAACATAAACAGTAATCGATTAATTAAAACGAGCCCACAACGAGTTCGCATTATTCTCAACGCGCGTGTCGTTACGTATGTCTAATATGTATTATTACCTCAAATCCGAAAGCTATGACTAAATAAACGTAAATGTATCAACAATTAGTTCTTCGATGATTAATCAATAAGTAATTTTGTAGCTCCGCACGTCGAACGTCGGGGCGAACGGCCGGAAACCTCCCTCAAAGAGAAATCCGCAATAAAACCGAAACGACTTGCTAGACGATAAAAGCCAACTGATCCGATCGATTGCATCGTTTAATCGTACCATTCGTTTATATGGACAAAACTCTAGATCATCATACTGCCTATAGGGTACTGTCTATGCCTTTAGAAGTCTTCCCGTTCGCATCCCCTTATTTAGACGAAGGAACGTACTAGTCGAATGTAAGGTTTACTGGCAGAGTGCTAAAAACAACTAGAACCAATTGCTGGCTGAGCCCAATTTTGTAGAAAGACCGCCGATGCCCTTGCCAAACATACTACCGACTTTGCCAACAACGTTCGAGGTGACGTTTCCTAGATTGACTTCTGTATCAACGATGTGTATTTTTGTCTTAGGTCTCTCCACCTCGTCATCATTGCCATTCTCCGAAAGTCCTCTGCAATGCAAAAGAGGATTAATTAACTTTTTTTAATTGTAACGGATAATATTTTTTTCAGCTTACTAAAAAATTCCTTATTTCTAATGGCAAAACATTAAATGTGCAAATTAAATTACGTTTCAGAAAAATAGATAAAAATGTCTAGCTGCGATTTACAGAAAGGAATTATTTTCACAAAATATATGTATGTATATTTTTTAATAATTTCTAGTTGCAAAGATAACTTCTTTGTCATATATTTAATGTTAGAGATTAAAAGATCTTACTCTTCGTTCTGAGCGCTCATGGTTAAGGCACAAGTTGCTTCTTCCGTCTTCATCCTCTTGTCTATAGTCTGATATGTCTTCGTGTTGAGTTTCTCCTCCATGACACCCTGGAGCTCAAAGTCCGAGTAGATCTTCTTCACGATATGAGCTAGGCAGGTACATTGATGCAAATGCAGGCTGTGATCGAGTCTCTCGGATAACCAGTTACAAAGCATTTGTATCTGCGCCGTATACCATTGCTGCAAATATAAATCAAAGTAATTCAATTAGAGAAAACGCCTTTACGATCAGGATTGGATCTTGGTAGCCTAATAATATTAATCGCGGGAATTTTATGTACAATATATTCTTCGCCCTCAAAATAATTCGACGAAATTTCTCCCAATAATGTGAACTGCTAAAGCCGCTCCAACTTCTCTTTAGATACACAATTATGATAAAGGATTTTTTCGCGTACTATTTCGATTAACTCTTACCTCAAAAAAATTTAAAATCCATAATTCGTCGAGGACTTTGCTGCGAATCTGATCCATGCAATTTCTCATGAAATTTACATAGGCTTGTCCCATTTCCTTCCCGCTTCCTGATACCTTCTGAAAAACGAATTATAAGACGTCGGTTAAAAACATTTCGATAATTCTCTTTGCGATAATTCTCTTTGCATGTATCATCGCTCTCGTGATATCTTTTTGGTTCTTCGCTAAATTATTAATTGAACGAAACGAATACCGTAAGACTGAGAATGGAGCCAATGAAAGAACCCTCGTCGTAACGCGACAGCTTAGACAGCGTCGCTTCCAATACCGTAATGAGCTTGTTAATCATTCCTTGATTCATTCCCGCTGACGTCTTTTCAATCATGTCATCGATCTTGGAGTGATATTGATGCTAGAAATATAGGTTAATAATAAGAACACAAAATGTACCTGCTGTAAAGCAATTAACTTTAAAACAATGTCATTGTTATTAACGTGGAAAAATTATTTTATCAATATTCTTTTAGTAACATTAATAATATTTTAAACTCTATTGCAGTGCATATTGATGCAACACTTTCTATGATCTTTAACAGTTCTCAACACTTTTTATGATCATTCCATTACATGAATATATCTTAAAAATAAAATAACTATATATTTAGTATTAATTTATTAATTAAATAGAGATGAGAATACGAAGTAAAGTGTTAATTAAGCTCAATTAAGCTGAAATCAAATAATTCTCATGGATTTACTTTTACATGTATTTTACCAGATTTTACCAGTAAGCAATTATATATCAACACTAAAATTGTTTCGTGAATGAAAGCGCAGAATGTTGCATTTCGCGTTTCTCGACGATTTTCCTAAAGAGATCAGCCACCGAATGAACTTACCACATCGACTCCATCGACAGTACAAAGTTTAAAACTCTGATTCTTGGCGTCCAAAATAACGTTCACCATAGCGCACATTTCCGACGGTATGATATAATCTGTGGAGATAAAGGTCACGCCTTTCTTAAGCCACTGCTGGAAGGCCGCGTCGGTCCTCTGAATGCACGACTCCACCATGTCACATGCCATCAGTTTTAATCTCTGCTCGAGATGTTGCCTGAACTCCTGATCAGGCCAGTGCAACCCGCCGATGAACGATTGCAACGCATCCAACTTCCAGAAGAGATCCTCCGATGTGGCACAGCCGTTCCCCTTGATCTCCCATCGTTCCTTCTCGAAGCCCTTGTGAATCGACTGAGCGATCGACGTTTCCATAAGATCAACGTAACGCACCACCAACGGCGCGAACGTGTCGCGCAGATGCTGATGGAATCTCCCATTCTTCAAATTGTCTACGTGCAAATTAAATTTCGCGACCATCTATAGAATCCTTAAATCTAATCTCAAAGCACACGACATCTCTGATACTTAAGATAAGAGAAGACAATCAAATTAAATCCTGTCAATCATAATTCTAGACGAGAATTAAACTCACCGTCGGTCCTGAGATAATCATTCATTATCTGGAACAGTGGAAAACTGTCCCACGTGTCTGGCGGTTGTTCTGCGAGTACTTTATCCATATCGACGGCAAATAGCGACCAGAAGATCTCGGCGTGCTCCACCATAAGATCGCTAAACCAGGCGAACGCCTGCGGTACAGTGTAGTAGGAGCGGATCGTGAAAATATTGGACATCGCACATATACGGTGGGCATGTTTCGTCTAGCTCGGGGTGATGGGGACGCCACCCTGAGCACGGGGCCCTCGAGTACCCAGAAGACACTACTTCTACTTCATAAATGTGCGTGAGAGAACGGTCGTAAAATTCGTAATGCTAAGCGACAAGCGTTTGCTGCATCTAAGATCTCAACGTGATTATTGACTCGAGCGAAACGTCGAGGGAGATATCGCAATCGAATGTTGATAAGACGCCTCTCATTTGCAAAAGATGTCTGGTGAGAAATGAAAGTGAAACTAAATTTAAACTAAACGCAGCAACGTGTGAAGTGCTAGGATATAGACGCAGCAATGAATTATTTAATTCCTTTGCTAAATAAAAGTATTATTTTTGACGCGTATAATTTCTAATAATGGAAACGAAATATTGATCGATAAAATTACTGTGGCGGTAACCGCATTTTAATTTATAATTATATATATATATATTAATTAAGAAATAATCGTTGGGTTCTCGAAAAAATATACAATATATACGACGAAAATAAGCGTAGATTGAACATTTGATATATCTTTGATGCATCCATCCTATTTATTGTCTTGTGACGTGTTTCATGATGTATATATATGATGTATGTATATGCAAACTCGAAAACGCAACAACATAAAAAAAGTTAAGTGTTGCTCTTGTCTTTCTACAAGAAAGTGAACGTCTCTCAGTTGCAGTAGGATATCTCACGACGTCCGCAATTCAACGATTATTCTACATGAAAGCGACTTTCGCGGTGATAATAGAAGCTCTCTATGCAATTGTCTACGCGAGCCAATTGTCTACGACGACGAGAAGGAATGACGCGCGTTTGTCTTCTGAGGAGGTGGCCGGACCCTTACCAAGTCCGAGTTTCAAGGCATGCTGACCCTCTCTCTCGAGAGCCCCGAGAATAGACACTCAGTTCTAAAAACCCAACTAATACCTCCGAATAATGTTCTTCATTTTGCTGGAGCAGGTCGACGCATAACTCGGCGAGATGTATGAGATCCTCTAGCTTCTTGCTGGAAGGCACGCATGCCTCGCCGCTTAGATCATCCTCGATCTTTGCTTCGGCGGACAATTTTGTGTAATTTACAAGCGCTGCCGTTTCTAAGCAGTTCTTTATCAGAGCTTTCACTTCTTCCTGCGGCACAGGTGTCACGCTGTCCTTCATGAGAACGCGTTCCAAAAGAGATAAAGTCGCTTTCAACGCGCCTTCCGGACGCCCAAATGGAAAACTGTACCTGTTGCGAAAAGGAACACAGTTGGTGACATTTAATCGGACAAAGTAATTTTTTGGGAAATTATTTTGTCTATTTTTAAGATTAGTCTATTTTTAAGAGATATTCCATTGTAATAGCTATTATAATAGCGTGCATGAAAATTGATTTCTTCCCAAGTAAAGACATACATATTATTATAATACATACATATTATATTCAAATAAAAATCGCAACAAAAAGATAATTTCAAAAAAGAGAAAAGTGAATTTTATTAAGAGGAATGTAATTTTGAGATACATATCAAAAAAATAATTTGTAAAACTAAATATTAAACGCTTAAATAATTCTTTGTAATAGTTATTTTTTATATCATTCACAGTTCGAAGAAGATTGGAATTGCTTACCTAAAGTTGGTGATTTGACTCTCGAGAATCTGTCTGAGCCGTTCCTTAATCTCCTGAAATTTATCTTTTTCTTCGTGAGTAATCGAGCCCACGCCATCGGCGGATGTTGTGTTGCCGTAAACATGAGTGGCACAGAAGGCGAAACTAAAGTGTATCAATGTCGGATCTATCATAAGCCCACGATTGATTCTATCCAACAGGTCATGAAGATAGCCGAGATGCCGAAAGCACCCGCGCACGCCGTATCTATATTGTCAGAAAACAGACGCTCAAGTCGATATTGCAATACAAAAATAAAAGAGAAAGGAAATCGCATTAATTCTGTTTATTTTTAGTATCTTGTAAAACATGTATTTATGAGATATAAAAACATATTTGGTAAACAGATAATAAAATAAAAACAAGAATCGCATTAATTCTGTTTATTTTTAGTATCTTGTAAAACATGTATTTATGAGATATAAAAACATATTTGGTAAACAGATAATAAAATAAAAACAAGAATCGCATTAATTCTGTTTGTTTTTAGTATCTTGTAAAACATGTATTTATGAGATATAAAAACATACTTGATTAAAATAGATAATAAAATGAAAATGAGAATGTATTACCTTGCGAAAAAAAAAAAACAGAGTAACCGGTTTAAATTTTGATAAAAACGAGCTTCATTACCTGGCACAATATTCATCCAGCACAAAAACTTGACCTGGCGAGAACCAGCCGAGAGAGCAGTAAGGATCGTTCAGTCTGTAGTCCAGGATCATGTTCTGCAGGTACTTGAATAGAGCGTGATGGTCAAACTTGCATGGATCTGCACTGATATAATCCTCCATACCATGCTTCTTCGCGCGATCGGCGTCACCTTGAATCTTACTGATGGTTGAATTCTTGTCAGCCACAGAGACTGGCGGAGTGGGCTTGTGCGACTGGCCAGTCGCCCGATACATTGCCATTACCCACAAGTGACACTCGTTCTCGTCATCCGAGGCGTACACTATATTGTCGCCTTCGCGCACAGCGTTGAAGAAATACCTGTCGAATACATGCAATTCGTGATTGCGAATTGTGCAATTAGGACACACGATCTTCGCCTGTCAACTGTGAAATATCTTGCTCGATTATGTTGAAAAACTGACGTGTAAAAATTAAATGTTCTATGAATCGGACTAATCGAAAGCTAAATTGCTTTCCAAAGCAATTACTAATCAACTTTTGCTATAAAATCAACTTAGATGGAAATCTATTTTTGAAAGCTGTTGAATTATGTGAAACATTTAATAGCGTGGCTTTGCAATAATAAAACGAATTTAAGTATCTACTACTAATAAAAGCAAAAATTGTCTTAATAAAAATTCGATAATTAACGTTTGAGAACGAACGATTGCAATAAGCAATCTTACGAATCTGTGCGACTACGAGCATGCTGCTGCAACAGGGATTAGGTATCTCTCGCTCTCTCTACGAGGGAGAGAAATTTACCTTCCTCCCTCCAAATCCATGCCGACCATGAGATTAGCAGAAACGGCCTCGATATAGTCCACTGTATAGCCATCGAGCTGCATCATTTCCGACGGCTCGCTTTTCTTTTCTTTGTACGAGCACATCGCAAATGTGTACTGCGAGACCTGGACCAACACAAAGTACCGCTTCTTCCACTTTTTCCATACGGACTTGCCCATCGCGTAGAGATAGCCGCAGTGCTTCATGTTGAGCGGCTTGTCCATACGGCAGGCGATCTTCATGCGTAGATCCTGATCGGCGCAATTCTTGGGCACGGTCATGCGATGCCACTCGGGCACTTTGCACGACAGCGGAGTGGGCCGCAGGATCACCTTGCCCAACTCCTTATCGTCGAGCGCGAGCATCGCCGGATTCTCGGTGTACAGTCTGACCTTGACCACCGGCAGCGGGTGCATTGTCGTGAAGTCACCCTGAGTGTCCCACCTATAAATAGGACCCGTGGACGAGAATGATGCGTCGGCCTTGACCTCCCATTGGTATATCGCGATCGGGATCGAGCTCCGATCGTCGATTTCTCTTTCTTTACTCACATAGGCTTGGAGGCCTCGGCCTGATCGGTCTGCAGCTTCTCGCCGCCCTCCACCTCCATGGTGCAATAAACTATTCTATCGGGTGCTAGGCTTTTGAGGCCCTTGACCTCCATTACGACTACTTCCAGCTGGAAGGTCAGGCCAACGTCCATTTTCGTCAGCTGGGGATCGGAATCGGCGGAGTCGCCCTCCAGTTTAGCGAGGGAGCCCTGAGCGCGGCAGCGGGAGCGCTCACCACGATGGTTGTAGCGCTTCAGCTTCTGCAGCCCGTATTTGCTGTCTATCGAACCCTTGGAGACCGGTAACGACTCCAGATTAGTCATTAGCAGGTTGATAGACGACTTGAGCTCCTCGATGTAGAGCGACTCCATCTCTTTCAGAAGGAACCTGGGCATGAGCTTGCGGTTCTAGGGATAAAGAAGGAACGGTCGGCGTTCAGGAACGAGCAGAAGCGATCGGTGGAGTATCAGCGATGGAACAAATAGAAAGAACGTATCCATGTCCAAAATGAAACAGCATTAAAGTAGAATAAAAGCCGAAATGAAAAGAAGAAAAAGCAGCCGTCACGGTACCTTCTCCATCTCGTTGACCTTCTGTACGCGACCGTCCAGCTCCCTCCTGATGGCGGCAGCCTGTTCGTCGGCTGAGTCCAACAGGAGGGCGTTGAACAGAAGCTGGTGCTCGAATTTCTTGATGCCGAGGATCTGCTGAAACATGTCGTACAACTGCTCCTTCGACAGTATCAGCTCCGAGTTCAAAGACTGCTGTTGCATCCTGGAAGGCCGTTTGGTGTCTTCGTCACCAGTACCTTTCAAAATGCAATCAAATTTGGCCAACCAGGACGTAAGCACAGTCTCTTTGCTCAGTCCGTCGATTTCCGGGAGGCTCCGAACACGCTTCTCAATGTTCTTCTTGAATACCTCGCGGAAGTCGAGCTGGGAGCATGCACCGCTCTGCACCATTTGTACCACTCGGTCCGACTTCAGGAACACGTCGTAGTAATTCTGTATGGCATTATGGAATGCCTCGTCAGCCATGATTTGCGTCTCACCCTTCAAAAAGCTCTGCAATTCATACAAGCGCGTATATATTATAAATTCATTACAAGCGATATATCCCTTTCTCAATTTTCTTTCATGCTACAACATTCCTCTCATCCAAGTACACATATGATATAGATTTTGAATTTTGAATTTCATTAACGTCTAAAACAATTTGCAAAATAGGATCGATACATATCGAATATCTCTTAAGTAATATAGAGATATATTATATTTCTGTAGATATATAAAAAAATTTTATTATGCATTTAATTTCGCTTAACAAGAGAAAAAAACAAGAAAAATTAATGTAGATCTCACGCAGCGATACAAGACATAAAATACGATTGCGTTGGTATAACGGAGACAAGTCTATATTTACAGCGGCCAATAATTTAATGCGATCGTACAGCTTCGATATATCTAAGAGCGGCGAAGGTGAAGGTTACAGGTTAAACTATAAGACTCTGTATAAGGCTTCGAAAAACGGCTATTCATCACGAAGGGTTTCTCTTATTTCATAAAATTATAAATACATGTAACGAATATTTAAGCAATATTTTTGTCCGAATAAAATAAGTAACGTAAGTGGACGATCAGTAGAGATAATATATGATGTAGAGATTTAACAAAATTCTCGGCAAAAATCTACAACATTATTCTGCACGTACATTTCTTATTTCCGTATTTAATAAAAATTTAATTAATTACTTTCTATCCACTCTAGCGGTTTACCTGAAAACGAGAACATATGGTCTCCAATTGTTGCTTCGTTACTTTCATCTGCCTTCGCGTCATGTCCATTGGTTGTTTGGCGTTGAACGGATAAGCGATACATCTAGATATGAAGACGTAAAGCTGAATCCGGGTTTTCCTTTGCTCTTCCTCCCTCTCTTGCTTGTCCTGAAGAAGACAAGAAAATTCGTATCAGCAGGACGAAATTGTTCGCGACGCGTTGTTAAAAAAATTTTCATCCCGTTTCTTTTTACGGAAAAAACTAGACAAAGTAAAATGTTTCTCACAACCATTTCAACCGTCCACAAATTAAGAATCCTGTTATTTTTATAACATTAGATTTTCTCTTTGTAGCATGAAGAGAAATTCTCCAACACACATTGCATATTCTTTATCATATTATCTATTTTATATCACACTTTTGTTATGGATATTTTTTCAAACATCTAAAACAAAAATGCGGCAAGCAAAAAAAATTCCCCAACGAGAAACGAAAAAAATTCAGTGCACTCGCGTACTTGCAACTCCGCTTCCGTCTTTTCGCTGGCCACCGAGGGTGACGGACTAGTGGGCCGCTGAGCATAATTCGCGGCGTCCTGGGCTGCGCTCATCGATGGCGACAGGGAGTTCCTGGCGCTGGTGAGATTGGGCACATCCAAACCAGCCCCAGCGGTGTCCTGCGGTCCCGCAGCGACGCGACTCCCGGATCCATGGGTGCTCGCGGTGCTCGGCGGGCCCACATGGTTCGGGCCGCCTGGCGAAGCGGTGAGGCCGGATGCGAGCGAGCCGACGCTACCGGAACCTGGACCACTTCCAATACTTCCGGGATGACGACGGGAACCGTGAGAGCTGCCGCTCCCGGCACGGCCGCCGCCACCACCGCCACCGCCACCATGATGAGTGCTCTGACGATCCTCCTCACTCTCCTCTTCGGATGAACTTGGGTCTATCATCGTCTAAGAAGGGACTCTCTAAGGGAGTACGCACGCGGTTCTCGACCTCCCCCTCACAAGAGGCCCAGCCGCTTCACGTGGTTACGGAGCCGTCGTGTTCTACTGCTTCCGTAGCGTTGATCACGCGCTCTTCTGTAAAACTGAAACATTTTTTATTTTTATTATTTTTTAATGTGATGTTATCTTTAATTATTAGAGGAAGAAACAGAGAGAAGAAGGGAGAGAGAGAGAGAGAGAGAGAGAGAGAGAGAGAGAGAATTTCTTACGTTATTTTTAAATATTTAACGCAGCTGAGAATAATCGATGATAAAAACGGATTGCATCGCAAAACATTGTAATGAGATATAATTAATGAAACTAATAAGTTAGTAGCTAGTCGCATCAAACTATATGACTGAGGATTAATGCATTTTATAGTAGGAAGTAAAACTATAATTCCCTTTCTCTGACGCAAAGCCGGATTATTTCGTTAAACGTACAGCGTGTTAAATTATCTTGATTAAGTTAGGAATTTCATATTAAGTGTAAGGCAAGTTATATAGTCACCGCGTTGCGATTGTTACGTCCATTATGTCTAACATAAGCGCGGAAGTTGCGTGTCAAATTGGCCTGCAGGTTCCTACGCGTAATTTCCATCTGATGTTTCGCGCAAAAGCGCGTATTCGACGCGGACTGCAACTTGCATAATTGCAGGCCGTCGTATGCAAAAGCGAAGAAAACCGTTTATCCTAATTCCGTTGTGCTGTCACGCGCGAAACAGCAATTTGCAATCCATCAGCGCGGCGTTGAGTTTGCCGTGCTTTGCTACATCGCAAAAACTCCGAAAGGGCTCAGACGAGTCTTTGAGGCTAGTCCTTAATTCCGTTTCTCCATTAAGACCCTGGACCAAAAGTCCACAAATAAACCTTCAGCGAACACGATACTATCAAAACGGAATTCAGAGCTGATAAAAGTAGCAGTGAAAAAATCAGCCACACATCCTAACAGAAACAGGGATTCTGATAATATGTTGAAGAGATAACTGAATTTATCGGTTTCCAAGGTAACTTTGTGCGCGCAGCTTTGGCGCACGGTTCTATCTTAATTATAATTCGAATAAATGATTAATTAACTAAAGACTCTAAATATTAACATTAACGAGTATTCGAGTAATGAGGAAAGGTGGTCTTTGAGAGTCAAACGTGGTTAGTTGTACGTGAATTAATGCTATGTAACATTTAATTAATAATTTAATATAAATTATAAATTGTGTGTGTGTACATTTTGGCTCTACTTTGAACCATCTTCAAATAATCTCCGACGAGCATTAGATGAGTATTTAAAAATTAATTGTACAAAGATAGTGTAATTTTCAAGAGCAAATACCAGAAAAGTACATTATCTTTGTACATTCAATTTTTAAATACTCACCTTATGCTTGTTGGGCAGCTTAAGATTACTTAATTTATCTATCACCGCGTCGCTGAAGATGGCTCAAAGTAGAACTGAAATGTATGATTTATGTTTTGTATTATATTATTAATTAAATGTTACATAGCGTTAACTCACGCACAACTAATCGCGTTTGCCTCTCAAAGCCCACTTTCCCTGCTACTCGTTAATTTTAATTATAATTGATCGTTTGAAAAGTCTGCCGCTTCTCTTAAAATGCTATCGGATTGCTTCGAGCGGATTCAATCGATTCTTTTACGAGAATTTATAATGATGAGAGTTTACAAAAGACTTGTCCGAAAGGAAGATATACAAATTGTTATACATGTATAGCTGTAGAATCTAATGTTCTAAACATTTTTAATGCCATTTAGAAATTTAAATGTTTGAAGACCGAAAGGTTTAAGAATATGACAAAGTCTAGAGCGAAAAATGAAACTAGTGAAATGATATACATCGTTATTTTTATTACAACTATTTAAAATGCAATTATTATTGAAAGCACGGAATCATTATGATTAAATTAAATGTCTTAAATATTCTAAAAATGTTGGTTACAACTTAGCACAATTTTCCATGTTTTTTTAATCACTCGTACTTCATTAAAAACGCTGCTGTTTATTAGAAATGCATTCAACTGTAGAATATCCGTCATCTGTCGAATATCTTTCCCTCGCAAACGAACTTACGAACGAAGAGAAATGTCGAACGAATTTATTGACCTTTTCAACAGGATAAATACGTTCTCCTGTATTTATTGACAGCATAATATGCTCCGCGTAGAACGGTTCGTGGGCTACGGGTGGTAAAGCTTAATTGCATTTAATCTCTCCATACGCGCGATACAAGTCCATCGATAATTACACTGACCCTTTGATGTGTGCCTGTAATAGTATACAGTCCTTCGCCCACACTCTCGCGTGCGCGCGATACACGTCGCACTCGATTTAAACTGTCTTCCGTCCTGCAAGGGACTCGCCTTCGAACCGGTATCGGAAAAGCGAATCGATGTGTGAAAATGCGTAATATCTTCGAATGCAGTGTCCTTGCAAATATATCGTGGCGACGAGATATGTGCTCCATATAAAGTCCGCAAGCTTCTGCAAGGATACACGGAATCGATCGGAAAAGTATCCGAAATTGTTTTCCACAAATTCGAGAGACTGATCTTTTATATAACGTATTACTGAAAGACCGTTATTATCCTCGCAATTCTCAATTTTCAATATTAAATTCCTCGATTGATAAGCTACAAATAAAGTCTTTGCTAAATTAATGTCGACGTGCAATTAAATGAAATGGAGTTAAATTTGTATCTATTCCTCTTTCTTTTAAGAAATGAATTTTCTCGTTTTAAAAGTTTATTTTAGTTGATCTAGAGGACATGTTTCTGTACAAGATAATTATTTTCAAAATAAATTGGTATCTGTCTTGTCAAAAATCCTATCTATAATAAGTATCTTATAATTCCAGTTAACTAATTTTTTTACAATGTTTTCCAAATTTATTTTTACTGAATTAAATAAAAATTAGTCAATAAAGTAGAATTACCATTAAACTGTCGCAAAATTCTTAATCGACTGACGGCTCAATTTCGATTTAATATCGCTGAAATATTATAATGCATTGCGTCATGTTATACGTTGGTTTACTTTTGTTAGAGGATCTAATTTCGAACGATATGTTTCGCGAGATGGATGGAAATGCCGGCAGATCCTTTTCAATGGCATAATGTTCTCAGGGTTTAAATGACCTGACACGTGCAGACACGTGCTACGAAAAATGGATGGCTTATTACAAGCCTGGTTGCGCTAATGGAGAAACGTTCGTCGCTTGCATCTAACGAAGAATTAATTTGATGAATAGAATTGGTTGGCGAATTGCTTTATTCCGCACGACTTGGCATAATTTTAAAATAATGAATTTTATACTCGATTCTTTACAAATTAATTTTCAGAATAAATTAATAATAAAAAAAAAAGAAAGTTAATCGCGCAATTTCTGTGCGAAAGTTATAGAAAAATACATATAATATAACAGTATATCTATTACATTGCAGCTAATTAATTAACGCGCTGCTATAGCTGCTACTAGTAGTTATTAATTCTGTTTGCTGCTAATTTCTCATTCTCTTTCTTCATCGTGATTTTTATTAATTTATTATAAAGTGAATTAAAAACGCACGAGTTGCGGTAACGATTTATCTAGTATTATTTATATCACTTTGGACCCACTTGTTTGTTTTTCTTTGCCGTTCCTTCATTGCGTCATATTTGATAAATATTTTCACAACACTCTTCACAAACAGTTTTTGTAGACTTTATATAAAGAAATTTTTATGCAACATTCTCAAATTATTTGCACAGATTCGCAATTTTCAAACTTTTTATCTAGTTTTTATATAGAGATGTACACGGTTCCTCACGTTAGCGTAACATATCAGCGCATAAAATTCTACTGCACGGGAAGGAAACTCGGTTGGCGAGCAGTAACTACGTGCCGCAGGACTTAAACGCGCAGAAGCCGTCGATAAGGAACTTCCGGCTGGCGAAATCGAAGCAAAGAAAACTATTCGCGAGACGAGAGCCAGAGAAAGGGAAAGAGAGAGAGAGAGAGAGAGAGAGAGAGAGAGAGAGAGAGAGAGAGAGAGAGAGAGAGAGAGAGAGAGAGAGAGAGAGAGAGAGAAACGGAGTCTACGACCGAGTTCTGACCTGCGATCAGGTTCAACCACGATCGCAGAGGAGAGAGACGTGTGCGAGGAGGGCGTGTATGCGTTTTCTCTCTCCTTTCTGGAATTTTTCCAGACGCGACAATCGATTTCCGCGTGCAATGTCGAGCGCTCTCGGCGCGAATGCAGAAAGCGAACTGGAACGGAAGAAAGACGTGCGTGGCCGTCACAGTGCAAACATATCGATTGTCGCCAGCCGTCCTTCTCACTTCCTCTTTCTCTCATTTCTCTTTCGAGCTGGATATCTGATTCACTCGCGCGACATGTACGCACGCGTGTGCATGGCACCGTGATAACGGCGGGCGAGCGAATAGAATTCCAGCCACAGGTCTGGAAAATCGGAGGAAATTAGAGAATATCGGAGAAAGTTTGAAAAATTGTAAAAAATTTTCTGAATCTCTCAGACCCAAAAAGAATTAAATGGAAAATTCCTTAATCGACTAGGTTGTATGAATTATCATTGAGAATTATGTCGTCTTGTCTGCTTTTGATTTGTATAGGCTTATTTCTTGACGTATTTATCTCTTCCTAGGTCAAAATTTTATAAGTGATTATTGACGCAGATTTTTAACATATTTTATCAAATATCTACACATTAAATATAAAAATAATAATACTAATAAAGTTAAAATCATAATACTGATATTGCAATTTTTTCTTTTTTCAGATTGTTCTCTACTATGTATATCTGTTGAGATCACCGTTATCTGATCATTCTGCAATCGTCGCAACAATCGCAGCAGATTTTTTTCAGTAAATATGAAAAATTGTATCATAGTATTTTTTATTATTATAGTATTTTATTATAAAATTGTATTGCTGTATGTGTGTATGCTAGAAGAAGACTTTTCTTACTAGTCTTTCTTTCTTCAGCCAGGTAAGCACCCCTCGATTCTAAACTTTTACTCTTGATTACTTTTATAATTCAAATGATAATAAGAAATATTAACCGTGGGAAGAAAATCAATCCTATAATATATTGGCACGTCGCGTCAGTGAGAAATGTTGAGATCTCAGTCGTTGCGAGAAATAAAATACGCGCAAAGCTGAGCTACAGTAAAATATTTTTACGACGTACAACAAAATAGCGTAAAGTGATATAATTAATGTCATCTAGCTAGTGGGATAGAACATGAATGATGCTTTCTGGTTTAATTTTCAAATGAAATATACGTGAGCCAGCCGGTACCTGATCGGCGCGCCGGCTCTCTCTTTCTCTCGCTCTCGTATGATCGTTATATTGTAACAATATACACGTCCAGCTCGCGTACAAAGGCACGTGTATACGGGCGTGTTAATGCCTAACCCAGAAATGCAAATGTTTCCACCGTTGTAACGTTGATACAGAGCGTGCGCGCGGGCGCGATTCCTGGGCCGGGAAAGTGAAATACCGCGGATCCGAGATACGTAAAAGCGGATAGTCAATGTGGAGCAACGTGTGGCCGTTATCAGATACGCGCCCGGCGCACATTCGTATGCAGACACGATGAATATTTAACGATACGAAGTAACACGTCTGGCGTAAAGGGATTTAAAATAACATAGATAACGTTGTAACGGTTGAAATGATCCGGGAGTAACGGCGACATTACGCTGCGGGAAATGTATTATGTTTATGTTAAATACGCATATGCTACGCTCGAAGAACAATTGGCATCGCGAATAGTAATTGCGTAAGCGACAAGTTCGGTTAATAATTATAACTGAATTGTCGATTGTAATACCTTGTAATGAAATCGTTAGATCTCAGGTATTGCACGTAACAAATTAGATATAATAAAGATCATTGAATGTTTTTTACATATTAATAGAAAAATAAATAACGAGATTTAACCCCAGCTATGTAATAATGATTACTGACTTAAATTAAAACATAAAAGGAATAATTAATTCTAATACGGATAATTCACAGAACATTAAAATAGTATATAATTTTATCTTATTGCTTTCTTTATTTCTTCGTTGTGTAATTTATGACCGTCTTTCTCATTATACAAAGACAAGTAATTGATATTGTTCCCCATCTGTTCAGTTGCATAAGCGGTTTATTATCAAAGGTAACGCTCTGATTATAGTTTCCCCGATATTAACCATAGTAATCCAGTATTAAAATTGTAGAGATAATAGAAAAATCGAACGTTAATTTTTGATAAAGGTCGATCATAAATTTCGAAAGAAAAAAGGGATAAATGCTACGTTCATATTTCGTTCATTCCGAAATATCCGTACATGCCAAAAGTGCGAGAGTGTTAGCGGTGTATCAAACTATCACTTGACACACTGAACTGAATCCTGGCAGATAAACGCTCGTAAATAACATTCGATAGTGATAAAAATGAGAGAACCAACGTCGCAGGTTTAGGTGAAAAGCGGTCGAAAACGGATTACGTAACACGACGCGAAGTTTATCAAGTTAAGATACTAATCCCGCATGTACAACGGTATAGATACCGGTACGGGCGATTAACTTATTGGATTGTGTAAACGCGACCCACGGGGAAAAGTTTCGAAATAGCAACGCGGGGTGGTGGAAGAAAAAGGAGATGGATCCGGGGCACACGATTGCGCCGTAGTTGCGACGCGAAATTTCCGCCAAACTTATACGCGAAGAGATCGATAATCGGTTACGTGTGTATACATGTGTGTTGTGTAGCGTTCGGTTTTGGTAATCAGCGGCGTGCCTTCGCTGCATATTTTCCAATTCGCAGCCGGATTTAGATCGGAGCTACAGCTTAGGGCTTTGCCTAGCGTCACATCCGCAAGAGATATTTATATATTATAGAATTTATTTTTATTTGAAGGGTATTTCGTAGAACTATGCTAAAAAAGGAATCTCCGGGCTGCATCGATTACTGTCAATATTTAAATTAATAGTATTAGCGATCGTATAGGAATTCGTAAGCAAAATTTGCACCAAAGTTATAGAAGATCGATAAGCCGTGTTCAGTTTCGTCCAGTATCGCTCAGTTACTAATTACCAGCGCATTATCGATGTACATTTTTCGCATTCCACCTCTCTCTTCGTTAAATAAACGGTCATACAACGGAGAATACCATCGCGTTGGTTAAAACCGGTTGTTTGGGAATACTTAAATAGGAAACTAAACAAAATAAATTTTATCATTTTATTTTCTGAGTAGACATTTTTAAAACAAATTTCAAATTATTATTTCTTTCGCAGCTTTTAATACTTAAAATTAAATCTCGAATTCTAAAACTTTTATATCTCTAAATAAGATTTAACAATTCCAAAATTACTTAAGATAAGAAAATAATTCTGTAAATTATTTATAATCAAAAGAATTTTTGCTTTTTATATATTACATTTTAAAAAGCTTGAAAAAAAAAGCAAATAAATATGTGTAATAGTAATATAAATTTGATAATAAGAAAAATGAAAGACAGACTTATAGTTCTTAGTATAATAATCAATTGACTTAGCGCTAAATATAACTCTTTCATTACGTTTATAGCGATTTTTTAAAAACGTCACTTTTATCAGAAATTTTGTTACTATCTCCGATGTTGGAGGCTCTTCGGCCGGTGATAGGAAATGCCGTGTCAATCGAATTTCCAGGCATATGCCAATGCTTTCAGCTCGACATTGATGCGCTCCTTTATCTGCGCTTATTAAATATGGCGCACATTGATCCACTTATTATCATAGCGCACGTCACTTCCATCAATCCATGACAATTTTCACAAACGGCGAGTCTTGTCGTCTCTTCGCGACACGTTTTCGTATATCTTTATCGAAGAGATGCATGTTAATTTTCTCTTTAGCAGAAATGATATTTACAGGAAAAACACGAAAGGGAGAATATAAGCGGAAGGTAACTGCGAGTTATTTTGAGCACACGAGAATATATGACAGGACAATTATTTCAAAATGCACTGCACTTCTTCCTGTCTCTTTTTATATAGCTTGATTTTTACATTAAAGCCGAGACAAGGGGTAAGAGGGTTAAAGTTAGACCCGGTAAAACTTGCGATATTATTTTTATCGTTTACGAGGTCACGTTTTTTATCAAGATTAAACCAGTACGTCATAGAGTACTACCTGTATCGAACCGTGCGAAAGAATAAATATATTGATTTTCACCGGCCTATTTACCAGCACGTATTCCACATTGCGTTACGTCAGATTCGTTTCAACAAATTTTAGAATACACAAGTTCAAAAACGACTAACTAGATTTTCTCACGTTATTTATATAAAAATTTTAAATTCCTGCAATAGCGAGTGTCATATCGCTTGTACATACAATAAAATAATTGTTTATACGTTTATAATTTATAAACATTTAGAGAAGTTAATTTTTTTACAAATTCAAGATGTTATACAGTCATAGAAAAATAGTAGTCGCCTTTAACGTCGAAGCATTATACATATATAAAATAATAATCATGTTTTATAATTTTTCTATAATGGCTATATGGAAATGTCGAGACATTTAATGAAGGCCGTCAACACGCAAAAAATAAATATATGATAATTTTAGTAATCAATTTTAATAAAGATTTTAGTCGGAATCAAAGTGTTTGTATAGTTACTGCTAAAAATTAAATAGTTGCTTTAGCAATTGCCTTCAGACAATCTTTGCTAAGAAAAACATGTTCATATTCATCGAAGAATTTGCAGTTAAACAACTTTTAGAATATCTCGTTGCCCAACCATGACAAAATATCTCAGCTATAAACGGGATTTCAATTCAACGATGATCGACGCACATGTAATTTAAATTTTATTGCTGCTCCGTAAATTTGCGCGACAGCGAATGCCAAAGAAAACACGACTTTAAATTTTCCTGTACATTAAAACACGACAGTGCTATATCTCCTGCATGGTCGATAAATCGTTTTGTGAACAGCTTGAATGGCGATGCCGTCGCTGATACACCATTCACAAAGTACGGCACAGAAAAATCTCATTCCATTTCGAAGACCGAACGTAGACTGATTTTGCAACATATGCTCCATGCACGCTTCATTTTTCGCTATACACATATGTATATGTCTTTGCACAAGGAAAATCGTCCGTAATATGATCGATGCGATTTCCAATACTAGATAAAAAATGTCTAAACATAGAAGGAGCGATATATCGTCCATAGTTTATGAGATTCCGATTTCGTTATCCTCGTCTTGCCCAATGTAGATCTCTACTACTTATAGTTAGTAAAAGTAATAGCAACGCCAGCGAGACGATTGGTAATACAATTCACATAGATACATCACATATATAATTTCACAATAATTATATCAAATTTATATACAGGATACACTAGAATCCATGAGGCTAGTTTTAATTACAGTTTATTTGCCGACTCTTCTGATTTGATTGTTTGAATTTAATTATTTATTGCAATTATTTAAGTATCTAATAAATTATAAATTGCATCAATGTCTTAGAAAAGCAAAACTTACAATGGTGGAACATTTTTGACGTTTGCAAAAAATCTTTATTTCTAGCCATTTTAATATCGAGACATTTAATATAGTGGTACGAAAATAATTAATATGCCAAAACAGAATCAATTTAAAAATAATTAAAATTCTAATTTACCAAGAAATATTTAATAAAAATAAAATTGAATATTTTTGAATGTTCTATACCTGCATTCAATATCGTGCAGGGAAAAAATTGTCCAATAGAAGTTGACCAAAAAAATTGCTTTTTCGTCAAAATTCAATCAAAAAGCGTCATTTTGAATTTTTGCATACTAGCTGAATCTCTTGTTAAAATTCTAATCTCGTTGTTGAAATCTAATCGTAATCGCAACGGGAATTTTTCGGTGCACCACTACGTTTATTATCGTCGGCTTGCGAAAGATCTTCTAGAGCAGCCATATAGAACCACGGTTTAATTCGCATAGAAACGTGTAATCTCATCGTTCGATTGGCTTTTACGTCCATCGGATGCCGATATCAACCGCGACGTTTCCGTTCATCCTCGACATTCAAGCCGACGAGGCGCACACGTAAAAAATCGATAGCCGCCTCGATTTACTATGACACACCGCCGCTACGTGCGTCCTTCCACGCTCGCCGAAGCGGAATCCGACTTCCTCGTCCGGCTCGCCAGCAGAAATTGCCTCGTTGAAGCTTCGGGAAGACTAACGACTATCGTTAATCTGTTAGAATATCGTAAACCAGCTAGAAGTCTAGCTGGTGCAATATAAATTCAGAATCAACGCCAACTGGTCTGAATTAATTAGATTATTAATTTTAGTAAATCACACAGATTATCCCGAGAATTATCCTCCATTAGCTTACAGAGATTAGTAGATGGTCGACCTAAAGCCATCGTCAACTAATGTGAACTGAATAAATCATCCGTTACTGTTGCCGATTAATTGTTCGATAATAAGAAAATTATCATTACCGTTTGGGTCAGTTTGCCAATGGCTGTCATCACCACTACACGACGACGATCCGATAATCCGACACGATTTCACGGCACGCGTCTCGACACGAGAGTTATTGCGTTTTAGAGATCGCGAAGGCGGACCGCACGGTGGTGCGAACTCCTGGCCGACCGAGAAGCTTCCGCGCGTACGAGTTTTCCTTGCGGCGTGTTATTGATCTAGCAGTGTCGAACGCGGCTTCGAAGCAAGGCTCGCCATTGCCCTAGGCACACTCAATGGTGCACGTTTCGTGGCCTGGGTGTGTCATTACGATGCCCATGGACTGTCAGTGGGCTTCGGAGCGACGGTTCTCCCGGCGGTCTCCCATTGAGCGAGCTTGCAGGCTCGATCTGAGATGGAGACGTGTACTCGTAAAATCGCGAGTATTTCGACGTGGACTAACCTCCTGTATCAACCGGTGCGTGGTCGGGATTCCCTGGTCTGCCAGAATGCCATCCCGCTGCGACGTTTGCGATTGAGAAAGAACGCGAACAGCACAGCGAACGACGATGCCACGGCGCGGCGGCGGTATACGATGTGACGGTCTGAGGTCTGACCGGTGCGTGCCGTATCCACTTGCAAGGTAGATCGAGCGACGCTCGATAGCGGGACGAACGTCGGTCGTTCGGGATGAACGCGAGGAATCGGAAGAGAGGAGAATGCAAGGATAGGGAGAGAAAGAGAGAGAAAGAGAGAAGAGAGAGAGAAAGCAAAAGAGGGAAAAACGAGAGAAAGAAAGAGAAAGAGAGAGAGGGAGAAAGAATGAGGCTGGACGGCGCTCGAAGGAACGAGAAGAGGAATCGTCTGCGAGGGTGGAAGCGGCGGATGGACAGACCCTTCGTGATCCGCAAGCTGGCGTGTTCAAACTGCGACCGCTCCGTCGACTGCCGTTTTGCCGTGGTAGGGAGAAGGAGTGGAAGAAGGGGATGATGTTGGGACGGGGTGGGAAAACCAGAGGGAAAGAGAGAAAGAGGCAAGGGTAGAGAGGTAGGCAAATGTCGACGTTTGCAAAGGAGAAAGAGGAAGAATGAAAAACAATAAGAGGGAGGAAAATGGACGAAGAAGAGGAGTGAAGAGGTATTAAAGCGAGGAAAAGAAAGAAAGAAAGAAAGAAAGAAAGAAAGATTGAGATATAGAGAAGAGGAGGAGGATAAAGGGAAAAGCAGATATCGCAATCAACAAAAAGGAGAGAGAGAGAGAAAGAAAGGGTGGAAGACTGAAAGAGTTAAAAAAACATCGAAGTGAGAGGCAGCCACAGTAATGACCAGCCGGCGCGGCACAGTCATGAAGAGGGGACGAATCAAGGAGAAAAAAGATCTACGGCGGTCAAACGGTGGTTGCAGAGGAGAAACGGCGTTTTATGTTATTAAGTTCGCAAAGAGCTAGGCTAAAAAGTGCTATCACGGTTGCGATTAGATCAGCAACGGCGATGGCGATTGGCGAGCACATTACGTGACGGACGTTCGTTTCGTAGAGAGGAAAAGAATAGTAAGAGCCCAGAGAAGGAGAATAGAAAAAGAAGAGATGGCTACACAGGAGGAAAGTCTACTTATTTGGGAAAAAATTGAGGGCTCGTTACATATAAGCACCGAGCCTTTGAGAACGTATGAAAAAATAAAACGAAAAAGAAATGCTCACAGTGACAAACGGTCCCTTATTTGGGTTGGCAGCTTAAAGGACTCCAGTTCTTGAATACAAATTACGAAAAGAATCTTCCCAGATATTAAAAAAAGTACTTCACAGATGTATGAGGGACACACATCAAACGACTTAGAAAATATATACAAAATAAAAGATGAACTAGAAGAAAGAATTTTTTCGTAACTAACATTTTGGTACAATAAAAAGAATTCAAAGAAACACAAAAAGGACATGCAACGTATTCAGAATAAAAATCTGAGATACGATCGAGGTAAAAGGCGGTTGGTTGCACAAAACAGAAATTCCGAGGATCTTCTTGAAAAAAGAATCAACCAAGGATATAGTAAGGAACGCGTAACGCGATATCGAAGGGAAGCTCAAAGTAGAAGAAGATCATAAAAGACGAAGAGATGCATGGAAGACGCAGGATAGAGTGGAAAAGAGCGAACATAGGAGGACAAGATGAAGCGAGGAAGGAAGGGGGGCGCTCGCTCGCCGCCGGAGTGCGGGAAAGGCCTTTTCCGCACCCCGAGAGGGTGCACGATGAGGACAGATCGTTAGGGTGGGAGTAGGAGGGGATGAGCGAGGGGAGTAAGGACGGGCTGCGTGCGCGAAGTGGCACTGGGCCATCGATCGGCTGCGCGCGGTGGTAGTCGCCGCCGTCGCCGTTGCCATCGCCGCCACCACCACCGTCGTCGTCATCATCATCGTCATCGTCATCATCGTCGTCGTCGTCGTCGTCCTCACAGCAGCTGAGCATTTTGCACTGCCGCACGTAGATTCACAGGGTTGACTTCTCGCGCGGACGCATAAGTCGCTTAAGAAGAAGAACGAGAGAAGCACGTTGACTGCAGTTACGAGGGATGGAAAAGCGCGTGGAAACCAAAAGGGGTGAAGCGAAAGAAGCGAAACTGCGACAGAGTTAGTAAAGGGAATCGGGGATTAATCGCTCTGAGGAATGTCCGTCTGTAAATTTCCGCACGCTCTCGTTCTTGCTGTAAGCTGCTCGAAAATAATGGCAGATGCAATCCAGAGAGCTTTTTGAGGCCAGAACCGTGTGACTAGTACTCTTTGCGGTTTTCTGGGTCAAGTGGGCCTAATGATAAGTCGAGAAATCGCGTTAGCGCACTTCGTACATGTGTCATCTCGTACGATTGCTTAGCAACGTAGGAAATTTAATTTTAAGCGGAAGAATTATAGTTTCTAAAGTAATTCCTTTACAAGGAATATCATGTAATATAAAATCTTTATATAAAATGTACAATAAGAAATTTAATTTTTAACGAAGATAAAAGAATCAGAATTTCTTAGGGCTCTTCTAGCATTTTTTATAATTTTTAAAGAGATGTATAAGAAAAGGAGTTAAATTTCTTCCGATTATCCTCCGAAAATTTGATAAAAAAAATTTTCTGATAAATACCACTAAACATGACTAAAGATTACTGAATCTGAAATTTTTTGTTTGTAATACTGTTTGAATGAATAGCTCTTTTTAGATAGCTATTCATTCAAACTTAGATAGATTTAGTACAATCTATCTAAGCTCAAAGCTTAGATAGATTTAGTACAAGATAATACAAATAAAACCCATAACATTAAGCTAAAATTTAAAGAAAATAATTGTATATTAAATTATATATTAAAATAATTGTAGTTACAAATCGATGGTCAGTAACGAGTCTGGGGCGCAGTTGTAGCGACTAATCAACTTTCCTAATACAAATAATTGTAGTTGATTTCCAATAATCGATTTCGATTTCTGAGGTCCTCTTCAATTGGTGGCTTTTGGAGGACACAAATGATTAAGTTTGACCAGTTATATGTTAATGTGTCAAACAAATAAATTTATTTTAAAAAATACTATTCTGATAACAAGGCAATATGATAAACAGGGATGACGTAACACATTAAACGAATTAAGCATGGCATGAGGGCGCCGAATAATGATCAAATAGAAGTTAATTATTTATGCGCTCTGTAAGAAGTTTAATCACTTTTCTATCATAAATTTTATTTCAATTTGTGTATATTGTTACTTTCGATTGACAGAACTTGTTGAGATACGATGCAATGTGCTACTGGCTTATCTAACCGAGACAAATCGCATCTATTCTTACCGCTTCGCGTGACGCGATATCAAAGAAATACACGCCGCATCGATCGCCTTTTCCTTATCCATGTACGAGTACATTGACGTTACAAGAAACCCAGCACACATATTGATCTTATGTGAAAAAACGAGGGCCAGCTATGTCCGATAAACACATTCAAGATTACTGATTTTTATTACGCAGATTCTGTGTTTTGACAAATCTTCTTGTTTAGACTTAAGGTGGCTGTAGAAACGTATCATGAAAATATTTAAAAGGAAACATATATCTCAGAGTTACATTAATAATTTAATAATCTATTATTAAAATAATACATCACATATTTAATAATTATATAATTATAATAGATAACTAAACGTTTCAAAGAAACAAGAATTTAGATAATTTTAACCTCCAAATAATTAATTTTATTATTTATTTATTATTTACTTATTATTGTTTTATTTTGTTTATTTTGTCAATCAAAATTAGTTAACTTTTTTTACAACTCTATTTTAATTTTTATACCTTTAAAAGTTCTTTTCTTTAGTAATAATATAGATTGCGGTAGTTCATTCGTCATTGCTATTTATAGCATAAAGTGTCGCTTGCGAACAAGATAAATCGGAATTTCTTCGGCGATGCGATCTATATAAAAATACTCGTATTTTATGATCGACGAAAGCAAGTAATGTCTAAGCATGACGCAATGCTGCCGAAACTGCCTCAACTTTCGTTTCGCGCACGTGCGATAAGTTATTACGAAGAAGTTGAAAGTATGTCTTGAAAAAGTGAACAACAAGGATAGCGGGTTTGTTAGTTTATAGACAATCAGGTTTTGATCAAGTAGCAATTTCTGGCTTCGGCAACGAGAACAGCAGTAGCAGGGATCTGATTTCGGCGACTGTGACCGCGGGTCGATCGCACTTGCGACGTGGAAATTTGATTTTATTAATAGGCTACAATCGATGGTGTATAATTTTAATGCAATTACATCGCGCTCGCCGCCTCATGTCAGATCAAACGTAAATTTAAACGGCCGAAAAGTATAACGACAGTAGTAGTCACGAACATCGATCAGACACGATCGGTGCCGTTTCGAACCACTTTGCTGAATAGATCATATATTCAACTAGAATTAAATATTACGAAATAAGAATATCGAGGAATTATCATTGCGTACTTAAAATTGCATTCGTAATTATATTCGTAATTATATGTATCATGCAATTATATGTATGCATGTCAATCACTTATCAATTTCTGACATACATTCTTCAAATAATGTATGTAAGAATCATTAATATTAATATAAATTAAAATTAAATTTAAATGTCTAATTTGCGTTTCTGTGTCGATACTACTATACTAAATTAAAAATTTTGAAACTTTGTTCCTTAGGCAGATCTAAATTCGTAAAAAAAACCGCAAAAAATAAATAATGATCTATACTTTTACACAGTTCTAATTAGATAAAACAATTTTTAGTTATTAAGCAGATAGGCAGTCTAGTATTAATTTTTGAGTTCTAGAGACTACTATTATACACGAATCATGCGATTGATTTGTCGCGCTTACAACAAAGCCTTTTTTTGTTAAAGCTGAACTGTCTTCTTACATACTATGATTGATATTAATAATTAATTTTTGCGTCTGATGTTATTCTCGTATACCTATTACGTTTTTAATTGGATAACACTGTGTATTATTGCTTAATTGCGAATAGCAATTAAAAATTGATTGCGAGTTATAAAAACGTGCACGTTGATTAAACTAATCGTTAGCATTATATAAATTCTGTTAAATTAAACTTTTTGTATTAATCTCAAAAAGCGTTTTGTATTATAACGGCATACTTACACCTTTGATAACAATATAAAATAGTTTTATTAACTTTTAAAATAAGTAATCTTTATTAACGTAATCTAACTTTATAATATAGATTACATCTAACTTTATTAATATGATGTATAATGTATTATGCATGATAATTATAAAGTTTACAGTATAATAGAAATACTATATTAATTATTATGGTAATTATAAAATATAATACAAATTACTATACTCTTTTAATTTACAAAATAAATGGATTACACTAATACAATTATTATTTGCGGTTTTTTTACAAATTTAGATCTGCCTAAGGAACAAAGTTTCGAAATTTTTAATTTAGTATAGTAGTATTGACACAGAAATGCAAATTAGACATTTAAATTTAATTTTCATTTATATTAATATTAATGATTCATATATACATATATTATTTGAAGAATGTATGTCAGAAATTGATAAGTGATTGACATGCATACGTATAATTGCATGATACATAATACCATATATCGCATACACTTGTGTATATATACGGCGTAAGAATATCTATTTGAGGTAGTCCTAGTAATAGCGTCTAATCAAGCAGACGTTCAATAGAAGATATAACTAACATACTTTTTAATTGTTAATTTAAATATTAATTTCGCTTATCATGAATAATGAACAAGATATAAAACATGAAACACCAATACAAAGTTTTTACGCCGGACAATCGATCTTTATTACAGGTATTTATCAAGTGCAATGTATTTAATAAAGTAAAATATTAATTTTACGAATTAAGGCTACTAAATGTCTCTTTCTCTTTCTATCATAGAAATATCTTCTCTTTATGGTAAAGATAATATTAAGATGATCAATACGTTGATCTTTATGTTGTGACAGTATAAATATACGAAATGCATTATTAACTTTTATTATTAATAGAAAATTTATTAGAATAAATAATTAATGTATTTCTATAAACAATATACTCTTGTTCACTGTTAAAACATCTTTAAAATAAACTTTAAAAATAAACATCTAACCAATGTACCAAGTTTCATTATTGTCTCTTTTCTGTTATACTGAATGTAAATAATTCTTTTATATATGCATATACTTTGTAGGGGGCAGAAAGTGTATATAAAAATATAATATTTGTAAGTCATGCGTAACTTAATAGCAAATTATTTTTTAAGTTATTGTTCATAAACTTGCTAAACATTAATTTTTTAATTAGTAATAAATCTTTAATACACATTGAAATATAGTTTTCAAGATATCTTTTTACACAAAGTAGAATGCATACAGCTTTATTTTGTTAGGGTGTACCGGATTTCTCGGACAGATCTTAATCGAGAAACTATTACGAAGTTGCCCCGACATTTCCACGATGTACTTATTAATACGGTCGAAAAAAGACAAGAGTCCCGAAAGTCGACTGGACGAAATGTTTGAGAGTACGGTAAGTGCAGAGAAATCGATATCGAATAACCATGATGTATTCGTGAAACATTTTGCTATATAAATATATAATCTGTAGCTTTATGACCGTATGAAAAAGGAAGTACCTAATTTCCGTAAAAAAGTCGTGCCAATCGTAGGCAATCTCGATTGCGAGAACTTAAGTTTGTCGGAAAATGATAGGAACATTTTAATATATAAGGTAAATAATTCTAATTATTCTTGTTACTTTCTCGCCTATATTATATATCTCGGCGCATAAAAATTTATCCTGTACACACACGTATACACGTATACGTATATACGTACACACATATAGCTCAAAGGCTACATATTTTATGTAAATCTAATTACAACCATTAAAGCAGCCATTAAATAAGCTTTCTCTCTATTATTCTCTTTCTAAATATTTCAAATGTTATAGTGAAACGGAATATTTATTTCAGGTATCCATAATTTTTCACCTTGCAGCTAATGTACGCTTTCAGGAGAAAATCAAATCTCAAATACAAACAAATATTTACGCTACCGATACCATTTTGCGCATCGCCAAACTTATGCCAAACTTAAAGGTAATTCTTCCTTCTAAGAGTAAACATGCGAATAGTAAAAATAATTAAAATGTTATTAATTTTCACACAAATGTCCATCACAAATATAGGTTGATGGAATAAATTTAATCGACATTTTATTCCGCAATCTTTATTCATTGACATTTATCTTACAGTCATTTATCTATGTGTCATCCATATATGCGAATTTCTGCATGAAACATATCGAAGAACATGTTTACACTTATCCTATTAATTACAAAGATCTTATTACGCTTACACATATCTTATCCGAAAACACAATGGAGGAAAAGAAAGCCAAGTGTGTATTTCTTCCGTCCTCGATATAATAAATTAATTAAATACATCAATGTAGAAACTTAAATAATCATTTTGACAGAATTACCTCACAATGGCCGAATACATATACATTCACGAAAGCGATTGCGGAAGGGCTTCTCAGAGATGAAGGCGGAGATTTACCAATTGGAATATTTCGGCCTGCCATAAGTAGATTAATTATACCATTTATAATTTATAATATATAAGACTTTAATGTAACAGTTTTCTTTTTATTCGAGAGTTTATTACTTTTAATCGCTTATGCTTATACAATCATCCGATCTAGATTACAGCATCGATGAAATTAATAAATGCAATGTAAACTTTTTTTCTCATTATTATCACAACAATATTGTTTTTAATATTTTAAACGCTGTCTTCCATAAAATGTTAAGTATCAAGATTAAATCTGAATATACGTATTTCTAATACACGTTATAAACTTCAAAGGATATATTTCTATTACATAAGTGTAATATTTCTATTAAATAAATTAATGTAACTAATGTAAGCATAATTCGCAGAAATAATATTTTGCGATAGTAACAAAAAATCGTGATAATAGTTATATTTGTGCGCAAATTTCTGCGGATTATAGTAAAAAGAAATAATAAACACATTTTTCAGTTACATCTACCGCTAATGAACCGCTCGTCGGATGGAACAACAACTTTTTAGGGGAAATAGGGGTAACGGTGTCTATATCGAGTGGTTTTCAAAGATTCATGCTATGCAATTATTACATCCCTGCAAATTTTGTTCCCGTTGATCTCACCGGAAACGCTTTAATTGCAAGCGCGTGGGATGTTTTTATTCAATTCAGGTAATTATTATAGATACAATCGTCATGACGCAAAATCTCTTTTTTACGAGCAAAATTATTATTCCAATGAATTATTCAGATACATTCTTAATACATTCTCATCTGCTCCACGCGTATTTGATAGCGATAAAAATAATTATTCTTAAATTATGATTGCCATAAAATTATTTACTGTATTAGATATGCAAAACTATTTCAATGTAACACAATATACAGGGCTGACTTTAAAATACATAGTATCAGAGTGAATATTAAAATAAAAATATTGACGTAATTACACATTGTGTACATCAGCGCATAATTATTTATCATTTCGATGCATGAAGAAACATTACATTACATAAGAAACATTACGGCTCAAATATCCTTAAGTAGCTTCTTTATCTTGTAGGAGAGGCAAAGACATGCTAATTTATAATTTCGTACCGCCGGCTGACGCGCCTACTATAGGTGAATGGTTCTATAAAATCGCCGACATAACGAAGACATATCCCTTGCCCAAAGCTCAATGGAGGCCCTTTGTAATAATGTTACAACAAAAAATGCTATATAGAATTTGCATTTGGCTCGGTCACTTGCTTCCGGCTTTACTAGTGGACACAATAAGCATTTGCATGAATCGTCGTCCGAGGTACTGCAGAAATATAAATGGATGCTTAAAAACAAAATTATGTAAAACAAAAGATTATAATAAATTCATATGTCTTTTAGAATGTGGAAATTATATAGAAAGATTCATAATAGATCCAACGAACATGCACCCTTTCTTACAAGGCGATGGAGTTATTCCTATGACAATGTTGAAGCGATGTGGAATCGTCTGAATGAGCAGGATCAGCAATTATTTAAATTTTACATGAAGAAATTTGACTGGATGAATTATTTTGTTAATCATTACAAAGGCGTACGCTTTTTTATACTCAACGAAGATGATAGTACTTTAGAAATCAGTCGTATTAGAGATAAACGGTAAAGACTCGTCATAATAACCATAATAGTATGCAGTAAGACGTAAACAGCTATTGACTAATGGGATTTTTACAGTTCAAGAATAATCGACCGTAGTTGGTCAATTTTTACTTCTTATGTCTTACATCTTACAGCATACTCTTACGATATTGTAGAGTGGAATTAACAAATGTCTCCTAATATTCGGTTAATTTTATCTTAATTCTATTTTAATTTTTATTAAACGATACAATTATAAATTTCAGACTTTACTGGATACACCAAACCTTCAAAACTCTATTTGTCTTTGCTATCGTTTGGATCATCTGGATTATATTTATAAAAGTATTCACATAATTTTTACACATTTCTTTACACATATTATTTTTCTTCTATTAAATATTCACCTTAAGGGGGTGTACCACCCTTCTTAGAGCGTGGCATATCTTATCAAGTTTATGGTCTTAAATGATCTTCAAATGGTTTTAATCGGAGCTAACTGCTTATTAAAGAGTTATTAATAAACAGAATAAAATGAATAGACAAATGTCGAACGTAATATAATCTTAATTTTACTAAACATAAGTTTTATTATATGTATCTATATCTATTGCAAAATAAATGCGTAGTTGAAAGGCTTTTCTTAAATAAACATGAAATACATATATAAGAAAATTTTATTAATATAACTAAGAAATCTTTTTTGTATTAAATACTCGTATTTTAACTTTATACACAAAAAATCAGTAATGCTTAATTTATACGTTATAACATACAGTATAAAAGATTAAAATATATTTTTATTATAATATATTATATTAATATGTTTTTTATATTACTTTTTATAAAAGACTATATAATTTTATGTTACGTCCATGAACTCCACGACTCTTTTCTTTCGTGGAAGTTTATACCCGGTATTCATAGTCGAATCTTATTTCAAAACCATCTTAAGAAATGTCTTAAGATGCTAATACGGCTCTGTGTTTCATAATATCTTAAGATTGTACTTAATATTGTACGGTCTTAAATATAAGATCCGACTATGAATACCGGCCTATATCGTCATCACAAACTTTTAAAAACAATTTAATAAAGTAAGTATTTAGAGAGTTGATTTTATTTAGAAAATCTATATAAATATAAAATATCATCCAGTTAACAAGTTATAATTAAAAATTATTTCCAATACTTCCAATACTTAAACATCATGTTTTTATAACAAAAACATTACAAAACGAAAAAAACTTCTTAAGCGCAATAAATCTCTTACATGGTTTTTTTAAGAATAAAAACATGTTATCTCATTGTAAATCGCTGAATATTTTCATAATTAAAGGCCTTGAGAATAAATTGAAGAAATTGTAATCACACGTGTAGATTACAGTTTATTGCAACATAAATTGAATGAATAAATTCTATTAGTGTAAATCTTATCGTTAATTTAGGAAAACCGATTTTAATTCAATTCAATTCAATTTATTTTATTTTATTTTATTTTAATATAACATGTGCCATATCTGCATTTTCAATAAATATATTTAAAAAAACTTATTTTTTATTATTCTTATCTATGTTACCGTTAGAATCCGAGTACCCGAATACCCGATTTAACTAGTCAAAACTAGTTTTATCAAAGGCAATTCGTCAATACTTATAGTATTAACTATAGTCAATTCTGCAGAAATAACAATGGCCAGTTCAGTCTAACAGAAAACTAGCTCTGACCGAAAAATCAGTTTGTTAAAATGTGTTAACAGTTTTTACTAGGGGTGCATTCCGTTTCATGCATGATGCGTATAATGCATCATTTATCTTTGTTTAACATTCGATGAACAACATATGGATAAATGATGCATAGGCAAAACTAGTTCTCACTGAGTTAGGACAGTTAAAAGTGTTGGTAATTATTCAGACTAGAGTCTTTTCTGAATTTTGATATTTTTTGTATCAATACTAAGGGAAGTAATTTGCTGATATGTGTATGTAGACAGTACAAATGTAAGTGGGGGAGAGGCAGGCGGTTCGGTTTTTCAACTTTCCACGCGAATCGAGGTCCATCCCCGCCTATGTGTACTGTCTATACACGCACATATCAGTAATCAAGTTCCCAAGAAGCGCCAATGCGCGTAACGTGCTTTTAATGCGCGTAGAATTGCATTGGCTTCAAAACCACATTAATTGTGTGTTCAAAATGCGCGCATTCAAATACGAAATTAATGCAAATTGAGCATTCAATTTATAAATGACAGGTTTTATAAAATATTGAAATGAGTAGCTTCTGACTCATTATGAAACATTTTATTTAAGTTTTTAAATTTTATATAAATTGAATTTTAAACAAAATGGAATATTAAATAAACGACATTTACCATGTCAAAAATAAAGATATTCTCTAAATAAGAATATTCTTTTCTTCTGTGATAGCTATACTGGAATATGCTCACAGCAATGCTTAAAAGCTAAGCACGAAGAAAAATTCCAATATAGTACAGAGTTCACTAGTTGTCCGATTGGGCTTCTCGATCAATGAGCGTAGGTGCACTTTTTGGTATGCGCTTCCATAATATGCATTAAATGCGCATATAATGCGGGACAAATATCCGCATTTAATGCAAAGTTTAATGTACATTCAAAGCGCGTATTGGCGCTCCTTGGTTCCATGTAATGCGGATAACACAAAGTTACATATTATTTTTTTGTCGTTTTCGTTTATGAACTAATTTATAATATTTCTTAGTACGATGAAATATTAAATACTAATTTTCAGTTTGAAAATACAATACGTTTCTACATTTTGAACACTGAATTTTACGTAGAATTACTAAGATCTTACTCATCAGAGCAAAGTGAAGCCTCTTAATGTTAACACATCAAGAACATTGATTCTCAGCCAATAAAGCAGAAAAGCAAAAGTTTATCTGTATTAAAAGACGTCACTTTGCTTTGATAAGTAAAATATTAAAGATTATGTTGCAAACTTATTTATTAAATTCTGGCTCCATCGTTGTAAATGTACAGTCTTGCCTTTGATAAGTCTTTGATAAGAGCGTGTCCTACATAACTCGAAAACAATTTATTGTAATAAATTTAAAAAAAATTCACATGCACATACTACTTGATTAGAACTGTGATGCTTCATTATTAATAATTTGTCCAGTCGCCTTCATTGTCAATAATTGCCTGGCATCTCCGAGGCATACTTTTTACCAATTTTCTAGCATATTCTTGAGATAAAGATCAGATCAATCGAATTTGTCGAACTAACTGTTTGACCTTCCAAATTTTCTTTCGGAAGTTTAAGCTTTATCACTGTCCAAACGTTTTCGATAGGATTCGCATTCGGTGACTGTGACGGTCAATCCAGTAGGTCAACGTCATTTTCTTATTTCCATGCGGTACGAAGACGACTCCGATATTTCGGGTCACTGTCTTCTTGTAGTAGCCAATTTTCATTTTTCCTTCCAAATCACTTTTGGGCAGATGGTAATAAAGCCTTCTCATAAATTTTTACCATTTTAGCAGCGTTCAAGTTGTCTGTAAATATATGCAAAATGCCAAATCTTTGCTTTGAGAAGCAGCCCCAAACATGCATCTTTACCGGATAGTTGACGGTCGACCGCTGGTCGAGTCTATTGATAGAAGTACACCAGATTCGAGTGATGGAACTACGTGCCCATAAAGAAGCTTCGTCAGAAAAAATTACGTTATCCTAATCGCGGTCCATATTTTCATGCGCCCAAGCAAGTCTTTTTTCGACGTGTTTTTCGGACAGTATCGAATATTTCACATAAGTCAAACTCCCCCGCCTGGCAGTGTCCTCGAATCGGATCACGCGGGAGTATTAACGGCGATCGGCCGCGAGGCCTCACGCCACTCTGACACGCTTGGCTCTAGAACCGTGACCGCCGGGGCACGAAGCCCTCGGGGCACGCGCTTCGCCTAACCGAGTAAGTAAAGAAACGATGAAAATAGTGGTATTTCACCGGCGATATTGCCACCTCCCACTTATGCTACACCTCTCATGTCTCCTTACAGTGCCAGACTAGAGTCAAGCTCAACAGGGTCTTCTTTCCTCGCTAATTTTTCCAACTTTGATATTTCACATTATAGACACGTAGACGTCTTCTTATTGTGTTACATAATATATTTATACCTTTTTGCTGTAATGCCGCTTGTCCGCCTCGCAACGATAAACAAGGATTGTTCGCAAACATCCGTAGGACCAGTTTGTCCTCTTTGTTCGTCATTTTCTGCGTAGAGCCACGTTCCAGTAAGACATCGACGTTTTTCATTTTTAAGTAACGATTCACCCACTTATTTACATATACCGTAGACCTTCTCATGCAAAGTATCTTAAGGGAAGGATTCCTCTATCCCGTTGGTACTTTCTATCTAACGGTTTTCATGTAAGAGTTTCACCGACACGCTCTTATCAAACAGACTGTATGTTGCAAACTTATTTATTAGATTATGACTCCATCGTTGTAAATGTAATTAATGTGTCTAAGATTTGTTTCACTTTGTCTTCCATTTTTTGAACTAACAGTTTAACTTAAAGCAACTACATTGTGCACTAAACATGAATCGCAGACAGTCACCACAGAACGACAACACCCAGCCACTAGTCATCAGTCATATTGCATGATGCAATACGAATTAGTAAGCTGGAAGTATTTGTTTCCAAAACATAAATTTAGTTTCTAGAAATAAATGTCACTTGTCTATAAAGGTCAATGTTATTATAACTAAATATTGTATAAAAAATATAAGTTTGCACTTTGCACAAGTAGATTTATTATTCCAGCAAGAAATAAACAAAAATTTTTTTACAATTAATAAGAAAAACTAGGCATATTTCACAGAAATGTATATTTCTGTCATCATAGTCAAATTTTTTTATTACTAACACATATCGAAGAAAACATTACAAGTAACATTTGTTTCTGAATATTTCAACTTTCTTTTTCTCAGTGTATCAAGATGCACACTCATATATCATTGCTTATAATTATTCAGAAGAGTTCAAGAAGTTGAAGGATGATACATTTATTACATACCCGGATCTACAGCTTTACGATCGAGTGAAAAAAGAAGAACCACAAAAAAATTTCCGCAAAAGAAAAACCACAAAAAGTTGTACAAAGAAGTACCACAAAAAAATTTCCGTGAAGAATCGTGCCAATTTATCAATAAAAATTATTTTCCCGAATTCCATCCAGAAAAGATAACGTTTATTGACTATATAAGATTTATTAAAAATTATATTACATGATAAGCTTAAAAACTAGATTATAATATAACAATATTTAAAAATTTATTAATACAATTTATTAATAACAAATTGAGAGGAAACAGCTGGATTTTAGTGCTTAAGATATATTATAAATTAGTAATAAAAACAAACATTTCGACATTTAATATGGTCATCATCAGTGCCCAATGTACAGATATTTCAAATTATTTAACTGGAGTCGATTATTTAACAATCGAAAGATAATTAGAGATAGCTTGACAAATATTGTCTCAAGAATTTAAATTAAAAATATGAATAATTACAACCAACGTACAATAAAAATAGCGTCAATTATTCTAATAAAATGTTATCTGTGTGCCAACTACAATATTACATTTACTCAGGTTTAAAAATTGAAAGAAAGTATCTGTCCTTCTCAAACAATAAGAGGCGCGAGTATATATATATAGACACGCTTCCTTTTACAACCGTCAGTCTTCGAAGCAACATCAAGTGAAACGGACATTCGATCTAGAAAATTAGGATATTGAGTGGTATCTATTTGTTAATCTCTATATTAATTTCACACATTGAATAAAACATGGAAATTGAAGCACACGGAACACCGATACAAAGGTTTTACGCCGGACAATCAATATTTATTACAGGTATTTATTATAGAAGTGCAATGTATGCAATAAAGTAAAATAATATCTTTAAGATAATTAAGGCTATTAGGGGAGACCGGGGCTATCTGTCTACGGGGGCTATGTGTCCACAGTACTGCTATCTCAAGTTTTAAGAGACAGATGTCTCTACCATTGTAACAAGTAGTTGAAAAATGCCATACGTAAGATATTTAAATGTTGTTTGTTTTCTTGCGATGCCTCTCGCAGACGCTATATACGTTAAAAGAAAAGCGAAAACAATTATTCACATTTTTCGACGGTCGAAAAAGCTGTGCGACAGTAGTTTAACTCAAATTAAAGTAAGCAATTCATAATATTATCAATTAATATATAGTTATCAGGTGTGAGAAGCGTCAAATCTTAATTCCGCATTATCTAAAATTGGCAACATGTTAAAGACTGAAAAACGTGGTCGGGGCTATCTGTCCTATTTTTGATGGGGCAATGTGTCCACACTTCAATGACGAATTGTTCTTTTATAAATAGATAATGGTGCGTAACTACAAAAGAAAGACTTTCCTTAAGACGGATAAAGTAGACATATCCAATAAAATTATATTTAGAGCGATTAAAAGAATAAAAATTGAGTGAGAATCTTTTCGTAAAAACAGCGTTAGACTTTGGAATAAATGTTCGGGCTCTCACTCGCTATTGTAAAAAAGTGACCTACGAGCAACTACTTGATCCTGCGATTCAAGAATCGTCACCAAATTTTTATTTTAAAAATACACGTCAAGTTAAATATATGAGTTTGTCTTAAATTATAGAGTATTTTCTATTTCAAACGCTGCCGAGGATTAAGTAAAGGCCCCAAATAAAAAAAAAGATTAAAGAATTGAGGGGACAAAAGAAACTCATCACATTGATTTTGCAACGGACTCAAAATCAGTTTGATGCCACCGTATATAAAGAAAAGTCAGCTCTACGCAGGAAACTTGTCAAAAAATCTACACAAAGTGCCTACTACTTCTCTGACTCCAACAACTAGGCAGTTTTTTTAATATTATATATTAATAATAAATAATATTATAAATAAGTATAAAAATTAATATAAATAATGTGTTTTTTATTATGTGGACAGATAGCCTCTCGAATGTGGACAGATAGCCCCGCATATGGGGCTATCTGTCTACGCTTGACTTGTCCACTTAAAAAATTCGCCTCTTTAAAATGTTAAAAGATCAATGATTCTAATTATGTTTTTTTTTTTATAGCAAGGTTGAAAGGTTATACCATTAAAATTTTAGCCAAATATCTTTATTAGTTTTTTAGTAAACTTGAAAAAAGCGTAAGGTGTGGACACATAGCCCCGGTCTCCCCTATAACATCTCATAATAATCTTAAAATGTCTTTGAAGCTAGTATTTGGCTATTATGTGTTTTTCCTCAGAATAACCAAAAGATATCCTAGGATTAAAATGTCCACAAAATTTAAATTATATTTATTTTTAATGTTCCTTGAAATTCCAAAAAAAAAACATTTTAAAACCACATTTTGTGCTATCTGGTATACAGGGTGCCATGTATTATAATATGCAGACCAGTGCTCATGAGCAGGTAGAGCGAGTAAAACTGATTCGAAAAGTTCTTTACGTGTTGCAAGTTTCTCAATAATTAATGAGAAATTAATTAATAAAAATACGCAAATCAGAATGCGTAGGTGCTATTCGACGAGAAGCTGCAGCCTACCGTTCACGTTGTTAGGCGCGTGGCAAAGCATTGGGAAAAACGCTAAGTAAATAACAACTATACATGAGCGACACTTGTGCATGGTCATTGTTATTTATAAAGCGCTTCTCCTAATATTTCGCCACGTGTGTAGCAACGTGAGACCCTGTATATGTACATACACATACATACGTATATTGTTTGTTATTTTGTCTTATAGGCGGTATTGGTTTTGTTGGAAAAATTTTGACAGAGAAACTGTTACGAAGTTGCCCCGATATTTCAACGATATATCTGCTAATACGTCCGAAAAAAGACAAATGTCCCAAAACCCGACTGGATGAAATGTTTGAGAAACCTGTGAGTATCTCGAAAACAATATCGAAATATGATGTATATTTGTAAATAATTGTTATTCAAATTTGTAATCCATAGCTTTTTGACCGAGTAAAAAAAGAAGTACCGAATTTCCGCAAAAAAATCGTACCGATAATGGGTGATCTCGATATAGAAGACTTCGGATTGTCAGAAAATGACAAGAACATACTGATAAATCAGGTAATTAATTCAGATTATTCATATCATTATATCGTCTGTCCTACTATATTCCAATACAATAAAAATATATTGCATATCTAAAAAAAGCACATATATTTTACATATATCTAATTATAATTATCGATGCAATTAGAAATAAATTCTGTACCTTTTTCTATATATCTTTCCTACTTAAAGCATATATATTTATTATAGGTATCCATAATTTTTCACATAGCAGCAAATGTACGGTTCAACGAAAGCATCAAAATTTCTACGATGATAAACATTAATGCCACCGCCACCATCTTAAAACTTGCAAAGCACATGCCAAATTTAAAAGTAATTCCTTTATCTAATATGTGTTCTAGTATAATAATAAGTGGCAAAAGTTATTTATATTTTGCAATTTTTTTACTAATTTTAAGAAAGAAACATACATTACGCTTAACATTTGCAGTCACTTATTCACGTGTCAACAATTTATGCAAACTGCCATGTGGAACATATCGAAGAGCGATTCTACTCGTATCCCATTAATCACAAAGAGCTTACCATGTTCACACGAAACTTACACGAAAGCATAATTGAGGAAAAAATATCCAGGTAATTCTTTGATGCATAATATAATAAAATAATTAAATATATTAATAAAGAAAGATAAACTGTCGTTTGACTAGAATCATTTCACGATGGCCGAATACATATACATTCACGAAAGCTATTGCGGAAGGACTTCTCAGAGACGAGAGCGGAGATTTGCCAGTAGGAATATTTCGACCTGCAATAGGTAACAGAATAATTGTAAAAACTGGCAGAGTTCTTTTGCTAAAGAATTTATTAAATAACATTTATATTTAGTTATTTTCAATTGCTTTGCATAATTGTGTGCTATAAAATTCTATAATTATAAATTAATAATAAACAATCGCGGATGTGTGTGTGTGTGTGTACATCGCGTTTAGCTAACAATAAGTTTGATTTTTGCGAATCTACATAACGGGGAATAATTAAGATCTCTTTCAGTTTTATCTAGCGCCAATGAACCATTTGTTGGATGGATGGACCAAATGTATGGACCACTAGGTGTTATGGTAATGTCGCTACTTGGTATCACAAGATTTCATCGTTATAATCCCGATTTCAAGGCAAATTTAGTGCCCGTCGACCTCACGGTAAATGCTTTAATCGCTAGTGCGTGGGACGTCTCTAATCAATTCAGGTATTTGACCAACATCTCCATAGCTAATTTACATAAAATTTTATTTCTACTATTTTGAACGTTGTCATCAGATAATGGCATAATAATGCTTCAACCTCGTAAATTGTTTAGATTATTTTTTAAACATAATTTTTAATAACTTATTATACATATTTATATTATTTCTTAATGCTTGTAACAAACTAACATCATGAAGATATGACAATTAAATATGAAAGTTAATAGACCGAAAAAGTAAAAAAATTATTCTTTTATTTATCTCAAATATTCTTTTATTTATCTACTGACAGGCCCACCAACTACTTTTTACATAATTATAAATATTAATTATGATTAAATAAAACTATTCTAAAATACTGTAATCTGTGGGGAAAGGGGCATATTTTTTAAAAGCATAGAACGCACTCGGACAAATGTGTGTATTTAAATACGTTAGTTACTTATAATTAAGTATTACCGTAATCACATACACATATGGACATTAGCATTTGATTATAAATAACTCTGATGTATAAAGAAGTATAATGTATAACATAATTATGTTTAAATGGATTTATCTTGTAGGAGTGGCAAGGATACATTAATTTATAATTTCGTGTCACCAGTCGATGGACCTACTTGGAATAAATACGTTTGTACACTTTTCGACACAAATAAGATGTACCCTATGCATAATGCCATATATTTCCCCATAATGATTCACTTCCAACGTAAAATACTATATAGAATTTGCGTTTGGCTCGGTCATTTCCTTCCGGCTTTACTTATGGATGCTGTAAACATCTGTATAGATCGTAGACCAAGGTATCACGTAAATTTAAGTGTTGTTTCTATTACTTGATATATATATATATATATATATATATATATATGTATATGAAGTATATATGTATATATATATCATCTCATAGTTTATATCGAAACCAAATAAAATTTCGTCTATAATATGGAAAATTATAATGGCATTATATGTATTTCAGAATGTGGAAGTTATGTAAGAAGATCGACATATATTCCGACGCGATCCAACCTTTTTGCAATAATGAATGGAGTTATTCCACTGATAATGTTCAAGCGATGTGGAGTCATCTCAATGAAGAAGATCAGCAATTATTTAATTTCAGCATGATTGGATTTGACTGGACAAAATATTTAATTGATCATTATATGGGCATACGTCTCTATCTGCTAAATGATGATGACAGTACTTTAGAAATCAGTCGTATCAAGTATAAGAGGTAACAGATCTTTTTCAATTTTTAATTAATTTTGTTAGTTTAAGTTCAGTTTTTTTGTTAATTAAAAAAAAATCTCTATAATTTTAGATTTTATTGGATGCACCAAACGCTCAAAATTGTTTCGATCTTTGTAGTCCTTTGGATTGTCTGGATCGTATTTACAATTATATATACATAACTTTTACATATTCGTTTTATATGTATGTTTCATATGTATCTCTCTCATTTTCCTTTATATTAAATATCTGCTTTAGAAAACTTCTTTCTAATGTTGTACACGGTGTGTTTAGTTGTCGTCAACTATTTGCTAAAAGGTGTTAACAAATAAATAAAGAATTTAGTCACAATATACAATAAAATTAGAATAAAATGCCATTTACGATCAGAGCTTGGATCTTAGTAGCCTAGTTAATATTATTTCTGTGTGTATATATATGTATAAATGGCATTTTATTCTAATTTGATTAACAAATAAAGTTAACAATGGATATTGAATACAATATAATCTCAAATCTATTAAATATAAATTCTATATTACAATATATAATGTACAATTATTAGGAAATAAATGCACTTATACAGTTGAAAATTTTTTCTCAAGTATAAACGTGCAACCCTAATAATACTGTTCCACCTGTTGTGAGCAAACCGGTAATTATACAGTACCTAGTAACAACGAGTTGCTTAATTGTCGTAAGAAATTCGACCCTAGCGACTAAAACCTCAGCTAGCATTCCATCCGAAACCTGGTTGCTCGGGCTCTAACCGATGCAACCCAACCCTGAAACCAAAAAGCGCTGACAACAACGTTACGAATCTAACTCGGGAACAATCGGACGCATTCGCTATGTTATGAGAGATTTGTAAAAACACTGCGAATAAACATGTTTGTTTTAAGAAGCTTTGAGTTCTCATTTCTCCGCGCGAACGTGGTAGTCTGTGAGTGGTCGCGTGTGCATGCGGAAACATAAACGAGTCTCGGGCGCAACAATATTATTCCTAATTAATATACGATACAAATATAATATAAAAAGATTTTATAAATATAATTAAAAAAGCTTTTTAATATTAAATATTTATAACAGTTTGACAAAATAGTTTTATTTTAATCTTTTTTAAATCAGTCTCTTTTAGCTTAGGTATCGTTTATTCGACCCAACTGGCCAACTTTATTTGAAAAAAACGCTACGTTTCGACCGTATATTTCGGTCGTTTTCAAGCGTCTGGATACAAATTATTAATCAGTTATGCATAATGCCTACTACGCCACATCTAAAAACTAATCATTGAAAATTACAACATGCAACAAGTATAAGTCCAAATCAATATATAAAATAAGCGTTTACATAATTTGTTCGTTGAGGATTAAAATATAAAAATGAACGTTGGAACAACATATTCAATCGTTCGATCGTCAAAGGACTTGTCAGGTCTGTGATGATACTGCTAGTCTCTTTTAGTCTGGCCTACGTAAGAAGTGTCGCAATTCTTACAACAAATTTTGTAAATAACATTATTATTTGCAAAAATTTTATTCTTTGTAAAAATTCTAACTAAATATACCGATTACATATACCGATTCTTTTAGTTTTTTGCATAGTTATTTGTTATCGAAACAGTTATAGCAAGCATAAGGTGGTATTACATTCAAAGTTACATCAAAGTATAAAAATAAAATAATAATAACTGAACTTGGAGTTCACATTAGAAACATTAAAAATATATAGTCATCGCCGGTGAACAATTTGATTCAATCCAACGTTTCAACGATCTTGATATGTGTGCTCCAAAAGTATGAAAAATGAAATTAATGTTCAAACCTCTAGGACGCATTATGAGGCCAGCGTATATTAACAATAAATAGAAGTTTTATTTGGTTCCGACGCAATCCAACCTTTTTGCAATAATGAATGGAGTTTTTCCACTAACAATGTTCAAGCGATGTGGAGTCATCTCAGTAAGGAAGATCAGCAATTATTTAACTTCAGCATGGTTGGATTTGACTGGTCAAAATATTTAATTGATCATTGTATGGGTCTACGCCTTTATCTACTTAATGAAGGTGACAGTGCTTTAGAAATCAGTCGTATCAAGTATAAAAGGTAACAATGTTTCTTTAATTTTCGATTAATTCTTTTGTTTAATATCTATTTAAAGGCAAAATCTTTAATTTCAGATTTTACTGGATATACCAAATGGCCAAAGCTGTATTTGTCTTTGCTGTAATTTGGATCATCTGGATCATATTTTAGAAAATGTTTGCATAACTTTTTACAGTTTTGCGCTTTTGAGTATAATATTTATTATCCGTTCGTTACTTCACCTCATGATGCAGGAAATATTATTTTATTAGGAACGCCACAGCGTACGTGTTATAACCCTGTAAAACATCTTTTTATAAACGTGAGAAGTATTTAAATGTGCTTGCTATTTTCCGTAATAAATTTGAGAAAATGCTTTAAATTCGATTATTTTCTGATTAGATACTGTTCTGTCAATTTACGTTATTGCTTTTCTTAAGACGTCGTCGTAAATGCAAGATACATTTCCAAATCAATCTGTAAATGTAAATTGTAAACGATACCAGACGCGGAAGCCTATGGCGATCACTGTGACCGTCATAGTCTCGCTGCCGATTGTGTTGGTCGAACCAACTTGAACCAACGCCACTTACACCACGCGAAATTTTGTTGGGATTCGAATCGAAAACATTCATGACCTATCTCGAGGCCGCGGCTTTACACTGTTTGCGATATCAAAGAGTCAGCAGCCACTCGCCAAGAATTCTGGCGCCACGCCAACCGCGGAAAAATAGGTTATCGATCAACCCCTTTGGTCTTGGTAACTACAGCCTCCCAACCCGCACCTCTGAATCCGGAAGGAGGCGTGGAGATCCGTGTCTGAGAAGTAGAAATCTCATGCACACATAGCCGACACTATAACACCTGTACATATATCACGACCAAAATCGCGTCAAGTTTTATTAACACCTTCAGAATTTCGAAAGATACTCGAATAAATATGTACCAACTGCAGTAGCAGCGATTAACTTGGCTTGGATTTTGAAAACGAGGAACTAACGGGGCGAATGGATGAAACGACGAATTTTTACAATTTTTCCATTTTATTCTATTTAATAAAAACACGCTTTTATTACACCCTTGATACTTTAAGATCGCAAATAAACTTCAAAGTTGGAAGATTTCTGCTTTCGAAGGTAAACGTGTTTAATGTTTCGTTCATGGTAAAGATACTCGAAATACAAGTTACGCAGCGATTAAGGTAAACGAAGTATCTGCACGTCGGGGTTGCTGTGTACACCTTTATAATCTGTGTGCACCGGCGTTTTATTAATAATTCTCAGGGTCGTAGGGAAAATCGCTCAGGAAAACCACGGCTTCGTCTTAGCGAGTGGCACGCTCGCTCTTGCACTGCGCGAGTTTCCAGAAGATCTAAAGATCTACCGCAATCTTCCACCGTGAGACGTTCGCCAATCTTTCGACGTAATTTTCTAATAAAACGCAGCCCTCTAGTTGCCGGCCGAACGACGGCATTCGTTTCGATCCGGTATGAAAGGTATTAAAAGAGCGTGATAAATTATATTAAATTAAATACTGAATGGGCCAACTATGTGAAACTCGATATGCAGTGCATTCTATAGTTCTATACTCACGCTCGGCACTGCCCAGCTAGTTCGCGTGCAAGAGAATAATTTTACGTGTAACTTGGAAAATAGTTTTGATCGGATGTTATCCGGATCTGATAAATTCTGCTATTGCTTAATTACTATTTTAAAATATCATCAAACTTCCTCAAGCAGCAAAAATCTATAATTTACTCCGATCCCTTTTATTTCCCCTGTTTTGTTAAGCTTGCATCGTCGACTGCGATGTTTCAATTCGCAATTCGCGAACGCACATTTTTTACGAGAAACAAAACAACCATTGTCTCCGGAAAAGGATATCTTCCTTCTTTCATTCTTCCTCATCCGCTTCAATGTAACGCGCGATATTGTTAAACTATCGATCAGCCTCTCTTTATATAGATTTCTTTGGCTCCCACGTTAATCACAACTTATAAAGAAACACACACACAAGTTTGATAAGCTTTAGATATGTTGCAATACAAATTAAAACAAGGGTATATTTTTTTAGAATTGCTCTTATGCACGTTAAAAGGGTGAAACTACTCTACGTTTCCTCGTTGACGATAACCACAGCCACCGGCTTCTGATATCTGATAGGCGTGTGACTTCGACCGAAGTCCGATTAACGTAAACGGCGATTAACTTATTAATTTGTAAGTAGTAATTTGTAAATGCTAATAGAAATGCTAATTTTTCTGTCAACGCTTGACACGTTGAAGGAAAGATTTTAGAGACCCGGGACGACGGACTATATAATTAGAAACTTTGCCAGAGGCAATTCTGTCGGTCGATTTAATCGATTAAGTTGATCGGAGTCCGAAGTCATTTTAAAACTCGAGCATCGGCATTATACCGCGTGGGGCATACTTTTAAAGCGGCGATAAGAGGGAATTGCATTTCAAGCACGTAACGCCAATACATCTGTTATGCGGCCTCTGATACCGTTAAACATTCATGGCGTTCTACAAGCTTCCGTGGGATATATGCTGATACATGAACGACAGTCGGAAAGAAGCTACGCATACGGAATGATCTGGCACCATCGCCAGCAACGACGGAATTTTTCGGTAAATTCGTAATCAACCCTCTCGCATACGAGAAATTTTTAAAATCTCACAGATCTCTCTCCAACTTCCATCATTTTTAGCACACAATAACTATTTCGTCATTTTTAATCTAATTCCCTCTAATTTAGTTCACGTCTCAGTTGAGACATTTAATTTAAAATCCAGCCAAAATACTTAATATTTCGCATTTATTTATCTAATTTATTTCAATATTTCAATCAAATTGCCTTCGAAAAGATTACGCCCAAACATCATTTTGACGAAGACAGTTTCGCAAACTTATATTTAGCGTTTATCTCAATCAACATTTATTAATTCTACATATGTAAAAGAAATAGCTCTCTTTAATAGCAAATTCAATAGACATAAAAAAATTAATCAATACGTTCGCACATTGAGAAAAAAAATTTGTTAATCCAAAAAAATATTTAGTCCGATACGTGCAACTAAACATTTTAGTTAGTTTAACTGAACATTAGTTTAATTAATTCTTGATTAAAAAATTTTGATGTTGACATGAATACGCTATACCTTTTTTTAGTGCAACTTAATAATTGTTGAAAAAACTAATGTTTAGTTAATTAACTAACACTAGCAAGCGACCAAACTTACTGCAATGTCGTAAACAATATTGTTCATATTTGCACTCGCACTTCGCAGTCCTCGCACTCCTCGCAGACGCGCAAAATTCCAACTGTAAATAAAAAAAAAAAGATTATAATCAAGTTTAATGCTTGGCATCAACATTTATTATGTACTACTTTATAATCTCATTTTACTGACATTTTTTTTTATACGTAAACGTTTATAAAAAATTATTTTATAAAACGCTAAATATTTCGAGAACATGACAGCTCAAGTGTTCCATAACGGACATATATTTTATTCTTTAATTTTTGGTTTCTCATAAAAAAATCATTTCGGGCACATATAAAGAATCATTTCGGAACAGAACCGAAGACTATGGATAGCGTGTGTTACTTATTGGAAATATTAATTAATTAATTAAATCTGTAATAGTCTTATAACTAGAGTAGTGGCAAGCGACCAAACTTACTGCAATGTTGTAAACAATATTGTTCTTGTTCATATTTGCACTCGCAGTCCTCGCAGTCCTCGCACTCCCTGCAGACGCGCAAAATTCCAACAGTCAACGGTAAACAGTGTAAAGTGTCGCGTCAACTGACGTTACAGCGATGGATAAAAGTAAGTAGAAGGCACGCTGCATCATCCGACGGTAATACGCAATAATAGAAGATGCACCACGTCACCTGACGGGAATGGACGGAAACAGAGGACGCGCCGTCGATGGTAACGACGGTAACGGCGCCCCGTCGGTGGGGCCCGTCGCGACGCCCGCTGGCGCGACGAAAGACGATAGTGTATCTCCCCTCGGCACTCGGCACTCTCGGCAGAGGCGCGCCCCCGGAGGCCCGGAGTCCGGACCGCCGCCGACGACGACGTCGGAGTGCGTAGGAGTGCGCGACAACCCGCACTCGTGTGATGTGACGCGCGAGGAAGTTTGGACGAGCCCGTCTTCTTGGAAGCGAGGCGCAGAACGGACTCGCGCGGCTCCAGGGCCGCGATCCCCTTCCCCCCCCCCACCCCTCTATCCCCGGCGAGGAAACGGGCAAACGACGGACGAGTGGGGCCCAGCGCGCAGTATGGAAATAATCTGTCGCACGGCGGCACGTAGTGGTGCTCCGATCCGCGGTGGAGTCCACGAGGGAGCGACGACGGCCGTCAGGTCGTCCGCCGCGCGACGTACACGATGATATAGTCCTCGCCGGTGATTCCGCGTTGCGAAGAAAACAAAAGAGGAGAGAGAGAGAGAGAGAGAGAGAGAAGAGTGACCAGAGCAAGCATTCGTCATGTTCCACTACCTGCATCTCAGGAGTCGTTTTCTGCAGACCCTGATCCTCGCGCTGATCGGCCTGACCTTCTACGCGTATTACCGTACCACCGTGTATGATGTTCGCCAGTACAGCTTGCCACGAAACACCAGTGAGCATCTATAATTCTTATATGTCTCTCTTTGTACATTGGAGAAATTATTAAACTTCTTCTGTTTACCACTGTTTCTTAAAAGAATAATAAATTTGATCAAAGGAAGTCGATTGAATAAAAAGCAAAAGATTCTGTGTCGTCAATTGTTAATTTACAAATTCAAGTTGCTTATAAGTTCTCTTACACTTTATTTTGTCAAAGGATAAGAGAAGGGTATTGTTGTAACATTTACTTCTCTCAAGCACAGTAGTCAATATTTTTGTACAGTTTTTTTGATCCATTTGTTTGTAAGTTGACCGTTATCCAGATATAATGAATTCCAGGTTACTCCATATACCAGGACGGCCTTCATGCGCACGTGAATCTCAGCCAGTCGAGAAACTCCAGTTCGGATGGCCTGTCTCTGAACCCGTACGCAGCGCACAACGCTAGTAATAATTCTTTGATTTTCATCACCACGCTGTCAACGTCCTCCAGCGCGCAGTCCCTGTCCTCGTCGTCTTCCGTGAGCACGTTGGTCAGTTCGAAGCAGAGCACGAACGAGAAGCTTCAGACGGCGAGAGTTATCAACGTGACCAAGTCGGCGCCGATCGTGGTTCGCAGCGATTCGGCGCGTGCCATATACGAGGCCGGGCACACCGTGTCGATCCCCGAGCGGTGCCCGAACCTCGGCAAGAACATGGATTTAGTGGTGATCGTCATGTCGGCGCCGACCCATCTCGAGGCGCGAACGGCAATCCGACAGACTTGGGGACACTTTGGCCAGCGCAGCGACATGAGCGTGCTCTTCATGCTCGGCACCACCCACGATCCAAGAGTGGAGACGATCCTGCGTAAGGAACAGAACATGTACAACGATATAATACGCGGCCGCTTCCTCGACTCGTACTCGAATCTCACGCTCAAGACCATCTCGACGTTGGAGTGGGTGGACACCTACTGCTCCAAGGTAAAATATCTGCTCAAGACCGACGACGACATGTTCATCAACGTGCCGCGACTGCTGGCGTTCGTGTACAAGCACGCGAAGGACCGTAACGTGATATTCGGCCGACTGGCCAGAAAGTGGAAGCCAATCCGGAATCGCAAGAGCAAGTACTACGTGTCGCAAGCGCAATTCCAGCAGACCATATTCCCGGACTTCACTACCGGACCGGCGTACTTGCTGTCGAGCGACACGGTGCGCCGTTTGTACGACGCCGCCCTGGACCAGACGTATCTGAAGCTCGAGGACGTATTCACCACGGGCATCGTCGCGCACCGACTCGGCATCCGACGCTCGCACGCCAACGAGTTCCTGAACAAACGGATACAGTACACCGCCTGCAACATCCAGCGCGGCATCAGCATCCACATGGTCAAGTACAGCGAGCAGTTCGATCTCTGGAAGAAGCTGCTCGACGGTAAGAGTAAGTGTAAGAGATAACCAGCGAGGCTGAAAGCGACGAAGGTCCTACGCTTGACCCTGGCGAACCAAGTGGTGCGATCGTTACCGCCTTAATGCGATTCGAGTGCCGGTTAAACGCGACGCGGTACCAGCGAACCAGCCGTCGTTTTACTGACGACCTCGCGCGCGCGCGCACGCACACACACACACACACACACACATATATATATATATATACACAGCCGCGCGCGCACATACACGCGCATACATCATTCTGTTCAAGTGCGAGTGAGTGGCGCACGCAGGAGAATACAGCGAGAAATTGCGTGCCGCGAAACGGCATAGAGATATCTCGCCGCTTAAATTTTTACACGATGCACCCAATCGTGTCCACCAGTCAGGCTTTCCTAACAGAGGTCGAACGCAAGTGATAACTTTTCATCCTGGAGGGATCCCCGGACACTGGAAGACAGAATCTACTCTATTTTGTATCTTTTATATCTCTCTCTGAATTCCAAAGAAATATTTTTATTATCGTAGAATTAGTTTTGTAAAATATTATTCCCTGTAATATATACGTATAGAAATTTTATTTTCTCGAGAAGGAAGAGAGGTGTCTCCTGCGCGTAAGGTAGTCACAAGTGGTTCTATGATGGTCTCGACCTCTGGCTTTTCTTTTCATGTCCCGGTGCTAAACTGTTCTACAATAGATTACGATCGCTCGCGTTTTCGTCGCACGTTTCCCAGCGAATAAACGTACCTAATTTTTCTGTATTTTCGGCAGCGTTCCCTCACTTAGAACCGAACGAAATCGGACAACCGCATCCGGCATTGAAAGAAGCGCACGGAAAGAATGCGGGACAATATTTTTACAACGTAACGTAACGTAGGAGGACTACCGTTCACGTGGTTCCCAAGGGGTTCCTTTGTGTAATCGGCGGTCTCGTCGTGCGATTATACGCGTACTCATCGACGACATCCGATCCACGGTATAAATCAGGTCAAAGTAGATATCTAACAGGATGTATCGGATATCACGTACTTTCTCCCAATTAAGAGGAGAATCTGAGAACGATTTTTCTTTTTGACGTTTCATTAGGAGTTTAACATCTCCCATTCCAGTGTCATCCGAAAGATTTCGTAATCGCTAATCTAATCGTTATCGCGCTCCACCGTCTGTCTCAATTAGCCCCGCTCGCGACAAAGTACGGATAGATATCTCGCTGGTGAAACGTGCTCGCGGAAACGCGTGGTTTACGTTAATTATAATCCCGTTGGCGAGAGGGATACATAGGTATCCCGTCGCCGCGCCGCGCGATTATTGCGCGTCCCGCGTCATTGCGCCAATCGAGAGCGCGCGGCCGCGCTCCGCTCATCCGAGATATATACTGTGTCCGAGATGCGAAATAAATGTGTCACGATGAATGGAGAGTGCCCCCGGAGCGACTTCCCTCCACCTCGTTCCTCTCACCTTCCCCCTTTCCCTCCCCCTCCGAATATTATCTAGTCATCGTCTGGATAATATGCCGCGCGATAACGCGGGCGGGTACTGGCGCGCCCGAGATATCGGCCTCTCCTCGCGCGCACATTCGGCGAGGCGCGTTTCTCGTTATCGCCTCTTTTTTTTCGTATCCTGCGGAAGTATCGTACTATACTTCCGTTCTCCGGTGCCATACGTCCGAGGCACGATTACGAGAGATTTTCGGGCCCCGTGGCGCGATGAAATATAAAAGAAGAAAGAAAGGAAGCGACGCCGGAGGCGGCCGGTCGAGTCGACCGAGATTCCCGGATGGACGGGATAAAGAGATTATTTTCTGATAAGATCCTCGGTCGTTGAGTCCTTAACGAGTCTCCTACGAATATTAGATGAATACGATTTGATTTTTATTAAGTATTATTAAGTATAAATTTACTGCTCTCTAAGTTATTTTTATATAAATATTATTTACTTGTAATATTTTTTTATTGATGCTTCTGATAGTGATTTTTTTTATTAGTGTTTCGGAGAACCGTTGCGTCATTCGTAATCTCGCTGTCCCGTCCACGCCGATACCGCTCACATTAATTAACTGTAGTTTTATATTTTATTGCGTCTGGGGACTTACACGTGTTGTGTTCCTAGCGCGCTGCGTTTAAAAAAAAATACGTATTATATTTTATCGTATACGTATGTGTTATGTATGTATGTATGTGTGTATGTATTATTTTATTTTATCGTATTATTATTGTCGTCTTTGTTTTACGCTGCTCCTTAGCTTTTCTAACGTCTTTCGCTCTCTTCGAGGAATCGAAATTACCCCGGTAACATTCTAACGAAATAATTCGTGAAAATGAACGCTGATTTTTTAAAGAGATCAAGAAACACAGTAGAGTCTTACACCAAATGTGGGACGCGCAGTGGGACACAGACCGTGTTTTTGTACGCGAACCGTCGAGTATAGAGACGCTTAGATTATAGTGTCTCAATAACGACTAAACCGATCTGGGTAGGTTTAATCGATAGCTTGGGTTTGTACAGTATCACTTTGCGAGACAGATCGGATTCGCATTTGTTCATTTCTCTAAGGACGAGAGGGAACGTCGCGTCCCCTCGATCGCGCAACGATTTTTCTCTCTCAGAATTCTAAAAGTCGAAATCGATTCCGATGTCGTTGGACAAGCGAAGGAGCAGCTGTACGTCGTCGGTTTCTCTCGGAGAAACGCCGTGAGAAAAATCGCGCGCGTATTGTCGCGATTTAATGAGCCCCGAAGATCAGGCCAAGGCTCCGCCGCGCTCGTCGGCGCGCGGCGTAATACTCCAATTGTGTCCTTGGCATGATTCTTCGCTGACATGTTGAGGTGCGTGCGGGGCGAAGGGAGACTCTTTTTTACCGCACAACAAAATCGTAATTATAATTTACGTTCAGGTCCGAAGAAGACCGTCGCGCCGTCCCCGATCGTGAGGCAGGATCCTCTGCACGGAGGGAAAAATACAAAGAGACTCCGACACCCGATGAGATAAGACGATGCCTGACGCGATCGGGGATCGCGTGCCTCCTAGTCCGTTCGCCGGGAGGAGACAAATGACGTTTGCACAGGATCGACCTTGCGAGTGACGCAAAAAATGACGGAACAAAGATGATTAGACCGTGCGTGAGTCATAAGTCGTCGCGCCGAAGAAGATGACTTCACTCACGCGGGATGCACATGCTCGTTTAGAGAAAGCGCGGAGACGTCGGAATAAGTGGTCTCGCACGTTGCACGATCTGCAGACAGATTCTCGCTGAAACTACGCGGAGAGTAACGACGAGCGAGCTGGGGCCTGGGGCTCCGCATCGTCGCGGGATTAGCCCGCATCTCGACGTTCTCTAAACCCAAAGTTCGTGTTAGGACCCCTTTGGTTACAGTTCCGGCACCGTAGTATACGTACTTACATACTCTAGATTGTACGCAGTATTGTACACGCGCACACATACACACGCGTTCTCTCGATCTAGGCACGTCGCACGATCATCATTCGTAGATACCAATTGTAATTGCGCGGATAACAGTTGTAATTGCGTATCCGGAAATAACAATTGTCGCGCACTCGTAAGGGCCAAAGCACATGGCGTAGCGATATACGACGGTCGTAGTCCTCGACCTGACAGATCAGGATACGCCAAAGCTTGTGCGTTACTTACGTCCACGACTACGACTGTCATATGTGCTTTGGCCCTAACGCGCGATCGTGCGACAGATAATTTATTTCCATTTCTCTCTCTCTCTCTCTCTCTCTCTCTCTCTCTCTCTCTCTCTCTCTCTCTCTCTCTCTCTCTCTCTCTCTCTCTCTCTCTCTCTCTCTCTCTCTCTCTCTCTCTCTCTCTCTCTCTCTCTCTCTCTCTCTCTCTCTCTCTCTCTCTCTCTCTCTCTCTCTCTCTCTCTCTCTCTCTCTTTCTGTTTCTAGCCGGTAGGCTAGCTAAGTTAAGTGCCCTAAATTCGGAGTTTCCAACCTTTTTTGCCAAAAGAGTTACATCAAAATTTTTGTAATGACCGAGAGGCCGGATAAGTTTTATTTTTGGAAATCATATGGAACAAAATGTCTATATTTTTAAATTCTTTTATATTATAAAGTCCGACGCAACGACGACCAAACCGCAGAACCAAAGGCGCAACGGTATATATATATAAAGAAGAAAGAAGAAAAGAGAAAAAAGAATCGTATCGTGTACGATAATTTCTTATCGTACACGCTCCTATAAATTGTTGCGGTTGGGTCTGCGGTCGTCGTTGCGTCAGACTTTTATAATATAAAAGAATTTAAAAATAGAGACATTTTGTAATATATATAACGTCGAAATTTTTGGATGGACCGGATAAAATTTCACGGGCGCTGGATTCGACCCGCGGGCCATAGGTTGGGGACCCTTACTCTAAATAATTCGCATTTTATTTTTGTACGTGCTCACACCATACAAGTGTCCGTAGATACGTGACTAATTATTATACGTTCGTTATCCAGCACAGTCGCGAGGCGACTAATTAAAGCGCCTATTATCTGCCTCAAGTCTTTCCTGGCTTATTCCTTCGCGCTCCGATTTCTATTTACTACGTTTCTACGAGTAAAGTAGAAGCAAACCTTCCCGCAGCGATTTCATGTAATCATCGCACTTAGTTTAATCCTGTTTGCGCAATCGCACACGATTATTACAACGTTTTATGATTTTTATTTATAGGCGAAGGTATATGAGAAAAGATATTGTAATTATATTATGGTATATTATGATCTAAAATGGTGAAATCAAACGGTCATCTCTTGAGTTCGCCACGCTTTTGTCGCATTGCGAAATGTACGGCGACGCAATTCGCGTAGGACACATCCGGTGCGCGTTAAGACGTAACAATGTCAATGAAATTAACATTCGCATTGCGAAACGAAAGCAAGACGAATGGGTGAATTAAGTGCGCCGGACGTACAAGAGTTGACTGTAACTTCTGACCTTATAGTAGCTTGCCGAGCAAAATCTCGTACAATCGTCCCAACTATTTTTAAATACTCCACAAAATTTAGTGAGAGATCCGAGAGTTTTGAAGACATTATCAATAGCTTCAGAGATTATACTCTGAGAAATTTTGTAACGCTACGTAGAATTTAATTCGTGTCAGATCGAGGAGAGAATATTTTACTACGATCTTCACTGACATTGAAAATCTTATTCGTGTCTCTTACGCGAGATCCATGCTCTGTGTCCCGCGAAGCGACACGACCGTTTCCTTACCTGGAACATCATCGTAGGATTATGTGTGTTTTAAGTTGCGAGGCAATAGAAGTAGAAAACGCGATAATCGATATATCCGCATTTCACGCACATTTCGCGCGAGTCGCGAGTGCGCGTCAAGAGGCGATTTGATTTCACACGCAATTTCGTTGACACTTTTTAGCGATCAGCGAATGTTGTTGGCATTTAAGTAGCGCGAATGCGGTGGGAAAAATCAAATCGCTTACAGAGGGAGCTCAAGAAACGAACGCAGCCTTCTCGAGCGTTTTTCCAATTATTTAACGCTCGCGTCACTTCTCACCGCGAAGTTTTGGGACTTCGAATATGTATTTTTTATTTCGATATATTTATATTGTACCACTCGGATGTGACAGATGCTCAATATATCGTCGTTCGGAGATATAAATATAAATTCTTTACTCACTTATGCGTCTCGTTATTTAAATTATCCTGTCCCGCCTGCAGAGGTAAAAAAAAAATCAAGTCGATCCAGTTATAATTTGAAAATATGATCTATATGTTTTATCACATTCTCCAGGCAGTAAATCTTGGTCTTTATGTCAACGGACGTATCCGGGATTGAGGATTTTCCTGCAAGGAAAATAATCGTAGCGTGAAATTTGCGCAATCCTTTTAATACTCAACGTCGCGATTGAATCACGATGATTGGAATTAAGGTAAGAACTCTCCGAGGCATTAACGTTGCATTAGCTTAGTTGCGTAATTCAGTTGCAATTTATTCATCTAATTCGCAATCATCGTGTTAGCCCGTAAGAAACTATAAACGTCCCCGTCGCGTCATCGCTATCGTAAATACGCTCGCCGGTGCAAAGGACTAAAACGGTCGAGATTCGCGAGCCGCGCGACGCGGCGTTTTGTCAGATATCGTAACGAGCCGACAATTCATATGATTCTATTATCCTAAGTGCCCAGGCCAGTCAACACACAAGACGAGGCTGCGCTCGGCAGCGGGGCGCGAATATAAAGGGCAGAAGAGGAGCAATTTATGTCGCGTGTATAACTTTCGCGAAGGAATCACGTCAGGATTACTCGTTCTTGTTCGTTTTCTTGTCGATTATGGATTGTCGAGTCTTCCAACAATGCCATAGTTGGCATAGTTTATTCAGGATCTGATTCGATTATAACGCTCGATATAGATTATAACACTATTGATCTCCAGATGTTCCAATACGAATTTCAGTGTACATCTTCTTAACATTCTTTTTGTCAGTCAGTTTATATATTTAAAACTGGAGCGTTTCCGGTATGGAGGTGTATTTAATGAGGTCAGCTGATTGTTTACTTTCTGGCCTACCAACTGGGGAATAATACATATCATATCAATTTGATGTCCGTGTTTTATTGGAAACTGCACTTGCCACTGCTCGGGTGACATAAGAGATTACGCCCACATTGGTGATATTGATGATGTATATTAATTTCATATTTACAATAAAAAAAATACACGCGCCGCATTAACTAGACTTGACCCTTTTTACCATTTTTTCACTTCTATTTGATTTGATCTAATTGATTTATAATCAATTTAATAATAATAATAATGTTAATAAGCATCTTTAAAATGAATTATTTTATTATCCATACATCTTCTAATTCCAACATTTATCTTTAAAAAATTAATGTCAATTAAATTATACGTATCCCGTGAAGAAGACAAAATTTCAGGATTACTCATTACTCGTCGCAGTCGAAAGCGGTAACTCCAGTTCTGCGTTATGCATCGGTACCTTTCCAACAATCCGCGAAGTTCGATATGCCTTTCGCCTTTCGCGTCTTTCCATCTGAAAGACAGATTCACTCTCGAAAGAGAAAAACTCGAGGAAATTATACGTTTGTACAGATTTTTACTCTCGAACGAATCGCTCGCGAGTGACTTACGTCTCTCAATTCAATCACTCTATTATTTCATGCTGTGCGCGAATTCCTGAATATTAATATGAATATAATATCAGAAATTCTTTCTGTTTAATTGTTCTTCGCGGTGCTATATAAACGTGATAAACGATGTTATAAGAAAGCCGAGTATAATCGTTGAATGTTACGTAGAAAGTGTATCTCTTTACCATTCGACACACGTTAAAACTAACTCAGCTTCGACCGAAAGTGCAAGATCCTAAGCTACTTTCACCGAAATCTCTCGTAGTCGCGCGAGTCTGAGGTAAGATTCTCAAGTCTCTCAATCGTGGATCTCTCCGATTTATCGTTACGTAACCAGCGGCATTAATTCCCTCCGAGTGATTATGCGGATGAGCAACGGAGCATCGGGATCTGCTTCGGTCTCGAAATGAGAAAGAAAGGGTTGCAAATGGAGGATGCGAGAGACGGAGGAGGAGAGAAAGAAGCCTGATGGTACGCGGGAAAGGAGGAGGCGAGAGACGGCACGGTTTGCGCAAACTGCGGTAATTAAATGCAAATACTGCGCATAGTGCGCGCCTGGCAAAATTAATATTTGACGTTCGTCGCGCAACCGTGGCCGTTCCTCCCTCTAGCTCTAGGAATCAACGGTTGCCGTTGCCGTTCTGCCCGATAATGAGCGGGAAGTTGAGCGTGTGCAATCACTGCCGACAAATTAGACTAAAAGCATATTTCACCTTCGACGACGGCGAATTAACGGCGAAGGGAAATCTCTCTGACTTCTTGACATATCATATATTTTATTTTGTATAAATATCTTCGTTTTAATTATATATATTATTATCATTAAACGTTATTATTATATGTATATTGATTCGCGAGTAATATTTTATCATTTTATCATTTCATGTGAAGGACAGTCTTATTCGCGATATATAAAAACAAAAAAAGGAATAAAGTTGAAATTTCTGCGAGTAGCCTAAATTTAAAGCAGCAGACATTATGGGTGCGTTTTATTTAACGCCCGCAACGTTCTTAGAATCATTTCAACCTCGTTTTATTTGTCAAATGTTAAATAAGGACGAATGATGCTCACGAGCGTTGCGGTTAAGTGTGGAACGCACCCTAAGAAGTCTTGAGCTGATTATATTCTTCATGTACTTTATTCATATGCTTTATATTTGACAATTAGAATAATCTTACTGTAGGAGACAAGCAATTATATTATGCTAAAAATTACGAATATTACGTCGATAACTTACTGTCTGTTGATTATGTTATCGACATATAATAAGTCTAAAACTATTTTGATTATCATTTAAGTACTGTTATCAACATTCGGTGGTCCTTTGATTTGTAATAAGAGTTATGCGAGGGCGTTGTTTTCCCAGCGAATACATATCTCGAGTCCAAAGTGGCCGCTGTCAGCCGCTGTTATACATTCGTGACAATTCGTGATCGGTGGGCGGGGAATTGATAAAATCTTATGTTTACTCAAATTTTGTAGGACATTTCGTCGAGTGCTAAATCAATTTTCAAGATGGTACGTGTAAAAATATTTAATTTTAAATCAGATTAATATCTCTTCTTGGTGTCGATAAGAACACATAAAAAGAAATATGCTCCAAAATGTCATCTCGCTTATTTGACGTTTCGTTACTTCTGTCAGGTGGTTGAACGACCTTTTTGACAAACTTGGATGTAATATGTAACATTCAATCATAAAAAAAAAAGTAATAGATTATAATGTTGCCTTCACATTGCATGAAAGTCGCCTATTGAAAAATAAAGAAACATATCTTTGATAATTATCTTACATTCACAATTATAGTGCGAATGATTGAATTAACAATATCTAAATGAGGATTAAGCTTGAAATGTTTATTCTTTACAGATACGGTTTATCCTCATACAAAATAGGGCCGGTAAGACTAGGTTAGCCAAGTGGTACATGAACTTCGACGATGACGAAAAGCAGAAGTTGATAGAGGAAGTTCATGCGGTGGTCACCGTTAGAGATGCGAAGCATACAAACTTTGTCGAGGTTGGTCTGACAAGGCACCGCTCTCTCGCATTACACGCCACGTACTTAATGTCAAATTATGTACATTTCAGTTTCGCAATTTCAAGATAGTGTACAGGCGGTATGCAGGCTTATATTTCTGCATCTGCGTCGATGTTAACGACAACAATCTCTGTTACTTGGAAGCAATACATAATTTCGTGGAGGTGTTGAACGAATACTTCCACAATGTATGCGAGTTGGATTTAGTCTTTAATTTTTACAAGGTATTATTCCTCTCCTTCTCTGATGGATATTTTTGTTACATCTTTCTTACGAGAGTCCAATGAAATTTGCGAGGCTCAGTAATTCCTTTATTTCAATTGATTAAATGTAATTTTATGAAATTTTATTACTTTATAGTTGCCAGCTGTAACATTATTTGATGATAATTACGATGATGACTGTATTTTAGGTGTACACCGTTGTAGACGAAATGTTCTTAGCAGGTGAGATCAGAGAGACGAGCCAAACTAAAGTGCTAAAGCAGCTCTTGATGTTAAATTCCTTGGAATAAACGAGCTCGTTAATTCCAGCTTTGTGTGTTAACAAATGCATGATCTGAATATGTAACATACGTCTAACACGTCTTAATATGCATCCCTATCGTGTAGATTATGTCGCGTAAGACACGTACATAAATACTCTATGTAACGATATCATTTAGATAATCTTCAGTAATTATTTGTTTTACGAAGAAAATGAGATGTACGATAATTTCTACATGATTTTTGCGTTATGACTTGTGAAAAAGAAAACAACAGCGCTCAAAACATGACAAACCGTTGTAGACGCAAGAAAAGATAGAAAGTATATCGCCTGTGTTTTAAGTACAATATAATAAATCCTGTAAATAATACATGCTGAAAAATACGTGAAACGTCTCTCTTTATTTTGTTACACATCTCTCTCTCTCTCTCTCTCACAACAGTATAGAAGATAGAAAATATTAATTTATTTTCTCACTATAAGAAATTGCTTTTGTCTCTATAAGAGACAAGGGACATTGAGTCAATATACATATAATTCTTTTGTACTTATGTTTAAATTCAAAATAAATACACACGCGACCGTGCAGTACTCCCGTATATAAAAAAAGATGATACAATAAAAAAAACTACTAATTAATAATGGTACACATATCTTTGACTTGATCATAGATATACTCGTCATTTGACGGATGGTCGAACAACACAGTCTTATTAACGCTACAAAATGTATCAAAGATATTTCGACAATTATACGATTTAAAAAAAGTAGTACAAAGTTAAAAGTCGCTTTACAATGGTGAATAAGTAATATAGATTTATGTACAAATAACACATTATAACTATCAAGATAATTAACAGTTCTACTACAGCTAACTAGTTGCACTTCAGTAAACTCGCGATTGCAATATAGCTTTCTGTAGTAGCGTGCAAAACGTTGTGTTCACTTCTTGACATAACAAATCCGCCGCTTTGTCACCCAATGCTGCCTGAGCCGTACTGACTCTGCCAAGTTGCAGTAACAATCCTGTGATATCCTCAGCCAATGGAGGGAAAGCCAAGCATATCCGCGTCAACGACGACAACACTGGCATGAAGAGAATGACTCGATCCTCGGCGGATAACACGCCTAAAAGCGTTATCAGGGTGTTAATTGCCAATCGAGAAACACTCAGGGCCTTCGGCAGATCGTACTGAATCGCCAGTTGCGAAGCCAAGTCAACGGCGAACACTTGTTTCTCTGATTCGGGCTGCGACAATAATTCAGGAATCCAGTCGAGGCAGATGTGCATAGATGGAATTCCAGAAACCGTGATCGGGAGCAATTCTCGTGGATAACCCTGTAGAAAAAAAATATCCATCGTGAGATGTATTATAAATCGAAATTAATCAGAATTTTATATTTAGATGGCGATTAGTTAAATGATGAGGGAAATAGATAAACCTTATAATATAGTATCTATTCTATATAATTTATGTTACTAATTATAAGATATTAGTAATACCTGAAAGTGAACTAATTTGGCCAGAGACGGATCGGCTATGAATACTTGATGCAGGTAGGAGCATACGACGCTTCGTATTTCCCGAAGAGACCACATTTGTCCGGGAGTTTTTCTGTCTTCTTCCGTTTCCAAGCATGCTTCCAATAAAATCTGCACCGCCGCGCTCTCTTGACCCGCCACCAAAGCTATTCTCAAATCTTCCCTTTCCGTTTCGCTCGTCAACTGTCCGATTTTTTCAGTCAGAGGCTTATCCTGCATATGTCTGGATAATTGAGATCGCGAAGCGGCCAACGTAGCTTGTAAAATTCTACGAACAGTTAAAAAATAATTTTATTACTTTTATTACAAAAGTAATTTAAAGAATTTGTTTACTCTATTTTTTTTCGGCTTACCTCAGGATTACGGATAAAATCGGCGCGCATCTAAAAACTCTCGTGTCACATCTCAATACTTGCAACGGATCTAATACAATATTGTCTTGTGTTAAAAAGACATTTTTCACTATTGAATTTTCTATTAGCAATGCGTTTATGGAGAGAACCCACAGACAACGCGGTAACACAGTATTAAGTCTGAGCCACACTTGTTTGTAAAGTTCTGAAATTAGAACAGCCTCCTGTAAGTTCTTCGTTAATAATATAATTAATATACAAATCTCTTACATAACACGTGGAATAATTAACGTATACTGGACATGGATTTTAATTAAAAAACGCAAATAAGATGATTCTTATTAAATAATTAAATAATTATTAAAACAATGTACCTTGTATATATCTAGGGACCTGCTCGTTGAGAATATCCTTGAAATAATGTATTATCAATTCAGCGTGAGGCCAGATCTCAGTCGGTTTTAGCGTCATCAGTTGCCTCAATAATCTACCGGTTCTCGATGGGCAAGTTTTGACGTGGCTAAATGCCTCGATGATCGCAAATTCGCTAATTTTCGTGCTTTCGTAGCTCGCGATGGCGGAATCTATGTTAATCATCTCATCGTCGAGCCAGTCGTCCACCAGAGACAGATGAGGGAAATGTGTGGCCAGCAGCCGAAGAAGCGGCGAGAACAAGCTGGCATAGTTCATCTGATCCCGCTGGACCAATTGTAACAGATATTTGATCGGTAATTCGGACAGAAACTCCGTCGAGTACGATTTGACCTTTCTGCATTGCGACATGAAGGTGTGCATGTTGGACAGTCTTACGTCCTCGTAGAGCAGGAGATAATACAGCAACAGTAACTGGGAGGTAAGCGAAGGTTTCGACGCGTCGATGTCCATGCTATCGGCGTCTATCTGCATAACATTAACGGGATTCTTCTTGAAGTCGAAATTCGCCCCGAACACGCTGTTCTGAAACACCTGGCGGATCTCGTTCTCGGTGATGGGTTTGTTCGTGTGCTCCGACGTTTTGTTGTTCGTCATCAAGATAGAATTCACGTAGACTTCCACGAGAGCCGGTAGAACCGGATGCAGCGGTGGCACGCTCGCACAGATCTGTCGGTATATCCAATTCTTGATGGGCACCCGGTGTTTCGCGAACGCCCGTGACTTCAGCAACTGATGAATGCAGTGCACTGGTAGAAAGCCGGGAATATTGGCGTTCAGGTTCGCTGTGACCGGCACCTTGACAGCATGAGCAGTGACTACCTGTTCCGTGAAGATCTCTTGCATAAAGATTTGTTTGATCCGCGTGAGATTATTAGGCCTGATAGGTATCTTCATGCCGAGCGTGGCACAGACCAGCTCACAGATCGCCGACAACTGATTGCTGTGGAAGTGTATCGCCATCAGCAGTAGCATCTCGCCGAAACTCGCAGTAACGCCGCTCGCGCTCTCGAAGTAGGCTTCCTCGCGTACCAACCATTGCACCCACTCGATGCTGCGCTTCTCCAGATTGTGATGTCCGATCAGAGAAGGACACGCTATCATCATGCACAAGCCGAGGGACACGAATCTGACGCCGGCCGGCGACGGTGGCGGATGTGACGTCAAAAGCTGAACGATCATCGCAACCTCGTCGTCCTGAAACTTAATACCACCGATACCTCGCAGAGCGCAATAGAGCCTGAGCAATGCGCTTGCCTGCACGACCTGCGACTCCGCCAACTGACTGTCCGTACTCTGTGACGCGATCGTCTGTAGTCGCTTGAGCAGCTCCTCCCGCAGCGACTGCAGAGCAGTCTGGGACTCCCATTTGCGCTTTTGTCCGTTCCTGATAAACATAGCGATCCACGAGCGTACTTGCTGATCGCTGCCAAGCAGCAAGCCGGACACAAATGCGACCACGTCGCTCTCGGGCTGCGAGCTGTTTGCGTTTTCATGTTCTAGGCTCAGAGTGATGGCCAGAGCGGGCATCCGGCACAGTTCCACGCACTTGGCCCTGATCGCCAACGCTTGGCTCGGATTCATTTGACACAGCATCGTGATCGCCTGTGTCCTGATCCTGCCTAACGCGGACTCCTCCTGTCGTTCCCCGTTAGCGATCAGATGTGCGCATACCTCTGAGAAACTGTCCGGACTATTGGCGACAATCCAACAGATAATATCGGAACCGTGCTTGACATGCAAGAGGGTCTCCACGATGTCCAAGAGGGATAGTAACGTTGGCAGTTCAGCGAGAGCAATGCAGATCACGTAACTTATCTCCTCCATGTAGACTGCATTGTCAAACAGATCGGACTGCCTGATCTGGAACTCCTGATTCTTTTGCAATTCTTGTATTTGAGACGCTATGAACAGGATTTCACTCAGTACCAGCCTGATCCTACGAATGGACTCGCTGCGCTCAAACTCCAGCGCCAAGCCGCTCTGCAGAGACTGCGCCAGCACGCTGTCCCGTTGTACGCTGCCGAGCTTTTGTCTGAGAAAGAAACAGGCGAGCGTTAGCGCAAAATCGTCCTCGAAATGCGAAAACCGTATAACAATATAAATTTGAATCGTCGCGATGCAAAGGATTCGACAACGAGGCGCCCTTCAGTGATGAACTTCAAGTTCGATGTGCAAAAACGCGTATATACAAGGTGGAATGCGTTACGTGTTCTAACCTCAACTGTTGCTCCTGTCGCACGTCAATCTCGAGGGCGTGGAAATCGATAGACAACAGAGCGATAATAGAATTGACGGATTCGATGCCGGATAATATTGTCAACACTTGCTTTCTTCCCTCCACGCACTCCTTCGTTATGTCCAACGGCGAGATGAGGCTCATCCTAACCAAACACGGCAGGATGGGCCTGATCTCCTTGTGCGAGCACAACGACAGCTCCATGATGTCGACATTCTGTATCGCCGTGAATACTCGCGGCGACACGCGTGTGTTTGCATACATCTCGCCTTCAATTTCCTCGCAATTCCCCTCAATTCTCGCGACACAACGGGAGAAACCGTTGTGTACGACGCCAACACGGCATTCACGGCAAGAGCCACGAGCCACGAGCCACGAGTGTAGGGCTGCGTTCGGAAACGTCACCCGGGTACACACGGGTATACTCCCTTCTCCTTCTAACTCGCTGAGATAGAAAGAGAAGGGAGTATACTCGTGTGCACTCGGGTGACGTTTCCGAACGCAGCCTTTCTGGCGGCACTGGAGTGTAGTCAGTGTGGACAGATTCCACGCACGCGCAGTAGTACGAGTGCGAGCAGACCGTCAGTAGCGTATACTACACACGTTATCACGATAATAAAGTTATCAAAAAGGAAAAGGAATAGGGGGAGAATCTAAAATTAGATGATACATTTGGAGAAATAATGTTGAGATTTTACATAAAATTTGACGAATCAGGAAACAAGAAACTTGATTTCAGTTATCTCAATTCGTCGAGCTTTTTGAACTAATAACGTTCGTAATTCTGTTCTTAAATGAAAGGATATAAAAATTTCTAATCAGCGAATATGACAAAGCATCTATAAATTTATTGCACATTGTAACAGAAAACCAAAATTTAAGAGTTCTAAAACTCGTTATTAGACGTGTGAAAATCTTTTCTTTTGTGCTGCGATACAATCATACGTTGCATCGTAGCACAAATTAAGTATGTATTTTATTTGTAAACTGTATAGGTTTTTAATCTTGAGAATATACAACGCCCAACTGTCTGCGCAATTCATCCTCCAGCTTCGCCAGTAATAAAGATGTGTCGTGCGATACCTTCGGACTTTCTATCAAGCCTGCGGAATGAAACATAAAATATTCCGCATTATGACCAACAATTTGATAAAAAGATCGATCTTTTTATCATTATAGAAACATTATTGTAGCGCCAATTCGCGCAATAATTTATAAATGTAAAGACTCTCCGATTGAGATGCATCGGCAGTTTTACCTTTCAGAATGCAGTCGCGAGCTTCGGCAGCTTCGTAGGAAAGCCCGGCGGAATTTATGAAGTTTATCTCGTGCTTTAATTTCGGCAGCGACACCGTCTTCGTGCCGCTCGGCAGCACCACCTTCGGCGGGCACCAAAAGTCCGGCACCTTTATCGTACCCTTGGTGCCGCAGATGTACGCCTCATTCGGCAGATCGACCAGCGCGCTTGTCATGATAGTCGCGGTGCGACTTCCCTTGTAGGTCAAGGTAGCCGACATGGACATGTCGACGCCGTTCTTGTTCAAAAACCCGCTCGCCTTAATGCTCTCCGGCATCTCGTTGTCGTAGACCAGGCAAGCGAATTGCAAGCAATAAATGCCGAGATCGAGAATCGTGCCACCGCCCAGCTCTTTCAAGCTGTAAATTAATTAATTGGAAATTAATTAACTACCACGCTCCTTTCAAACGCTAAACAATCAATATAAACGTTACGAACGCTATCCGATCTAGGTCGGGCATTTGGAAACCAAAGGAAACGATCACTTGGTGAATGTCGCCTATGCTGCCAGATGCAATCTCCTTTCTGATAATGTCGTACACGGGGAAGCAGCGGCTCCACACGGCCTCCATCAGGAACAGGTTCTTGCTCCTTGCGCAATTAATCAATTCGGTGGTCTGCTTCAAGTTCATCGTCAACGGCTTCTCGCACAGGACGTGCTTGCCATGTTTCAGCATCAGCATCGCGATGTCGAAGTGTTGAGGATGAATCGCACCGATATACACGATATCTTGAAACACAGCGAATAAAGCATAATAAATATAAGCATACAAGATTTAGTTGATAATAACAATCATTACCGGGATACTTTTCTGAGTGTTATTTCTTTGATGACGCAGGAAAATCTTATCGCAAAATTACTGATACAGTTACTGAATCATTGTATACCGATATCCTTGTCCGTAGCCAGTTTCCCATAATCGTCATAGGCATTCTTGATCTCGTGCAACTTGGCGAAATCCTTCGCACGTGACAATTGCCGTGCCGCAACGGCGACCACATCATGCTCGTTCGCCGGCAAGGATCGCAGTGCCGTCACGAAATCGTGCGAGATCTTCCCCGCGCTGGCGATGCCCCACCGTAGAGTGAGCATCTAAATCCATCGCAAAAGAACGACGATGTTAGCTTAGCATACAATTTTCTCTTTACGACACATTCGATGAAAACGAAAGATGAAAAGAATTATATGCGGATTCACAGAAAGAGACTGGCAAAATGATTTGATATCGAAAGAACCTAAAATATGGTAGACTAAAATTGTAAATATTGTTAGTGATTTCGGCAAGTTAAAAAGACGCTCGCTTTTCAGAAACCGAAAAAGGAACGTCACGAATGGTTTCAACGTGTCTTTGTTAACGTGACATTGTTAATTTGAAATATATGGGAATCGAGCACTTACGTTACGAAAATAAAGAGTTTATCGCGATGCCCTGGAGTGTACTAACCGCTTTGCGAGCAGACGCCGCTCACGCCGGCTTTATAATCTTGTCCACGACCTTGAAACATGATACGTCACGCAGATTGAAAGTCACTAAAAATTTAGTTTATCAATCTTGTATTTTTCCACGCACAACTTTTCAAAGTTATCTCACTGCTGATACAATTTGCTATTTGCAGAGATATTTGCGTACAAAATGTGCAAAGTTTTGTAATCATTTATACATTAATAATTTTTAACAATTAAAGTATATCTGATACTTACATACACAGCCTAGAGAAAAGATTCAGAAGTGTACATATATAAAGTATATATATCGAGTAGTGTAACAAAGTGTAACTAACGTCAACAAGTGAAACAAGCGTGGGCATGTATTTCTGAAAGGATAAGGAAGTATAAATCTGTATAAGTTTAGTTATATATCACTCATTTCTGCAACAATGACATAACTCAAAAAAGTTTTCCAGAAAATAAATGTGAATGTTTTGAGTCATTAAAATTTATATCATTTTTAAATGCGATTTTGGCGTAATAACTGATTATAGAGAAATAAAAGTATATAACTATATATTAGCTCTTCATTCAATACATTGAATTCTCACCATTCTTTTGCAAACAATTAAAAAATGACAATTTTTGAGTTACATCATCGTGTAGCAAATGGGGAGCGATATATATGTTGGATAATAACTGTATCAGTGCAGTTCGCATTATATAAGGTTCATTTTATACGTAAAGTTTTTTATTTTCTTAAATTAATCTAACTAGAGTATAGTTGAGAGAGTGAGCATCCTCCATTAATACAAATATGTGTTATACGTGAAAATAATTTAGGTCGCGCATTTGGTCGTGAACAAAGTTATATCTCTCAACGGAAGTATTTTACATAAAGCTCGTCCGCGTAACAATCCCTGAGGTATCGGTCCGTACACCCGCGAGTCTATAGAGTTATTTCTGTTGTCGCCCTCCAGCCAAACGTGTCCATAAGGTATCTGCAAGGAATATGATTAATTAATCGTCCTGTCAATGTTTCTCTTTTCAATTCATACTGATTAACTAGAGGAATGAGATACATGCGAAACCGCAACCAATTCTCCAGAGACAAAAGGAGTCAATGAGACACAAAGTCATCCTGAAGAATTTACCGTTGTTACGGTGAAGCCGTTCCTTATCCTGTCACCGGGTAGACCTACGATTCGCTTGCATATGTTCTGCTCCGGATTGTTGGGGCATTTGGAGATGACGATGTCTCCCTTCTCGAGCCTTTGCAATCTAACCGATATCCGTTCCAGGAGTAATACGTCATTGGTGTACAACGTGGGTTCCATGGATGGACCGCTGCACTATAATTACATCAGCAATCAATAATCATTATATATATATATATAGTAAAACCTAAACATTCTGTTTTTATCAACGACATCGAGATAGAAAATTCCGGTTGCAAATAAAAATTCTAAAACAAACATCTTATTTCGCCTTACTCTTATTATTCAGGAACTCTTATTGCAATGTTTCAAGATAGACGAGGGTTCGGATATCGCTGATCTCGCGAAAAGGAAACCGTTAGATTCAACGTGGAAGAAAGAAAAATGTGTAAACGATTGATCGCGTCCTCACCACGACGATGTCACCCAGGTACTCGTACACGCAGTACGTCACGCAGGCGCATTGTACGAATCCGCGGATAATCTTCGGCACGAGTTTCCTCAGCATCGCGACGGAACGTCGACGAGGAGAGGACCGCTTCTCCTCGTCCGACCTAGAGGAATCGCGCGCATATTCGCATAACGCTCACGTCAAGCCGCGCGTGGCTTGCCAGCACCTAACCCAACCTAACCTAACCCAACCATACCATTCATACCTAGCCCACACCCAGCCTTTAGGAATACTGGTTAAATAATTCAAAGCAGCTCCAGGCTCCAGGGTTGAAGGTTTTGAAGGCGCTTCCTCCTCATTTCCACTTGGAGAACATAAAAAACCCTTAGGAATACAATTTTATTAAGAAAATTAATAGAATGATTTAAACCTAAGATAAAGGTAGAGCTGCGCGCCACATAATCCAAAGGTGTAATAATTTAAGGGTTGAAAATGCCTTTATTCTCCCCACAAGCCAGCTGAGGGTACTACACCCCCCCAAAAAACTTTAGGAATATTATACAGGTTTGTTAAGAATAAAGAAAAAAGAATAAAGACAGTTGCTCCGTTTTGTATATCTTCGTATTGCATTCATTTTACGGCTGCAGTTTATTAATAACTGTCAAAGAAAAAGGATAGTTTTTGGAATGTTTTATAAAAGTGTGTTAAAGTGGAAGTGTTTTTTCATTTTAATATCTTTTTATTAAAAAATGGCACGCAAGAATTCTCAAGCGTGAGATAATAAATATACATGGGACGTTGGAGAAAGAGAAAGCGAAGATTCTAAGTGCAAAAAGTACAGGCAATACGAACAGATATCTCTTGAAACGAGGTAAACATTATTTAAAATGAAGAAAATTATTAGAGTATGTTATTTCATTTGTCGTACGACAAATTTTTTAAGGTTATTGATTGGCTACAAAATAGAAAATTTCTAGAGATTCGAGAACCATTGTATTTCGCAGCCAATCAACACGTTTGAAAAATTTGTCGTACGACAAATGGACAGGAATCAGTACCCTTCCGGAAATTTAGCAGGGCGATCATCAGCAACGTGACCAGGCAAAGACCGCACAATTTTCAGCTTAGCAGTCAGCAAGATCGTCAGCAAGCGGATCGGCATATGCAAACGGATAAAATCGCCCCGTCTACCGCGAATTTTAGCGAGACATCACGAGATGCTGATTGCAAGATGGTGAGCGCAAGTGGGTGAGTTCGAGAACATTCGCGAAGAATATCTGCGCGATGGACGCGTTCGTAGAGCGCGCTCGCGCGAATCGACGCGCGGTTCCCGGGCCATCGGGGGCCGGGGGTCGGGGTCGGGGCACGCGGGGTGGCGCGAGGCGCGACGGCGCGACATATCGCGAGAATCACCCTTAATCGGGCGCCGTCGGCGAATCTCGGGTTAGCGCTCGGCTCGTCGTGCTCCACGGCCGTGCGCGTATGAATCTCGTTCAGTTTGGTACTTTTGGCAGGTTACGATCGACCGATCGCCCGTCCGTCGACCGACTCGCCGACCGGGACCGACACGGAGGCCGGATATCACGGTGCGCGAAATCGCGACAGGTGTCCCGAGCCCGTGGACCAGTGGCACGAGGGAGGAGACCGGACGACGACGAGGACGCGCGCGCGCGCGCGCGCGAGCGAGAGCAAGAGCGTGAGCGAGAGAGAACGACGACGACGACCGAGGCCGAGGGAGTGACACGCGACGTGGTGCGTGCCGTGCGTGGTGGTGGTGCGTCCGTCCGTCCGCTCGCCCATCCCTACATCCCGTACGCGCGGCACGGTGCGGCAGTTACGGCACAGGACCCACGGAACCCGCAGGACCCAGAGGACGCGCGACGCACGCACGGCGTCGGGGACGCGCGCGCGCACCCACACACACAGGCGCGCGGGCACAAACGCAAACGCAGCTCGGAGTCGGAGGAGCTCGGCGACGGCGGAGGCGGCGGCGGAGGCGGAGGCGGAGATCCCCCGTTCAACGGCGCCAATTTAATGGATCCGACCATCGGTTGGTACCAACCGGAGCAGTACGGCCCCGCCAAGGACCTTTGGTTGCACATCTGGGAGGCTGAGAAGGGCCTCGACGTCCTGACCGTCACGAGTAACGACTCCAACACGAGCAACGCGATGGGCGTGCGGTTGCAGCAGGACTTTCTCGCGCTGGACACGAGCCCGGTAGCGGCGGCGATGGCGACGACCGCGGCCGGCACCATGCCGTCGTCCAACGTCAACGTCAACGCCAACGTCAACCTCACCGTCACCGCTGCCGGCGGCAACGGCAACGGCAACGGCGGCGGCGGCAATGCCGGCAACAATAGCAACGGTAGCAACGGCCGGGCCGCGTCCGTCGTTCACGGCAATGCCGCCGGCAATGGCAACGGCAACGGCGAGCACCGCGTGCCCCACAATGCCTGCAACAATTATTACAACCCGTCCCGCAGGAAAGGCGAGAATCGGGCGAGCACCTATGACATGAACTACAATTATAATGCCCTCGTGGGCGCGTACGGCGGCTGTCCCTGGCGCGTGCCGAACAAGCACTACTCCAAGGGGGTGATCGGGTGAGTATCTGCCCCGTATCGTCTACCCGGGAGGATCGCCACGCGCTCCATATGGCTGTCCGTTAGGTTATGTTGTGCGCCCGCTTTAACAGGGCGCTTGGCGCTTCCATCCAAAACTTGACGAGATTTCTAAGGAGGAGTAGTAGGGGATATAATGGCTTAGAGCGACCTTTTGAAATTCAAATATTGCCTCTTTATTGTCTCTATTGTCTGTTGCGAGAGAGCCTTCCTTCAAGACACATGAGCTTTGTTCTTTTTCGAACAACTTCCTGAACTGGTGCGCGCTAGTGTAATAAGTTAGAATGTGACAAGTGTAGTTTGTTTCACTCTAACTTATCGCACGAATGTACATTAGTTCAGGAAGTTCTTTGAAAAAGAACATACGGCATGGATGAGGTCCTTGTGTGGAACGCTCTCTCTCTCTCCCCCCTCTCTCTCTCTCTAGTTTACAAATAAAGCTTATAAATAGCAAAAAGTTTGAAGTTATCGGTATTCTTGACTCATATAAAACTGTAAACATATCCAGTTTTCAAATGTAGGATGTCACGAGGCATGTCTAGGACCTTGCCTTGCACAAAGTTGCCTCAAACAACGGAGATTCTATTGCTATATGTTTTTAGGAATTTGTTAGGTTGAACATTGTATTTGCATACTTTTTATCGGATCGCTTTAAAGATATCGAAAAATTGACTCTGTAATACTAGGCATTGAATAGTTTCCCTCTGTTTAGATTACATGAGGAGATAGAAGATTTCTTCGCATACATGTGCCCCTCGCAAGAAGAGCATTTATTAAGATTGAAAGTTGTAAAAAGAATAGAACACGTAATTTATGATCTCTGGCCAGACTCTAAAGTCGAAGTATTTGGTAGTTTTCGCACTGGTTTATATTTGCCTACAAGGTGGGTATCCTTATGCATTCGTAAAAAAAATATATAACCTGAGAGAGATGTTTTTTGTGTAATGTACCATGAAATACACTGATATTTTCCTGTTATTGCAGTGATATAGATTTGGTAGTAATAGGGATGTGGACAAATCTTCCATTGCGTACTTTGGAACGTGCTTTACTAGATCAAAATATCGCTGAGCCGTCTTCTATTAAAGTGTTGGACAAGGCCAGCGTGCCGATTGTTAAACTGACCGATAAAGAAAGTGAGATTAAGGTGGATATTAGTTTCAACATGAATAACGGCGTCAAATCCGCCGAATTGATAAAATCCTTCAAGACGCAATACCCAGTTCTGGAGAAGCTAGTCATAGTGTTGAAGCAGTTTCTACTACAAAGAGATCTTAACGAAGTGTTCACCGGTGGTATATCCTCATACAGTTTAATACTCATGACCATCAGTTTTTTACAAGTGAGTACAATTGTGGCATGTATACTGGAATCACATCATTGTAACAACTTCCTTGAGGCCAAAGCTAATTGCTGTTGCTGAATTAACTGATTTTATTACTTTAGTTACATCCGAGAAAAGATATTCATTGTCCAAACACCAACTTGGGAGTGTTGTTGATTGAATTTCTGGAGTTATACGGTAGAAAGTTCAACTATGTTAAGACTGGCATTCGTGTAAAGGATGGCGGTATCTACATATCCAAAGAAGAGGTATAACAACAGTTTATATTTACATTTACATTATAGTATGAGATTCTATATAGTGGTACTTTAGCACTAATTATACATGTTAATTAACAGATTCAGCGAGATATGATTGATGGTCATCGACCATCTCTGCTGTGCATAGAAGACCCACTCACGCCTGGGAATGATATCGGCCGTAGTAGTTACGGTGCTTTGTATGTAAAGAGTGCATTTAATTGGGCCTATTGTATCCTTTCTCAAACGGTCAACCCCTCAAATATCTTAATTAATGACGCCAGTAAAGTAAGGTAAAATTTTCATTATCTCTTTAAAATCTGTTCCTCCTATTTCATCTCATCCTGTACAGCATTATATTTTTTATGGTACTGAAAATTAACAACAAACGATATTTTTGCATTATATGCAGCATACTGGGAAGAATAATCCGTGTGACCGATGAAGTAATAGATTATCGTAAGTGGATCAAAGATACATTCCCTTTGTCCGTAAGCGAAGGAGACTCTCTGTCAAGCTCAACTGGTTCCGATGCATCCACTCTTTCAGCTCCCGCCAGTGATACGGTATATACATGTCTTCAAAAAGAATATCTTTATTATCTTTATTATTATCTTCATACACACTAATTTCCTTGTATACAATAATGTTTCTAATTTACTTGATTTTGCTTCATATCCTGTAATATATTGAATAGAGTTCGAAGCGTAACTGCTAAATGTAATAATAATATAGAACCACTTTTAATTCTGAATTTATTTACAAGGACTCCGAGTGTAGTCGTGGCAATTCTCCGAACACTGGCGGGAAGAACGAAAATGACAAAAACAAAGATAGGCACGTTTACAATAGTCACCAAATCTACAATTATTCTGGAAGAAAAGCATTCAAAGCGACCACTCATGGTACGGCAGTCAATCGATTCTGTTCGTTTCCTGTGTATATTACGAAGTTACTGCAACATATTTCGATGAGATTGTTACATGAATATATAATATTCGACGGAAACTTTCACGTTTGACGCGTGTTATTTTGCCGATGTCTCTCTGTTGCAGCCAATCATCAACAGAGTTTCAAAGGCAGTTATCATCGCATCAACAACAATATAGTTGGTCAGAACAAGACCAAGCACGCACTCCACAGTAATGGAAACAACAATAGTAATAATAGCAACAATACTAGTCACAGTCCAAGCTCTAGGCCAAACTCAATGAAGAGGAAGAAGCATTGTACGATGCAACGCGGGACCGGAGATTGTGTACGGTGATGAAACGTGCACGATAATTTCGGACATTACTTCCGTCACTTAAGTAGAGAGCTCAATATCATAACTGTGTGATAGAAAAACAGCGATTAATGGTCGGTCATGTAATAACTGAATCATCCTACACGAATTCTCTTCGCTTTCAGTTGCGGCTCAATGTACAGAAGGGCACAACGTTTACGGTTCTGAGAGAACTAACAGTTTATGAAATTTTATGATTCTTGTGCAGAACAAGAATGCCCAAGCAGTAGCTATACATATATGCATATACATACATATTTCTTTTTTTCCCCCCATTGGCCAAAATCATATTTTGCTCTGTACGCAAAGGTTTATATATTGAAGACGTACAGAATTTCTAACCGAGAATCGAAATAAGATCTATTTATATTTTATTTATGTTGCACAGGTTATAAACGATATCCGGTGTAATAATATTTCATTAATTATTATTTAAAAATTATCCTTAAAAAAGAAAAAAATTAGAAAATTTATCATTGCCATCGTCAATAGTAATTGTGTTCACAGCCCCCTATGAGTAATACATTTAAAGTACGAATAGTATACAGACGATAATAAGTTATAATACGTTTTTCTCAACACAAAACTATAAAACACACTGATAGTGACAACAAAAAACTTAGTTTTCTATACGAAACTATATTCTTATAACAAGAGGGTGACAGAAAATTTGGTGATATTGGGACTTATCCAATGTACATATTGTAATATACATCATGGAACATAGAGAAGTAAATCTAAGAGTTACCTACTAAATTTTTTTAACTTATAAATATTTAAAAGTGTTTATTATAGTAATTTTATCATAAAAATTCGCGGATAAAGCCATATCTATTTAAAAGTATACTATTTTTTGTTTTTTCTTCCTCTACAAAGCATAAATATATTGTTGTTAAAGATTTTGGTATGTTTTTCAGATTTTAATAAAATTGCAGGTTTACGCGCGAGTAAATACGATGGTAAAAAAAAAAAATTAAGATTTTGAATAACAATATTTTTAAAAAATAGCTTATTATCGAGACAGAGTGATGACAACGCTTCGAATCTTCGCAGTCTATTTCGTAGCAACAATTTTTCTTTTGCAAATTAGCTTTATCTATTTTCTTTTGTACAGAGACGCCAGTTTCTTAATGTTAGTTCGTAATTCTTAATATCCTCTGAACAATGATGTATTATTTTTATATCAGATAATTGAAATAGAACATCACGTTTGTATTATACAAAGGGGAAAAAACGAAGAATCTGATATTTATGAATCTTACATTGCATTTGATGAAACTTATGTATATGACAATACGCGAAAAGGCCTTGACATTACTTAAAAGCTCCGTATGTTACGTTCGTCGATCATGGTAGATCATAGTTCACTATTAAATATTACATTCCGTTGACGCAATAATTAATAAGACAGAAATAGAGTATTTACCGCAGCAAATCTCTTCAACGACATCAGATCAAAATCCTTTCTGGTGTCACTGCATTTTTGTGTTCAACGATTTTTAATGTATGATGTAAAGATTTATCCTTGCAACTCTTTAATTTAGCGTGAATTGAGGATATTTAGCTCTGATATCTTTTTAAATTATATATAACACCCAGTATTCTGTGTATATTATTTAACTTAAAACTCTTTCATATGTAATATTGTACGCTGTGATTGAATTTAATAATTAAATTGTCAATTGCTTAAAGATATATATAAATATATATAAATATATAATTTAAATGTTACTGTAAAGCATTATATAAAGCCATACTACATTTTTAAAACTATGTAAACTATTATTATCGCTTAGTGATCCTCAACAAATTACGTGTTTTTTATAAATATCAGAATTTCGTAATCATTGAAAGTTTGATAACGAAACTTCGTAATCACTCATATTTATCGAATTTCCCGAACGACTATCGGACCGTCTGTAAAAAAAAAACGCAAAAAAGATGAAAAAAAAGTTTAATAAATATGAATGATGCCGATATTTGATCTTAATTATTTCTTGTTTGTATTTTTTAAGGCGAGTGATTTTACCTCATATATAGCCATCGTTTAAGACCAGCTAGACCGTTTGTAAATTTCTCGATAGCAATATAATACTCTGTATTTTCCAAAAAATTTTGATAGTCATGTATATTTATATTTATGTGAGTATATTTTTAAATAAGCAATAATGTAACGATGTAACGCGATCAATAATGCTGTTTTACCTCTGTAGAATTGTACTGTCGTTACATTGAGATTGTAAAGATATTTAACTAGCGCGTAACTCATTACTGAAAGTTCGTAACTGTGTAACTGCGAATTTTCCAAAAGTACAGGGCAACAGTACAGTTACCCGTGCTTTAGTAATGTCTTTTTCTTTTTTAAATAAAAAAAAGCTTCCGCGAGAGGAGAAAGGAAAGTGAGATAGCGACTATGCGAGCTAAATCGTATAATTCAGAAATCATCGAGCTGGCAGCGATTTGTACTTACAATTATCTACTCGTAAGTTTGTACACGTTCAACCCGAGGCAAAGTGTGTGAAAGATGTACAGAAACGAAATAAATCTTACTTACCTTTTTCTTCAATCAAGTCCTACATTTGAGCGATTTGTATTTAATTTTTAGTAATTTAACATATTAATTTATATTTATGTCACATATAATTTAATATATTATAAAAATAAATTAATAGCAACGTAATTTAATATATTAATAGCGCTCTAATGTAACCACATGGCATTTATTAAAATTTCGCCACTTGTACATATATACAAGCGCCCACAGAACGAGATACTGTACATAATGATACTAAGTAATTAATAGCAGAGTAAATTTAATTTGCTCGGTCGCTACTTTCGGGCGCAGAGTCCGTCGATCGGATTCATGTCGAGCTTCTTCATACGGTCTAACTGCGCCAATCGTCTTTCTAGCGAGAATGTTTCAGGCAAAGGTGGATAAGCTGAAAGAAGAGACAACGGTTTTATTAAACCAGCGGTCTCTCAACGACGCGAATCGAGACCCAGGAAACATACCAAATGCCTTAAAGTACAGATACAGCCACATGCCACCGCTCACTACCAGCAGGCACATTCCCATGATGCCCTTCCATTCTCCTGTCGGCGCGTCCATCTCGCTGAACGTCTGGCGGAAACTGGCGCGATACAGAGCCTTCTTCTCCTCGATCGACAGCTTCTTCCAGTCTCCCTTCTCCTTCTCTCTCAACGCCTGACGAAAGAGACACGGTAATTTGACAATTGCGACCTAGCGATGATTCGTGGAGACTTTAACTCCATTATCCTCTTCTCACCATGATATCAGAGGTGTTTTCCTTCCAGCGTACCGCAGGGCAAGGGAAGTCTACTCTGTCCAAGTAAGTGGGTTCGCCATTGTATCCGAAGCCTACCACATCCCTATTACCAACCTTCTCCATGGTCATCAGCCCGCATCTTTGGACTTGAATGACAGGTCGCAAGCGACTCGCAAACAGTCTGCCTGCCATTGTTCACTGCAAAAATACAACAGAAAATAGGTGAGTATGAAAGTATCAGTACTGACATTCGAGACAATTACTCCATATACAAAATTCGATATCTAATAATTGAATGAGATATGCGGAGATTTATATAACACTTTAAAGACTAGCGATAATAAAATGCATGAGGAATCGAATTCCCGTTTAAGTCTCGATACCGCGAGTCGCCCCACGTCGAATTTTCACGAGGGTACCCTCGAGTTATCTACCAATTCAGTGCGATTATACGCATCTTGCGAGATTTATATACATGTTACTATAATTGTATCGTAGAATTATTTGTCATACGGCACAAACACAACCAAGATATCTGCCTCCGTATATCGCGCCGGCGGGACTCTTCACCGAGAAACGTCAATATTTTCAGAAGAATGCCTTGCTCCGAGATCGGATACGATGCGTTCGAGCGAGTTACCTAACTGATAAGGAGGCTAGCCTGAGAGCGGAAACGCGCGACGGAAGGGATCCTTCACGGAGGCTCGATTACGTAATCGCGTCAAGACCGAATTCGTCGGGAGAAGTTGATGTCAATACCACGCAACTCACCGCCGTCTGCAATAATTTCTGTCACTGGCTCGCAGGGAGCAAAATGGCCGAGGGCGAAAGCGAAAGACGGAGGACGGATTAGGTTAGGCTCTTCCGGATCGGATGCGTTCGCAAAACGATCCGACAGTCGCGCCGTAATTTATTCGGAAAAAATTTTTAATTCACTGACGAGCTATACTGAAGACTGACAATCTTAGGAAGTTTGAGACAATTAACTCATAATATAATACAAATTTTATGATTTATTATCCAGTTGTTTTGTAGACATGTATATACTATATTTAGGGCTCGATAATATTCAATTTTCATTAAAAACTGCAATTTTATTATTATCATCCGAGTTTCATTATCCATGCGTGTGATAATTATAATAATTATATATCGAAGAGAAATGAAGGAAAATTACAAAGCAAATCGGACACTAATTGCGAAAACGGGATTTGAGAGACGGTGTTTCTTTATCGGGCGCGTTCGATGTCCGATTCACTTTGGCGGCACTGTCGGGTGACAACTTCGAAACTCGGCGACCGGGAGAGATGCTTCGTTGGCGCTGCGGGACGCGGTAAGATGCTCGATACTTCTGCGGCGGAGTGTCCTCGGGTGCGTTGCGGAATGTCGCCTGGATCCCGGGATCGCGTTCCGTAAAGTCGGCCGAGATCCCGGGACTTCCTCATCGTCGTCCTTAGGCGATATACGTCGCTCGCGGCGAGCAGACGCATATCCGGGGACAGTAATAACGACGACGGTGTTCGTGAATTTTTCCCGGGCACACGGTATAGTGGCACACCGGCCGACCTTTCGCGCTGTAGCTGTACAAGTGTAGAGACGCACATTCGGAGTATTCGGACAGGATTCTGTCAAGCCTGTCGAGACACTCGAGACATCGTCGGCGAGAAAAAGAGAGAGCGAGCGGAGAAGAGAAGTCGGGGCGAGGACGTCCGTCCTCCCCGTTCGCGCGGCGCTTTCGTTTTCGGAGCTCGCTTCCAAGTGGCGCCAAGGCAAGGGTTCGAGTCGGACCATGGTTCTCGCCGTTCTCGCTGTGGTAGGTTAGGGCTCAACTGGCTTGGAATCCTGACCGCGCGCCTCCGCAGATGAAGATGAGCGGGGAAATGTTCGAGGGGAAGGACTATCCGACTCAGTGGGCGCTCAATCCCTCGGCTTATCAGAACATGAGTAACGATCAAGGTAGTCTTCCCCCCCCTGAGTGACGAAGCTTTAGCCCCCGCGGTTTACAGCGAATGTATCCGCGGACTTTGCACTGACTCTGTTCCGGTGCTTCATTAAGATATCACTCAGTCCTTAAATTGGGTTCTGTACGGTCAATACATGAAGATACCTTATGTGTAAAAGCAAAATATAAACACAAATGACACATAAGGTTGATGGATAAAGGGTCCAATGTGCGTTCAGACATCAACATTTGGTGTTTTGTCAATTGTTCTGATAGACGTCTTATTATGGATTCATCGATAAGTAACTTCATGTATAACAGCCCTTAATGTACACTGGTACAGAGTAACATAAGTGACAGAAATCGCCATTAGTAACGCATGAATTTTACATATGTTTATTTGGGAACAGTGGATTGGGCGGCTCTGGCACAGCAGTGGATAAAGATGAAGGAGACCGTGGTCCCCCCAGCTCCACCGCCACCCAACATAAATCCCATATGTTCTGCGAATGATGGTAGCGGCGAGGCACCGATGGACATGGATACCAAGGACGACGACGTGCCTCCTGCACCACCTGCGCCAACCATTAGTGGATCTGGTGAGAAGAACATACGACTGGTTTTAATACAAATAATGGATTGCTATCAAAATTAGATAATGAGAGAAATGTTTTATTGCGATGGGAACAGAAGCCTGGACTCAATGGAACCAATGGGGTCATTGGAACGCCTCGACATCCGGAACCGGCAATTGGGAATGGAGCGGCGTACCTCCGCCGGGAGTTACCGTAGATCCCGATGGCAAGCCGATCGGACTTCCGGCCGTACCGGTTATACCACCTGCACCAACGATATCAACCACTACTGATTTCAACACACCTCCTCCCGCGCCGTCGCTGTACTCGTACAATTCGGTGCCACCCGGACAACCGTTTAATCAGGTAAAGAAATAAAGGAAAATGAAATCACTGTGAAATGTTATATCTTGTTAAAAAATAGTAATCCAAAATTTACTGTTTACAACTTTCAACTCCTCAATCTCTTATAAAACCAAGCCATATGTGGAATGAGAATCAGGATCAAACCCAAGACCTTTCGATTGCAAGGCAACCGCAGTAACATCCACGTGTCACCCCGCTAAGTACCTTATTAAATATGTTCATCAGGTTACTAACTATTGGTCCGGTGAGCCGCCTAATGCAGTATCGCCACAGCCGCTTCCTTTCATGAAGGGTATCAGGCATGCGAGTAGAGGACCTCACATGAGGGTGATGGATCCCGTTCGATGTCGAGATGACAGAGAAAAGACACCACCGGAAGAGGATACCACTACGACTATAGGTAAAAATTATAATAGACAATAATAATACAGTTGTTAAAGCTGACAATTCAAAGGTGATTCAACTGACAAATATGATAATCTCAATGCGAGCCGTTAGTTACATGTAGCTGCTAATTGATTCTGTTTAGATGCCGCAAAACGGAGACAGTTACCGGCGTGGATCCGCGAAGGATTGGAGAAGATGGAAAAGGAGAAACAGAAGGCTATGGAGAGGGAAAGGTTAGAGATACTGAGAAAACAGGAGTTAGAAGCTCGCAAGCAGGCGGAAGACGAGGCGCGCGCGGTGCTCAATCCCAGCAAGAGTAAATTTGTAAGCATTAATTGGATTACGTTACTCAAGCGACGAGTTCGATTCGTTTCGCGAATTTCGCGACCGTGAAATTACATCATTGGCACACTTGTATTTCACAGGATTCAGACTCGGAGAAGGAAACTGAGCAGGATCTCGACGCGGGTAACGCACGCGGGCAGCAGTCTGCGGAAAAGAGCTACGATCGCACTCCGGATATCGTTGTTCGGCCGCGAAGATCGCGATTCAGGGACGCCGATTCGCCCGAGTCTCATACGGGCCCCGATGAGAGCCCGACTGCTCTCTCTGCGGCTAGTACGGTCCCGATCGTGCAAAAGCGGTCTCGGGAGGAAATTTTACAGGATGTGGTAAGCGGAATTATTCTGAATTATTGTTATTGAAATAATATTGAAGTTAAACATTGACCGAGAAAATCCAATTAGTTTAAATTAATATCCAGTGTAGCAACAATTCTTATTTATATTATTATTATAACATAATTGTAATTAATTTCATGCTACCGCGTGGACTGGATCGTGTCTTTCGTTACGCAGATGTTGAAAGTAAGGAGATCGTTGACGGAAATACTTCTGGAAGTGACGAACGAAGAGATTGGCGCGGTATGCAGGGAGGTTTGGAGCCGCGCACGTGCCAAAGGTACCCCAGATACACACGATAGAACTAACCAATTGAATTTCCGTGCTTTTGCTCGTCGGAGCACAGAATCCGATTCAGTGAGCCTACTCGCCGCGCCATGCTGCGACGAAGCTGTGCGATTGTGTAATACAAAGTTGAAAGCATTAAACAGAGATACCTTAATATGTAGACTTAATTATTCGGCAATTTCAGGACATCCTGTGTTTTGCGTTTTCAGGGATTTGCGTGTAGCGTAAGGCACATATCTCTCTTTCGTTTTGATTACGTAATCGTCTTGTATTACGAGACATTTTTACGTACCGGCATATGCCTGGCAATGATCTCTTTCGCGATACATCTCTACGATAAAGAAACTCTAAAATATTATATATTTTTGTATCATAATGTAAACACAGTGTTTCAATAATCTATAATCAGAGCTTGTTTTAATAAGGACGCCTAGATATTAATTTAGCCAGTAATACTTAATATATAATTAACGAAAAATATACGTCAATACCCATCTTACATCATGGGCATATTTTACCGTTTGATTTTTATACATCTAAAGACACATAGCTATGATCCAATTCTTTATAAGTATCTCTAACAACTTCGTTTCGAGCATTGCGGATTTTATCTCCCGAAGTTCCGGCAATGAAAGTTACAAGCCGCGTAGCAAATCTCGCAATGCCGACTAGTTCTTTTTAGGGCATTAGAATAACTATAGTTCGACTTGTAAGTGTGAAATAATGCTATAAAGATTTCTTAAGGTACATGAGAGGAAGCGAAGGGACGAAGGGACGGTTCGCCCCCCTTGCGCGAATGGGCCGATTAATAAAAGCCATTCGGTATTATCGGGGGCGTTATCCGTGTGCGGTAGCACACTTTTAGGTATTGGTTACTAAATGCGTGTGTATTGTAAGTCCCTGCAGGAGAGATCCCCGTCGCATCCCTCAACATGGCCCCTCTTGCTCAGATCACTCACAAATCACTCGGTGAGTACGCTTTAACGCTTTATTACAACGCACGGCGATATCCGTAGGGAACAGCCGTGAACGATGCAGTGACTCGTTGAGAGAAACGAGAGAAAGAAAAGAAAAGAAAAGAAAAAGAAAAGAGGAGAGACACGGGTCACTGCGTGTTACGCACGCATTGAAGTTCAATTCGATGTTAACTCGGCCGTTCTCTCATAGAGATTGTTTACCGCTGCAACCGAGAGAAGTACTTCTCTCTTTCTCTCTCTCGTTCGTTCTCAGGACGTTTCTTGACGAAAATAACGGCTGCAAAAATTTAGCCGAAGCCGAGATTTGCATATCTCTTTTTTTTCCTTTTTTTGTGTTCTTTTCGTCACTCCGACGCCGAGAGAATGCCCTGACGCCGCGAACGCACTGAACGGATGTAATTTCTGGCTCTGTTTGCCGTAGGTCTGAGCATCTATAACGACAGTAACAGCGAGTCCGAGGAGGAGCAGAGCGAGCACGCGCAGATACAAAACGACGACAGCGATGAGGAATTGAAGGTAAAGAAATTGTTATAGAATTGTTTTTGAACCGTTGTTTTTGACCGCGCGTCACGTTAGCTCGTGCTCGCGTCGTCGAGGTGACACCGTTTTACGAGCCGATTTCGCAGGAAACGCTGAGACGACGACAGCAGGCGTTCCGCAAGACGGAGGAGGAAATCGAGGCGCGGCTCGCTGAGGAAGAGGAGGAGGAGCAACGCGGCGAGGAACAGTACAGTAATAAGCAACAGGAAAATCATACCGGTAATACTAGCTGCCGGGAGACAGGTATGTTTCGACAGACAACCCACCCGTATGTGGCCGCTCGGAGACTAAGTGTAACTTCCTGACGTCATACTTTAGTTGATGAAAAAGAAACGGTAGATAATCAAAGAGAAGCGTCCGAAACTTTGTCGAGCGGCGGTCAAAGTCCAACGGCGGCGCCGCAGAACGCGCCGGCTGCCGACGGCCAGCAAGCGAAGGCGAGCAGCACCGTGTCAGGTTCCCCCGATTCCGAGTCGAGCAGCAACGAGTCTACGAGCAGCTTGTCCGAGACGAGCCGCGAGTCCGCATCCAAGAAGCACGAGAAAACGCGCTCGGGCAAGCAGCAGCGCGAGCAGCAACAGCCGCGCGAGCAGCGTTACAGCCGGCGACGGAAGTCCAAGAGCAGGAGCAAATCGCGGAGTGGCAGACGGTCCACCAGGTCGTCGCGTTCGTCCGAACGTGGTGGCGGTCACCAAAAACGGCGGTCGCGCTCGAGGTCGGCGAAGTCGCGCAAGGATTATCGCTCGCGGTCTTCGCGCTCCTCCAGCGATCACAGATCAAGCAAAAAGCGTCGCTCGCAGTCGCGCGATCGGAAGCGCGCGAGATCGCGTTCGCGCAGCTATCGACGCTCCAGATCGACGTCTACCGATAGAAAGTGGTCCTCGCGATCGCGCTCCCGCAGATGGAAATCTCGCTCGCATTCCAGAGAGAGGCGGCGGAGCAGCCGGTCGCGCAGCAAGTCGTCGCGGGCAGCGAAACGCGGAAGATCGCGCTCGAGATCGCGCAGCCGTTCGAGAGACCAGAGACGATCGAGGTCCTACGTTTCTGGGAGGAACCAACGGCGGAACAGTCGGTCCAGGTCGCGGGATCGAAGTAGAAAATCACGATCCAAGTCGAGCCATCGCGATGGTAAGAAGTCGTCACATCGATACAGGAATTGAGGTCAGGACCTGCTCCTAGCCCAAGGTTGTATATTTATTCTGATTGTAACTTTAACAGAAAAATACGGGAAAAGCAGTGATACATTATTTTTGACAAGCTTACCGCTTGTTATGTAGACTAACAAGAAAGATTTTTTCTTTTTCTTTTTTTTTTTTTTTGTTATATCGTCGCGCATTTGGCTCTCATTTATTGCAGCGTTTATGTAATATCTTTTGACATCTGGTGCAGTAATTAAGATTGTACATTATACATAAATTATGGCGCTTCAATATGGTGCAGAAGTCTGTGGTACTTGGCAAGGAACTTTTGCTTCCTATCTGTTCCTTGTTATTTGAATATTATTTTCTTAACTGCCTGCGCGCGCGAAATAATTATAGATCGACGAATATATATTTTCGTTTCTTCATTATATAGTTTTATATCAATCGAAGTTTATGTTGTGATAGTAAAACTATTCATAAAGAATATAATTTGTATTGAATATCATTTGTCATTATGAAAGAACAGTGAAATTTTTGCTCAATCTTTTTTTGAGGGTAATAGCAATTTATATGCAATAAACTTGATCACACTTCGTAGAGTTTGTATAGATATGTTATGATAAAGATTTATTATTAGATTTGGTTATAAGAAATAAAAGTGTATTAAATTCATGATTTATGATTATCACAATTCACGATTTATCGAGACGCACTCAAGATTAACAAGCATTAATTTGGCATTCCTATCCATTGAGTGTCTTCAGAATGAACGATTTTCCTCAGAAAACATTTTTTTCAAGTAATTTATCAATGTAATATAAAATTTCTAATTTTTTTTTCAATCTAATCTATGTTCCACTAATTTTTAATATTTAAGATTATCCTATTCGTTTTAAAATAACGTTTATCGATATTGCATATCTCCAAGTAACTATTAACTAGTCACATGCGTTTTTACGCATAATAATTTTATGTAATTCGTACGTGACAAGATAATACAAATGATAGGCAGTTATTATCTCATTTTTTGGCGAAAAAATGAATTATACTAACCGCTTTCTGAGAGAATCCATTAGAATAAATCTTGCAGTGAAATAAGTAAAGAACAGCATAATTCAAATCCATAATCCTTTTGTCAGAACACATTTAAAAAGTATATATATTATTCACAAAATGTAATTACTAATAAAAAAACTATCGTTTATTCTTTCGTAAAGTGCAATTATTCCATGCGAAAATATAGCAAATTAAAACGAGTCTAGGATTTTTATTTTCCAACCATCTTTTTAGATATCAGAATTATAAGACTCTCGCAATTTGATGAAAACGCGCGCATCTTTATATAGTGAAGACTACTTTTGTATTAATAAATATAAATATTGTCGATAGTATTCAGACGCGGATTCTTATTTACCGGGGGTGAATAATAAACTCGCACACTTCGTCATTTTTGGGATAATTTTGTCTAAAAAAAAAGGAAATATCGCTGCAATAAATCTTATACAACATATTGATACAAATAAAAATGTTGATAGAAATTACTTTGCAGTAATATCTTTTCTTTATTTTGTACAAAATTATTCCAAGCAAGATCATGTGTGTGCAAACATTTTTTTAATTTATATATCAAAATTATCATATTGTCTAATGTTAATTATATACACGTACAAATAAGCGTTGCAATTATACAATCAAAAGGTACTTCAATAACGTATGATTCGTATACGAGTGAAACGGTAAATACATTTTAATTTTAATGAGAAAAAGGAATGCTTTGTGTGGACTTTATAAAGAGCATTATTCGACCTAATTCGAAGTAACTGATCGATAATTTTGTAGATTGAATCCGCGCCGGGATTTCGACACGAGTCCTAGAAATCTTATTTTGTTTCAGCATCTTCCACTGGCTTCCGCTCGGCTTCAACGTTTCACTATGATTCAATTCGTCAACATACACAGCATTGTGGTACAGTTACAGTTTTTGAACATGCATCACACGTTCAATCTCTTCTCTCAGATAGTGTATAAAAAAGTCGTAACAATACATAATAATAAATAGTAATACTTAATGGCTATGTGTTATAGATTCGTCTAATATTAATCGCTCTAATGTACAAAAGTCTATCTTTCTTTTCTAAAAAAAAAATAAGGCACACGTAATCAAAATTTATACGATTACAAGAAAGACGAACGTGAAATAAAGTTGATGGAAAATAGTTGAAGTGGTTCGTGTCTTTCCCGAAGCAACCCCATGCGTCTTGGACTCGCAAAGATCGTCAGGCATTCGATTCAAATTGGTATCTAGATTACATAAATTACGATTAAACCATACCGTTTGCAGGGTCTGCTAAATGATATTCGAGAATCTGCGCTTTACTTTTACGGTATGGAATTCATCTTTTCGATCAGGCGATCGTAGACGAGATCTCGTACGTGCAGACCGTATACGAAATCGAAATGATTCAATTGCTTTAGCGTCACCGTGTATTTCTCCAAGATATTCGGCAATTTCCTGTTCAATAACTCAACGTCCTAAAATAAATGATACGATACAATGAAACAAGGTGTGCGAACTTGGAATTTTTACGTATAGTTGGAAAAACGACAGAGTATCTTCCTTCATGCGTGTGTTACACATTACACAACGGTAAAATAGTGACGCGTTTAATTACATTTGGATGAGCCAAGAAATCGTTCAAGCCGTTATACAAGATCACTGGGGCCGTGATCTTTTCCACGGGGTAATCCGGCGGTACAAATCGCTTATAAAATCTGAGATTCTTTAGCATGCCGTAATCGTAAGGCCGAAAATGTCCTGCAAAAGAAGCGATTCGGTTGAAAGGTCGTAGTTAGGAGAACCTTTGATCCTACAAGCTTGTAATTAAAGATCGAACCCTGAGAGAAACTGGATTACCTGGATTTTGAATGCCCATCGCATAATGAACCAATTGCTTGTACGAGCATCCCGCCGGCGCGAACTGCAGATAGTCTGCCAAGTGCGCCTGAAAATATGTGACGTTACCTCACGTAAGCGAATCGGAGTCACGTTTAGCTCGGAGTCGATTTGTACAGCTTGTATGACGATAACTTACGTAATCCGTCTCGTTGACGCTGAAACCTCCGATCATGTGCACAAGCAGCTCGCAGAAGGGTTGAGTGAAAATGTCTTCTCGGCACAACGAATACGTTACAAATTTCTCTAGTCTTGTATTCGCGAAAAGCTCGAAATATCCGGTGAACTTGTAAAATCCCTGCCGAATTAAGCGGATATGATAATTAGCACGGAATATAAGCTTTGCGAGATCAGCTTTTTTCTTTAATTTAATTATTCTTTAGAACGTATACAATAAAAATATTTTGTCATCAATTTTTCTCAACGAAAAGACAGTTCCAGTTGTACATTAAGTATATGTAAAGGTTTTATTTTACATGAGTATAATGATATAATTATAGTTTCGTTCGTAGAGGAAAAGTAGCAGACAATGTGATTATACTCCGTTTATGTATAAAATACTGGCTTCTGTTAGTTATTTACATTTTTTTTCTTCAAGTCTCAGTTTCGGAAGATGTTTTTTATAGCTGTTTTTACCTTAAAAAGATTCGTGAAGAAACTCGCGGGTCTCAGCAGACCTTGAATGTGTCCGGTATAAGCCACGGGGGCTAAAGCGGACATAAGCTTGATTTTCTTGTTGTATTCCGGCCTGAGGGACATAAGAACCCAAAATTGCGTTGTTCCTTGAGAAAAGCCTATGTAGAACAGCTGCTGTTGGCCGGTTTGGTACAATATATAGTCTATCGTAGCGGGCAAATCGTACATACCCATCTCGTGCCAGCTAAATAGAATATTCACGAGAGAATTGCAATTTAATTAATATTTATAATATATAATAGAGATTATTGTGCAAAACTAATTAATTGCCAAATAATATTCAACAATCATTAAGATCGATTTGAATTGAACGCGGTTGAGGAGTCTCATATACATGCATGATTTAATCATTCTTCGCAGTTAATTCTACGGAAGTGAAGGAAATCCTGCGCGAGTATCGAATTTTAAGTTGCGACAGTTGCGTTTGTCGCAAGAAAGATGAGAAATGAGATGCGGGAGAGCGTTCCAGAGTTTCGCGATACCTGAAGTCCCAGAATCGAGCGTTTTGTATGGAAAGAATGGTGTGGTTCTTCGAGTTCGTGGTCCCACGGGAATTACCAAGCCACACGTCGTAACCATTGTCAGCCAGAAGATAAGCTAACAACGATATTGAAGGCAATTTTTTTAATCGTATTAAAATCTATAAGCTAAAAGAGGCTCGAATGTAAAACTGATCTGCTACCGATTGATCGATTCCGACCCGTTATCAGCCAATCCACTGAGCATCCCAATAATCCGTGCATGATCAACACCACTCGATGATTCTCAATCGTTTTATTGGAACGATTGGGTATCCGATGGACAGCCAATATGTACCCATCTTTAGTTGTTACGTGGTGAAGTTCAAAGGGATAGCCGCTCTGTCTTACTTTATCTTCCTAAAAGTAACGGCATATAATTTGCTAGAGTATAATTGATAATTAAATAATAATAATTAAACTAAAAGATAACAGCTGATTAAAAGTTTAGTATTTTAACAATTAAATTTAATTTGTAATTAATAAACTAATGCGAGTTCTGAGATTTTATGAGTATTATTAAAAATTGCGCTTTTAATTTGCAATACACGTTTACGATTTTAAAGTCGAGAGATTAACTCTCATGATTAAATTCAATTGCGTACTTTATTGTAAAAAAGAATTTGCATTTTTCTATATCATTTCACTTACGACCAGTAAATTGGGATCGTTTCTCGGAGGGAACAGTCCACGTGTGCGAAATAGACTGTTTGTTTGAACGACGAATCCATAACATAGCAGCGAGACAAAACACCAATGCGCAATCATATCTCCTCGATGGACAGTCACTTTTACGGAGCAAAATGCACTTCGTGTTACAAAGATATCGTTTACTTTACGCAGCTTCCCGTTTTATCGTGGATTTAAATAAAAATTTAAACAAAGTGAACACACCATTAATTCATACAACACTATTATATCGACAAGTTGAACGAAACGCATAACAGAGACTAAATAATTCATGAATTTTTCCTTTGGTAAAAGAAACAATAATTATATGATATATAATATATTGAAGAAGTCGGAAGTGTGAAGCGCAACAATGCGACGAGGAAGCGCGTCTCTTTAAACAGTCGCAGGGTCTTCTCGCGCGCCTTTATTAATCCCGCGATTCCCACCCTTCTCATTTCTTCCGAGATTTTATTGGTCTCGGATCGTGGCGCAAACTAAAACCGAATAATTCCAGCAGATCCTACTTCCACATGCGAGTCCGATTTCGTTTCCGTAAGCTGCAACCTCCGCCTTCCTCATCCCCCGGTTCATCCTTATCCGCTTTTTGTATGCCCACGTATGCGAGGCCGCGAATTGTTTTTATTAATGACACGAATCTCCGAAAGTCGCGATACCGAGGAAGATGAGGAGGCAGCTGGAGAGCGCGAGCACGCGTTTGCGCTCCCCGATGCGCGATTACACGGCTCGCGGCTGTCGACGTATTACACGACCTTTCTTACCTTTCTCGCATAATTTAACATACGTAACATTTCGCACGTGGACATTTGGCGATATCATTGACAATAAATCCTCGAACAGTGACGTCAAGTGTCGGCGTCGATAACATTGAAAAATATTCTTCGTGATAGTTGCGAAAAAATGCATCGTGATGAATGATGATTAATTATATTAAAATTTCTTCGGCATTCACGTTGCGCCATCGCGAAAGCGTCTTATTATTAGACGATCTTGTCGGAAATATTTCTGCAAATATACGTACATTACAGTACATTACATATTTGCAAGATGAAATGAAAATATATTGTTTATTTGCTGCAACAACTAAAAAAAAACAAAGTTCCAAAAATGAGTTTGAATGTTTTGAATCATTAAAATTTTATATTACTGCCATTGCTAAGTGTGATTTTGGTATAATAATTGATTTTAGAGGAATAAAAGTATCTAGTTATATATTAGCTCTTCTAGCTCTTCATTCAGTGCATTGAATTCTCATCATTCTTTTGCAAATAATTCAAAAGTGACAATTTTTGAATTACATCGTTATTATAGCAAATAAGCGATGCATTCGGAAATATTAATATATTTATGCGAAGGACATATATAGTGTTTTGAAAAGATTTCGAGAACAGTTGTCAAATGCAATAAAACAAATTTTCCACTCGTAAATGTTAAACTAGAACTAGATGATCTTGACCTAACTTTCACATAATTTCGAGATTAATCAAGGGCACACTTATCTGGCCACCTAAGAGATAAACAACTTTTGTCCAAAAAGTTTCCTTCTAAAGATACATACAGACTTGAGCATGCAAGTGTGGACGTTGGTCCGAGGCGCGACAAATTGCCTCGGACCGTTCGCCGCACAGCCTCGGTCCGAGCCGAGCGCTGTCGGTCCATCAAAGAAAATTCGTGCTCAGTTTGGACGTATCCAAGCACGTATAGGTGGTGATTCCACGGAGGTAAAGGAGTGAACACAAGGCTGTAGGGGGGTGAAGCACTGGTGGGGAGGAGGATTAGGTCGTTCGACTAGCAACAGCAGGCAAAGTCGAACAGTTTTGCCTCGACTTGCCTCATGCGTCCTCGAGCCCTTTTACTATCTGACGACCCCGAGGCATTCGGTATGGCCTCGGGATGCCTCATTCGCGTTCGTGCTCAAGTCTGTATCCACCTTTAAATTTATGGATTTTTAGATATTTGAGCGGATAAATTAAAATGAGCCACTCTATATATAAAATAATTAGTCGATGAATTCTTTCTCGAGATACACACATCCTTTTCTCGTTCTACTGTGCCTTTATTAAAAAAAAAAAAACGAAGTCTTAAATCCAAACTATTTGCAGCTATTTTTTCTCGCGACAAGATATTTTTGTGCAAAGTTTGCACAAAGTCCAAGGTCTTAGATTCAACAGGTCAACTATTATTTCAAAAACTATTGAAGTAGCGCAAACTCTTTATTCCATTTTATTCTATATGCAATTGATGGACTGGAAAAAGAAAGAAGAGACACTCGAAGAGAATAATGTAATCGAATATTAAATATTATAAACTGGGTAATCGATCGGTCTTACATAATTACTTGGGCTGCATTCCAATATTCACTGTCAGTACTGAAAATATTTTTCTGTATTTTACGTCACGTATACTATAATAGATTTTCAATACTGACAGTTGCTGACGGCCAATATCGAAATGCAGCCTTGATCTTTGCGTTTGACATAATCGACGATTTTGTAATCGAAGTCGTGTTAGATACATATCTAACGCGTACTAGCCCTTCGTCGTATTTTTTTAATTTCCCATTAGGAAATATCGCTTCGATCATCGTCAAGGACGATTCTGTGATAATCATATTAATCTTCCACAGCTCTTCTATTTCGAAACAAGTCGTAGGCTGAAGTTATAAAATTGTAAAAAAATAAGATAGGAAAAACGCTACATTGGGAGAATGTATAAATAAAAAACATATCACCGTCGAAATTATACGATGTATCAATTGAGATACGCGTTTGTAGGATTAATCGTTGTAATCTTTTTCTCGTTACGTTTCTCCATCTAAACACGCTTTATGATTAACGACACGTGATTGTGTTCACATAAACAGCAACAATTCATCAGAGACGATTTCATAATAGCTACAACGATTATACAATATGTTTGCGTACACGTACATTATAACGTTTAAATCGTCCAGTTTCTGACAAGGAGTTCTGACGTATTATTTGAATAAAATTCTTATGCAGGTATTACAATAACGTTATTTCATTTTAGATTGCACACGATGTCTGTATTTATACGAATCTGTCTGTGCTTCCAAAATGATCGGATAAAAAAATCGAGCCATAGTTGGAATATACATCTCCCAATAGATTCTCCTAGAGATCTTTTAAAGCATTCTTTTAGGAATCATTAGCGAGACATGCTTTTCTAAGAACCTGATTCTTGAAGGATATTAGAGACCCTTCACAAGATCCTTTTAGGAGCTTTCTAAAGGGTCCTTTCAGGGATCCTCTTTAGAAGGTCTTTAATATCCTCCAAAAATCGTCCGTGTTCTTAGAACACGACTCGCTAAGAAATTACGAGAGAAACAGCGTGAACTAAATTCAATTCAAATCTCGCACTCGCTTCAAGTTGATAAAACAATCAGCTTTAGCAGAAAGCGAAATTTGTATTTAGCTCGTGACACTTCTTGTGACTTGACTTTTTGCCACAATAATAATGTTCCTCTAATCATTTTAACGATTTGACAAATCCATCGAAAGATACGCGTTTCAACTCTCTCTTTTTCTCTCTCATTCATTATCTAATTACTAGTAATTACCTTGGGAAAAAAGGTAAAGAGAGCAAATACAGATATCTCAAAGTACAAATCAACATGAAATAATATAATTGTAAAAAAATATATGTATAGAACGTATTATTATACATATACACACACATACAATCTATAAACGAATGTTACTTTAATAGGAAAACTAAATTTGCCGGGTCTGACGCGATAATCTCTATTTTACGTAATTTTATAACGCGATGGCGCGGAAGATGTCAACGTATATCTGTAAGTAATGATTAGATGAAAGACATGTATTTGCGAGAGTGTTTTCCTTTAATTTAAATAAATCTGCTTAAAATAGATAAAAAAAAATAAGATTATAAATAAATAATCCCAGTTATTTAACGTAGCTCTGGAACATCCTGTATAAAAAGAGATGCGAGCAAATAAGGAATCGTCTCAATTTTGAAGTATTAAACATTACTTTACAAGTGATGTGAGCAATTGTAAGATGCTTCTGATGTGTGCACGCGCGCGTTCTCTCTACTGTACTTCAGCTAATCCGTGCGTCACACGTCCGATAAGACAAGTTTTTAACTTCCTAAATTTCGCGAGGAGATTACTATGTGTCGTAATCCTCGTCGATGTTGGCGGTGCGAGCGAAATTCGATGTCGGCTGATCGCCCGCATTCGGGTTAAGTTCCGTATAAAAATTTGGTCGACTAATTTGGAAGGCCGTAGGTACAGACGTGTGGAATTCCGGAACCTGCGAATACCCGCCCACTGTCGTCGCGGCCCTTTGGTTAGCGGGATTCAAATTGCTCGATCCGTTGTCTTTCGCGCCCCTGTGGTTTACATTCATTTCGGTGCTAACTGGCAGCCCCAGATGCTTTTGATACCTGGAGAAATACGAGTCGTGATTATTCGTGAAATTGTCAGCGTGACAAATCGCCGAGAAACCTACTCTAGTGGGTCGAGATGCTGCATCGTCGTCGAACACGCGGTGGCTGCATTTGGCGCATTGATTTGCAATGGAGCAGGAGTCTCGGGTGACATAGGTACCTCGTCGTCAGGTCCCGACACGTCGGGCAAGGATTTTACTAGATCCTTTAGAAAGTCGAATCGGCTCTCCGACAGGATACACTGTTTCCTGCAAATATACTAGCTGTATAAGCTGTTATACATGGGAAGACTCTTTTATTTCACGGCCTGTCAAGTATTCATAAATAAAACACTTTTCTTTTGCATTGTCTCACCAAGAGACACAGAGGCAACAACGGAAATTATATCTATCCATTGAGAACAATCAATTGTCACGTGGAAAGTTCACGGCATTGTGAATACAAGACATATAACTTGAACAGGACTGAATGACGATATTGATTTACTCACATATGAGACGGACTCAGAGTCTTGGCATTTTTGGCACTCGTGATCTGCATGGTCTTGGTTAACAGGGAGTGTACAAACAGTTCTAGAGTCCTAGGTAAGCTTCGTTAAGGAACAATCAGACTCTGACAAGCATATCAAATGAAACGGATGTATTCCTCGACTACTAAGAAAAAGAAAGAGATGTAGAAAAAGGATATAGATTATGACCGGCACTGCCTGGGCAACCTTCCCGACCTCCTCGTCCGTCTGCATGATCTTCTTGATACGACCCTGACAACAGACACGCGGGGTTTAAGGTTATGGTCACGCGAATGCGTCCGATCGGCGGCCGCGACGTTCGGGAGCGCGGTTCCTCGTCACGGTGGCCGACGATCGGCGTCGAGGACGCGAGTCGACGACGAGCGGGCTCCAAGTACCGGCGCATTCGCCCCCTTTTTCTCCCTCGTCTCTCCGTGTCGTCGACGCGCGTTCCGCGACTGGACGAGAGACCGAACGGAGCCAGGATGAATGAGATTCGCTTACCGCTGGGAAACGAGCGTTGTATTTTTTCTTCTTGCTGGGCATGCCGTTTCCGCGATACGTTACAACGCGATACGGCACGATATTACACCGCGCAGTACAGGACACGACGGGGGACAGGGCGCAATCCGCGCAATACGCACGCACGCGACACGACTCACACCGCTCACACGACGCGATCGCGTGCGTAAACAAACGAGGGCCGAGGGGAAAAAAAGAGGTAGGCCGAGGTAGGCGGGGAGGAAGGAAGGGGTAGGAGAGGAAGGGGAGGTTGCCGCGAAAACCTCCCCTCGCAGAACGACCCCTCCGCGATTCCTGTCGTCGATCGTCGATTCCCTTGAGAGTCTTGAGACGAAAACGCCAGACGCCAGAGTTGATTTTGATTCCGGTACTCTACAAATCTACAACCCTACGCTCGTGCCGCGACGCGACGCGACATGCTCGTCATCACTTTCCTGGCCCGGGCAATTAGACGGTGCGCGAACGGCAAAGCAGGGTTCAATTCAGTTCAATTCGATCAAGAGACACGGTATAGTATGATAGTATATCGCGCCAAGTACACGCGAAGCGAGACCGCAGACCCCGCAGACCGCACCGTGACTCTTTTACGCGTTTAGGAGCTAACCGTGGAACCTTAGACGGGACCGGGGACCGGGGACTGTCACAGTCAGCATGAAGGCTTTCGAAATGCAATTTAAAAGGTTTATGAGTCATTCAGATAATTGTAATTAATTAATTATTTTTACACCATGCATTAGGATGGATAGCAAAGAGATAAATTAAATAAAGTTAAAAAAAGTGAATCAGTTTCGAATTAAGCGAGTGATGAGATCTCCCGTCTTTTACGTTGTCTAGTTTGTGATTCACCCACGGGCCACGTGACTCGTGTCCCGCCACTCCCGCCAAAAAATGGCTACTGTTGCTGTTCAGTCGTTCAGTGTTCAGTAAACACGAGCATGAACTTGCACGAGCCGGAGTAGCCGCGCCGAACGTCGACGATAAAATGACTCGGGGATAACAAATCGCGCCTCGATGCAACGTCCTCGCTCTTAATTAGCGTGTTAATCGGTCTCGTGGACGTCTCGGCGAGATGGCGAATCCGGGCAACAGAATCGTCGTCCTGATCGACATGGACTGCTTCTTCTGTCAAGTCGAGACCAAGTTGCAACCGCATCACGCGGGGAAACCCCTCGCCGTCGTCCAGTACAATCAATGGAAGTTGGGCGGGTAAGAATGCCGTGGATTTTATCCAGCCACTGTAACAACCGTTTTTCCAATTAGACTTGAAATAAAAAGAAACCGGTTGCTGTAGTAGCTAGATGAAATTTATAATGATAAATTTTGGTATTTATTTGATATATATATATATATATATTTGCTCCGAAATTATCTTGTTTTTCTGCTCCGAAAGGTTTATCTCCATTGAAGAGAATCACAATCCTATCGTATAAAAATTGTATTTACTAACTTTAAAGTTTGATGTGACTGTGTCAATAACATTTATGGTTGGCTGCAGGATAATAGCTGTTAATTACGAAGCGCGGAGTTTCGGAGTAACTAGGCATATGAGAGGTGAAGAAGCTAAAGAGAAATGTCCGGATATAGTTCTAGTCAGCGTTCCATGCCTTCGCGGAAAAGCAGATACGTCCAGGTAATGATTTGCAGTTAGAGAAAATCTTGACAAATGTAATACGTCATGTGTTTGTATTTTATGACTCAATTTATTTAACTTTTGTTTCTATTTTGATATCTTCTCAAAGTTTCAATAATAAAGAGTTGTTTTATAATTAAAAATTATCCTGTATATGATCAAATTTAATTAATTTAATAATTTGTGTCATCATGCAGATATAGGAAAGCTGGTCACCAGGTTATCGAAGTTATAAAGAAGCACTGTAATGTAATAGAGCGTGCCAGTGTTGATGAGGCATATCTTGACGTTACGGATATTGTCGATAAGAGATTAGCCGCATCTAAAATCCCTCCAAAAGAACTAATATCGTCTCTTGCAAATACATATGTCGTGGGATATTCGGAAGTCGGTAAAAATAATGAAGGTAACGTTAAATAAACTGCATGCTGACACTTGGCGTGATCAACTTGGACATTGCGCTTACCACATATGTATTATTATTCCAGAGGAGAGACGTCAGGGGCTACAGACTTGGATACTGGACTCTTTTAAAGAATTGCACGACGTTCAAGCTCAGAGACTCGCCGTAGCTGGCGTAATAATTGAAGAGATAAGAAATAGTATATACAGAGAAACCGGATTCAGATGCTCTGCTGGAATTGCACAAAACAAGGTTAATACTCTTTTCATATTCTCTGTATTTTGCCATGCACCATATATATCAATAAATTGCATATTAATTGAATGTTTCGATCAATTTATAGATATTGGCAAAACTGGTATGCGGATTACACAAACCGAATTGTCAAACGATTTTACCCGAAGCAGCTATTCCAAGCCTTTATTCGACACTTCCGGTAAAGAAGGTCCGAAATCTCGGTGGAAAGTTTGGCGATGACGTGGTCGAGTCTCTCGGTTGCAACGTTATGGGAGATCTACTGCAATACTCCTTGGAACAATTACAAAAGCGCTTTGACGAAAAGACAGGGTAAATCTGAAGCTTTTCTTATGTTTGCACAAAGTTTCACAATAGTAATTTATAACTTATAATTTCTGACAATTCTCGTAATTCTTCAGATTTTGGCTGTACAATATTGCTCGAGGTATAGATGACGAGCCTGTCACTAACAGACTATTGCAGAAGTCCATCGGGGCGTGTAAAAAGTTTCCTGGGAAGCAAGCTATTACCTCATTGGAAGTGGTAAAGTCATAAAAATTAAATAGTTTCTAATATTATATAAAATTTATTAAAAAACGTATTATATGAGAAGTACACATTTTATGTCTAGTTAAAACACTGGGCCGGGGATTTGGCAGCGGAAGTCTGCGAACGGCTTGAGGAAGACTTTATAGAGAATCAGCGACGTGCGACGCTACTCGTAATCTCTTATCATTACTATCAGAACAAAAGTACAATATCTCAAACGCGTTCGCTCGCCTTAAACTCGTACAAGCCGGAGAAAATGGCGAGTCAATGCGTGGACGTTGTCACCAAGTCCACGCAGAGCCCGGTGGTATTCATGGGCATCTCTGTCACTAAATTCGTGCCATCGAAAGAAAGCGGTAGTTTTCTGAAATTTTTTAAAAATGCTAAACCGAAAGACAAGGAAGTCGTCATTTTAGATTCGCTTGGAGATGCGACGAACTCCGCATCTAGTTCAGAAACGAAAGAAGAGCCTTTCACTACTGTCAATAGCAAAGAAGTTTGTTCATTGAAACCTGAAAGACAGAAATCTCAAACGATGAAAGAATCTTCCGTGGTCAAAGAATCAACCGCGAAGAACAATGAAGGGACGATGAAAGGAAATAAAATAATCGTCAATAACTTAAATACGAGTACGGAGGATTCGCCTATGTCAAAAAGAGTTTCCAAGCTGGTCCAAGTATGCAATGAGCGCGTCAAGAGAAAGAATAAACGTTTATCTGGCGTGGTAATAGATAATAACGATTTCCAAGATTCATTCTTTATGAACGTATATAAGACAGGAGAGAAGAAATGCTACAATAATAGCAAAAACGTTGATACTGGGGAGGAATCAAAATGTAGGAAACAATTGATCGCATCTAGTGCGGATGATGAGAACATTGATGATTATACAGATGATAATACAGATTTACGCATACAAGAGGATGCTTGTGAGACACCTTCCACGAGTCACGTACCTGCTCATGTAAATAGCAACAATGATAAACCTATGGAGGAGAGTAACGAGAGAACTTCCGCGCAAAATCCTTCGGTGCGATTGCGAGAGATATTTCCAAACTTGGATGATATAGATCCAGACATCCTGTCCCTGTTGCCGGCCGATTTACAGGAAGAAGCAAGGCGGTATATGAAATCGAATAATAAGAAGCAGGAAAACATTAAGGCCATTCGAGAATTGCCGAAGGCAGGAAGAGGAAGACCCAGCAAGTCCAAACTCGCAGGCAAGAGCGGCAAGAGGCGCAGTCCCCTGTATAATTTCCTGATCAAGACCAACTCGGACGATGTGCCTCTAGAGCGGTGCGCCGAGTGCGATCAAATGATACCAAAAACAAGGTTCAACGAACACGTGGACTTTCACGTCGCGCAAAACTTATATCAGGAGATTAACAAGCCCACGTCAGTCGAGAATGCAGGCACGAAGAGGAAACTCGAGGATGACGAAGCTGCTGTGACTTTCGTGAAGCGTCAAACGTCGAACGTTTGCGAGCCCGACAGGGATTCTCGATCGACAACAACGTTTCTTTCATGATCGTGCCTGTGAATTTCTATCCAATATTTCATCATTGACAATTTATCTTTCTATCAATCGTGATGACATTACATTTCTATTGTGATTACAGAAAAAAATTGTAGAATAAATATTTTATTTTATGTGTATACTTTATATATATATATATTTATGTTTAATTAAAAGCTCAGATGCTTTTATAAAATGCATAATAAACCGTTGTAATATAGAAACACTGTAACATATTATATTTTAATTAAAGCGTCTCATGTTTAAATTACATATTTTACCAATTGTTTTCCCATTCCTGACAACAGATTTTCAATTCAATTCTTTTATCACATTTACATTAATCCGAGACAAAAGAATATAATCAAATACTCATCTAAAAGAAAAATGAGTTATTAACATTGTTAAATAAGATTTATATTAACAATTAATTAATTAATTTATATTAAACTAATTTTGTGAATATTTATACGTTCACTGGCTTTGCTGACGTATTTGGTATTGCAACACGGCAACACGCGTGTCGTATGAACTCGACATAAGAGAAAGAGAGACTGCGTCAGTTATCGACGACATCGACACGTGCTCGGCTCGCGCGACGAGGTTACTCGTGAATGTTTTGTGGTTAACATCGCAAGGAAAGAGGAGGCTTACCATGGCAAAATTAGGTAAAACATTAATGAAAGTCTTGCGCAATAAATCGCGAAACGACAGAGAATCAATCCGTCCTACGTGGCGATCGGCAAAAAAGCCGAGCGATTAATTGATGCAGTGTAAATAATGTATTTCTTATCGGAGTTTCATTATAGAACGTTTGTTTTTGCGCGTTTAAAAAAAGAGGATGTATTTCATTATTACACTACTATTAATGCTATACATACATGTATGTTACTCGTTACTCGTCGTTTTTTCTATTTAATTGAACGCGTCTGTAAATGTTTTGTATTTTAGGATATATCGACATGTCAAGCGACAGTGACAGTGGAGATGATTGGGAGGAAAACGGTGAGGATCACCACGACATTTCGTGCCTGTTTTGTACAGAAACTACTAACGGATTTTCCTCCGCGCTGCACCACATTGAGACATTTCACAAGTTTGACCTCAGTGATTTTATAAGGAGACACATTCACGACACTTACTCGTATATCAAACTAATCAATTTTGTTCGTCGCAAGGAGATTTTGCCGGAACAGCTGAGTACCCTAGGCGTAGAGGCTTGGGACAATGACGAGTATTTACGTCCTGTTGTGGAAGATGATCTGTGGTTAATGTATGGTAAATATAAAGAACTTGGGGAACTAAGGCGATCCTTTTTTCCTCAACGATGTTACATGCATCAGGTACTGACTTGTTATTATTTTAACGCAGATATTGAAGATCTCATCAACATTAAGAACGTGAATGAAGAAAGAGGAGCAAAACAAATATGTCAGGGCGACAGTAATGTGATTTTGTCGGAAGCGCAATATGAAGAGATGAAAAGAACTATCAGGTCGCTCAAGTCTCAGGTGAAGGAAAGCGAAACAACGTGTTTTCTAGTGAAGCAGGTATAGTAATACGTACAGTAATACGATCATTAAACGTATTTCCATATATATTTCCATATATGGCATATTAATGTAAGAAAGTATTTTTTTATAGCAAATGGAGGAGATGAAAGAGAAGGCTCAAAAATTAATACTAGGTGATGATTTGGACGAAAAGGAAAAAAATATTCCGGTCAATTCTAATAATTCTAACGCTGATGAGGGCTACTTCAATACGTACAGTCATTTCGCCATACATCACGAAATGTTGACTGTAAGTTTTGATAGATTCCATAGATCGATTCCGTTCAATGATAATTTGCCCACAATGTAATATTTAGAATTGTAAGATCACGATGAATAAACAAGCTGAAGCTGAAGAAATTTTGTATTTCTTCAAAGTTTCTTCAAAGGCAGAATATTCATCAATGTCGATCTATCAAAAAGTGATAAATATATATTTTATTAGGATAAAGTGCGAACGGAAAGTTACCGTGACGCATTATTAACAAATTCTAATAAATTTCATGACTGTGTGATGTTGGACGTTGGTTGCGGGACTGGTATACTGTCTATGTTTGCGGCAAAATCTGGTTGCCGTAAAGTTATCAGTGTCGATCAGTCTGACGTGATATACCACGCTATGGATATAGTAAGGTACACTTAAGTATGTACCAGGGTTGTACCGTAACTCTCACAAATTTCCGATATTTCTGAAGTATATAAATCTTTGATGATTCTTTCCAGCATAGATAATTTATTATTTACATAGATGACACATTAATTAATATAGTTTGCATTGTATACACGTAGATGTAGATTATTATATTTTACGCGTAAACGTCCAACCCTGGTATATACGACGATAAATTGTATGTTATTTAAAGATCGCAAATTAGATAATTCCTATTTTCAATTAGGTCCCATGCAAAGAAAATGTAATAATAAAATAAATAAATTGATTTTAGGGAAAACAACCTCAACGATATAATCACTTTAAAAAGGGGTCGTCTAGAGGATATTAGTATAGGAGTAGAGAAAGTGGATGCGATAATATCCGAATGGATGGGATACTTTCTCTTGTTCGAAGGAATGCTGGACACAGTAATTTATGCTAGGGATCATTATCTCACGCCTGGTGGGGCAATTCTTCCAAACAGATGCACAATTAGTATTGTGGGAAGTGGTGACACAAGTATGTGTTACATGTGTTTTAATTCTTACTGCAGTAATTTTAGATATGTTAATCATATATTCAATCATTTGGCAAGCTATTTTATATAGATAACTATTGTTCCGCAGAAAGATATATCGAGTTAGTTGATTACTGGTCAAACGTATACGGTTTTAAAATGAGCTGTATGAAAACGGAAGTGCTGCGGGAACCCAGTATAGAGATCTGTAATGTCGACGACTTGATAACAAGCACCACCGAGATCCAAGCCTTTGATTTATATAAAGTTACTACGGATTGCGTCAATTTTTCGTCTCCCTTCACGTTGAACGTGAAGAAAACAGGATCGTTAACCGCGATAATCGGTTACTTCGACATTTTCTTCGATCTCGAGAATCCGGTTCATTTCAGTACAGGTCCACATTCCACGCCGACACATTGGAAACAGACAGTATTTTCTTTAAGCGAACCTATCAGCATAACTGAAGGTAAATTATAGTTTAATTAATTTTATTATAATTATAAATTAATATACAGTTAACATTATAATTGTAATATTTTATTTTGAATGACACTTTAAAATATCTAATATAATATTGAATATGCAGCTAATAACCAAATTATTATATGCCTAATTATTATATTAACTATTTTACAATATCATTCAAAATAAAATATAATTATAATTATAATATTAATTGTTATATTGTAATTAATTGTATTTTTTGTTATATAAAAATTTATAATGATAATTATTAATTACTTAATTTCAAATAATGCTTTTATATATCTGTATTTATTTCTCATTAAGATAATTAGATAAGAGATTAAGCGACAGTTGAAAGATTTACATCTCACAATATCTTCGAAAAATTCTCAGAGTTATTAGCAAAACATGTTTCTACAGAAAGGGTTGCAAGAAGTGGTGCAACCAAGTTCGATTCAAATTTCGCGCCTTTCGGATAAAGTAATTAATCACTTTCCGATCATTGACAAAGTAGGTAGCTACTTTATCTAGGAGTCCGCGAAATTTGAATCAGATTTTGTTCGCGCAACCTCTTATAACTTTCTCTAGAAACATGTTCTCCTAATAACTTTGACGATTTTTCGAGAATATTCAGTAACGCATATCTCAATTCTTGTCTAGCCTCTTATATGTTATCTCATCGATTATCTCGGAAGGAGAGATAAATAAAGATATTTTAAATTACAGTTTAAAACGAAATAAAATACAATTATCGTAGTTAAAATAATACATATTTATATTCGTCTTATAGGTGAAGTCATAAATGGAACGTTGGTTTGCCGAAGGCATTGTAAGGACATTCGAGGCTTAATGGTCATTATTCACATCAAAAATTTTACTCAGACATATTTTCTGGATTAAACGTTGAAAATTGCTTGTTCCAAGATACGTGCTAATAGTTGCATGTGCCAAATTTTGGAAATGGGGTCCAGCTGCCGCGTTACGAAGCTCTAATTTCCTTTGAACGTTCTTTCCCACGAATAACATGTCGCTTAAGCTTTATCTCTCTTACCATTTCCAATTTGAAATCTACGATACGTAAAGTTTATAGTGTCCGTTTATTTACGCTGAAAAATCATACATATATTACTATATTAATATATATAATACTTTTTCTCTCTTTCGCAAGCGAGATATAGGATACGGCGCTTTCTCTTAAATATTTGTGATAATTACGGAATAATCATTGATCTTGTAGCTATTTACATTTGTGCCTTTTTAATGGTAGCGACTCGTACATATATACATATCTCTCTCTCTCTAAACCAGTTATACTCTTATAAAATCAATTTTAAGAATTTTTGCATGAACAATAGAGTTTTAATCTTATAATCTATTACATTGCGCCAAAAACGGGAAGGAAAAGAATTTAAGAAAAAGAAAAAATAAAAAGAAGTCCGGAGAGCTTAGTACACAGACAACGACAGCGTAGGATTCGCCCGTGTTCAATTTTTCATTGAATCGTTCTGAGGAACACCTGGCGATCCACTCGGCGAAAACTTCCTCGAAGAAGTTCTTGTTGCTTCCGCTAGAATTTTTTCTCTAAATAGAGCTTTGTTAATATCTCGTCGATAGAACGACGCTGTCGACAGGTATAACACTTCGATCGTCCGATATTATTATTAATATTACGCGAATTCTCCTGCCACTCTTGCGTGCGTGTGACGTGCGTATGTAACAAGGATATACGCACCGAATTATCGATAATAATCTAGAGATCGTTCTTGCTACCGAGTTAAAATTGCAACCAAATGACTAAACACGATTCTGTGATACGACAACAAATTAGCTATAGTGTTCACCGAGACAGAGCGACGCGCCGGTAATATCCCTTGCAGCTATCTACACACGAGGATGAAATACACATATATACCGCGCATAAGTACGTATTATACAATCTGCTGAGATAGCGAATTTCGATTCGATTTGATCTGCATGTAATTGCCGAATTAATTATAACATCGATGATCTTTTGAAATGTATGCAAATTGAAATAAATCTTTAGAATCTTACAGGCTCTTGTTAAATCATTCACGCGTCATCCTTGCCCCGTTACACGCGTATAGAATTTTAAATATTAGATATTAGTACATAATAGAAAATTAAATATATACAGTTTTAAATATTAGATATAAGTGTATATGTGGAATATTAAATATAGAATTAATATTAATTAAATATATAGAACTTGACTTGTTCGACGGATGGGTGGCGGTTCGGTTTCACGTTTTCTCTGGACATAATCCGACAGGAGCGAACTGTTCGTAGAATTATTTAACCCGAGAATAGGTGACGTTACCTGGATGTGTGATTTTACATCTCAAGGTTGAAAAAATAAAATATAATAGTTCTTTGTACTAATCGAGAATACCTTTTATTTGAAAGAGCTATGAAAGAACTATGACTTGTACATTCATAGAAAGTAAAAATATCAACTTAATAGCTATAGTATTCATCGTACCTATTGAAATTTACCAGGTATAGAATTTACCCCCCGGGTGGTCGTTTATTCTGTCGAAAAAAACATCTCGTGGCTATTCTCGGGTTACAGGGACGGGAATTAAAGTCATCCGGATTCCGGATTCGTCACAGTTCAACTACTTATAGGGAAAAAAATTTTTTTTGCAAGAACTGTCAAGCTTTCTTTCTCTATAATCGAGGCGTCATGCTGACGAATTAACTGACATTCCATTAAACTCTTTTACTACAAAGACAAGGATCGGTCGTCCACATTTCCTGGGCAACCTGTGGTAAAAAAATAAGTGCAGCCTCATCGGATCCTCACGTATACGATGCTGAATACGATAATTACGGAGGATAGGCATGCCGTCGGTTAGAGATACGCGGACGTTCATCGGCGACGGCGATGGCGTACGTGACATACAAATGTGTGTTTGTCGGCGGCAAACCCGTCCGTGTTCATCCGATATCCTCGACGGCGCGAGTAACGCGCTCCCGAACCGAGGATACCGGCATCGGTGGCGAGAGGAAGCGCGTGGCGCGCGTATGTTTAACGTAACTCTATCCAATAATGCACGTTCTGGCCTAGGGCAACCGAGCGCGGACTCCCCTCGCGTGCTGGGCAAACACACATGGAAGGTAGGGCAGGGCAGCCGCCCGCCGCGCCGCGGCCGCGTAGCGCGCCGTACGGACGGATATATACGTTCAGACACGCAAAATCTTCCCTTGTAAAAGTATTCGTTTACCCGCGTAGCGTTGCGACTGTTACGGTATTCGCGCTTGTATCTCCTACGCGAGATAGATCCCGCTTTTTTCCCTTCTCCTCAAAGATGTCCGCCGTGTCCCAGGAATCGCGACCTCCGAGGAGGATTCTATCGACAGCAAGCTGACTTGATTAGGGCAAACAGAGTAGCTTTGAATTAAGCTGGACGATTTTCCCGGAACAACGATGACTTCCCTGATCAGAAAATTATTGATGAGACATATATCACGGTTAATTTGATAAATATCGAGATATTTCGTGCATTTAAGATATATAAATTAAATATATCTCGGTATTAAATATTTGACTGTATCCTATTTTTTGCAAAAAGGCAAATATTAATTTTTTTACATATATAAATATGTATCTGCGTTCAGTATGTATCTTCCGAGGAAAACCTCGCAGTTTCGTCGATGAAAGGCTACTTTTTAATTGAACTTTCCGCGGAAAACCCAGAGGGATGCACGCGCGGCTCCCTCTCACCCCTCGTCGGCTGCTCCGTCATCAGGAGCCGTTGGAGTCCTTGAAGGATACAGGAGTGAGGCAACCGCAAAGTAATAGCCGTCGTTTAGGGCCCGGCGCGGATAAGGAGCGTCGGCAGAGGGCCCGGGGGGAGGCGGGGCGGGACAACGGGGGTGGAAACGAGAGAGCGACCGAGGCCGGGGATAAGGGTGGCTTGTTGCGTAAGCCGATTAGAGCATCACGGCAGTCACTCCTGCCCCGTGCAACGTGGTGGCACACGGCCTCTCTCTCTCTCTTTCCCTCCCAGGTTCTACCGGGTGTTCGCCGAGCGGAGCGCCAGCGGAGACACATTAAAATCGCATGAAATATGCAGAGCCACCCTCCCCCGTCCCGTTCCCTCCATACCAGCGGACGAGAGAGTACTCGCCTACATCCGCGTAGGCAAAAAGCTTACTCGCTCGTCCTGGAAGCCGTGTACTATGTATATCTCTCTCCCTCTGCCGACGGCGCTAGAGAGAGAGACGAGCACTAGAGGGTTCCCGCTTTTGCGAGATATTTAGGAGATCCCTCTGTCGCGCTTCCGCAACGGCTAGGAGATCTTGCCCCCGTCTCCTCCTTCGTTCGGGAGATCGGCCGGCGCGGGCGGTGCCGATGCGATTGGGAAATGTCTCTATAATGGTATCGGAGTGGTTTAATAGGCGGAACTTATTGTTAGCAGAGAGGCGGTAAAACGACAATTCTGACAAGACAGACGGAATACGTGCACGTCTGCTTTGTTAATCGCGCGTCGTTCCTGGTCCGAACTCTGAAATTTAATGCCTATAATCGATACAATATGTGTATCTGTCGATTTTCTCGTGGATTTCGCAAATTTAGTGACTGTCTAATCAAAATAAATCTCCAGATGATTCTTCTCGTGATTTTTCTTAATTTGGACAGGAGAGATTGCGTACTCACGGACTATCAATGATTAAAATTTTTTAACATGTAGAAGGCTCAAGAGTTTATATTCGTAGACGTTATCTGTTTCTTTTCTGATCTCGGATCGTGTCATCTGCAATCTCTCTGCCGGACTAAAATATGTACTAATTCTGAATTCTTTTACAATTTAACGCCGCGCACGACCGCCCGACTGTTGTCCCGGACGTAATTAATGCATTAGCTCGCTGTACAATTCCGCGGCCGAAAAGCGCAAACGTGTATCTAATGTCGCCCGTCCTACGGGTAATTCGAACGATGCATCGCGCGAGTATTTTCATATGTATGTATGTATATATATAAATCTATGTACATTTATATATATATATATATGTATATATGCACATACACGTTCCGCGAAACGCATTCTGTACACCGCGCGCAGTAGCGCAACACGTGGCAAAATATTTCGCCATCGATATCAAATAATCATGGCAAATCCGCACCGACTGCAGCCGCTCGCTCGGCTCGGCTCTCGCGTTAATGCCTATATTTTACATCCGTCCGTATTTAGTTCGAATAACGTTTGGCGGATAATAATGGACCATTTGCCACTTGTTTTCGTTCGCCCGGCGGAATGATTACGCCGGGATACGCGTTGAAATTTTACGCTCGCGGAGCGAGAGAGAGAGACGGGGAGTGAGATTACGCGGGGCAAATGTACGCGAACGGATTTCCGGATACGTGTTGCAATATTTTCCCTACCCGAACGGCGTAATAATATAACTGTGCCGAATGCAAAAATACAGGGACAGAGAAACAACTGGAATCGAAGAGATCGAAAATAACAACTAATCAATCCCAGGAAATGAGAACGCAAGTGCCGAGGACAGGTATCGACCCATTCTTCCCTCTCACTAAGATTTTTATTATACAGATTTCTATCGTATAAAATTATATTATAATCGCGGAGGGTGCTGTATCGCATCTCGGAACGAATCTACAAAAAGGAAGGAAGGAAAAAATACGATAAAGTTAAAATATCACAAAGACAGAAGCTACATGAGAAGAGCTGTAACGCATGCATGGAAACAAAGAAACATATTGTTTCTCTCAAAACTTATTTTTGCGAGTGAAACGTCGATTATGAGCTGCAATAATTTTGCCGGACCTCTCGAGCGACATCGAAGAATAATGACCGACGACAACCGACGACGCCACGAGGGCGTCAATCGGTTCCTCGTCTTCGAGAGGGTAAAGACGGCGTCTTCTCGAGCGCATCTCAACAGCTCCACTCGTCCAATTATAGCGTGATTGTCCTCGGTCTTGGCAAATCTCTCGGGGGTGCCGATCGACCATCGGTCCGACCTCCGTTCACGTACACGCCCCGTACCGTATTCGCACACAAATGCATACCACGAATTCGGATCGGCGCAACGCCGGTCACGTCCATCAGGATCGCGGAAATATTTATGGCGATTAATCGGCGGACGTGGCCGCGGCCTGTTAATTACGTAAGAAGATCAACGGATTACGACGCTGCTGCGCTTTTCGCGAGAGACCAGAGACGTCTCCTCGGGACGGACGGCGGCGGCGTCTTGTCGATGCGATCTTCTCGTCGAAAAAAGGAAACGTCGGTCGCTTTCCCCTTTCTCGTTCTAGATGGTTCAATGATTTTTTGCTTGTCTAATTGTAAGTTCCAAAGAAAAGAATATCACACAGAGAGAAAAACGGTCTTTAGAGGTAAAATGTCATTAACTCTTATAAGAAATAAAAATCAATCCAATCCAATCCAATTCCTGATTATGATAATGTTAATTTTTCTCCCGACTGCTGCCAACCTTCGGTTGTTCTAAAGCCAAAAATTGCTCTGTTGGAAACTATTGCTTTTCTTAAGTGACACAGCAATATTATATGAGCCTAAGCCGTCTTTGGCAACTTTGATTAGCACGCTCCAGTGGCAAGCTTTGTAAAGATAGTATCAGTCTGTTTCACTTATTGGTAGTCATTGTATTTTGTTTTATTTTGTGAATATATGCTGAGCGTGTCTAACGATTTTCACCAAGTGTTGTTCACCATAAATTCCACAAAATAGGACCGTTAATCCATTCGTTGTGCTCCGAAAAGGAAAAAATAAGGTCAACAATAGAAATGTTATTTCTACAACTTATTGTTAACGATTCATAATGGACAGCATGAAATTCTCATGTTGCAAACAATGAAAGTATTATTTTAAAACGACACAACGCGCGACGTCTGCGTGAGGCTATTAGAAAGAAAAAGGCGACAGTTGGCGGATAAATGATAAATAATCAGCCGAGTCATTAATCGATGTGTATATTTGAGCGCAGGATTAAGTCCGCGAATTCCGGGAACATGGAGGCGAGATCGACGAATACCCCGCGGAATCCGGGGATACGCAGGTGTTTGCAGGTACAATCGATCGATCGCCGCGTTGTCGTCGCGGGGACGCGTTTTACGGTAGGTATCGCGCGGCGATACTTCGGCTTCTTGTTCGACAGGCGTGCTACCACCCGTGTTCCGCGTGTAAAACCTATCATTTTGCCCGGCACGCGTAAAGGCGATACGCGCGTAATGCCGGGTTATCAACACGTCTTATCTCCGCCACCGCCGCGACGTCCGCAAGATCCACTCGTTTCTACGGCTGCCAATGGAAAAAACGAACATGGAACGTCGCGAATCGTCGCGCTAAATTTAATGCCACGAGAGACGTGCGACGGTACTTTAAATGTTATAATATGTCGCGCTTCTTCCAGACACGATCGAAAGGAGTTGCCTCGATAATAAGCGATTTATCTGAGCGACTGAATGATTGATCATCAACGTCGCGTAGCAGTATTGGACGTGTATCATTAATACGATATTAGATATTTTATTGGAAAGTATAAATAGACAGGCACGTTCCATTATTAAACATACGCGAAGAAACATGTAGAATATATTAACGTTTCTTTAGCGACATGACTATATATATAAATGTTGTTCTCTTTAAATTCTAAAATCGGTTCGCTTACTGTTTAAATCTTACCGTTTATGTTTTTCTATGTTTCATAGGCTTAATCTTGCACTTCGATATCGCGTCAAATTGATTACATTTGTGATAACTTTATGCTATATCATTTAAATATATTATTGTTGTAATATTAAAGATTTAGATATTTTTCGGTTTTTACATATAAAAACATTACATGCTAACTACGCCTCTCCTGTTTATTAAAAAAAATATACTAATAAATTTGTTCGCAACTCTTTTTAGGTAATTTTGAACAACTCGATAGTTAGAAGAATGATTAATTATTACGCATTCTTTTATTCATTAGAGAACACTAGCAATTGATCATAATAAGTAAAACTTGACCAATATCACAATCCAAGTAGATAGAAAATATGCCAATATACGAGCTCTTTTATGTCTAATAATATCTTAACGTGAATTTATGTACATTTTTCGCGCAAACTACGCTGTCTCGAATAATAGGGAGGTCCAGTCGGACCCTGGGGTAATATTTTTCGCAACATATCCTTTGCAGTGATTCTAGAGAGAGTATTGGTATTATTAAATTGATTATCAATTTTTAAATATGTGATTGTATTATTCTAGCTTCAGCTTGAGACTGTGTTTCAGGACCGACCGTAACCGGCGCGTTGTTTGCTAAGCGAAAAATGTACATAAATTCACGCGAAAATATTATTAGACACAAAAGATCTAGCCCGACCGTATATTGGCACATTTTTTATTTATCTGAATTTATTTATTGCTAGCAATTGAAATAGCTTTGTAGAAAAGGCGTTTATTCAATTGCTGCCCGTTATAATTCAGATATTTATTTGTTCAGATTGATCAATGTCGTAAGAATGTAGGTCCGGCAATACCAATGCTATAAAATCGGTATCCCTTATTGTCCCCTTCAAAATTTTACTTGCTTCACAGGAACCCCTGCGAGCGATTAGCCAGAGGAGAAGCTACGAGAAGCTCTTTACCCCACCAACCGTTCGGTGGTGTTTGCCCGCGCCAAGAGGCGCGTCACGCATTTGGACGAATACGCATGCGTTCGGCGAGAGTACAGAAAGAGGGTGGAAACGTCGACCAATGAGTGTACGGCGAGCGGTGGCTGCCCGGGCGGAGCGTACGGCATAAACGAGACGCGGCACTAGCGGATTCTGCCACACGACGTCCGACAGCCGAGGGAAGACGTACGTCGTATACCATCCAAGGAGAACAGATCTTAAGAGTATCCTTGTTAGAAGTCCAGCATTTCTTTCCTCAGTGAGAGTGTCCTCGTGACAGTTGGTCGTTCTTGTACTTCCCTCGGCAACGAGTCGTGCGAGATCTCCCACTCGACATGGAAACGCAAAGCGAGAAGCGAAAGGCGCAGCGCGAGTTTTGAAGAAATCGAGAAAGAGGCAGATATAGATAAGTAGGTGAAGATGCTTCACGGCGCTCTGCCGAGGGCCTTCCTGGCCCCGGGTCTTAATTACATGAGCTACTACAGCGAAGAGATTCATCCTACTTACGCCGCGCCGCCAACCACGTGGCATATTCCGATGGAAGATCCATCCTCGCCGATTTACTCCCGGATCCCGCCAGCCGAACATCATGCGTCATTGTCCTGGGAGTCCTCGAGGTCTTCGACGCCGTGTCCTTTGGATCTATCCTTGAAGCCGCCGCCGACACCGAATACTCCGAAGACAGAAGAAATGATTGAAGTGGGCGATGAAAAAGATCTCGGAATTCGCGAGGAAGTCCAGGCTCATCCCGAAGATCGCAGAGATAGTGAAGATGATCAACAGCTGGTTGTGGACGATCTGGACACTTTAAGAAGCTCTTCAGCACAGAGTCATCATAGCCACTATGAACGATTGGTCCTTAATAAAGAATCACCTCGCTTCCACGACTCGATTGTTGATAAGCTCCATCATCTTCCCGAAGATAGTACTCGATTGCCGCCGTATCCTGGAAGTGAGCTCACTTCAAAATACCATTTGCATAATCAGAAGCTCCTTTTGGCAAGTCCGACACACTTACAATCGATGCAGAGCTATCATCAGCAGCTACTTTTAACACCGCAGCAACATCTTCAGAGTGTGCACGCGCCTATGACCCCGCCTAGCACACCGTCACCGCCTCAATGTCCCAGGAGAAGAGTCCGGGAGGAAGATCTTGTTTCGCCGTCCTCGGGACCACCTACCACCGGCGCCTCTTTGTCGACCCCGAAGCAGACCAGCAACGAGAAGACCGCTGTCCAGAGACCCAAGAAGAAACACGCCAGGCGGCTTAAATTCGACGAGGACACCAGCAGCCCGGTATCGGGCACCGTCATCTTGGGCCCAGACGAGGCGGTGGTGACCGGCGACATCGATCCCGCCTTCAACATCGTTGAGGTCACGGAGGAGGCGCGCGCCGAGCTGGCCAAGATCGAAAATCGGCTCGGACCGTATCAGTGCAAGCTTTGTCGGCAGCTTCACGAGGACGCCTTCCAGCTGGCGCAACATCGATGCTCCCGAATCGCCCACGTGGAGTATCGTTGTCCTGAGTGCGACAAGCGGTTTTCCTGCCCGGCCAATTTGGCGTCCCATCGACGCTGGCATAAACCCAGGCTACCCAACACTGACAGTTCCGCGACGTCGTCATCCACGTCGTCGTCGGGGAACAACGCTGAGATCCCGTGCACCAGGTGCGAGGCCAAGTTCACGAGGCAAGCTGCTCTGCGTAAACATCTCGCCACTCAACACCCCGAAACCAACAACAACGTCAGCAGCGGCAATAATAACAACACCGGGGTCGATGGCCAAGAAACGACCGGCAAAGCAGACATCGCCCAGACAGTCCCGACTAATCAGTTGACCAGCGAGATGACCTGACACCAATTTCCGGCGAGACCCCTGCCGAGACGACCCGGGCTTTACTGGAGATTCGGCCTTGACTTGTAAGATATGATAACATTTTTTTCATTTACTAACTGATTCGGCGGTTAATGTAATGAGTACACAATCAAAACGCTCAGCATGCTCTTTCTAGGACCTTTCATGGGGATCACAATAAGGTTCCTCAATGAGAGAAGAAATAAGAAAAAGAAAACCAACACTTGATGAAAGAGAAAGAGCATTATTGTTATTGTTGCTAGAAAGGGACATTTAATCTTTACTTACTATTATCGTTTTATCGTTTTATCTCGTTATCGTTTATTTTATCGTTATATTTTACCTTTATTTTATTTTATCTTATTATTACTACTTTATCGTTTTGCTTTATCTCATCTTATTTTATTACATATTTTGTAGATAATTTTGTAGATAATTTTAAATTAAATAATTTAAGTCAGAGATTAAGTGTCCCTTCAATATACTTTATAGTCATTTCTAGTCCTTACATGTACAATGATAACTATTTCTAGTCCTTGCATGTACAAAGATGATCGATTCCAAAAGATAATACCAAAAAAGCTAATAATACCAAAAAATAAATATCGGAAAAGCTAGTCATATTAAAGAAGCTAATAATACAAAAGAAAAAAAATTCCTCGAAGAAAATCTAAAAAAAAAAAGAAAAAGAAAAAGTGGCTGACCATATTCTTCCTGTCGTCTCCTTCGAAATGTTACCTTTTCATGATTTCCAAGGAGACAATATGTAGTATAGTCAGCCACTTCCCTCCTTTAGGCCTCGTCAAGGGAAAGTTTTGAGAGCACAAAAATAATTAAGTTAAAGATAATCTTGTTCCCTAAAGGTGGCTCCGGACCAACTTGACAAAGACGAACGATCACGAACGAACATTCACGACAATCATGAGTGAGCGTAACGAGTTTTTTTCCTTTGATATACCGAAAAGAGACAGAGAATATATTTGTCCATGTAAATTTAAGTTTGTACTCGCGGCGCCATACACATTCACCGAAGCAAGTTCGTTCGTTCGTATTCGTTCGAGCTCTTTGCTTAGTTTGGAACCACTTCCTAGCACATGAGATCGTTATAAAGTTTCACTCATAACATTCACCAGGAAAAACAGGGTTGCGCATCACCGTTATCCGAATCAAATATAAATTTGCATGTGTGTGTGTGTGTGTGTGTGTGTGTGTGTGTGTGTGTGTGTATCAATCGTATCACATCTATAATTGACGAAAAAAATTAAGTATCGCCGATGAATGAAAAATATACATTTTTTATTCTTTTTTTCATTTTATTCTATATCCTGGCATATACCGAATATATATTACTAGCAATTTTTAGCAATTTGATGAGCCTTCTTTTATTTTCTGGACAATGATGAATGTTTTACTTATATTTTAGCCGTTGACCTTCTTACATAGCTGATGAGCACTGTTTACAGTTCCAAAAATTACACGGTTTTAAATACTTAGAGAAATAGAAAGAAAGAGAGAGAAAGTATTGAAAGATTAATTGCTAGATGTGTATTAAACACAAGCGTCACATTATTTTACGATTGGATAGCCGATATGTATAACCGTAGATTGGATTTATCGAGTGCATTATTGCCAAAGGAATATAGTAATTGTAGAATCCAAAAATCTCTAATCGTCTGCAGTTACTTAAATAATGAATTCTAGTCATAGACTTGTGTCATGTAATTAGAAGCAGGTTTTAACGAGGAACATATATACTTTGTAAATTACTGTAAAATTTCGGCGACGTTAATCGCGAGCAGACAATAGGCAGGAGCGATCTATCGTGTGATATAAATATGTATATAGCGTGCGCGATGTATATATAGCGAGGCGCGATTAAGTTAAATGATAATGGTCTATCTGATATGACGATCTCAATTTGTCTAACATTAAGTTGGTGAACAGATTTATACGCTCTTTAGAGGGAGAAATTAATTTCAGCAGAATATATTTGACTTTGACACTCTTTCATTTTCTTTTGTATTTTCTTGTAATTTGTCCATTCGTTCATAATTCCATTATAATAAGTTATATTATAGTTATATAGATTTGTATAATAAATAATTATTCATAATTATATTTTTGTATAAAGTTATAATTTTATTACATATTATAATTTATCATTTATTATAATTATTGTCTTGACTGTTAATTTTGCATTTATCTTTCCGATTTTTTAAAAGCTAAATTTTAGATTATTAGAAATAAGCTTTCTTTTTTGATTTTATCATATCTTCTGGGCAATGATGAATGTTTTGGAACAACTTGTCTTGTCCTTGAATATACTGAGGCATTAATAATTAATCTTGTAATATTAATCTTAGAGATCATACAGCTAATACAACCAAAGTTAAGGCAGAGTTGAGATATTCAAAATAATTATAAAGTGCGGTTTTAAAATTTTCATAACTTCCGTTTTATATTCAGTAATAAAATTAATCTGTAAAAAAATAAGTATACAAATATTTTTTTACATATATTTATTTTTGGAACTGTTATTTCTTATACTATCGTTACTTATACAAACCAAGATATGATTCTGAAATTCTATAAATATGTTTTGCAGTAAATTAATATCTCCAGAAAAGAATCGAATGAGTTCCAATCTGGTGAATATGGTAATTAACAGATCAGTCCACTTTTTCCAATTTATCTGTCAGAAAAATTTTCATAAATAGATTATTCACATAATACATATTAAACTTCCTTAAATTACAATTCTAATGTATTTTTACTGATTAATCGTGTGTGTAAAGGAAGCTATGAAAGCTTAAAGCACAAGGATTTTATAAAATCTCTCAGCCTTCATAAGATCTTTTAATTAGGAATGAGGTTTCTTTTTCATTTTACTGTTCTTTTCCTTTCTTATTTTGTTTCATACTTTTGGCAAACGTCAATGATAAATGCTTTGGAACAACTTGTTCTTGAATTTATGCACTGAGACATTAGCCAGTATAAATGTAGGCTAAATGAATCTATATACTAAACATATTATGTATAATAAATACATTCAAACATTTGACGAGTTTTATATATATTATATATATTATATATTATAATATATATGATTATATATATATATATATCCTCCTCTCCGAAATACCAGACCATCCATTTTCTTTGACTGTAGGCAACTGATCTAATTGTATTTAACAGTAATAGTATTAGCAGCAGCCTCTCTCAAAAAGTTATTGAACGCGCTTATGATAATGACAATTAAATGTTGCGACTCTAATTATAAGAGCAAATCTCTGCTAGAGATACGATCGTACATAGGTAATCGAGACGTACCTTAATTTTTAATTGTGTAAGATATCCTTATTAGTTAGAACAATAATGCAATTTATCCGTCTGTCTAGTTTTTTGTTCAAATTATATTCTGAATTTTTCATTATCGTTCTGCGTTCGTTCTGCTAATTCAAAGTGGAAGAGTACCCTCTAATCATGACTTTTACGTGTAGCAATAGATACGAAATGCGATTGTATTCAATTAATATGTATATAATTTTTAGTTGATTGTAATTCAAAAGTTAATCAAAAGTTATGTTCGTTGCAATAAAAATGTACTTGAGAGAATCTAGATAACTGTAAACTATATTATTTTTGAGAAAAGTTTCGCTCTCTTGGTTGGGAATTAAATATCGCTAGCCATTTTTTCCGATCACTGTAAATCGATGAAGAATTGCGTGAAATAGCGTAGATACGAGCAATTAATTTTATTTCGGGGAGATTGCAATTTTAGTTTTAAATTCAAGTTAATGCACTCAAGCGATTTCATCGCTTCGTATTTCAGTTGTAATGGAATGGAAATCTACTCGCAATGTATAGAGGCCTAGATATAGAGTTACATAAAAGCGTAGCGATACCGATCTATCTAATCCGTAAAAAAAATACTATTAAATATATATGTCGTATGCGTTATAATTATTCGGAAGTAGTATAATGTATTATCATGAATGGCGAGAGATCGCATAGGTTTTTAAGGCGTTACACTCACTCAAGCGTTTCTCGAGTTTGAAATTGTATATAAAATGAACGCATGTACGCGCATATGTATGTATAAATGTATGATATCGCTGTATTCGTCGAATCTCGCGATAAAATTCGAACTTGCGTTACTTGTATTACATCCGATTGCTTCGAGTTAGATTAATTTGCGGATGCGTCAGGCTGTCTATATCTGTAAATAACGTCTTGACTTCTGAAATACATGTCTCTCAAAAAATGATTCATCTATTTCTATGCCCGATACCTACCCATAATACCTGTCCATATCTGTAAATAACGTCTTGATATTTCTGAAATATGTCTCTCAAAAAATGACTCGTTTACTTATATATCCAATATCCAATACCCCGGTCTTTTAACGAATATAGAGATAAAAATTTCAAAAATGATTATACTGATGATAATAATAACCTAGAGCGACATTAATTCAAATATAATAAATCAGGTAACAGTAATATTCATATCTCATTCATATTTCTCATAATTCTGTGGGGGAAAAAACCAGAATTTTTGGAACTTTTCAAATTTTCAGCGAATCCATTTTAAGCCATCCTCTCCACAAGTTTTATTTTATAATTTTATTTTATATTATTTGCTGGAATGTCATTATTAATTATATAATCCGTAAGTCGGCTAAATATTTAATATCATAAAACGTAGAACTTTATTCATTACTCCAATGGGCCTTTCGTGACATCGAAATCACGTTGCCGTGAAGTAGTCGCGGTTACGTAGCGATTTAGAGAGAGAAAAAGAGAAAAAGTGACAAAGGAAGAGAGAAGAAAAAAAATTCAGGGATTCTCAGGCGCCGTATTGTCCAGGGATGAGATGCCCTTCCATATTACTTTACTATGTGTCGCCATAATGCCCTTTCGTAAAATCCATACAGCGAAGGAGGGGGGGGATTGGCGGTCCCGTAATCTTCGCAAACCTTTGTGTGCCATCCGAATAAAGAGACGTGTCGTGACCCTCATGGGAAAAAGAGAAAGAGGAAGAGGAGAGCTTTAAACGTAAGAGACTGATTTCTTCTCGAAATCCTCCGCAACTGTCCACTAATAGGTTCTATCGCCTTTGACGCACAAATTCTTACCACGAGTCGAACGCGGTTAGTTAGTTTATCAGGCGTAAGGAATTAGGTAGATATCTTGACACAAAATTGAGATCAAACATTCAAAATATGAAATATATAATATTAAAATAATATATATTAAAATAACATATCAAATCTCTTACATAAAATATATTTTTTAATATATATTTTGGAGAAAGAAAATATCGTTTATTATAATGTAAAAAAATTCAATAAAATAACCGAGACTTCGATTTGACGAAGTTTTATTGTTAATAATTACATAACATTTTATTCGCGTATTTAATGAAATAATTTTCCTTGAGTAGCAATTGTTTTATAAGCGGATTTGCTTTGCTTGATCCTTGCATCCTAGTTTTTAATTATAGATTTAATAATTTTTCTACGTGTTAAATGGAATATATGCGTAGAACAAATATCGTTAATCCATTTTTTACTACAAGCGATAGGGATATATACCTGTTAAAAAGCAACCTTCCTCCAAGTCAATTCCAACGAAAGAAGCCTGACCATAAATCCGAGGTTTTTTCTCCTTTCTCTCTCTCTCTCTCTCTCTCTCTCTCTCTCTCTCTCTCTCTCTCTCTCTCTATTTCTTTCTTTCTCTTTCTCTTTCTCTCTGCTCCATTCCTTACGTCGACCAGAAATTCAATTGACGGTGCATTTTCCGGCGACAGGGATATATCAAGGTCCGAAAAGTCGATAGTGACATTCTGGGAAAACGAAAACGCCCACAAAAGATATCGCAAAATCTACTTACACTCCTCCTCCCCGCCGAGTTCTTTCCACCTTCACTCTTTCTTCCTTTAGGCGCGCCTTCTTCCTTTAGTTAAACAACTTGGCGTCGAAAGTCGAAACCGACCGACGTACCGAATATTCCAGATATGGTGCGTATCGTCGAGTCGAGCGGAGAACCGGACGGTGGGTTCGCACCGCGCTTGCAGGAAGCAATTTCGCAATTTTCCTCCTTGACTTTGTCATCTTCGCTTTGCTATTCGCCTCGGCGAAATAGAATTTTCCCAGATTGAGAGCGTGGTAGGGAGGAGCGTGGTAGGGACAGCTTCGAGTGCAGCCTCTACATCGACGTGTCTTCGAAGAATTTTCAGAATCGCTTCTCCCGTGAGACATCTTTCCCTTCGTCGTCTTAAGTGTGTCTGTATAGGTGTACCGTCTATACATAACGCATATATGAGAAAAGCTTTCTCTTTTTTTTTCTATATTTTATATCTTTCATAGTTCAAGCAAGACCACTAAAAATATCACTGGGGGGTTATATGGAACGATTTTTAGATCCTTCTAACAAAATTCGTTTCTTAAATAGAAATTCTCTGAAATTTCTTAGATATTTTTTAAAGTGTATATAGTTCAAGGACCATTTCAATTATGCGATCCTACAGGTCATTTATAGTCGGAGTTTTTTTGTGGCTATGCCTTTGTCCATTTGTCATTTCACTGACAAGTTCTTTTTGGTTCAAACTATAACCTTGACGGTGAATGCCACAAAATACCCTTTGTATGGTTGAAAAATATCACTTGTACAATTAAATAATAATAATAAACTGTTTAAGCGTTAACATAATGGCTGCGTTCAACAGAGGAAACTGCTTTCTCAGCCATTGGCTACCATAGTGGTCACCCGTGATCGGCTTATCTTCTCAGTGAAACCATAGTGATCATTAATAACCGGTGTTAAATTTTTTAAAATAATTACAATAAGATGATCATATAAAAAATTTTAATTAATAACGTAAATAACTAGATAACTGTGTAAAGTAAAAAGTGTGCTATCGATAAAGATATATAGTTTTATTTAATCATATTATTCAATATTTTTTCATTATATTTATATAATCGTGATAATAAAAATTCTGCTGTGGCCTCCAGGTATAAAACGTAATAAAATTCGCGTGGTCAACATGTTAATAATATTAAATATTCAAAGTTTCGAATTTTTCTATAAATTTCGAAATGTGAATTTCGAAGGATACTGAATTTCGAAGCGTATATACAGAATGATTTTTAACCAGCCGACGGCGGCAACATACACTCTGCAGCGTAATGTAGCCCGAGGGTATTACGTCTACAATGGCACGAGTAAGTTCGCAAAACACACATATGTCAGTTCCTCAATGAAAGCTCAAAACTTTAATAGAACTTGACGTAACGTTTTTCGAAATGTCTCAAAATACGAATTTTCTTTTGCAGCCGCGGATAATTGAACTTAATACTGAGTAATAAAAAACTGAGTGCCTGTCCAAAAAAAAGTTTGCCGTATAACAGAGTCTCAATTTGCTTGTCAATCTCAAAGATATATAATTGAATTAAGTGAAATCGCAAAAGATTAATTTTTCTCGGGGAAAAATATCATTACCAAACACGAAGCTGGAAATACCACCGTCAATAATCGTTTCGATTCCGCACATTCTGTATAATACAGAACGAGCCGACGACGAATTATATTAGAGGCAGGACGGAAATTGGTCGCCGCTTCATGTTGGACACGCGGGGGATCAAGAAAATCGGCGTGAATCATATAATTGTTTGATGCCAGCGACTACCAGCCGCCCTAAGGCCGGCTCCGACACATTCTTGCGAGCCCCCGAGAAGACGACCCTTATATTTGTCCGGGAGGAAAGGATCACTGCGAAACGCCCTTAACTACGGCGTGCCGTCGACACTGGTGTGTACGCTTGCCACCCCCAGTAATCTCCGTGACATCAAACATTTTGTACGATCAACCCAATGGGGAGGATGCCGGCCTAAGTTGACACAATGATAAAGTATGCCGATACCAAGAGTTGGTCTTCAAAGAACACATACTTTCACGAAACAATTTTCGGGGCGCAGTTCATATTTTGATTGAGTTTCCCTGCTCTTTTTTTTACCCCAATTCAATAAAAAAGTAGCTCTGAATAAAATTGGGATTAGTCTAACTGCCGTTCTTTCTAATTCACTCTAATACCAGCAGTAGTTCAATAAATGATCATCGTCGTTAATTACTGATAAATGGAATTTGGTAGTTGGATAATTTGAAACTACTGCTGCACGTTATTTGTCGATTTGTTAAGACAAATTAAACAAACATATCTGTTGGAAAGTATTGGAAAATGTTCCTTGCAAGACATTTTGTGTCCCCAGTCTGAAGACGGAAATTGATCGCATTCGGACGTAAATTTCTCTTTCGAGATATCCGGACGGGGAAAGGTTCGCGAAACGCGGCTTACCAAAGCTTTCACAGTTATTATCCTCGAGATACTTGTCGTTTAAGAGATCAGATTCAGGATCGAAACAAATCGTTTTGGTGCCCTGGATAATAAATATAAAAATTTGAAATATCTTCAATGTAATTCTGTTAAATGTAAATCTTTCTTCTGTGATTACTTACATTCGGCAAAACTTTCCTATAAAAGTCAACGAAGTCTACATTTACCAAAAGATATTTTACGATAAAATTGTGATATTTAATTATTACTAATTTAATTTGGATGAGATAATTGAAAATAATAGATAGAGAGAAAATTGAAAAAACAACGGGCCGAGCATTTTATTCTGGTGTAACACCGTGATAAATAAAAAGATACTTTTTTAAATCCGATGGTGCCATATATTTTAACCCACCCCTGATTATATTGCGGCGATGTGGACTAGAGAGCGGCGATTGTTTGCCGAGTGATAAAAGCATCGTTTTCTGTTTGTCCATTCTCCTGCTGCTCGATATAGATGCTCGGTGCTTTTGTAGATATTCGAATGTATATTGCCTTGCTCTTTCTCACGTGACCGATTTCATATCGAAAGTAAAAATTGAGAATTATTATTATTATTATTGCAGAAAGAGCATAATCAATATTGGTTTAGATTATAAAATTGTTAAAAGAATTATTAAAATGTTATTAGAGAAAATAAAATTAATAATACGTAGCAGTGCGTTTACAAGACAATTAGAATTAATGGAACAGAAGGCAATTTCGATATATTATTTTGTCTAACTAGTGTTAATATATAATCGTTTTCTGTGGCGAAAATTGCCTCAAACCGACTCTAAGGATATATCCGCTCGGATCTCACCCTTCGACAACCCCAGTAGTTGATCATTTTACTCTAACAATCCGCTGAGTGACCAGTGTACACAAAATGAATGCAAAGATATGATATAGGTTTGAAATTCTATCTCTTTGTGCATAGAATATGTAGTTTCACAAGTTATTCAAATTTTCACTTTGCAGGGGTACGTTCGGATTCCCTATCCGAGTGCTAAAAATCTATAGTACACGTAACATATGCTATAGGATTTTCAACACTTGGGTAGGAAATCCGAATGCATCCTAGAATTTCTTTTCCAACGTCTCAGTGAGGAATGTTCTCCTCTTCAGTCTTTCATGTCGTCGCCGTAAGTTCACAGACGAAGGAAGCATAATTATTTTCCCAATGGAATTAAAGAAGAAAGAGAGAGAGAGGGAGGGGGAGAAAGAGAGAGCGGAGAGACGCACCTCTCAATCCGCAAGCCTTCCCATTCACGATGACGGAGGATCAGCCGCGGGAAAGCACCTTATACCCAGTGCTCGCGCTATCTAATTCCCTGGGAGTTCTTTGATACGCCGTCATGAAGGCCCGCACAAAGGAAGAAATAAGTATCACCCGGTGATAATCTCGGATCCGCGCAATGTGGGACACACATCCTTACCGAGGAGTCTGCGCCCCGCGATAATTCAACGCGAGTGCCGCGTTCCCGGATCTACGCGACGGGGTTGCAGGCGATTAAATTCCGCATTCAAAATCCCGACGGTAAGAAAAGCAGGAACGCGCGAGAACGCGATTGTCACTGCGACAGCAGAGGATATATGAACGAAGAAGGAAAGATATGAGGCGTTCACGATATTCCAAGAGATCTAAAAATTCATTCGTTATCACATAAATAGAATTTTTTCACGGACACGAAGGGAGGGAGAATTATAGCAATTTTCCTAAAAATTTTCCGCCGCGGATTCTGCTTACGTCACGTATGAAATAATACGTGGATTTTAGCCGTTCCCCGCAATATCCCGCGTCTCCACTGTCAGACTCGCCTGTCCAGAATGATGCAAAGTCGCCCATTTCCGAGGTATCAAACGCAGACTCCATCCCGAGACAAAGTCTGGGACGCGCCTTTTTGATCGCGTCCGCTTCGTTCGCGACATCGTTTATTCGGACATTTCCTCTCGTTTCCCCGTTACTCCTCGTTTTCCAGCTGGACCGTTCACTTGAGAGAGGAGACCTCTCTGACAGTCGCGGACGGACGGTCGCGAGAAACGACTCCGCTCGTTCGTTTATGCATTTCCGCTCGGCTGGCTCGCCCAGGTCTCCGCCCGCGTCGTTCCGCGCGCGTTTCCAATCCCCTTCAAAGGAAACCGCAACGCGGAAACGGTCAGTATCGTCTAATGATGTGGTCAAACTGTTCCCGACGAGCGTCGAGAGAGCGACGAGCCGCGGCGAACCGGCACTCGATTGTCGTGCTTCAAGTTTATTATCGTGTTACATTGATCGAAGAGATAATGATTTACCTTTTAATATAATGCGCATTTTAATTGAGTCTCGCGGTCTATATTGTTTAAATAATTATAATTATGCTTATGGTTAATTATTAATTATTAATTGGAAAATATGTCAAACGTCAAAGTTTACTAACAATAAGTAGAATTGTACAATAAAAATGTGAATAACGCGGTTTCGCCTTTTACATTGTCAATTACGGATTCACATCTGAATTAACAAAAGGCACTTTGACGTCTTGGTTCGCAATCTTCAATTTCGGAGTCCGATAACGACAAGAGCGATGGCGTGGAAATGCTGACGATTCTCTCGTCCTCGCTGGACCATTGAGGCGAGTTGAAGAAGTCGCAGCAAGTGTCATAGAGACTTCTACTAAACTTGCAAGCGCGCGACAGGACATGTTGTGACTGGGGGAAGCGTTATTACGAATTAAATTAAATTAAAAACATGTACTCAGTTTAGATGATTAGAAAACCGATGACTCTTTGAACACCGAAATTACGGTAAAGATTTCAAGATTTCTACAAGCGCGTGCCAATACATACGTACGTAACACGCATCTCTAGCCTTCAGCTTCATTCTAGCCTTTCTTTCGCAAAGTATCAAATTCTTCGTGAGATCTCTCACGACGTCGTTCACTTTCCGATCGAGCGTATCATCGGTGCAACTGCTTTCCGATCCGGAATCGACGGTAGCCGACGATTTGTCGAGATTCCCAGCGCGGCGTTTCTTCTTAAACTTCGTTCTACCGACGTCGAAGAAGGTCTCGGCAGGGTAAAGATCGTTCAGGGACGAACTGAACACGCCCGAATCTATCGAACCGATGTACCTCGACGACTTCGACGTCTCGAGTGTAGAATCGGCCGTATACCGTTTCTCAGCTCGCCATTCTTTCCCGTTCCTTTTACTCTCTTCAAGAGGGGGGTGTTCCCATTCGCAAATTTTATCTTCCGCGAAACTCTCTTGGCCTTCGGATATCTCAAACGTATCGCACGGCTCGTTTTTCGTTCTAATTGGAAATTTATTCGGAGAGATGTACTGCGCGGATGAATCGCAACACGCGATATGTTCTAAGCTGGAACGTGAACGATCGAAATTGGAGTTCAAATTCGAAAACGAGCAGTTATTCAGACTTAAGTTTGAACGCGAATCGTAATAATGATAATTCGAATGTAGATTTGAATGCGAGTCATGGGTAATTATACTGCGATCTACAGTCTCGACAGTGAGCTCGTCCTCGTTCTTTGTTAACGAAATTAAGCTCGGGATCCGCGTGCAAGAAAAGTACTTGGAAAGTGCGGAATTCTTGTTCGAATACTCGCTAATAGCGCCAATTGACATCGAGTTGCGAATTTCTACCTCGGTTGGGTCGACATTCGTCGATACGATCAATGGCGTGGATTTAGATTCTTCGACCGTCGTCGCTAATGTCGCATCGATGATATCATGACGATCAAGATTACTGTCCTCTTGGGAAACGGTAAGAAAATCTTCTGTGTCGTTTTCGCTCCTCTCAGCCGGAGGATCGTCAAAATCTTTGTCGATCCTCTTTTTGATGTCTTCCAGGACGGTCACCTCGCCTATTTTCTCCTCAATGATTTTCTTACAATATCTCGCTTCTTCCAAATTGGCAAGACTTTCAGCAAAAGCTCTCGCGTGCTCGTCATTATTTAAGCTTGCAAAATTATTTTTGAGACAGACTTTATCGAAGGATTTATTTTCGATCGAGCATTCTTGAAGCTCATTATTCTGATTCTTCGTTAAATCCAGATCGAAGTAACATTTCGTCTTCGTCTTTTTCCTAGAAATTCTATTTGAAGAATGAACTGTCTCCTTTATCGCTCGAACAGAATCATGACTGGAAGCATCGTTTGGAATTTTTTCAGGATTCCTCGAGGAAGCAATTTCGGTTTCTTTCGAAGATAAAACTGTTTCATTATTAAGATTATCAACGTGCAAAATCTTTTGCGGGTTTTTACATTGTTCGCTTTTCAATTCTCTAATGATCCTTTTAACATTTACCAAACTATTCTTTTCTTTTGACGTATTTCTTCTTCTCGCAATTGTCGTCCTGCTTTCGACGTCACTCCGATTTATTGTATTTACTTTCGTATCGTCGGATATTGATGAAAAATATTCGTCGCAGTTTTCCAAGTTATTTCGTGAATTCTCGCCGTCGCAACAGGTTTCTCGTAATGTCGCCGTTATCTCCTCTATCTGTCGATTGACAGCCGTGAATTTATTGATATACTCGGCGCGCTTGTTTTCCAGAACTCGAACACGCAGCCACGGCTCGTCACGATAGTTTTTTCTGCTTGAGCTACGCGAACGAGCAGTGCGAAGGTCCGCGACGATTCGGGGCTCGTTATTGTAACACTTGCGATGAGAAACCTTTTCGGTCGCCGGCTTTGATCTTCTCTTCATTTTTCTTCGTCGCAAACTCTTTCTGTTCGAAGTTTGAATCTGTGCATCTCTGGTCATACAGAAGCTATCATATTTATGATCTTTTCTCACAGAGGGGTCCTTAAAGTCGCCAGGTATAAAAGAGTAATCGTCAGCAGCACGATTGTTTCGCAAAATATCCGATATATCGCTTTCATTCTTTTCAATATGTTCATATAATTGACTGTGATGAGAATTATGATTACTCTTTTGAGCACGGTTGCATTTAGGGATAATCTCCGTCGATTTACAATCAATTATCATTGTTTGACGATCTGTATGTGCTTTAAGAGACACGTCTGTTGATAAGCTTGACGTCGGAGTTGGTTGCGCAACCCAATATTTGCATATAATCGTAGGTCTGAAATTGTTGCAAATACGTTTCTTTCGTTTTCTCAATATATGTAACACTAAAATAATGTAGCTTAATAGTAAAATTAACTAAAGTTTATCCGTAATATATAAGACAAAGACACTTTTTAACTTTAATCGAATTACCTTTAAATATAACTAATATAATGACAACTGTGTTTGCAAAGATTAAGATATGCCTAAAATTAATGCTCTTTCTTGAAATACTTCAAATATGTATACATCTATAAATATAATTATATTCAAAAATGTCTTTTTTCTTATATTTTCAAGTGTCAAATTAATTTACAATTTATCGAGATTAAATGTTACTACCTGCGAACAATACTGCAACGTTTCTTAAAGTTTCTTATCGCACCATACGAGCTGGAGAGATCATCACTATCGCTTAAACATTTCGCGCCGGAACGTAAACCGATGGAGTAGATCTTAGGGGCTTCCGGGACGAAGTTTCTTTTACCGTATCGCAATATCGCATCGCACTCCTTGTTACAATTGCGTCGATTATCATAAAGGTACTTCATCAAAAATTCCGGACGCCAGTTTCGACGCGTTCGTATGCGCGACATAAAATCGCTGGGATAAAAGACACTCTTCAGCTGGTCGATCATAAGTGACGCCGACGTTCGAGCTACTTTGAGTCTTTTACGTGGAGATTTACGCGGTCGATATTGCGCGTCTTGCGAGAAACCGTTCTCACGTCTACGAGATAATAATAACAATTTTCATAATTACTCGGGGAGATACGTTACAATTCTATCTTTAGATCCGGAGACCCGTGTGGTCTTAGAAGATTAAAACGCCGAACAAAATGTTGCAATCTTAGATTTTCAGATCTTTGGATCCTTAGATGTAGTGATATTTAAGGCATTTATATCTACATGTTTACAAATATGTAGATCTTTAGATATCAGAATCTTTGGATCCTCAAATTGGATTTTTTCGTTTTTAATATATTTTAAACATAATATCTTTGAATTTTTGTCTAATTTCTTTAGATTATTAGTCCTCAACAATAAATTATCAGGATCAATTAGAGCACGTTGATAAACTTACATACGCACGACATTGAAGAAGTTCGAACATGAAGATGAACATTCACTTTCAATATCTCCACTTTCAAAATCCATAACGCATATTAGAGTCACTGATGTATTCGTGTATGCAATCTTTATGACTCGTTTCCGGCACTAAAAGATGTAATAATATTCCGAAAGTCAGAAGTTAAAGAGGCATCGTAAAAATATAGGTTCGATACAAACGCGATTATAACATTTTTGAAAATGTACGGAAGTAAGAAATATAATAAAAATGAAATAACTTTCTCGCGAGTTCTATTCAATTACATGTACATATTCTTAAACGTAACACAACCTTAATATCTTTTTAGACATCGCTATAATTCGACGAGCGATGCGAAGATAAGTTTGGAATATTTAATCGTCGAGAATACAAGATAATTCAGTTTGTACGATTTGACATATCAGTAGGTTAGTTTGCGCAAGCACGAGATTATTAATGCTCGAGACTCGAGAGTCAGCGTTTCCAATACCTATATTGGCCGTTGATTTGCCCCAAGACGAATTTCGTGTTCGTCATTTTGTGACTACTTATTGTTAGATTTAGAATGTGATTTGCTGAAGAAACGTGAAAGAGAGGAACTGCGCGATCTGTCAAAGTTACGTTGTTGCGTCTAAACCGTCTTAAACGTGTCGCAGGTCGCTGAAATTTCGGAAAATCTCGATTAATAATCATCGCAATTTGAAGAATAAATTTTTTTCAAAAGTAGAAGATGTATGTATGACAGAGCAAGATGGATAAACATAATATAAAATAACATGGAATAAATTTAGAAATATAATAATTTCTTTTCGTTAATGAAACGCTCAATTTTCCTCTTCCACAAAGAAAAAAAAAGAATTAAATTTTGTTGAGTAGTGCAATCGACGTTTCATTAAGGCACGATCGAGAGGGGCAGCCCGTGACGGGGTGAGCATACAAAACTGCTATGAAATTCTCTGTGCAACCATCTACGATCGTCGTAGTGTTAAGTCATGTGTAACGGAATGCTTCATCACATAGCCGAGCTAATTATAGCCTACGCATTTAATAAAGACCGCCGTCGGCCTTCTCTTCTACGCGTGACACATTATTGCCCACACAGCATTCCGCTTCTATCAAGCACAGACCGATAACTTTCAACATTAGAGGAAATTTGCAGAAAAAATCTATCATCTTTCTCGCCACGTTAGATTCGAAAATAACTATTATAAGATTAAAGTTTAAGATTCTTGAAAATCCTAAAGTTTAATTATATTTTATTATTCTATTATATTCTTAGTTCTAATATTTTATATTCTCTAAGTTGCTTTTCTGAGCAACTTGACCATCAAAATGTCTCGCAACGCATACCTAAATATAACTTTTCGTAAAACATTTTGTATCGTATTATTTTAGGTAAAAGAAATAAATCATGGTACTATAACTCTACAAAGATAAATGTTGTATTGAAAAGATGTATTGATTAATTATACGTAACGCCACGATCGAATTCAGCCGTGTACAAGATTTAATCGGATGCGATTCGGTGTGTCTGCTGCGAATATTTAGAGAGACCTTTCGTCACATTAGGGTACATTCGCGTGGTTCGTTGAACGACCGCTTTCGTGTCAAGTTCGTCGCTTCGCCGCCCTGCCCTCCGACTCTTGTTACCGCCACCCTCCTTCCTCACTTTTAACCGCGTTTCGCCTCCTCTTCCGAGCACTTGTTGCATGCCCGTCCACCCTCGAGAGATCGAGAGATCGTTACTACCGAAATTCCGGATGCTCGTCGAGAAGTCTTCGAAAGTTAAGCAACAGGAAAATCGATCGGCGACGAGAGTCATAGTTCTCTCTCAGCTTAAAATAACTCATTTTCTCTCGATTATACGTATGATAAAGATTATAATTTGCGTTGATGGGATTCTTTCAAAATCACTAAATACGATTTCAAACTCGGTTTCAAACTCAATTTTATCGTTCCCTATAATGAAACTCCCCGCGATTTCGATTTCACTGAATCAGCAATCTCGAATTTTTCGTTCTGCGATGAGCGATACCTAGTTGATCCCTATCAGGGAGAGTCAAGACGCGTGCACGCAAAAATACGTGTACGCGAGAGAAGCGTGCGCATAAACGCATCTCATCACGGCTGATCACGCGGGCGATGAAATTACTGATGTATGTAAATACCAGTGTGTGAGCGTGTGTGCAGATCGCGTTCGATTAGTGCAATCTGGGTTGCAGTCAAAGGTTGCACACGCGACAATTGTTCAGGTCTGACTTTCCGCCCGCCACTCCCGCGGACGTTTTTAAAGGTCGTTGCGTTGAAAACTCGCAAAAGAATTCTGTCGTTTATACATCATCAAAATAACATCACAGAAAGGAAAAAGAGTTTTGGACAGCGGGGATTTTAATTAAACGTTGCATATATTGTCCCAAACTACGCGTGTAAGTTTGTGTACTCATTTGTACTATTTTTCGCATATCTGAAGCAAAGTGGGCTTTTTTCGCTAAAATGGGACGTAAGTAACTCTATAGTCTTGAAAACGTTTGTCACATATGTAGAGAACGGGATAAAAATTAACGGACGAAACCCTTTCGGGAATTCAGTTTCCCATTTATTGATCGTGTCAAGCGAGCTTTAAATTGGACGGAGCCTCATTGACGTTCACGAGCGACAAGGAAATTTCTTCCTCGTTTTCGTATAACTTTCCGGTCTCTGCTTAAGCCGGGGACACTTTTTAACGCAAACTCATTTACATACGTTCAACTTTTGCGCTTTTATGCGTGCATTCTTTGACTCGGGATTCGTGTATAAAGCAAGAATTTCTTCCAGCTCTTTGTAGAGGTATCTTCAGTAAATTTCGAAAAAAGTTATTACTTTAAGACGTTAAATGTAAAAGCAGTAAAAGCTACGTATAAGATTAGTCACACACGGTTGATTACTCATTTAGAATCTCGACAAAATTTATCTTTCATGTGTTTCTAATTGTATAAGCATTATAAGAATTATAAATATATGTAAGCACTATAACTATAATTCAGTGTGAAGAAATTAATGGTTTTATGTAGAAAATTGCGCACAGGCAGTCCGAGCGACGTTATGCGTTCTGTCTATACTTTCCCCCAATTTCCTAGTAGAAAGGAGGAAAGGATAAGGGAAGTGTGCTTTGTGGTCGACGATAATGCGTTTCTCGGTAAGTAATTATCCCTGCAAACGTACACGCGTGTACATCTTTTCAATCGAATAATCTAAATGATATCGCTGCATTGCCGTTAAAGGAAAATTCTGTTCCGAATTAACGAAAGAAAAAGTAGTCAAAGGATTAACCTGAAAAAACGATGAATAAACACTAAAAGATTGCTCGTCAATCCATCATCTTTCAAAATGGTTGTGCACAACAGCACTTATTATTAATTCTAAAGTCAAATATTAATTAAAGAAGTGAGATCTTCATTAGTCACTTTTCGAAATGGGATATTTTTATACTTAGACGTTGTTGACGTTGTACAAAATTGATACATTCTCGTACAGAGAACGGATTGTCTAAATATTTCGAAAGTATTCAACCAAAAAACCTGTTTTTAAGAAGAAAAATGTCATGGGTCGCTCGCCTATTTACGAGTGGAAAACTGCAGAGAAGTCGAATGAAGTGTAGCGACGGGATGTCTGCGGTGTTATGCCGAGAGTATGGGAGCGTACCGACACCCTCGGTTTCACAAGTGCGTTCTCTGACACTTGGGCAACCGAGGGTGTTCGTCCCTTTTTTTGTGCCACCCGATGCAACGGTCCATTAGTCCCTGTTTTGATGCCCCGGCTCGGCGTCATCATCGAGAACTTTGAGTAACGAGCCGACACCCTCGTGTTAAATTTATTAAGGTCGCGTGGCGATTGGCGATGGCGAGAGAAGCCTGCAATTTCGCGATTTAATACACAGGAAAGACGCAATCGACGAGAGTCTCGTTTGACGCGCGTGCATTAGCTGGAGTGATTAACGTAGAGAAAAATATATTTGCAACACGCGTTCGCGCATTCGTGTCAAGGAACTTCGTCGGAAGTTTCTAGCTCGGGAAAGTTACAAATGCTTTAAATATATATATAAATCTTCGAACACGCGGTTCCCTGCACGCATATAGGATATTCTGACATCACAAGAAAATAATACGTGAAATATCATTACTGCACTGAATTCAATGTAATTCTTTGACAAAACCTTGTCGTTTAACATATTATTTTGATGAGGTACTGTGTAAAAATCGACGCCTTAGAATCACGTCGCATTTGTATTATTCTCGCAATATCCGAAATGACATTGCGCTTATCGCAAATCTTAATTCCCGCGCACGAGGCCGACACAATAACTGGCTGAAATTCTGGATAAGTTTCTCGTTCTCTCTTTTTGACATTAACGTCTTTTTATCGAACAAGCGTGATACGACGGTCGTGCCGTGCAATTTGTATTGTCTCGGATATATATCTTACGCTTCTATCGCATGCTGGCGAAACCGATGTGTCGGCGACTAGTAAGTAACAGTGCGCAATTGCAATCGCGCGCAGCGGAGGGGAAAAGTCGCTTTCCCGTCGGCCGCCACGTAAAATTGTTCGGCCGCGACCATGGCGATCCAGATAAGGCATCCAGCCGGTATCAATTACAGGGGCGAACGGCGAGCAGCGACGGCGACGGGGTTGTATAATGGCTGGTCCGGATAATACTTTAAGTCACACTCGAGAACGAGTGAGCGAGCGAGCGCCGTCGCCCTTCTTCGATCATTACCGCTCTCTTTCTCTCGGCGGCACGCCTAATTACTAATTATTACGACGTAATTGTGCGGCATTATGGCTCGCGTTACCCCCGGCGTTACTGCGTAATCTGCATGCAAGGGCGGACTACATTATTCGCGCTTACACTTCGCAGCCGCGTTTTAGTGAGGTATAAGACTGAGCCTCGCTTCGAATGTTAACTCGCGGTTTTGTTCGCCGTTTTTCCTCGCTGCTCGATTGGCGATTTTTGACGACAAAACACGATGAAAGATTTTGATAGGGATAAAGACAATTGCTACCATATTTCTTTCATTGCGATGAATATTGATGAAAAGTTAATCGAATCCCTGGCTATTATTGCAAAAGATTCTATTTTACCATTTGCTATTTAATTTTCATAACCTCGTTTAATTTAACGGGAGATATCGCCAAGAAGACAATTTAATTTCGAAGAGATTGAGTAATTAACGACCGAATGATTCCCCTTGCTCGTTTTTTTTTTCACGATTTGCTACACCCATCTATTATAGTAAAACTTACGTGGCATACATTTTTGTCGTAACATAATAATCACGCAGGAAAATAAATGTTGCCTGTCGCGATTTGCATTGGAGCCCGACTCGCGCAAGTTTCTCTAATAACTTAAACGTCGATAAGGGCAAGGCTTTCCTATGACGAATGTGTAACCAGATGCAAATGCAGCCGATTAGTATCGGCCGTGGCGCAGCTGCAGGTGAGCGAGCGAGCGTTTCAATTAACGATTTCTTGCGAAATCGCGCCGCATTACCGCCGTAATTTCGCGGCCGTCGAATCGGTTCGCCTAATCTCTGTGCGTGGGCGGATTACATTATTCGCGCTTACACTTCTGACTCGCACACCGTGATTTGTAGAACGCCGCGATAAAGATAAAGAAAGTGTGTCTTACGATGACGTGGTATTCTTTTTTCATACCTATCCGCCCAGGACATGCGATCAGCTGAGAATTTTTCATTTCAGAATCTTTTTTATTACATTCCAGCATAACATAAAATTTCATTTTTTAAAGACCACAAAGATGATAGTATTTAATAATCATAATTACAATAACACAAAATTGATGAGATTTTATTTGCACATAAAATATATTAAAAATATATGTTATACGGCATCGTATATTATATATCCATATTAAGAAAAAATAAAAAACTCGGCACTATTACGAAATTACTGACATAACGTAAGTATAACACTTACGCTAATTTCCGCGACAAGTCTGCGGCTGATCGCATGACAGGGGAGCTTAGAGTGACTGATGTGCAAACCAATGAAGATTTGTGCGCCGTTCTGTATACACATTTGTCGGTGTTGGATATCACGAACTTCCACGGAATCAATCCTCCTTCGATTTTTGGATTATCTCTCCCCTCTAGATCTCCCTCTCTTATTTCTCTCTTTCTCTCTTCTGCGATTCGATGTTTGCTTCGCGATGGAACAAAGAATTAATAGGCGCATAGAAATTGCAGACGGAAAATAGTTGATCAAAGCGTTACTTTAATGATAAAAATCAGAAATTTAACAATATAATTACACTTATGTACAAATGTTTCGGCACTGAATTACTTCCGCTAATACCGATTGGAAACGGCGACTGAAGCAACGTCAAAGTGCGACAGATTTCATTAGAAAGATTGAATTACGATACCGAATGCTCGGATACTTGTGCAGATCGAGCGGGTCGACTGCTGAAAAATCGATTGTGCGAAGCACAGTTTTAAAATTTTCAGTCGTTGGGAGCACAAAGCAATTATCTTAATTTTTAACTTCGCGAATTATGCAATCCTGAACATTATAAAATCTCAAATTTATTTCTTCTTTTCATTATTCCTCTTCGATATCTACGCTTGTAACTGGCTAATCGTGAGCAATTATAAATATAGTTTCGAGATGGGGGTTTAAGATCGATAAAGGGTTATGATATCGTAAATAACAATAATCGGGCACCCTTTCTTCTCGATATTACCGTAACCGATGGCGCGGCATCATCGAGCCCATCATCGGGCGCTTTTCAATCGCAAGAGGATCTCCCCTATATTGTTTCGTGCAGGCATTCACTGGTCTTCTCCGGTCCTTCATGGGTTCCCATAGTCGCGGCGCTCCTGTGGGAACCCGCTCCTCGCCAGGTCGCCGGCAATTCCTGTGGGAAATATTCGCGTCCCCATGCAACGGATCCACGCTGGGGCTTTCATGGTGTGTAAATTGGTTTACATGGCCGTTCGCGTTCGCCCGCTCGCTCACTCTCCTCTCACCCGCGTCCCATAAAAATCCGATGACTCGAGTTTATCCGTTTCATGTTATACGCGACGACACGTGCACCGAGCTGTATATCGTCCGTAAATTTCGCAGAATTAATTCAACGACTCGGCGCTTCTCTGATTCACGAAGCTCACCGCCAAATTATAGGACGGAGGGAAATGCGCATCTTGTGGATAAATAACGCACCCTAATTTTACGAGATGCATCCGCTTTATATTTGGGGATACGTATCGATAATACTTTACATTATTCTTTTCTATATTGTATTTTGTATACATTTCCAATTATCTTAAAAATACCGAGATTATTTCTAATAAAGAGAACTTGCATTTTTCTAGTTAGTGAGTTTCTTTATCATGATCAAATGTTTTGCTACGATTTTAATACTTTCAGCAAACTTTTACTTTCTCTCCAAACTACAATATTTACTTTCTCTCCGACATCTATCCTGCATTTTCGAAAATTTGATTATGCCATCGATAATACGCTAACTGGTCGACACGTGGCTGCGGTCCATCAACAATATTACATTATCATACTCGTTGCAGTATTCTACGATGATGCCTACCCCTCTAAAGAAGTAACCCTTTCTCCCTTGGGTCTGTTTCACGGCTCATGAGATTCACTAGTACATAATGCGAATCTCCATCTCGCCCATAGTCTTAACTATAATAGCAATTATTCGTTTTTGTTCAATTATGCGAGTAGCATATGCCTATTATTCATTTCTCCATATAAGTTCCTAAGAAAATAATAAAACAAAAAAAAGTTACGCGCGAATAGTAAATATCGCCGTTTCTAAAAGAATTGCAAAATTAAAAATTAATCTAGAATGCACGATACGTACGTCAGTAGGATTGATAACTTGATAACGTAATTCTTAAATCGAATTAGAGAAATAAATAGAATCTCCTTCGTTTAGGATCAATTTCGCTGAACAAAATCGAAGAGCTTTGGTAGCTCGTGTGCCATGATTACTTTTTCGAAGCTGCCGAAACCACGTCCGCCCATCATCTTGCCGATAGCTCTTCCTCCCAGAGTTCATTTAACAGTTCACGGGATTCTGCAGCGATCGTGCGATCACGCGTGGCCTTCTTGCGAGGCTCCCCGGAGACCGGCACGCATGGCAGCGTGCGGCTCCGTGTGTACACGCTGTATGTATCCGCGGTTACTTCATCATGGGAACAACACGCACACATGACGGATGGATGTGGCGTTGAAGAAGAGAAGAAGGAAGTGTGGTGCGCAACACAATGCGTTACGGCAGCCAGAAAATTCGCGATCCCGACATGCGTGCGCGGCACGTGTCGCGCCGGATTAACGAGGGTGCGTGGCGCTCCTCTCCTCCTCGCGTCTCCTTGTCTTCTCTTCGCTGCGCGAAATTTGTTGCGAAAGTGTCGGTACATTGACGAGGGAGGATCAGCCACGATTCTCTGTCGTCACGCCCCCTCATCGCCCGCCGCGTAAATATTCGTTTAGGGGATTCTCGTTTGGATTGTGTTCACTGCAAATCGTTGTCGGAAACCTCTTTGCGAAAATCTCTTTCCATGTGAAAGCAACTCTCTGTTATTTAAAAACCGTACGGACATTTAATCTCGTCGCACTCCGTTATTTTATTAATATTGTATAATAAATGCAATAAATTCTCGTCACGTAAGTGATATTAATATAGTTAATAAATATAGTAAGAATCATTTCTCATTTGGGGTACATTGAAATCATCGATAAAGATTCCACTGGCTCTATTTTCATCCGACAATGGCCAAAAATATTTTACGAGAAAGATATATTGAAATGAATTATAATAAAGTTGATGAATACTATTCTCGATGAGAATAACGTTGTTGGAGAAATCCAGAAATCATTATAAGTTATTTCAACGTACATCTTACGATTTCTATCCATTGCGAAATTCTGAATTAACTTCTTTTAAAATTCTTTTAAAAAGAAAAATATTAAATTCTGAAATAAATTAATTTTCAAAATTATTAAATAATTTCGCCAATCACAAATAAATTAATTTTCAATTAAAGTAATTGTCAAATTTTACAAATAAGAAACAATTTAAATTATCGCGGTTTTTTTTTACAAATCGATAGGAACGCGAACTAATTTCGGGGTACAACGCCACAACTGGTTATTATGTAGCGAATAACGTCGTAGCGAAACTTGATATCGCAATGTTCGGTCACAAAATCAATAGAAATAAGAGCGTAGGAGGAAACATCAAAGGAAGCAACTTCGTCCCCTGACTGCGACACGTGTATATCCTACATACGCACGTGCATGAAGAGGAGCCTCAGCTCAGCGTTGCGTCGCGTCGGTGTGCGTCGATGTGCACTCGCGGCAAGACGGCGCGGCGGCAGGTCAGGGCCAGAAACTGACTCACCCTGGACCCAGTGTGTTATAGCAAGAAAGGTATATACCGAAAGGATGGGGAAGGGCCGGACACACAGGGGTGGCGGAAGAGCTTCACAAGAGAAAGAGAAAGAGAAAGAGGCGAACCGTGGCTTTCGCCATCCCAAAAGCAAACAGCGGGACGCGAATTTACAACAAAAAAGAGACTCGTCAAGAGAGAGGAAGAGAGAAATAGGAAGGGGGGAGAGAGAGAGAGAGAGACCGAAAGGGATCCTCCATTCCTCCCGTTTAGGGCCCGATGATGTTTGATCAGATTGACTGCGAAGCAGCCGCGGCGAGGGTTAATTAAAAAGGGGATAGAGCTGATTTGATTACTGTATTTCGGACAGTCGGGCTCGTACTCGGCGCGTCGTGAATTTTCGATTATCGTAGTATCTCCCCGGCATGCGGCAGTTCCTCATGTTGGAGATTAGTCAATTAATCAACGCTTCGCCAGGCAAAGAGCCTCTGTTTGACCGAGTTCGCGTAAATGGTAAATCGAGATATAAAATGTAATATTATTTTTATCGATATCACTACGAAATCACTACGGATATCACTACGCGGAGCGCTAAGGGTTATAGAAATATGAGTCAGAAACGCAATTTGTACGTCTGCAGTCCTTAAAAATATACTTGCTATTAAATAAATCTTGATTATACGGTGACAAGTCGAAACAATCTGGCATCTTACGAATTCTACGAGCGTGAGAACGAAAAAGGAAGTCAAACGAACGGAAGCGTCGCCGTAGTGGCGACAGCGTTTCAGCGGCACGTGCAAAGAGCAAACGTACGCACGCACGCACACACACGTGACATTTAGTAATAAATCGAGGATATTTCAGCAGCGGTCTCCATCGGCGAGGGTGCGATAACGCGTCCGATAAAATAGGTGGTACCTGTCCGACGTGTGCGTCGGCCGCGATCACCATGAGTCACCGGCGGATTTTTAAGGGGGACTGCTGCGAGTCCTCCGCAACAACGATATTCCCGTCATGCAGCATCGAGAGGGGGCACCGTATCGATTTAATAGCGCTCTTGTTTACCAGTAATGAGTCTACGCCAGACCGGATGCAACGGCAAACATAAGAAACCAATTATCGTCGTCGAAGAATCGAAATGTTTCAGTCTTTCCTCAAAATTGGTATAAGCAGTTCCGTATTATAATTACGATAAAATTTTAAAACATTTATTATATATGTCTAGAAATTACAGAAAACTATTTTGAAATTCTCAATGATGAATATAAAAACTCATGATAAAAAATCTAGATATAGCAGAGGAAGAATTGATCAACGCCATTGAAACCATTTCTCGCAGAACTGAAATAGAATCTACTCAGATTTTCTAGATCGAATAGAATAGAATGGATAGAATTTTCTATCCATTTAATTTCCACATATAATAATTATAATACAATTGCTCGTCTTATAAAATGAAAGAGTCTCTAAAAAAATCATCCTTTGATAAAAAATCATTATTAAGCAATCTAATTTTCGCGTCTGTAAAAATTAAATACACACAACATAATTAAAATTAATAAATTTAATGTGTATTATTTTTGTTCGAGAATAAATTTACAAGATTTCTCAGACGCGAACATAAGTTAATAATAAGAATGAAAAAGGGTACACACATTCCGTTAGTTGTAATTTCATCAAATGGTAGCCAAAGTGTAAGATGTGGGCAGGTATATTTAAAAAAAATCATCGCCACGAGCAATTACGCACGACACGTGACCGATCCGTCACGCGCTCGCCCGATGCATGTACGCACGCGTGCGTGTCGCGCGTAAACTCGTGCAACCAAGTAACTAGTCGGCAACTCGTGATTCGCTCGTCGCATGTGCAGCTGATTAAGTTACGACTAACGTCAGCTTCTCGAATCTCTCGCCTTCGCTGACAAACAATGCCACATCCGCTAACTTTCCACTTCTCGCTCTTAGGTTTAGCTCGACAACAAAGTCACGAGGATTTCAAAGTAATTAACAAACGAAGTGTTACACTTCGCAATTATAAAGAATTAAGAAGAAACAAATTTTGAAATCTAAAATCATATATAAAAACTTTCTCAACTACTTGCTATGTACTATTTTTTTATTAACTTAAAAAAAAATATTTTTTAGATATCGAAGATCGCGAAATTAATACAAAATTATATTATTTTACTTACAACTTTATTTCGTTAGAAGTTATCAGCATATTATTTATAAATCCACAAAGAATTCTTAATTGACGTTAATTGTTAGGGGTAAAATATTTTTCTAATTCGACTTCGTTGGTTTTCCTGAAAAACGTGAAAGGTTGCGAAAGTGCAATACCTCCTGCATCTCGCCGTCACGGCTCTCGGGAGATAATCTCGCGAGTTATTCTCGCGCAGAGCAGTCGACGCGTATATACACGAGCTCGCGTCGCTCCGACAGTTACTTCTCGTAACTTCGTTATTTCCGAGAGCCGCGCGGGTCTGCTTAACCCTATTAACGCGCATACGACGCTTATTTGCAGTATCAAGCCCCGGTGGTGCGTCTGCCGCTCTATCTCCGTTTCTCGCTCTCCGCGAATCTCTCTCGGCTTCCCCTCCCGACAGCGTCGCGAGAGTAGCAGCTCTCGTAATTCGAGGTGTACGCGTTAATTGCCGTATTCATGCCGGGTCGGCCGGAAGGGTTGCCCGTGCACGCCGACTTCTGAATAGCGAAGCTAAATACTGCGACGTAATCCGTTTAAAAGGGAAATGCGACTGTATCAAGAGCGCGACGACTATTCGCCGAAGAAGGCTTCCCGACCGATGACGATGATTTCCCGAGCTTGCTCGGACGAATGGCGCGATATTTAACGCGCGAATCAAGACGACGGCTCGACAGGATTAGTAAGAAAGAAAATAAAACGGGGCAATCCCTAAACAAACGCTCGTAATGTATACCTTACGAATATTGTCAATTAATTAAGGACTATAACTGCGATCCCCTACGCGATTATTAACTTTTAAGAAAATTCTGAAATCGGGATTTAGAAAATAATTTTCGCGAGATGTTAGAACCATTTACACGCTCACAAAAGCGACATTGTTCTGCGCGACGCCTCCTCTGACTTACGACGACTGTCACGAGATATCAGGTATCCCATTAGATAACTTTCCTCGCTTCTTCGTTCTTACAGAGCCGCCCCTCGACCCTCTCGCGGAGAAAGACGTTGGCAGTCGACCCCATTAGGCGGACAGGGTTTCGGTAGCAGATTGCAGGTTTGCCATTCATGATGCGCCGAGGGAACTTCTTTATTCTTCTCCTTTCTTTCGGGGTCTCCATTGACGTGGCGCGAGGACGCACAATACCGGGACACCGCTGCAAGCAGCCTCTAATGAGCGCGTGCCGCTGACAGAAATACATAGGCATTACACGCGCACGCCTCCCGCCCCTCTCTTTAGCGTTAGTCGATGGATGGATACCTATGTACTCCGAGTGACTAGGTACTCACGCCGCTTCAACGATTCTCCGAGATTCTCCGGCAATTTGCATCTTGTCGCGTCCAACGTGATTACAGATGTCGCAATAGAGACGGTGATAAAACGATATGACGAATTAAGAAGATCAACAAGATTTATTGATTCGATCGAAACCTTCGCGATGTCGTTTTCACTTGTTTATAGATAAAAATCCATTTTTTTTCTAAATTGTCTTGTTATGATCGATAGTAATTTATCGTATTAATCGACAAATACAATTATAGGACCAGAGAAAAATAAAATTAAATCGATTGATTTTAGATATCTTGTGTCTATAAATTGTGAATGGAGAGAAAATTTGCTTTAACAGGAGATCTTGTTTAAATAAATTTGTCATTCTCGACAGTTGCGACAATAAATTAATTTAAGAAATTGCTGTCTTCTAATTGCTAATAAAAGATAGCGATAGATTAGCAGTGAAACGCCAAGCCGAGCATAAAAATAACATGGGTAGAGATAACCCTCGGTAGAGAAATGTCGGAGACCCTAATCACAATGTATCCATCCAAACGACAAGATTAGCATGTTCGAAGTCACGCAGACGGAGGGTCGGACAGGATTGGAAGCCGAAGGAGAGTGCAATTACAAGGAAACTAGGAAGCGTTTGGTCGAGCATTATCGAATCAAGTGTCATTATGCACCTCGACCGCGCGATGGTTCATTCCGCGACGCGAATGCAACGCGAGACGCGAGTTACCCCCTCGTACGATTCCAATCACCTGTCCCTCCCAGCCGTAACCCCCCCCCCCCCCCCCCGTATAACTCAGTGCGGGCTCATTCCGTTCGCGCGACCGTTGCGACGCAGGTGCATGGCCTGTCTCCTACCTGCACATGCATCGCGGACACGTTCGACACGGTGCGGCCGCACCTCGTCGCCGTCCTCGTTGTTCGGCATGTTCGGCATGAATCACCGATCAACCGTCAGCAATTTCGAAGAGCCCCCTCACCGAAACTTATTCGTGACGAGGCGCGGCAGTTACGGTGCCGTATAACGAGTCCCACGAGTTTTCACGTTAAAGACCGATCGCACCCGTCAATAATCACCTCGGAGCAGCGACATTAGTTCCGGAAATGAGATAGTTTCTGGGAATGCATTCGCGAATCGAGAGATATTATGAGAAGGGCGATTATTTGGAAATAAAGGTAAATCGTAATTTTTTCCTGAGTGAACGCAAGTAATTTTTGAAAATAGATATAAAGATAGAATCTTCTCGATTGTAATTTTTAAGAGATAGAATATTCCTATTCCAATTTTCCAACAAACACAATATTTTTCACAATTAAGGAATCCGAATATCCATACACAAAATACCTAAAACACATCAAAATATGGCATAAAAAATTATAAGTAGAAACACGATTTTTATTCTGAAATCTGATGTGATTATTATATATGATTATATCATCTAAAATGAACTTTAGAAAATTGTTCTTTCGCCAATTAATATTTTATCTGTAAATATTTCTGCTGCAAATGGCCACGTGATAAGATCCTATCATTTAATCATTAGTCAGTAAGGTTATTTGAAGTTTTATTCTTCGTAATTGTCATCTTTCTCAAAATAATAGCCAAATCCACTCGGCCGGAAGTACCACTTCTAGGGATGATGCGTGGTCGTCGTTCCGCTATCAACCATCGATTTATCGAGCCCATTGTGGCGTGGGAATTTGAAAGTTTGAGTGGGACGCGCTGAAATATCCGTTAACTCGAGTACCGGAGCTTATGGGGCGACGAGGGTAATTAACACATCGATGTTCCTCTCTCGCTCGTGGAGGACCCCCAGCAAACAGGCGGTTAGGTTCGCGTGGGAATTTCACACCGCCGCGCACATTCGCGTCTATAGAAAGCTATCAACATCGAAGAAAATGTTTTCCATTGATTCCCAGAGTTATCGTCCCAAGCTACGAAATTATCTTCATCGTAATCACCGTCGTAATTGTCGTAATTAAAATATATTCCGAGAAAGAGAAAGAGAATTATTGAGCGAATAAAAATCTATCACAGTGCATTACAGAACGCAAACGCATCATGAATGAGCGATACAAATGTTTGGCATTTAAACATAAATCTTAAGAATAAAGTACATTTAGAAAATAAATTATTAATGTACTGGGAAAGAATGTAAGCGTTTATATATACATTCGCTCGGGTAGCTTACGCGAGAAAGTGAAAGTATGAAGTACAAGCACAGCTTAACGTATTCCTACGAAACGGTATAAAAAATCCAGCAATGCAACGGAATGGGCGATATCGAAACGAAGATCGTGCAGGATTTCTGGCGACGTCTGCGTCGGCGACAATGAGCCGCTGGGCGCCGTTCGCGCGAGAGAGTGTCGCGACGCGGCGCGGCGCATCGGGACACGCGTCGCGTGACACACTGCCACCGGCGAGCTAATGTATCACGCGTCATGATAGCGGTCCCGCGGCGTTATGACTCAAGGGCCGCCGTGTTGTCAGCGTCGCCGAAACGGGCCGACGAGTGACTCACGGTTAACCCTTTCGTAAGCGACTCTCTAAGATTGATACAACACCCGAAAAAGGTTTCGTAACCAATGACGTTGACTCCCTCGCATCTCGCTTCTCTTCATTTGTTATTTAGAATAATTAAAAGGACTATATTTTAAAACAGGTTTTAAAAGAAAATTAGCTTTTTATTGTTTTATAAATATCTGGAGAAAAACGTGTAAAGCGAATGATAAAAAGATAAAAATTGTAATAAGATTACTTGTATGTCACGTTGAAGACAAAAATTTTAAGTACAGAGGTTAAACGTTAAAAAATCTGCTAATGGCCCAGACAGTAAACATAGACGCTAGTACAATGCAATTTTTTATGTAAATAAAAAGTGTTGTAAATGTTTTACCACAGTATTAACATGTAATTTGAAAAATAATTTTAAATAGTCACATGTTATTAACACTGAAAAAAAGAATAAAAATATTGTTAACGCTAAATCTTTTGTTGTTCAATTTGGAGAAATGCTGCATCTCTCAGTTGATCTTTGTATCGCTATCGCCAAATGCAACGAGCGGCACGCGCGATCGCGGATGTAACGTGGCAAAAAATACGTCTCTTCATTTAGAGAAACCGCTTTATCGATGTTGTCCCAGAAACGACGTTGGGAGTCCTCGACATTACGGCGCGGCTCTATTTCGGGCGACATCGCTCCGGGGCGGCGCGCGTGGTGGTGCAGCGGAATGCAACGCGCGTTCTCTCACCCGAGCGCACGCGACCCTGACAGAGTGCCGCTTGATCTCTTCGCCGTAAACGAGATTAAAGGTCCAATTATAGAATTCTTCGGTAAATTATTACCGCCGCGTCCTGGAAGCGGTCTCTTTTCCCGAAACGCGTTTCCCCGGAGTCACTCTTGACCCTTGATCTCGCCCTTCCTCATGTGAGTTCTCCCGTCAACTAACAAACGGTTCGCAAAAAGGATATCGCAAGCGTTCAATTTTCATTGAACAGTGAAATCTCATGATAAAAGCATTTGCCTCGAAAAATTAGATAAAAGGTTAATATCGCCATAAAGCACAAATACAGATATATCATTAAAGAGCTCAGTTAATGAAAGACTATCCAGATTATAATTATAAAAAATATCGTAACTATAATAAAATATTATTATCTATAATATTTCACACATATCCATGTCTAGCTTCCTTACATTTTGAAATTAAAATGAGAGCTTTGTTTTACAACGACCATTTTACGACAGCTGTAAATCTTAATATTAATTTTCAGTTTATGAGGAAAATTGTTCAATTCAATCGCTCATTTCTTGTTTTAGGTTCGTCGGTGACGTCGCGACGCCATTGACAATTTAGCCAAGGATTATCGGCCCGTTTCCGTACGCTTCCTCTGCCGTTCGCCAATAACTCTTCCTTCCCCACGAGTCGGATATGCCGTTGAATCAACGCACGGCTTGTGGAACTATTTCAAAGCATCGTGTGTCATTGCGTGCACGCAATATTTAGCCGTGCCCCACCGTGTGCGTCGGGCGTCGGCGTCGAGTGAGTCAGTGCGACGACGTCGTCGACGACAACTACGACGACGACGACGACGACGACAACGACGACGTCTAGACACCACCACCAGCACCCCGGTCCGGCGTCATCGTCACCGATTCGCTCGTTTGTCCTCGTGCTTCTGTTGCCGCTCGTAAAATGGGTGAAATCATTCTTAGCCCGAATCCGACCAAGCGCCGTTCGAGGCAAATGTTCATTCACGGCAGTGACGGACGCGAAATAGACACATGATGTTTTTATAACTATTACTTTCATAAAAGATATTAAATTCTTTTAATTATATTTAATTTCTTAAATTCTAAATAAATATAATAAATTTTCTAAATGAATACATGGCGAAAAATCATCTCTTTCCTAATTTTCTCTGCAATGACAAATGAATTATTATCGTCAAAAACATTTCCTTTACAGTCTCGATCTTTTTCCTTTTGAAGCGTTTACGACAGAAAAATTAGACGGAAATCGTATCACAGGTGAGGTTCGTTGATGGTGGGCGTACCGAGGAATAAGGATGCATTTAAGTAACTATACCAACGTCCCGGCCCAGGTGAATCATAATCGTTCTACTAAGTTGCGTGCGGCACCCCAGCCTGAAACTACCCAGACTACCCTCCGCGGGCCCTTCCCTCTTCTCTCTTTCAGCTCGCTGCGTAAAGACACGCATAGCCGGCCAATTATGCCTGGCGACGCATGCCTCGTCATGCGAGGTATGCAGCGCAGCCTTCTCCCCCGATAGCCCCCGGAATTCTTGAAACTGACCACCCGCCGACTGTCCAGTTGCAGTCTCGAGTATGCAATTTATCCTTTACCTGCGTGCGTGCCGCCGTGTTTCCCGCCCGTAGGTATCCGGAGGATAACTACTAGATACTATAGTGATAGGAAAAGGAAGCTAGACGAAGTCGTTCTTTATATAACGTATAACAAGGGCTTTACCTATTATTAATATCGCGCGGAATGGATATAACTACTGTACGGCTATTGAATGGCATATTTTATAATGACGGATATCTATATGAAGGTAGCAGAGCCATCATATCTTCAATTTTTAACACAAATTCTTTCAAATACGGAAATATAAATCCAGATTACTTCAAATATATCGCGTAAAGTAGATTCCATTTATTTCGCGATATCCTTCCGTTCGTTACGCTTTTATTACGTATATCTTTGAACGAGTGCACTAACCTATATGGATATCACTTCTTTACCCGATAAACGTGTCTTGTCGAAACACGAATATAAATAGCGCCGGCGAAAAATAGCTTCCGCTCCTATTATTATAAGCGGTTACCATTTTACACTTGTATATAGAATCCCAAATTATTCAGACATTAGAACTCAATGTTCCCGCAATTTCTCTCCCTTCTCTATCCAGCGATTCTCTCATCCCAGAACGTTAACGATTCGCAGGGCAACCGTGTTACGCATAATCTGCGCGCGGCAAACACACGGAGCGCGGCATCCTGTATTTTAAACGGGCAATTTCACGAGTCCTTGGCCACTGTAGTGATTTCATTCCTCTCCCCCGAAACGACGGATGGCGGGAAGGGCGCTAACTACCCTTATATCTACTCGCGGGAGACGAGAGGGACAGGGTGCGTCTGCCTGCTCGCTGTCCCTAAACGCATCTCGAACGCCTCAACAGGTCCATGAATAAGTTAGGGCCTCCGACAGCGACGTGTCGAAGACATAATAGATTTTGAGAGTCGCTCCGACGCTCTCGTGAAAGGGCTTTCCTGGGAAATTGCCTGTGTAGCCTAAGACCGCCTGACTTTTTGCATACGAGATGTCCCGGGATGTGCCGCCCGTTTTCCCCCAATCATGCGGATTATTTGGATGAATTTCAATTTCATTTTTCGCTAATGACATTTGAACGAATCTATTATCCTTTCTCTCACAATATTTCCATTTTCAGTGATTACTTCGACAAATGGATTTTAAATGAAAATTTTCTTAAGGAAAAATGAATTAAATAAAAAACAATTTAAACCTTTGGTTAATGGTTATATTACGAGCGGAATCCAATCATTCGATTGGAGTACATTTGCAGCGAAATTTTGCACGCGCAATTTTTATCCGAATACGGCTTCTTCGCAAAGAGAGGCGAGGAAACGCGTTTGTCGGTAGCTCTACGCTTCGTGCAAATTTTGCGGCAGCGCACGACGGCAAATTAGATAGCGTTTCGCGATCAAGAGAAAAGAAGGGAGACGTGTCGAGAGGGTGCACCGGATTTGCATCGAAAGTGCCTCTTAAACGTCTCCCCCTCCTTTTTCCGCGGCATCGGGTATCTAAGAACAGATTGCGAGACAAATTTCCTACAGATTCGATATTAAATCGCGGGATATATTCGTCCGGTGCCACGGGCGATGTTGACACGCCGTAGTCCATTAGCCGCATAAATATAACTCGCGAACTACTTTCGCGAGAGTAACAGCGATCATTCTCGCTTTAACACGCTGCCAGCATCGTGTAATTAAGCATAATTCAGCGTTCCCGGTGTCTTTCCGAACTTGCAAACGGCAAAATCGTTGACAATGACGAAGAGTGCTGGAAATATCGTGTCGCCGGTGCAAATAACAAAGCTACAGCTAAACGTCGTCGCGCGATATCGCGCGAGAAATTTTGCAGCGGAGATAAATTAAATAAATCTCCCGACGAACAACGAACTTTACCACTGACACGTTACGGGATTTTCCTTCTAATTATTAACCCGACGTGTCATATATTTCTAAAGAGCTATTACCGTATATTTTCCAGCGTGTTTAACTTTTATGTCCATGCCATTATTTTTTTCCGAGGAATAATGTTTTGCTCGGAGATAATTGTGTCACGCGATAATTGATAATGCCATACGGAACTGATCAAATCGTTTTCAAGTTCTACAGATTGGCGCTGGCGCGCGTACACCGAAATAGCAGGCAATATAGCGGCGATTAATTATTCCTAGCAGAATTCAATCAAGTGCTGCAATACGTCGCCGCGTTACACGAAATGTCACCGTCGACATAACGTCAAGCTCTCTCCGTTTTCGCGACATGTTATATGATGAGACACGTATCGCATTCCCGTCCAGTCGACGATCGATCACGGCTATCGGCCCGGTTTCTTTCACCCCGCCCCGCGCCGTATTCCTCTATGTAATAATGTAATGAACGCGTTCGGCGTGCAATTATGTCTTTCCGGTCCTTCTCACGCGCGCCCCCGGCCCCCGGGCCCCGGGGCGGGGGCTGGCGCTCGTCCCCGTCGTCGCAGTGGTAATTAATGAAATCTTATGGTTGCGTACATGCGAGATACAGTATTGGGGCGCGTATAAATCGTGACTATGCCACGGCACACCATATGGTCAATGTTCAAAGGACCCGGGTCGCGCGCGATACCTACAACGGGTGTCCATGGTGATGATCGGAAGGAGGAGAGGGAGGGGACGGAGGTGAAACCATCCTGATATCGAATGCACGAATACTCGTGTTCATTTCGACCCGGTCCCTCGGAGAAATTTTAAAAATGCAGGGAAAAAATCCCGCGCGATAATTTGGTTAATTTGGTACCAGAATTTCGTCAACATTTTATCGCCGCATTATTGAATTCCCGAAGTTTTTTTCACCAACTTCAACAATTTGCACTCTAAATTTTTCGTAAAATTAAATATTGACAAAAAAGTTGATGACTGTAAATGTATAATTACAATAATTTGATAATTGCAGCGACATTTTTATATTCTATTTTTTTTAAATTCCATTTTACACAAAGCGTTCGTGATATTAAATTTTAATATCTGCCGCTTGTCGCTTCAAATTTGAGAGAAAAATGTTTCATCTCGTCAATGTCTTTTTTCCTTTTAATAATCCACTGACTTGTACATTGTTTTTTTTTTTTATATTGTTTGTTCCGGAGAAAACCCTGATGGGCACGACGGCGTACGAGAATATTTGCGTAAAACACCGAGTTCTTTTCTCCGATCGGCCGACTTACGGCAAAGTCGGGCGCAAGCATAAAAAAATCTAATTCGATGAACTCGCGGTGTTCGCGAGTAATTCTTGCGAAGGGAAAAAACCCCGTGGGTTCTCGCCCGAGGCTTCCCGTCGCAGCCGAGCGCAATAACTTTCGCGACGTTCACCGTCGCGCCGGTCAGCAGTTATTATCCCTGACGGGGAGAGTTCGGGGAGAGGAGGGTAGTGCCATTATCTCTCGGCTGTTTGAATTTGAAAAATTAGCGAAGCGTCCCGACGGCGCGCGACGTTCTCTCATAGGGGGCGGCCGGGAAAACAAAGTTCGAATCCCGCCGGTGTGTGTCCTTGCGTGTAGCAGAGAGAAAGAGGCATGCTCGCGCACACAGACGCACACGCATTAAATATTATGCACACGTGTGTCTTACGTGCGGCGGATCGATGTAATTGACAGTACACGTACTCTCTCTATCTGCAAAGCGTTACGTCACCGTCCTGAGAACACCGAAATAGAAGGAAAATCGACGGCGATGAGAGGCGCGATCGTCGCGACGTGGGCCTCGATCGATCCTGCACGCAGGCAATCAATTTATGCTACCTCCGCGCATAATTCTCTCTCTCTCTCGCTCTCGCTCTCTTTCCGTATCAGCTACACTACAAAAAGATGACAATCTCGCGCAAGTCGCAATTCCCATCGATTCCTATTGTGGACAACGTGTAACGGCTGTATTTTTCAAACGGCATTATTACTATTTGTTGTATATCACAGTGTATGGTAACTATAGCCGATGTATCCTCGAGAAGCGGATTTTTTAACGGGCGACTCGCTCTCTTGATTCGTTCCTATAATTCTCCACGAAAAGATGCCATGCTCGCGTGACAGACGAGATATCTAGAATTATCCGTGTCTATTAAAATTACGTTGTCGCTAAAAAATGTAACGAGCGGCGATATCGGATATTCCCACGTTCCCGTTAATTACAGACAGAGAAATCTAAAATTATCATTAGTAGTTTTAGTTTCAACAGCAGGAAGTAGTAGAATTATTTAACGCCGAGAATTAAATTAACATGAGAGAAGACTCAAGTTTCGTAGGAGAGAAAACATATCGGAATCTCATTTCTTAATAAATTTAAGAAAATATTACGGAAATTAGTTTTAATCCTCGAGCCATGTTGGAGAAATTGTTCGTGAAAAGAAAGAATCCACCATGAACAAAAATGATGATAATACATGTCAGGCTATTTTGCTAGAAGTTAGTTTTTTATTTGCACGTAAAATTCTAATTTTCCCAGATAGGAACCTAGCAAGTTGTATTAATTGATATTACGACTTCCGACAATTTGCACGCAGATTGCTTCTAAATATGCACTACGCGATAAATGGAATCATTGAGTAGCGCGGTGCGTCGCGCCGTAGGCGTAACGCGTTGCTATATTTATGCATGTGAGAATATGCGCGTGCTGCATATAGCACCGGACGGCGGAGTGTCGGGCTGGCCTTTGATACCGTGATAATTTTCCGGCGTACAAGTAATTATTAAAAACCGCTCCTCTCTTCAGCTTCGCCGGTTTTCTTCTTTGCAGCCACGAAGGATTGTTAGTCATTTTTTAACACCTTATTACATTCGCAATTACGGTTATTAATAATCGTAACATTAATATACATCCAATTATGCGAATACCGAATAAAAAGATTTCACGCAATTCTCGTTCTTCATAATCTAGAAAAGCTACTACAATTAGAGACTTAAAAATTGCAATTTATCTTGAAACTACATTTCCTTATTGTCATATGCCACCGTCTCGACCTTAATTGTCATCCGAATTTCACTTGTAAGCGGCTACGCGCCAACACAACAGCGAGAACGTACGAAAGTATCCACCACAATCGATCGCTAAGCACCCAGGTAATTTTAATGAAAGGCGATACTTTCCGGCGGCACGTACGCGATGGAAAGAACGGGGGGAGGGGAATGTGGGGTACGCGTGCATCATGCACGCACCTTGGCCTCTTCCCTCGCTTTTCTCTTTTACATGGGGAAGAAAGGGGAAGGGGCCCGGTGGAAACGGGGGGATGATGAGGTGCACCCTTCCCTGCACGCGCTTAGGGCTCGCGTCCTCACCTGCCCTTTCCAATACCGCTCGACCTCTTACAGAGTCTAGCCAGGTGATGAGTCACCCCGTAGCTCCGCGAAGGGGGCACACGCTCTCCCCCTGCCTCCCCCGATTCCTCTCCCTCTCCCCCCGCTCATTCTTCTGCGCCGCGCGCCGTAATTTTCGATGTGCGTGTGCCACCGCGCGGTCTGCACGCTCGTGCGTGAAGGCATGGGCCCGCACGCCGCCGTCCTGCGAGGCATTACGCGACCCAGGATCCAGGATGTGATTTATTACGTTGCGCAACGCCTCGGTGTAAAAAATAGGAGGGGCGATACCGAAACGGATGGTGGCGTTCCGATCCATCGCAGTGCCACCGTCCCTTCCAAAGAGAAATTAGAAGGGTAAAAAGTCAGAATTGTTCTTATTAAGGCAACGTGAGGGAATTTAAAAAAGACAATTAGACATTTCAGAATTGGAAGCCAATTAAAAAATAGAAATTGAAAAGACTAATTAAATGACGAAAAGTTCCGTCATAAAAGAATGCTCGATATCTCTCTCTTGCATTTTATATCACGGCTTCAGTGGGACGAAAATCTATTAGAACTCTAATCTCAATATGGATCTTTAAAGTTAGTACGTAATTCTAAAGAGGGCGATTTTATGGCATAAAAGGAAAATTCAAGAAAACTCTCTCTCTCTCTCTCTCTCTCTCAGGAAAATCTTTTAACATTTTAAGACGCCAATAGTAATCCCTCGATTGCAACAGAAAAACAATTAAAAGAGAAATTAAAAACATATGTAAAAGATATGAAGACTTCTTATAGGTTCATTAAAGATTTTATGATATTTTATGATATTTCGGTCTACGAATCTTGCAAAATCTAATTGAATATTCAGATATCTAAAGTAACTTTGGCTTGCATTTCTCATTAGATCACATACATATTGAAAATGGACACATTAATTCTATCTAATTCTATCCAATAATAAATCGATCGTATATTATATCTAATTCGTCGCGAGGCGACGTGCAGCGAGTTAAAATACGCAACGGATAAAACACTTAAATATTACGTAACATTATTTCGTCGTTCCGTTTCATTATTCCGTTTAAGCGCGAGCGATTTTAAAAACGTTGAAAGCTCATTAATACTATCGTTAATATTATCTCATTAATATTACCGTTAATTAGTAGCGCAGAACGATGCGAAAAATTTCAAACGTTCAATCGGAGGAATGAAATAGGAAACTCTGTTACGAGACAAATCTTTTGTTAAAATATCCTGTCGCACAGATATCACGTTATTATCCGAAAGAGCTATTATTGCATCGTTTTAATTGCATTTAACAATTCACAGACGTGTATCACAAAATCGTGCTTAATTATGTTTCTAAACTTAATGTTCTTGCATGTGAGTGTGTATATCTTTAGTTTATATATACATAGAAGTATTATGAAACATTTATACAAGTTAAACTCTTAGATTCTATGTCCGTCTGTGTAATAGCATAATATTAATCGCGACCTAAATTATTTTCAATATGTCGACTGATATGGATTACACCAAAATTGTACAACGTCGCGTTTTTGGATACATATAAGTTTTCTTAAATGTTTCATCGTACTTAGCGTTTCCTCGTCTGTCCACGCTCTTTTCACCGACATGGTAATATTCGGCGAAGAAATCGGAGCAATTTACTTAATTATAACTACGCGATCGATTTTGTCGAAATTAGTGCGAATTTCTTATGACACACCGGATATCTTAAACCTGATGTGATTTCTAGATATAATTATTAAGTTCTCTAGTCTTCGGTAAGAAAAGTATACACTTGAACGGAAAGGCATCAAAGTTGCACTAGCGTGTTAAATTATTATTAGATAACCTGAAAAAGATAAATTGCTTGTAGAAACGAGTACTTATATCAAATTTAATTATTTGTGAGTTACTACCTGGATGTCATTGCATTCCGTTATGCATTTAAAATTTCAATCTTTTGTGAAATCGAACTTTCTAAGCATCTTACAAGGACCCCACATCTATCCCAAAGACAAAAAAATATTCGGAGGAAAAAGTATCGAAGCACTGCTTAAAAAAGGAAAAAAGAAGCCAATAAACTCCTCGTAATCTCTCACTCTTATTTTATTGTACAATAAAAAAAGGGTTCAAGTTATTTTCGGCATTCACTATGTCGCAAAAAAAAAAACACTAGAAAACAGATAAAAGAGATAGAAACATCCTGTCACGATTCTATATAATCCTAAGATAAAAAAACGCTCAGAAAGAAAGGTATGCGAGAAAGTAAGACCTGCTTGTCGTGTAACACCTTATGACCAACGCGTTTTATTTGTCCGAAGACCCTTTGACAAAAGTGGAGGAGAAGCCTTGCTCCAAAGGAAAGGGCGTCGTAATCTTTCTTTGACCCGCCGAGGCACGTTTTTAGGGTTCCTCGCCCCTTATTAGAAGCTTGTATTATAGGAGGAAACTTTGGCTGCACCACCAAAAGCGGAAGTCGAGGTTACGCGACGATGCGTGTCGTTGTGACATACACGCTGGCTTACCACGTGACCAATGTCGATGGTTTTGTCGATTATACGCGCCATTCGCCAACAATTTCTAAAAAGAAATGAGGAGCGAGCTTTTTGTACACGCGTTTATTTTTAAAGCATGGCTTAAACACAGAAAATTGTTATTACGTTAAAAAATACAAAATTCTAAATAATGCGAGCTGCAATTGAAAGAATAGCTTTAGAGAACATCCTATATATAAATCAACGCATTGTGGCATGCAATAACTGTCCACGTATGATCTATCGTTTGTGGATCTACCGGAAGAACGAGCGCAGGCAACCTGCACGAAGACGAGGGTGACAGAGAAAGGTGCGGGACTTAAGGTTGCGTACGGTGGTGGAGAGCATGCGTGCGTATCTAGCACGTGCTACGAGCCATGAATGGCCCGAAGACGTAATGCGACCTACGGCAAGAAGCCATAGAGATGCCCCCTCGTACCTCCAGCCTGATCCGAAAACGTGACGGTGAATGAAACCGCGCGTGCCAACTTCATGAGATCACAACGATGAGACATTAGAGCAGTGGCCCTCAAACTTTCAAGCCAAAGAAATATGAAGAATAGAACATTTTTGTGAAAAAAGATTCGACATCTGTAATATTAATAAAAAGGATGTGATCTAAATCATTGGAATTATCTAAAAATTAGATAAATGCGCTGCGAATGAAATTTTACTTGAACCGTTGCTCCCGGCGGCTGCTAAATCAACGACTGATCGGCAAGCAAAATCTTCTTGTTCACTGCGCGCAGAAACGGGGAAAGTGATATCCTCCTTTCTCGACAACTGGCGCGTTACGTCAGAAATGTTTGCCAACGGCGAGCAAATGTGTGTGGGGGAACGAGAAGTCGACGATGGGTGCCCACTGCCCGCCACTTTTTCAGGGGTCGCGCATGAATCTGCACACGGCAGTCGAGTGGAACGAACTACCTCTCCTCGTCGAGGGTCGCTCTTCCCGATTTTGCATCTGTTGGTGGCACGCGCCGCGAAAAGGATTGTGAGAGGCTCTTCGGTAATCATCCATCATCCCGAAAAGAGAGTGACTACTCTCCAATACGATAAACTGTTCCGTAAGATGCTTCTTTAACTTGAGAAAGAGATCGATATCAAGTGACGCCACTTGCATACTTGTGCTTAAACCATTCAAAGAGATACTGTTTCACGCTATTATACTCTTTAATTTTCTAATTTTCAATATTTATTTTTGGCATGTTTCCCCATCTTAGCAATAAATATGTCTTATATATACAAATAAAAATTTTTTACTCATATAGATTAATAAAAGATTTCTGTTGCTACTGATTGGCATTGATTCTACAATTGTACTTACTTTATTATTATTCTACTATTATTATTACCGTCACGATCGTTTAGTCTGATAACAGTCCATGCGTCAATCTGCCATGAGCTATCATAATGGCGAACGCATCTGTTCGATACACGCTAATGCAGTATGGAAGAATTGTCCAGGTGGTCGAGCTAGCTACCAGATTTTTCAGTTTTTCGTTTCACGTTGCTGCACCCTTTCCACGATGGGCGCCTCCCACATCGAACGCACCTTTCCCGATCCCGGCACCGCTATTTCCACCTATGTACATTAACCCCGATGTCAACGATCTTCGCCGGAAACGACATAAAGAGGAAATGAAAAACACTTATGAAAAAAACGCACACCTTGTCGACGACGTGAAACTTCCTTCTTTTTCCTGAATATCCTGCGTAAATCGATTTACTCGTCATATCCGAGACTTAGCATGTATGTATATAAGAATATAAAATAGAAGTGCATAATAATGTATCATATACATTTAAGAAGATACGAAATTATTTACCTTTACAAAATTGCGAATCTCTTATCTGTATTGTGTTTTGTGACGAGTTTGCACTTGAGTAAATATCACATATATATACTAGGAAAATGTACGATTTTACTAAATTATTGTTATAGGTACCACGTAAAAATGTACTCATAGAACCATTTGCTTACGAGCCATAATAAGCTGTCTTTTCATTCTCATAATCAATCACTCGTGATACTACTTCGTACATCAGATTTGCATTTTATACGTAAAATAAAATAAAACGAGGGGGAGTCAGCTGCCGGAAACAATGGCTCTCGAGGATTCATCGCGCGCCCACCTTCTCGCGTGTGAATTATATTTGACAAATCAAATTTCCTCGCGCATTTGCCTTCGGCGATGTGGAGAAAGAGAGAGAGAGAGAGAAAGAAAGCAAGCGAGCTCCGGTCGGATCCGGATTCGAGTTCTCCCCTTCGATCCCCGAAGCCGGAACATCGCCGCGTATGAGGGGTGAAGAAGACGGACACGTCGAAGGGGGAGGTATCGAATCAGGGTAAGGGGGGAACGAAAGCGCGCAGCTGCCCGAACTCGATGTCACAGCTTTCCGGCTCACAATGCGCACCGCCACAATGCATGATTTTGCGCCATTGTTTGCGCCGCGCGCGGCACGAGCGCGTGCATAGTGCTGCACGCGTGCCGTATGAACGCTTGCATGCATGCATGCGTCGGTGCGTGCGTGCCTACGGGCTCTCCGACAGCCACCTATTCCGAAGTAGACTTCGCCACGCGAGTCAGCATCTTTCTTTCTCGTCCTCGATGGACCTGTCTTTCCCTCTGCATCGTTCCAGACGATGCGTTTGTTTATCCCGAAAACACGTTGATTTTTCTCACCGCGCCTTTAACTCTCAAACCGGAATATCAAAAGGTACTCGATCAAAAATATATAGTCGCCGTGAGCCCTAAATTAATACAATAAACGTAATAATATTTAAATCAGAATGTTGTATAATACACACGTGTGTAAAAAAATTAATTTATATATACGTGATAATTTCTACATGACTTATTCCTTATTACGAGATCACGCATTTAACATAATTATCCTATCAAATCGCTAATACAGTAGTCATTACTCTATGGTCGTGTCTGTTACTCTATGGCCAGTTAAATTAACCACCTGTTCCATTTACGTCGAATCATCGTCGCCGAAAATGAAAAGTTTAAACGCGCCGCATATGGAGGAGGCGCGACACGACGCGACGTGGTTACGATCGACGGGAGATACATCTATCTGCATAGTAATTGCCTCCCTAATTAATTAATAGCTAAGCATCGTAATGCCGCACGCGCTTGTAAACACACTCGCCATATGGGATGCAGAGGAAAGATATGCGGTCGGCGGGCTCACGTTCAGCCCGGGACAAATTTATGTTCGTTAATTAACGAGAGCAACGACACGCTGGGCATAGCGTCAATACACGAGCGATCGCATTGTATAAATAAAACCGCTAAAATTATTCTAATGTATTACGATTTACCGTTGTTATTTGTTTACCGTGCCATGGCGACTCCATCCACCGTTATTAATCGCTCGGCCAATGGAAAATAAAGCCGATAACAAGAGAAATTGTAAATACACGCCGAACATTAATTATGAAAATTGAAGCCATAGAAAATTCGAAATATTTTGTACTAAAATTGCGATCACCTTTCCACTCGTATGACGCAAAAATATCTGGCAGATAAAAAATTTAATTTACAAATTATTATTGTACTATATATTGCATTAAGTATTATACGATAATGATGACAAATAGTTTAATTTGATCATTTTCTCGTCATTGTATAATTCGACGAGACTGACAATGTTCTTGTATCAACATCACGGTCACGTGCCTAAGATAATGCCATCGTATTTTGGATCCCTCGATAACATCCAATTATAAATGCGCCCGGATGGACGTCGTGCAATTATCGTGGATGTAATTAGCCTAACGAGACAGAAATGTAATCCAAGTATACTTTATACACTTCATCGTCATGTAGATTCTATCGTCTTCTTATAATTGCATTGTGAAATCAATCTAGCGTATCGATCTAGCGAAACATTGTCATAATTTCTATTTGCATATTTGCCATAATTTCGAAGATCATAGTATATTCTTATATATATTTCTATCAGATTTTAATCAGAAATTAGAGCGCGACGTCTTCGTAATGAAAATTTTAGTTCTTGCTTTATCGCTTGTCGAATATACGTGGATAATAGTACCACTAGTAAATCACTATTAAATTAAGTAAAATTACGTCATAATATTGTAACGAGCGTAATTGCTTTAGATTCGATTCTTCTGCGAGATAAGTCCGCGATATCGATCTTAACTCATCCGCGCGCGTGACGAGCACGGCACGGCTTGTAAAAATAAAACGTCATGTGTTTTCGCGCAAGATAGCAAATATTTAAATGACGACAGGATGTTAGAGGTTCAATGGTTCATAAATTACGAAACCACGAGAAATATTTACGTTGCGAGAAATGCGTTAGCACGATGCCAAATGTCGTCGTTGGTCACGCGAATATCGTCCAATTACTAATAGGTACTGGTCGCAATGTTGCGCCGACTCGTGCGTTTTCACTACACTGCATGTTAGCGTTTTACGCAACATCGTATGTTCAGGATTTTCATTATTGTTATGAGATATATCGTAGAGCCGTAATTTCATGCCGTAATTTCAGAGGCTTGTTGCTAAAATGAGTTGATATCTTGATAATTATATATATGTAATAAGTAATTAATTTTTAATGTAATTCAGGTCGCGAATAATTAACGATAAAATTCAACAAAATAATATTTTATCGTCATTATGTTTCACGGGTTCGGCGTTACTTCTAATTTTTGGGTATTTGTTGATAGTTAATTTATCAGGTCACTTATTGGAATATTTGTTTTAAAATGTAACTCGTGTGCGAATAAAATGCAATTTAATGACTAACTTGCGTGCAACGTCGTTTCACTCTGAACGTGAAACATTGCGAGATATAATTACAAGTTTTTCGATGCTTGAATAATGTTTCATCTAATTACTGCGTTCAGGTATGCATCTTTATGCGACTGTAAGGTGCGCAGCGCGCGAGTATTCCAGCTTAGCGCACGCAATACGTGCATTCGCATGCCGGAATTCTCGAATTAGCATCACATCAGAGACAGATACGTTTGCACCGCAAACAATTACTGGTAAATCACTGGCTTGCTGTTTGCCTGTCTTCTGAACAGTATCTAACGTGATTGAGTCGCGAACGCGAGAAATATTTCATATCCATTTACCCCGGCGGCGCGGCGAGTCGATACGCAATAATCGCGGCGCATCAATTAATTAGAGGATACCGATTCGATTTGTCGCCGCAAATCAAAATTTCGACATCAATTATTTAGCCTGAATCACTAAATTAAATAAATTCTGAGCTTTATCAAAATAATGCGTCGTACAAACTCGGTGTAAATAAATCAACGTCAACAAGAGAGAAATGCGTTATTCTGACGAGAAAGTTTAGAGGTAGACGATTGTGTTTAGCGTTAAGTACAATCATTATTTTATCGCGTAATTATATCATTTTGTCTATATAGGACATATAAAAAAAAGTTAAATTCTAATTCTAATAATTGCACAAGTAATTTAGAGACAATTATTCTTCTCGAATCGGTTTGAATTATGTTCTCAATATCGAAGATAGTTTATTCGTATCGAGGCTAAATGCAGGGTTAAATTAAGCGAGGGTGGGTGCAACAGGCGCGAAGCGTCCGACATGCCGGACTATTTATTAGGACACTTCACTACTGGGCGGAGCGTTTCGATACTTTTGTTACCCAACAGAAGTCTCTTCGGCCAACATCTGTCCGGGGCGTCCTTATCTGCGCAAAGATTTTAGAAGTTGCCTTTAGACATTTTGGCGTGCGGAACGTTATGGTTTGTTCGTCGTCACGCTGATATCATCTTATCGAGATGAGATCGGTGAGTAATGAATGCACGACAATGTCAGTGATACTGTACTGGTATTTAGTATAATTACTATTGTTATATTGTGTCACTCTATCACTATTGTACAATCTAAGAAACGTTATATAATTTATTCTAAAATTCATTGTTCAAAGAAGAGAATTGTTTATTGAGGAAATGCAATAATTACAGTTAAAGAAAATTCCTACGTATTTTGTAAGCGCAACACAAAAATGTATGTAACGAAATCTTTTATGTCACGGACGTCACGGTAGATTGTAATATTTTCTAATAAGAAATAAAACCGTTATTTGTATTATATATACGTTTCGGAGCGATGTTGATCACAAAGCAAGAATATCAATCAGAACGATAAAATATAATCTTGGAGTCGGTGTAAATATTTTCGAATTTTTGTTTTAAAAATTCATATCACAAGGAGTTTATCGATGACGTTGCGAGGAAGATTTCAATTCGTCAGGTGCAAAGTAGACCTCATGCGATTCGATAAATGCAAGCACCTTGCATTTCCTGTCCCGCCCAACTTCCCACTTCGTGGCACTTAGCCTGCATGTCTCTTTGATCACCCCGAAGAAATTCTTTGGGCAAGTTCACGAGGGGTCTTTGTGCGTACACTTGGCACATGGGTAAACGTCTTTTCTGTGACCCCGGAACGCGTCTTTGTGTACAACCCTCGAAGGAGAACCCCTCGCAAGGTGCCGCCGGAGATATTCGGGGTGAATGAATTTTACAACTTACGCATACTACAAGGAGGCCTGGGCCGTACGTATGTTTTTGTCCTTCAACCTGCTTTGTGACGTGTACACCGCTGTGACGTCACGGTTTTTACCGACTCCCCAGACTCTTCGAGACAAGCTGCAAGTCCTGACATACATAGCCAGGCCATTGGCATTGAAGACGAAGGTAAAGGTCAACGATGGGGAAAGAAACGCAGGAGAAAGTTAGACAAAATTTAGACAAAAGAAGAACCAATATCGTTTTCTGATTTGAATAAAAAAGGAGCATCATATATTACTAGTGTATTGTGATATGCAATATTTGTGGAATGTAATATTAAAGAATGGCATTGGCTCTCATGTGAGATATTTAAGTATAGTATTAATGCCAGATAAAATTATATGATCAGTGCATGGAGATGAATAAAATGCGATATAATATTAATCATTAATTTAAAGACAATCTAATATTAATTAAAATATAATATTAATTACTCGATGTAGAATATTTAATCATTCTAATAAATATATTAATGTACAAATAAAAAATTGCGTATTTCGTATCCTTGAAATAATATAAGCATTATAGACAAGATAATAAAAAGTATACTATTGGCAAATCTCTAAAAATGTTTACTTAAAAAATTATATTTTCTACTACAAAATCGACAGAAACGTGGCAAGCGTATAAAAGATTAGTCAAAATGGCAATTTTAATATAAGTATATGTTTTTAAAAATATAGAATCATCCATAAGATGATTAATATTGTATTAATCCCTTATTTAAATTCCAATGCACAAAACTGCGTGGGTCCCGTCACCGAAAGTACAAGATCATTTTTATTCGGGTCTGCATGCAATCACGCCTTGCGAAATCGTGCCGGGTCAGGCACCCCAATATAAATTCCGGCATTCCGAACGAGGGATGTTAGAATGGTTAGTAGTCTAAGCCTACGGCGAGACTCTCTCTAATCGCACGCCACCAAGCCGCGACGATGCCGACCCCTGTGCGTCCTTCCTCTCTCCCCTTGTCGCGCCGTCGACCCCGTTGCTGTCTCGTCACTTCGTGCCCCGACTCCTTTTTTTATGCCAATGCATTGTCGGATCCAGGCCGCAGCTGCCTGTAGGACCCCCATGCGTGCGTGCCCCCATACGAAAGCCACGTCACACCACCTGGCCCTGCACGCGTGTATGTACATATGAGTACAGAGGGGGAAGGAGGGAGAAAGAGTGCACCCTCCCTTACGCGCACCGGGCCGAGACTCGTGTCGAGGGATGCAAATATATCGGAAAAAGGATATCGACATATTCGTGCTAAATTTTGAGGAGAACGCAATGAATGTAACGCTTTCGACGGAAACTTACTCCGGCGGAATAAATCTGAAAGTCGATTTTAAAAATAAATGTTTTGAAAAACAATGATCTTGAAATCATTTTTATTAATCCTTATTTAGAAATACAAATTTTTCCATTTTTGCGAATTTCTGCGAATAAAAAGAACATAGATATCATATCGTTGTTCGAATCTTATCCGAGATTTTTACATGTTACTTTTAAAGAGGATGTTAATCACACGATAAATACAACAATTAAAGTAATAATATTGAAATTATTTTATTGATTTATTCCGCAAGCTTGTTTCTAAAGGATTCTTTTCGACGGGAATGGAATTTCAAAGCGCGAGTTAGCGTAGAGCACAAATGCCGAGCAACGTAGCGTGGCAACACCAACGATAGGTGCACGCGTGCACGCGCGTGCACGAATAGATATGCAATGGGCGCGTGCCCCGATGGGAGATACGGGGTGCCCACCATAGCGTACCGGTACTACCCCGTGCCGATTTTGCGGCTTGCATCTTATTTCCATACGTTCCTACAGATAAGATCTGCGAGCACGTGGCGAAAGGGACGCGCGTTGTCGCCGGCTGCGAAATACTATCGCGAATCGGGGAGAAACAAACCCCTGTAATCTCTGCGACTGTTTCACGTCTTTCTCCACGGTGGATTTTCCTTCGTGGAATTGCACGGAGTATTTGCCAAGCGTGGGAGCAAGGTAATGTTTTACAAATTTTTTACTTTTTTTTGCAGCAGATATTTATATAAAAATTCTAAACGAACACGTAAATAGGATAATGAAAGAAAATAACGATCGCCATTCTCTCAAGATTGTAGCTCCACGGAATTAAAACAGATCCGCATTTACGCTTCTCGGAGTACGAAAGTATAAAAAATAAAAAATAAAAAGATACGCCCCCTATTTACCCGCGTGAGTGTAAACCGCAGATGATAAAGGTTTTATCATTCGCCACGCAAAGTGACACCGACTTATCGCATTGTCGTGAACTCGGATAACATTGTGTCCCATGGCGTTATCATATACGCAACCCTATGTTCACCGCGACGCACGCGAACATGTTTGATATTTTGATAATTGTATTTGATCGTCGATGGATTATTCAAAAAAGAATAAAAAGAACTGCAATACTATAATTTTTGCGAAGTAGAGATGCTCTATACTCGACTTTATCAATGTCCAAATTCAACTTTCGTTTCGCGATGAGTCATTCAGAACCAATAATGGCAATAATAATTCCTCGTGTTTCACGGGAGATCGATTTTAGTGAATCTGATACTCGCGATAGAATATTTCCCTTGTGACCATATGACATGAGTGCAATATGTATTATCAGTTAGAAATATTTAAAAGGATATTTTTAACAAAGTATTGTAAGATAATTATCCCCGAAAAAATCTCTTTCATGCAATTTAATAATAATTTGGTTACTGAAATATGCATTTCATATATACTTTTCCTCATACTCGACGCTTAATTATTTGAAAATGATAAAGTATGTACTATTAATTATTTATTCTAATTTTCACGCCAATTTCTATACATTATATATCAGAAATTACACTGGCTAACAATGAAAATGTATCAGCGTGTCAAATCAATTCTTATTAATTTTGTGGTGCTGAATATGTCAATGAAAATTGAATCTTTAGTTCTAGTTTTCATGATACTTGTTAGTATCAATAATATAAGAAATAAGATGTAAGTGATGAGCATGATCAACGTTTTCACCAAGATAATTCGGCAATGGAAAAGAGTAAAGTCTAACCGAAACCGGTTTCGGTTTCAGTCGGACTGTAGAAAAGAGATAATAGGGTAAGTGAAGTCCTGTTAGCAGACTACTGTTTGACTGTAGCTAGAGATATTTCAAAAATAGCCTACAAGCGACAAACCAAGCGAAAGTACTCAAGTTAAGTTTTAAACAACTTAAGACTGGCAAGATCTGTTCAAGAAATGAATTATTTTCTAGTAAATAAATGTGAAGAGAAAGCAGATACAAAAGAACTCTTAGAAAATAGTTTATATTAATATCTTAATATGTGCATTTTCTTTAATATCTTAATAATATGTAAGTATATTTTTCTATTATTACGTACAAATAATCTGTATTTTTTGAACTAAAGTTAAGTAATTTTTTCATGGTAATATTTGGTCTATTTACATGTAAATAAAAATTCAAAAATAAAGCAGGATACAAATTTTTATGTTAAAATTGTTGACCAGTATTATTTAAGAATCGACTTATTACGAATCAGAAATCATTTCCGCTATCTTGAGACGGCTTCAATACATATAATATAGTCGGGCAGATGCCGCTCTTGAAATATCTAAAGGGCTACCATCTCGTTCAAGCTACTCGAATGGTACTACGATATTCATACAATAACTATTTCGCGTTTTCTCGCATGAGATACGTGGTACAAGAATACGCATCTGTGCGCGAAGACTCGATGATGCGGGCACGCGTCACGCACAATGAGAACCTCTCTTATGATACTCCAAAGACCGAGGACTCCCGCTCACTCCCTTGCTGCTAATCGATTGCTTCATCGATCAAATTGCCTCGTTTTATACATGCCGTTCTATTACTTTTAAGTACATTCATTTATTAATTTATGTAACTTACTGACCTGTTTTTATAAATGTATTTTATAAATAAAAATTAAGTTTTTAATATACTACGTGTATATATATATCGTTTTTTTCGTATATTATAATTAGCAAACCAAAGTTAATCAATTATTAATTTAAACCATATTAACTATCCGGGAAAAAATTTTTCATGTGTAATTATATATAAAATATGTTTTCTTTTTCTTGAATAATTTTTGTTCGTATATATAAGAAAAATAATAAAAAGAATAATTGAAAAATAATTAAAAGAAAAAATTTGTTCCCGGTTAATTAACGAATTTTTTATGCAGCTTTCATAAGTGCAGATATTTTTGAAAAATTTTGATTGAGATTATTGTTACGTTCCATACTATATTCGGAGGCTCTTTCGTGATCACTGATTTCATCAGAGATAATTCAACGAGGGAGTAAAACTGTGCGTATTCTCATTCGATGTATGCGCACAATGGATTGCAAAGAAAGGCCGCGAGTGCACTCGACAAATCAATGCAAGCGACGCGAAGTCAAGCGATCAGAAATAAAGAAAACGCGCTCCGAAAAGTGTCGGAGCGATCGAACAATAAAACTCGGGTGGTCCCGGAGAAAACGAGAGCACACTCTGATATAAAATCTCTAGCTAAATAACAGATTACATCGTCGCGAAATTATTGCGAATAGCGTATATGATTCTTCTCTCTCGTGATATTTTTTCTTGTTTTTACTCCTATTGATAGAGTTCTCAAAAAACGTGTTTATTAACGGAGAGAGTTCAGCGTTCATATTGTACAATTCATCGATAAAACGTGGCTCGATAAATATGAAATAGCTTATATATTACAACAAGTTGCCGTTAAATATAATATATTCCGAGATTTGTACGAACGTTGTGAGACGTTTGTTGCGCGACTTCCTGAATAATACTCGGTCGATCACGGATTCTTTTTCATTGGACAGAAGCGAGAGAGGAATGCAATGCATTCGCTAATGTTCGAGTATCCCCTCGTCCCCCTATCATGGAAGAGGGGAGCAGGGCTTGCGTCCACTTACGCATCTGTCCACCAGCATCCCTCGGTAAATACAGCGTATAATGCATGAAACACGCAGCGGGGACGCGAGCTCGCTCTCTCGTATCGCCATAGTCTGCGTGTATTGGCCACATGCCGAGAGCGTGTCTGGTTAGTCTGGTACCGCCAGCTACCGCAGAGAAAAAGCCCCGAAAAGATCTTAATCGCCGCATAGAGCGCACACGAAAGTCACCGTAGCCACAGGCAATCGATCCTCAAATCGATGCCTAGTGCGGGAACGGTCCTTGTTTCGAGCTTGTCAAGCGAAAGAATAATAATTATGATTTATGTTACAAGACAAATGAATCAAAGCCCGAAAATTGAGATATATATACATGTATAAAGTCGCATTTATATATATAAAGCTAATTATCAGAATTTATTGCTATAAGAAGCATAAGTATTCCACTGCAGCAACAAATAAATAATAAAATTATAAATAAATGTATATAGTCATAAAAGGAAACAGTGATCTACTTTAATTATACATCATTAATTAAAAATATTTAATAGTTTCTGTTAAGACTTTCAGACAGTTTCGGAATAAAAAAATTAATTATACCAGCAGAATTTAAAATCCTCATAAATATAAATGCACAATAATTCGAATAGCCCGCAGGCTTGAATCATCACTCAATGACAAGATCCTTAACGAGGCTGATCTCTTTCTCGAGAATGCACGAATGACTTACGAGATCCGTTTGTAATAACGACCTAGTAATAGGCTGATTCGTAAGACGGTGGTTGAGATATTTTTAGGTTTATAGGGGCGAAGATGACGGAATTTAGATTCGAGAGCTTCGCTTTTCGTCAGGCTTTCTTCTTCGAGTGCCCATATTATAGGTAATCACTGCGATGGATACGGGCTCGACACGCGTATTACCTACGAGACATAGATTTTACATTCCATGAGATCTGAAAACCTGCGGGTAGACTGTGACCCATTCGAGAACAATAAGTTTCATCTAAAGGTATTTTATAACCGGTAATATCCGGTTACTTCTTCAAGAAATAGTTAAAAAATTCGAATTTTTATATAGATCGACAAATTTCTTCAGCCTACATTATGCTCCCTCTTCTCTCGTTGGAAACACCCGAAAAACAATTTTTAGAGAAACATTTTCAGCGATACCGCGGCTAAATAACAATTGTACAAAACTATTTATCAATTCATTTGTTATGATGGCGTCGCCGCTAAGAGTTGGTTTGCCCGAAAATCAAATAAAAAGAGGTGAAATATAACGGATTTTAAACACAGCTTTTATGAAACAGATTATTTGTGCGATTTAGAACGATGGAAGTGGGACGATGGGAACGGCGGATAATTATCGTCGCTGAAATTATTGAAAAGGTCCGGGCACATCGCCAGTACACGGTGATGTAATTGTCTCACGATAAATAGAAGATAATGAAATATTAAACTTCGAGGACTTCGCTCGGACGCGCGTATTAAAAATGTATTTTTCTCCGCCGACGTCTTTCGCCCTCTCGCTTCACAGGATTGCAAATTAGTTGCAGCAGCGTCGACGACGCGAACGAGGGGGCGCCCTCATAAACTTTCGAGTACTTCGTAAGGAATATTGTAAATTGTTCGTGGCAGGTCGAGGCGAACATCGGCTAATGAATGCCGGTCCCTGAAACGGGACCTCGATGATTTCGCGGACGCAATCCGTAATTATATAACCGATGGCCACGCCGTTCTAATAGCAATTAAAATTCCGGGCTGCAATGAACTTTTAATCGAAGATTATTAACGTGCCAGGAGGGGGCCGCGCGTATTTCATTATTCTTCCCTCGATTTATCGCCCCGTTTGTCGCGAAGACGCGTTTCAGATGAGTAAACTTATATCTCTATATTTAATTGATACTGATAACACGGCTATATTAATGTTATGAATCTCGACCGATCCTGCGAATATTTCACTTACATTTCTCATTTTTGAAAGATTTTTAATATATGTGATAAGATAAAGATACAAAAAACAAGAACTCATTATAATTTTAAGTTACCGAAAAAATTAAACTTCTTATTATCCTCGTGCGTATTAAATAAATTATCGCATTTTTATTCTAGAAATCACAAACAGATTGATATATTTATACATTGTGTACTGTGACAGCTAGCAAATTTTAATATTCCATGATCTGTTGCTATTTCCATGGTTCTAAATTCTAAAATGACGAATTTTCGCCTACAATTAATTATATGTTACGTATAAGTCGCTAGTTTCTGCAGCTCCGAATGTGTAATATCTTAATACGAAACACGAAACGCGAGACTCATTTTGCGGACGGTAGAGAGAGAGATATTAACATGAGATGTTATATTTATCCGGATCCTAATTATGTATCCGCAAGGTATTAAATGAAGCCCCGGACGACCCCCGTGCGGTAATGGCACTTGTATGATGTCCTATAGTGGATTACTTTACCATGGTGCCTATATACTATGCCGGGACACGCCGATATATCCAGGCCAGCTGCCCGGAAGAGCGACCGCGACACTTCCTTCCTGCACTTGCGCGTCCTGTCTATCCACGATATTCTCGCAGTTCCAATCGCGATCCGTCATGCGATCGATACCGAGGATACACTCGGTCATCGATATCCTCGTGACACGTGGCGATACGTTTCTTTCTTCAACACATGTATTCAACACAATCTTTTACATTTAATTTTATAAAAATTATTAAAATTCTGCTATCTAGTGTATCGTGACTACTGACTAATAACTCTTTCGTGTAAATGTTTTATTCTTAAGACCAGCAAAACGACTGGTCTTTGTAGCTTTAGGAAAAAAGACGAATAAACACCTAGAATAAAAGCTCTTTCACACAAAATGGCATAAAAATATATGCATAACATAAAATTGTCTGGACCAAAGCACTTAACAAACTCTCGACTAGATGTTTATTTTGTGAAGTGACCATAAAAAACAAAGAAATAGTGTTCACAAGGTGATTCATTGTTACCGCTCTCTTTTTGTACCGTAAGTGAAAGACAGCAGTTAATTATCATGCTGGGACATTCGTGACCAAAGAATAATTTTTCAACGGTGCTCTAGTGACTACTGATGATAAATGGCGCCATCAAAATTTTTCAAGACGCTTGTAAAAATAAATGCCATCTACCAACAATTTTTGAACAATATACATAAATAAGTAAATAATAATATATGTATAATAGTGTAAAATAAAAATGCGCCATTCACACTGTCTATAAAGATATAATCTTATTTCATTATATTACACGATATTTTATATCCTTATATGCTTATGATAATAAAAATCCAACTGTGACGTACACGATAAGAAAACTTGCCGGACATACAACGTGTTGAAACTATATGACAGGAAATGTAAAAATGTAACGGATGACTCATTGCAAAGCGATGCGCAGGTTCCCATAGTTACTCATAAACACTAAAAACTTGCCCCACCTGTATACACGAGGGATGTGCATTCGAAATTCGAACCCCTGCATTCGAATAGTGCAACGTGTATACAACAACGCGATCTTAAGTCTCGTCCCAGAATCGTATATGCCGTGGGAAATGAATATATTCCCTAGCCCCCCCATGAATTCTTCTCAAAAAGAATTAGGAAGAATTCAGTTAAAAAGAAAGTCATGGATGAAAAATTAGAATATATTTGCCGACCTCCCGACAAAGGATAGAAATCTTTTCTCGTAAAAAAAACTCTGTCATAGAAGAATTTGTGGAAGGGCTAATATACTTTAACGAAATACGTTAGAAAAGACCGACGTTTATTCTAAAACGGTGAAGACTTTTGGTAAATTCCAATCGATTCCTCTTACACTGAAACGTGATCGAATTTTCTATTTTCTATTTTATTAACACTTAACATACCATAATTAGTGAAATTATTAATTTGTGATTGCTTTCAAGACTCACTTTAAATTGGTCGAGGAATAAGGCTAATAAGCTTGAGAAACAAATTCGTTGGACGACCGCACAACGGTCATAGCGAAAATATTCGGAAACCATACACGCGTCGCACGGGATTTTCTCAGAGGCTTCCGTTCGTGTATCTCTCGTTATAACGATTGCCCGTGATCGCCACTCTTCGAGGGTAGGTTTCCCAAAATGTCTGATCCCGCGATTAGGAGATACTTAAAGTAAAAAACGAAAGCGAGAGACAGCCGGTCTGGAATTAATTTAGACGAGAGAGTCCTACGGCTTCGCAACATCTTGTGTTATTTCTTTGAGAAAGGTTTCTCAACCACGCGTCTTCTCAGCGATATATTTCATTATACTTCGTGAAACACATTTTTACTGATTAGTCGATTGCAATCCCTCATTGTTAAAATGTGTAATATTAAAATTATTATTTAATAACTCAGATTTATTGTGACGAGATAATTGATTCAATCTTAACTATTAGGATCTTTAAGAAATAGATATCGCCTTTCCCGAAAGAGCCTATTATCGAATTCAGAGATTCCAGGACATCTCATATAAATAATTTTATGTATCGGACTTGAGCGCGAGATGCGAGGTCGACTAAAGCAACGTATTAAGGTCGTTATAGACTTTCGCGCGAATAGCTACGGATCATGACAGATGTGCACTTCTGCACACTTCTCAAGTGTCACGGTCCGTGTCAACGAACTCGCGAGGGTCAAGAAAGGGTGATAGAACCTTGGCTTTCTTCTTCGGCTCTTTATCGTGGCCGTCGCGTTTCGCGGCGACATGTCGCCGCGATACCGAATAACGGTGCCACAAAGGGAATAAACGATGTCAAAGAGAGCTCTCTTACGTCGGCTCTAATTTGCCGTAAAAGCGAATAAAGTGGCCTACGTGTATCGCATCGTGTGCATTTCCCTGAGAGAGAACGCACATCGACATGTGCGTGTGCGATCGTCGCGATATGTAAGTTATTTCACGGAAAGAACAGATCGGATTATTTTAAAATTATTTCTATTACCTATAAGATATTTCATTTATCTAGATGAGATTTAATTAAATAATTAATTTAAAAATCAGATCAGTCTTTTTAAATTAATCTTTATAACGCTAAGCGAATGGATGAGTCGAAAAAGTCAATTCTATCGTATAATAGCAACAGAGTCTTGTAAGTGAAATTAATTTATCGATTTTATAAACATGCGTGTTCAAGATCCTCAAGTATTCTAATCTACTTGGCTGTCTAATTGCAACTATCCGATCGGCACGCGCTATTTAGCCCACTCTTCCTTATTTTTTAATCCTATTTTCCCAGCCATTAGCAGGGAAATGTTCGATAGATTAGAAATTTTATTTTAATAGTTTGTCTCAAATCAATAGTTAAGGGATTCTCTTCTAATTATTAAAAAATCATATCAATCACATATTTTTTTCTACAAACGCTAAGCAGCAAAGGAATAACATTTTCTTAAAAATTAACAAAACATAATGTATATCTTTCTCTTTATTAACGAATAAATCTGATCGAATAAATATTCCTCGTTAAATTAGAATATTTATGTACATACTTGAGAATCTAAACTGTAGAAACCGATATTTCCTATTAATTTAGAGATCCTCAAGCACACGTGCAAACGCAGTTTGGCAGTTCTAATTTAATGCGGAATATTTACTCGATTATAAATATAGTATATACGAATTATATATTTACATATAGTATATACGAATAAAAGATAAGCTCTAATAATTGGTCTAGAAAGGAGGTCAAAATGGCGAAGTTTGAGATCACGTCCGTCGCGCGCGTCACGCGTTACGGTTCCCCTTTTCCGATGTTTGCGCTTACAATGGCATTATCGTCGTTGCCAATCCGCGAGATTAGTTCCCATAATAATACGACTCGAGGACACGGTGCATATAGTACAATTAAACCGGTATCCGAGATGAATATTACCGGCGCGAGAGCGCGGCCCGATAGTGATCTTACGTTATGTACAAGTGGCGCGCATACTGTCGTCTAGCACGAAGGCTCTCCATGATGATTGCTTCGTAAGAACTCCGCCGCCGCGCCGCCTTATCCCGCATTAATCTGAATCCCGAAATTGGGAGTCTCGGAGGTGAGCGATAATTAATCAGAATCGATAGCGGCCGAGAATATTAAAAGGAGCTCCTTTACATCGATTCTAAAGAGCATAATAGAGCTTGACAATCCGCATTTTGAATTCACGACGTTTTCTTAATTTTATTAAATTAAATAATTCAATTACATTAATTGAACAAGGAATTTAATAGATGAATCAATCTCTTGGTATCAACTTCTATAATGAGCGAATAGACGAATCGAGGAATTAATTAATTCTCATCGTAATAGGAGATACACTGATATAATATAATAATCGGTTCTATAAATAAACGCGCGCGTTCAAGTATTCCAATCTGCTTGGCTATCTAATTCCAGTCATCTTTTCGGCACGCATTATGTATCAAAGTGATAGTCAAATAGCATTTTACCACTCTCGTACCCAAGATATTTTCTGATATAATCTTTCATTGTGCAAAACAATACGATTTGTTATCATTATATAACAGAAAGAATAAGTCAATAAATTATGATGATTTACGCAATACGATTTGTATATTATCCAACGTAATATTGAGACATAATAAATAAATACACTTTATTTTGTAATACTTAATTCTGTAGTTAAATTAACAAATAAATTTTGTACATACATTGCGTAAGTCATAATCGCCATAAAATAATTAATTATGCATCCATTTTAATTGCTGCACGGTACGGAGAGATTGGTTTAAATTTACTTTGGTCGATATGAAATATTCCTCGGTCCGATATGTATAAATTAATACATGTGTGCCAGGTGATCGATATTTAAACATCTTTCATATTCCAGGTAGCGCTGATTAAATTCCGCAGAATTATACATGCTTTCAGAAAGTAACAGCTTCGTCCTATTAACCGCAGAATAAATTTGCATTGTTCCAGATATTAATATAGCGGGTAATACACATTAAATCTGACACGCGAGAAGATTAAACTTCAAATCAGGTTACAAGATTCGGTAATCTCGGGAATGGAACATGGTTCAAAGATAGAACCGCGTATGTCCAATTCGTATATTGTGTCAGTGCTGCAAAAGTTAGGCGGCTCAAAGTAAACTTTCTATTATTCTCCCATCAGATTTAACGAACGGATTTACAAGACTGATAAAATAATTGATCAGTCAATTATGTTAGCAGACGGTATCCATTCTAATATTATCAATCTCGCGTTATCAATTTTTTGGAGTCAAGAAAACTTCTGTGTTGCAAACTCTTTCTTTTATATAATTTGAAAGAGTTTATATCGATTCTCGCGTGAAATCATAAATCTCAAACGATGATTATTATCGTTGATATGCCGAAGTTCGGACCTGAGGATAGTGAGGACACGGTCGATCTCGACTGCGGCCTGCGGCTTCCATATGTAACACACGAATAGTAATCGAAATAAGTAATTGACGACAGCCCAATCTCAGCAATTGCAGAGCCGGTCGGCATTACGGTGTCACCGAAACCCTAGCGATCTGTCATTCAAGTGTCACATAAGAGAGATACGAGACGGAGACATACCCCTCGCAACAATGGAGAATCGAGAGATCGCAAATCGCGAATCCGGGGGACGAGGGATTCTGATACGGCGCGTTACGTCACCTCTCGGCTCGGGGAAAAGTTGACAAAGGAACGAGAGAGGATCAATGGAGATCCTCTACGTCTACGTATTATCGAAATTCAACCCTCGCCTAACAGTATAATGGGATATTAAATTAACATTGAAGCCGTTACTTTGGGAATCTCTCTTTTCTAATATACATAACACACAAAATAATATAATGTATACGTGTGTAAAATTTGAGTCTAATTCATTATATAAAGATATATTCTAATGTTCTGATACATGTAAAATAAAATAGAACTATATTAACAGTATAACGTGCGTACAACAATATTTATGTCATTGTTATAAATATGAAATCAAATTCATAGATTTTATCCAGTATGGAACGTCGATAATGTAATAGTAAAAACTAAAGACACGCAGTTGATTAATCAAAAACACAATCAAAATTAAATATCGCACGCACAGTACGGTATCGAGCACGTAAATCTCGCGAATGTAAAACTGTACTATTAATACTTTGCACAACTTTGATGCCTCTCCCAGGCCTCCACTTTCTCTCACGCTGCTCGGGGTGTCCCTCGTGTTCCCTCGATGCGAAGCTGATGCTCCTTCCTGCGTGGATATTTTCTGTAACATAAAAATAAACAAATCGATTAAATAATTGTCACGCGCATCGAACATCTTATTCGTTATTCCGATTAATGTTTTCCTAAATTACTTCTTCGAAAAAAGTCTCTACGTTAGAATCAACTTGAATCAAATTTTTTGATTTATTTCTTTTAACTAATTTATATTCCGAAACACGGTTTAATGTAGCAACTAAATAAGGATAAACGAAAAGAGGGATTCTATAATATCTTTAGAAAAAATAAAAAGTAACACTTACCAGAAGTGTTGGTACGCCGATGCCCGATGCCTATCCTAGGCCTCCTCCTCCTCTCAAGCTGCTCGAGATGTCCATCGTGTTCCCTCGATGCGAAGCTGATGGTCCTTCCAGCGTGGATATTTTCTGTAACATATAAATAATCGAATCGATTAAATAATTGTCACGCGCATCGAACATCTTATTCGTTATTCAGATTAATGTTTTCCTAAATTACTTCTTCGAAAAAAGTCTCTATGGTAGAATTAACTTGAATCAAATTTTTCAAATTATTTCTTTTTACTAATTTATATTTCGAAACACGGTTTAATGTAGCAACTAAATAAGGATAAACGAAAAGAGGGATTCTATAATATCTTTAGAAAAAATAAAAAGTAACACTTACCAGAAGTGTTGGTACGCCGATGCCCGATGCCTATCCTAGGCCTCCTCCTCCTCTCAGGCTGCTCGAGATGTCCATCGTGTTCCCTCGATGCGAAGCTGATGGTCCTTCCAGCGTGGATATTTTCTGTAACATATAAATAATCGAATCGATTAAATAATTGTCACGCGCATCGAACATCTTATTCGTTATTCAGATTAATGTTTTCCTAAATTACTTCTTCGAAAAAAGTCTCTATGGTAGAATCAACTTGAATCAAATTTTTCAAATTATTTCTTTTTACTAATTTATATTTCGAAACACTGTTTAATGTAGCAACTAAATAAGAATAAACGAAAAGAGAAATTCTATAATATCTTTAGAAAAAATAAAAAGTAACACTTACCAGAAGTGTAGGTACGCCGATGCCCGATGCCTATCCTAGGCCTCCTCCTCCTCTCAGGCTGCTCGGGATGTCAGCTTCGCAGGATTCCCTCGCTGCTCCGATGTCATCTTCTGCGTCGTTATTTTCTGAAACATTCAAATGAACGATTCGATTAAGCGTAATGAATGTCTCGCGGCGCGGAGAGACCCGCGACGACGCGTATAAGGGAGCGAAGCCGACGACATAGTCTCGCGGCGCGGTGAGACCCGCGACGACGCGTATAAGGGAGCGAAGCCGACGACATAGTCTCGCGGCGCGGTGAGACCCGCGACGACGCGTATAAGGGAGCGAAGCCGACGACATAGTCTCGCGGCGCGGTGAGACCCGCGACGACGCGTATAAGGGAGCGAAGCCGACGACATAGTCTCGCGGCGCGGTGAGACCCGCGACGACGCGTATAAGGGAGGCGAAGCCGACGACATAGTCTCGCGGCGCGGTGAGACCCGCGACGACGCGTATAAGGGAGCGAAGCCGACGACATAGTCTCGCGGCGCGGTGAGACCCGCGACGACGCGTATAAGGGAGCGAAGCCGACGACATAGTCTCGCGGCGCGGTGAGACCCGCGACGACGCGTATAAGGGAGCGAAGCCGACGACATAGTCTCGCGGCGCGGTGAGACCCGCGACGACGCGTATAAGGGAGGCGAAGCCGACGACATAGTCTCGCGGCGCGGTGAGACCCGCGACGGACGCGTATAAGGGAGGGAAGCCGACGACATAGTCTCGCGGCGCGGTGAGACCCGCGACGACGCGTATAAGGGAGGGAAGCCGACGACATAGTCTCGCGGCGCGGTGAGACCCGCGACGACGCGTATAAGGGAGGGAAGCCGACGACATAGTCTCGCGGCGCGGTGAGACCCGCGACGACGCGTATAAGGGAGGGAAGCCGACGACATAGTCTCGCGGCGCGGTGAGACCCGCGACGACGCGTATAAGGGAGGGAAGCCGACGACATAGTCTCGCGGCGCGGTGAGACCCGCGACGACGCGTATAAGGGAGGGAAGCCGACGACATAGTCTCGCGGCGCGGTGAGACCCGCGACGACGCGTATAAGGGAGGGAAGCCGACGACATAGTCTCGCGGCGCGGTGAGACCCGCGACGACGCGTATAAGGGAGGGAAGCCGACGACATAGTCTCGCGGCGCGGTGAGACCCGCGACGACGCGTATAAGGGAGGGAAGCCGACGACATAGTCTCGCGGCGCGGTGAGACCCGCGACGACGCGTATAAGGGAGGGAAGCCGACGACATAGTCTCGCGGCGCGGTGAGACCCGCGACGACGCGTATAAGGGAGGGAAGCCGACGACATAGTCTCGCGGCGCGGTGAGACCCGCGACGACGCGTATAAGGGAGGGAAGCCGACGACATAGTCTCGCGGCGCGGTGAGACCCGCGACGACGCGTATAAGGGAGGGAAGCCGACGACATAGTCTCGCGGCGCGGTGAGACCCGCGACGACGCGTATAAGGGAGGGAAGCCGACGACATAGTCTCGCGGCGCGGTGAGACCCGCGACGACGCGTATAAGGGAGGGAAGCCGACGACATAGTCTCGCGGCGCGGTGAGACCCGCGACGACGCGTATAAGGGAGGGAAGCCGACGACATAGTCTCGCGGCGCGGTGAGACCCGCGACGACGCGTATAAGGGAGGGAAGCCGACGACATAGTCTCGCGGCGCGGTGAGACCCGCGACGACGCGTATAAGGGAGGGAAGCCGACGACATAGTCTCGCGGCGCGGTGAGACCCGCGACGACGCGTATAAGGGAGGGAAGCCGACGACATAGTCTCGCGGCGCGGTGAGACCCGCGACGACGCGTATAAGGGAGGGAAGCCGACGACATAGTCTCGCGGCGCGGTGAGACCCGCGACGACGCGTATAAGGGAGGGAAGCCGACGACATAGTCTCGCGGCGCGGTGAGACCCGCGACGACGCGTATAAGGGAGGGAAGCCGACGACATAGTCTCGCGGCGCGGTGAGACCCGCGACGACGCGTATAAGGGAGGGAAGCCGACGACATAGTCTCGCGGCGCGGTGAGACCCGCGACGACGCGTATAAGGGAGGGAAGCCGACGACATAGTCTCGCGGCGCGGTGAGACCCGCGACGACGCGTATAAGGGAGGGAAGCCGACGACATAGTCTCGCGGCGCGGTGAGACCCGCGACGACGCGTATAAGGGAGGGAAGCCGACGACATAGTCTCGCGGCGCGGTGAGACCCGCGACGACGCGTATAAGGGAGGGAAGCCGACGACATAGTCTCGCGGCGCGGTGAGACCCGCGACGACGCGTATAAGGGAGGGAAGCCGACGACATAGTCTCGCGGCGCGGTGAGACCCGCGACGACGCGTATAAGGGAGGGAAGCCGACGACATAGTCTCGCGGCGCGGTGAGACCCGCGACGACGCGTATAAGGGAGGGAAGCCGACGACATAGTCTCGCGGCGCGGTGAGACCCGCGACGACGCGTATAAGGGAGGGAAGCCGACGACATAGTCTCGCGGCGCGGTGAGGACCCGCGACGGACCGTATAAGCGAAGCGTAATGTCTCGCGGCGGCAGACAACGCGACGGGAGCGCCGGACCCCATTGTACCCTTCACTCCCAGCGAACTGGGAGGAGGGTACGGTGTGCTCGTAGACCCTGTACCTCCCCACCGGGCCCTCCCTTCGGTAAAGCCGAAGGTACTGCCCCAGTGGATCGTTGATACAGGGAGCCCTCTCACCACGGCAAGGTGGCACACCACGAGAGGGACATTTTTTACACGCTTAACTTATCCGTTGTCCTACCTACCCGTATTACAATTTAGTATTTGTTAATCCATACCTCAAAGTGATCACTTGAGATATGGGAAACGTAGAATTGAGAGTTTTAACGTGCGCGATTGGAATTTAATTGGGGATGGGGATTTTCCAATCTCGCACATATGCGAGAAAATATAAAGAAAATAGTCCTACTTTGGGCAAATAAACAGATCAAATTATTTTGTATGTTAACTACTTTACAAACCTTCAATTCTGGTCATTAATATAGACCTTACCTTATGAGATGTTTCCGTCGTTTCTTCTGACCAAGATTGAACTCACCTATTGAGTTGTTACTGGCCAAATCCATTTTGGTGTATGTCAGCCAGAAAATGAGAAGGAGATAAATTCCTTCAATGCCGGCTGATTAACAGCGCCGGTAGACGATTATAATGGTGCGGTCGATTACGAATCGTTGCGATCGTTAATAAGCGCGCGTTAATCATATCAGTACAAAATTACCTTTTTCAAAAAAGGTAAAAAAAAGTGCCAAGTACACGCAATGTATTTTGTAAATTCAAAATTTAACCTAAGTGGTAGCTTTATATCTTTTTCACAAAATTATATTATCTAACTTAACTCAAGTGACATGTATTTAAAAAAAAAAGATGTAAAATCTTTAATTTCTTCTTTACAAAATTATATTACCTAACTTAACTCAAGTGACATGTATCTAACCTAAGTGGTAGCTTTATATCTTTTTACAAATTATATTACCTAACTTAACTCAAGTGACATGTATTAAAAAAAAAAGATGTAAAATCTTTATTTTCTTCTTCACAAAATTATATTACCTAACTTAACTCAAGTGACATGTATTTCAAAAAAAGATGTGAAATCTTTAAATTAAATTGCGCCAATTGTAAAGAGAATATGTATATTGCTTTGAAAGATAATTGTTATGCAACTACTTTAAAGAAATAAAACCCAAATGGTATCTTCGTATTCCTATTCAAGGGTCTTCCTATTCTAAACCCAAGTGATAATAGCTTCTTAATTCTCTTTAACAAATTTTTAATATTACAAAGAATCATTTTAATTACAAAGAATTAAAGAAGTAACAGTACAAAATAAAAATATTTAATTAAAACAAAATAAATAAATTTTTCTTGTAAAAAAACTTGGCGCTGTTAGACTTTGAAATTTAAACATTAAAATTTAAACATTAGTACTAATTTTTGATTGAATAAAAAACAATAAACATACTTTAGGGAAGAATGCGACAGGAGTAAAAAAGCAGCGCCAAGTTTTTTTACAAGAAAAATTTATTTATTTTGTTTTAATTAAATATTTTATTTTGTACTGTTACTTCTTTAATTCTTTGTAATTAAAATGATTCTTTGTAATATTAAAAATTTGTTAAAGAGAATTAAGAAGCTATTATCACTTGGGTTTAGAATAGGAAGACCCTTGAATAGGAATACGAAGATACCATTTGGGTTTTATTTCTTTAAAGTAGTTGCATAACAATTATCTTTCAAAGCAATATACATATTCTCTTTACAATTGGCGCAATTTAATTTAAAGATTTCACATCTTTTTTTGAAATACATGTCACTTGAGTTAAGTTAGGTAATATAATTTTGGAAGAAGAAAATAAAGATTTTACATCTTTTTTTTTTAATACATGTCACTTGAGTTAAGTTAGGTAATATAATTTTGTAAAAAGATATAAAGCTACCACTTAGGTTAGATACATGTCACTTGAGTTAAGTTAGGTAATATAATTTTGTGAAGAAGAAATTAAGATTTACATCTTTTTTTTTTGAAATACATGTCACTTGAGTTAAGTTAGATAATATAATTTTGTGAAAAAGATATAAAGCTACCACTTAGGTTAAATTTTGAATTTACAACAACATTGCGTGTACTTGGCACTTTTTTTTACCTTTTTTGAAAAAGGTAATTTTGTACTGATATCACCTATTTTGTAGTGTTAAGCAAGGATCTGCAAAACATTTTTATTTTTATTTTTAATTATTCACAAAATTAGCAATACCAACAAATACATAAAAATTAATAATATTTAAGTAAAAGTAAATTATACATTTCTCACAAAAATTGAAGGAACACTAAATTTATCTTTAAAAATGAATAAAATTTAAATTTCAAGCTTTAAAACCTCTACTTCCGAAAGGTACTATTATTCGTCCAATTTTATTATGTCTAGACATAATTTTAATTCAGCGAATTTTTATTATGTCATGACATAATTTTAATTCTGCCGCTAGGGAATTTTTAAGTCGATTCTTATAAATCAAGCTTGAATTTGATGTCTAAGTGTCCCATGTTGCGATAACGAGGTCCACATAGTGCGCTCCATAGTTTTCGGTGTCCAGGGGTATTAATACCTTGAATTCGATGTCCACGTGTTCCAGGTTGCCGATGACGGGTTCCAGATAGTGCGCTCCATAGTTTCGGTGTCCAGGTGTAATAATACGTTGAATTCGATGTCTAGGTGTCTCACGTTGCGATGACGAGGTCCACATAGTGCGCTCCGTAGTTTTCGGTGTCTACGTGTATTAATACCTCGAATTCGATATCTACGTGTCCTACATTCAGATTTAAAGTTATTAATACACCTAGACACCAAAAACTACAAAGCACACTATGTAAACCTCGTCATCGGCAACCTGGGACACGTAGACATCGAATTCGAGGTATTATTACACCTAGACACCGAAAACTACGGAGCGCGCTATCTGGACCTCGTCATCAGCAACCTGGGACACCTAGACATCAATTTCAAGGTATTAATACACGTAGACACCGAAAACTACGGAGCTCACTATGTAGACATCGTCATCGGCAACCTGGGACACCTAGACATCGCATTCAACGTATTATAAAACAAATGAGACACCGAAAACTACGAACGCACTATGTGGACCTCGTCAGCGGCAACCTGGGACACACCTAGACATCGATTCAACGTACGATTACACCTGGACACCGAAAACTATGAAGCGCACTATCTGGATCCCGTCATCGGCAACCTGGACACGGGGATATCGAATTCAAGTATTAATACACGTAGACACCGAAAAACTACGGAGCGCACTATGTGGACCTCGTCATCGGCAACCTGGGACACCTAGACATCGAATTCAACGTACGATTACACCTGGACACCGAAAACAATGAAGCGCACTATCTGGATCCTGTCATCGGCAACCTGGGACACGTGGACATCAAATTCAAAGTATATTACACGTAGACACCGAAAACTACGGAGCGCACTATGTGGACCTCGTCATCGGCAACCTGGGACACGTAGACATCAATTCAACGTATTATACACCTGGACACCGAAAACTATGAAGCGCACTATCTGGACCTCGTCATCGGCACCTGGGATACCTAGACGTCGAATTCAAGCTTGATTCATAAGAATCGACTTAAAAATTCCCTAGCGGCACTTTCTGCCAAGCGTAGAGAACCTTCTTTTCCGGCAGCGGTGGTAATACGATGTAAGGATACGAAATCTCTCCAGATAAACATGAAGCAATTGACTCAATATTATTATATACCTAATACCTAATTTACCTAAATAGAAATCTTCCTCCTGACCGATAAGTCTATCGACCTTATTTAATTTGCTACTAGATCGATCGAAATACGCGCGCGATATCGAAACTGGCGATACCTGCGCCGCCAGCGTCGAAAAAAGTGAAAGTGACATTTTCTGATATATAATATGTTATATTGATTGAGAGGACGACGACGTATCTCCGTATCTTAAAAATAAATTTTCACATTTGGACTTTGCGTCGCAATATCTCGCTCGTAGGGCACGTAGCGGAAAATATATAGGAGATACCCCCCAAAGTCGACCCCAAGCTATCGATCAAGCCTACTTAGAACTTGATCCGTTCACTCGTTATCGAGATCTCAACATCTTGGGTACTCGCAACCGTCGCGTCGCGTAAAGAGTCACGGTCGGTCTCGCTCCGCGTGTACTTGGCACGAGACACTACCGTGTCTCTTGATATCTAATTAATACTAATAAAGTCCATTTTGCTTCAAAATTGATTAAAAATCTGATTAATTCTGCGACACCCTGTGTATTAATACGCATTCGGGAAACTCATGCAAATAAGAAGGTGTGCGCGGAACAATAGAGCTTTTTGTCCGACAAGTTTTAGACGTTACACCGGCGAAGCTTGTCTTTATTAATGGTAAGTCGCCTACAAGAAACATCGGAGTTGTCATGAGCTCATGGAAAGCTCTTATCAACAGAGTTGCCTGCTTGATCGAAACATGAGATTAAAGCTCTGGCACGATACGTCAACTTTCGTGGCACTAAGGTTTTTCACATCTGTTATCGTGCATTATTACGTTACGTAAATCCGGCCGGCCCCTTCACGAATTACACGAATACAACTTTATTTATAGCAGAGTGGAGTCATCAAAATTTCATTTTATTTTAAACAAATAAAATTATATATATAT